>NC_077234.1:85184913-85851142 GCF_027887165.1 Monodelphis domestica | reverse complement strand
GAACAAGGCGTGATCTCTTCTTTCAAGGAAGTTATCATCTAGTTGGGGAAATGAGGCAAGGAAAAAAAACCCAACTAGAAAGAGGCATAGACAAAGTGCTGCCAAGAGCAAGGGAAGGCTTCAAAGATATGATGATCTTTAACTTGACTGGGAAGGCTGGAGAGGATTCTGGTAAGTGGAAATGGGATAGAACAGGTGGCAGGTGAGAAGAGGGAGGGCATTCCAGGTAGAAGGAAGGGCATAAGTTAAAAAAACGTGCAGAGGTGGGGAAGTATTGAGTGTGTTGGTGTTGCCTTCTCTTTGACGAGCATGTCCCACACTACAAATGATTGCCAAACCTACTTCTGCCTTGGGAATGGAACCTGGGGGAGGCAATGCTCATGACTCAACAGGGGCTGAATGTAGGTGTTACATTATCTTTGTCCTCTTTGTGACAGAGGAAAATTTTGTCTTGGATAACACCTTGCTGAATATACTCTAATTTGTTATTTTACATTTATATAGATCTTTTTTCTTAGAGCAGGTTTTCACCATGAAGTAAATTGGATTCGTTTCCTTTGGGATCATTGTTGTGGTTCAGTTAGAGAATAATGATGGAATTTTCTAGAGTTTCAAAAAGACACATTCCAGCATAAAAATGTACATAAAATCTAACCACATAAAAAAAGGCTAAGTTCTGACTTGAGTACTTTTTGCTATTCTCACCCTGGGAGACCCCGGGCTAATCAAATCTGTGGATAGGGCATTTCTAAGTTCTAGTTTCTGATGGAGAGCAGAGGTCTGTCATGATTTTTTGCTTCTGTGTATAGAAAAAAAATGGTTAGTAGAATGAACAGGATAGGTAAAATCAGGCCTTAATTAGTCAGACCTTTTGTATAATTCATCATGCTCACTTTTGGAGTCAAGGAGAATATGCTGCCACTTGTTATCATAATGGGTTCATTTTATCAGACTGTCCCAGTTTCTTGCTGTGAAAAATATGCATACTTTTCCACAGAAGTCATAAAAAAGTTACTTGGTGTATTTTTAATTTTTTATCTATTGAGTAACTAATATGTGCATGTGAAATACAGTCTGGAAGAATGGAGCAAATGTGCTAAGAGGCTTTTTTCTCTTTTTTGTGTCTATAGGCTGTGCATCTGGCCCAGGCAAGCTTTCAGATTGAAGCTTTTGGCTCCAGATTCATTCTTGACCTCACACTAAACAAGTAAGTATTTGGTAAGGGACCAATACAGTCAGACTTTCTTAATGGCACTGTTCATTCATTCATTCATTGTTTAAATTCTTACTTTCTGCCTTAGTAACAACTCTAAGACAGAAGGGTGTTGGAAGAGAATTTCTCTTTCCATTGGGTTCCATTTTTTTTACATCATCCCTTAGTGACCTGGAGGTCAAAGACCACTGAGTAAATTCAAGGGTAAGGGCTAGATAAACAGAATTAAGTGATTTGCCCAAGGTCATACAGGTAGCAAGTATCTGAGGCTAGATTTGAACCCAGATCATCCTGTGTCCACTCCTGGCATTCTATCCACTATGCCACCTAATGTCATGTTCAGTTATTTAGAATTGCTCCTAATTTGAAGCAATAGATGTTTCCCAATTCACTAAATAGTCAATTTCTCTTTAATAAATAAACAGTATTTTGTATATATAAATGTAAAGTAAATATACAATAATTTGAATAGTTTCTTATGCACATTGCAACCCCCTCTCCTCCCAATAGAATTTAGTGAATGATAAATGGAAGCAGGAATGGAGTTGTTCTGAAGGGAGAGGGAATGAGATGAGACTATTCTGGAAATCACTGACCCAGACTCTGCTAACCTGTAAGTTCTCTCAGTTCTTGGTTAACAGAATCTAAAAATTTCTAAATTTTTCTAAGCTAAATAATCTAATCTAAATCTAAATAAAAACAGAATCTAAAAAAATCTAAAAATTAACAGAATGCTAAAAATTAAAAAAAAAAGATTCAGATCTTAAGGAATAGGGATTGAGGCTTATGGGTCATTCTTATGAGTCAGAGTAAAACAATGAAATCAGAACTAAAGTCCTAGACCAGACCTCCAGAATAGCTTAATCATGATAGATATTTTTTAGAGATGGAAAGTGGAAAAGAAAATAGTGAGGAAAAATGATGTGGTATTTGTGAGAGATTATTTTCTTCACTTAAGAGAAATTGTGGCTCAGTGGGGAGAGACCAATTGGAAGCCTAGAAGACCTGGGTTCAACTCTGCCCCTTAAACAGATTGGCTACTTGACCCTGGATAAGGTATTTCATGTCTTAGTGCTTTAGGTAGCAGTCTAACGTTGTTAATCATAGAGAAGGTGCTGACCTGTATTGACAGGCATTTTCCCATCAGGAGTTCTCTATACTTGGGACATCACAAGTGACCTCCCTTAATTCGAGGGCTGCCATGTGGCACAGTGAACAGAGCGCTGGGCTTGGAGTCACTCCTGAGTTCAAATATGGCCCTAGACACATCCCAGTTTTGTGACCCTCAGCAGGTCACGTAACCTTGATTGTCTTAGTTTCCTCATTTGTCTAATGAACTGGGGTAGGAAATGGGAAACTACTTCAGTAATGTTGTGTATTATTTAGAAAGTGTACCCTGAACTACATCCCCCACAATCTCCTTTTCCTTTTCCTGTATGTGCCTCATTGGTTAATTTGGTATTCAGTTTCAATTTCCTCCACACTGGCGCTCTCCCCACTCCCACCCCCCAAACTCTCTCTGACTTGGACCAGAGTGGAGAAAGGGAGCGGCTTTATTTCCCTGGAGTTACTTTCCCTTTGATCTAAGTTGATTTTAATAAATATTATTAAAATAATACTTGGAGTATCCGATATTAATTTTAATCTTTACATCTGTCAAGAAAAACCCAAATGGGTTCATAAAGAGTCAGACATGACTAGAAAAGGACTAAACCACAACAAATCTCTTACTTTCCTTACACTGACTGATGGGCATTAGGGCATGAGGAAGAGAGGGTGTTATCAACTGGGCTAGAGCTTGGTGGATTTATAAACTAACAAAGATTCAAAGATTTACTCCCATTGCCAATTTCTTGCCCTTTGTTGACTATCTCTGTCTAACATATTTTAAGACTTGGAGTCTTTCAGAAAGACAAATTCATTTTGTTGTTGAGCATGATCTTCAGAATTCTTTTCAATTTACCTACCCACATAAGAATTTAAAATTTAGTAGATTCTCTGAAATATAAAGAAAAACTTTCCCATAGCAAGATTTGAACTGGCCGTCTTTGGTTGCCATAATCTATTTTACTGGAGGAGTTTAGAAATCTAACATTGTAGCATGAAGAATACTGGCTTTTGAGGCAGAAGAACCAAAATGTACAAGAGAAGCCTTCTGAAATAACTAGGAATTCACATATCCTCTCTGGGTGCATGCTTCATCTGTAAAATACAGGACAGACTAGATTTTCTGAGGTCTTTTCCAAATTTAGCAAACTGATTTCTCTAGTTGTACTATGCCTACTTTTTTCTACCTTGCCTCAAGGACCTACCAGAAAAAAAATAAAGCCAATTTTTCAAAAGTAGTACCCTATAAACTCCCCAGTAAAAAAGACAATTTAAGAAGTTCAAAAACCACTTAGTCAGTTTGCAATGACAAGGAAATATTTTTTTAAAGAAGTTTAATTCTACCGCCACATTTATATTTTAAGATTTCTTTCTTGCTGAACAAATTAATTGAGAATACTATTCCAGAATAACAGAACTATTCTGACTGGGCTAACTCAGAAACTTGTCTGAATTTGGACCACTTTTTTTCTGCCTTATTGTAAATAAGTAGGTTAGAAATTGGATAAAAAAAGTTTTCTTATTTTCACACGGACCCTTCAGAAAAAGGGCTACATAATAATGTTTCTGTGTTGTGGGATGATTGCAAAAAATGAGGTTAAGTACAGCATAGTAAAAAAAAAGTTCTAAAAAGATTGTGGAACGTTTGAATTTTAAAAATGAATAAATATTCTTATGATCATGATAAATAACCTTGTCTATGTGGACACTGTCCTTAACTTAGGCTTTTCATCATGTCACCTTTGTTTGCTTGTTTTCCTAATTGAGGTTAATGGGAATTGTATCCTAAAAGGAAATGATCATTTTCGTTTGAACCATTTTGTGAAGACTTTCTGCCTCGATTTGCTGTGTCACAATTTGGACTATTTTTTCCAAAATGATATCCAAGCAGAATTTTCCCTTTGTGAAAACTGGACTCTTTTTATAGACTCATTTTGCATAAAGGTTTTAGTAGTGTTCATTTAGAATGGGGGAATGAATGTGGTTATATTTGGAAAGAGGTTGCATTTTTTGGTTTTCTTTAGCTACCCCAATTCTTCTATCCCTCCTTCTCAGCCCTGCAATTGAGGTTGTCCTCATGGTTGCCCAGGACTGCATCCTTGTAAGACAAGATGCACCGGGACAGATGAGCTCAGCTGCTCTCTGAGAAAAAGAATAGGGGTCTAAAGAGCATCTTATTAAATTTCAGGTCTGCAGAATTCTGTGAGCCCAGCAGAAAAAAAGTGCTGACTCAGCTGCTCTGAGCCTTACTCAAGGCTTTCTGCAGGTTTCAGGCAGAATGAATCAGCAGAACTCCTCTCCCTCCCTCCCCTCCAGTGTTGAAGGTGTTGCTGGCTTCCTTTTCGGAGGTCTACTAAGCACCAGTCAAAGTCTTTTTCTGGATGCTGTATCAGCAATGCATTTTTGTCAGGGGAGAAGATGTTATTTTGCCAAAGCTTGGGGCATGCTGAGTAGCAAGCTCTGATTTATTTTTATTTGTTTAGGTGCAGTGTTCTTATATTTCTTGCTTTGGACTATAACAACAACAATATTAATGACTACTTTGAATCAGGAAGACCTGAATTCAAATCTTTCCTCTCCTATTTAACCAACCTGACAAAGTTACTGAAACTCAGTCTCAGTTTTCTCATTTGTAAAATAAAAGGGTTGGACTAAATAGCCTTAAAGGTTTCTTCTAGCTTTGATAAATTTGTGGTCCTACTAACTTTTATATCATATTTTACCTATATGATTTAATTTGAAACTCCTATCAACTTTGTGGAACAGGTATGACAAGTATTGTTCTTCTTACTTTCCAGATGAGGAAACTGAGTCTCAAAGAGGTTAAATGACTTGTCCATGACCAAGCAGTTTCAGAGACTGAATTTGAACCAAGGCTTACTTAATACCAAGACCATTATCCCATCTACTTTGTTATACAACATCTCTAGCATTATTTTATTTTTTTGGGGGAAAATTTTATTTAATGAGTTAATTTAGAATATTTTTCCATGGTTACAAGATTCGTGTTCTTTCCCTCCCCTCCTCCCATTCCCCCTCCTGTAGCTAACACATGATTCTACTGGGTTTTACATGTGTCATTGATCAAGACCCATTTCCATATGCACTTGGGTGATCATTTAGAGTTCTAGCATTATTTTAGACTGAAACAGAATTAAGAGCATTTAATCACTGCCATGCTTGCTACTATGTTTACATGATTCATTTTCTTCCCCTCCTCTCTTTCCTCCCCCCTCCCAGAGCCAATAAGCAATTTGATTTGGTTGTACAAATGTTATTACTTGATACCTATTTCCATATTATTCATTTTACCATAGAACCAAAACCCCAAATCATATATCCATATAAATAGTGGTAAGTGACAAGTCATAAGTTTTTCCTTTGTGTTTCTACTTCCATAGATATTTCTCTCAATGTGGATAACATTTTTCTCCCAAGTCCTTCCAGAATGCCCTGGATTATTTACTGTACTGCTACTAGTAGTAAAGTCCATTACATGGGATAATTCCACCTCTTGGTCCTGCTCATTTCACTCTTCATCAGTTCTTGGAGATCTTTTCAGTTCACAAAGAAATCCTCCAGATCATCATTCCTTTTAGCACAATAGTATTCCATCACCACCAGATACCACAATTTGTTCAACCATTCCCCGACTGAGGGACACTTCCTCATTTTCCAATTTTTTGCCACCACAAAGAGTGCAAATAATCACATTCTTGAAACACGATTGAACTTTAAATAACATTTGTTACAAGTAAAATATTTGGACTCAAAATCTTGAGTATTTACACTTTGGTTGTTTGTGAACCAAGCCAAGTTGAATGGTTCCATGGAGCTTGTGAAACTCTCACAGAGGTGGAAACGGTTCTACTCCAGTCTAAAATCCCTACTTATGAAATCTGATAGTACTTGTCTGAAGACTTTTTTCATGTCTGGGACAATTACAACAGGCGTACATTACAAGAGGAGACACATAGTTTTGGAAGATTATTGTAATAAGAGCTGGGTCATTCTAAAGCAGTTAGCATTTCTCAAGGATCCTTCAGTAGGCAAAGAGCTAATCTCTTGGAGTGTTTCTGTTGACAATATCACAAATCTCTATTTTTTATTGTAGTGTAGCCCCATGTCTCTGCTTATCTTTTGAATTGTTTTCCTCTGAGTCAAAGGAGCTGATTCCTAAACAGATTGGTCTATTGATTTCTCCTGATCTTAGTGAGAAAGGGGCATTGCTCTTCCCTCCTCATCTAGGGTCACAGTGAATTTAGCCCTTTTGGGGGGAGATGGGGCAGAAATCACTTAAGAAGAGAAAGAGATGTTGCCAGCCCTTTCAACTTCTTTTACTGAATCTTTCTTCCCTTTTACTTTATGGTGAGGACTTTTTATGAGAAGTTGTGGAAAGCAGAAGGAGAAATCATGCATGGCACCATGTGCAATAATCTTGACTAGACACTATAAAAAATAGAAATTAAGATTTGTTGAAAACTGTTTTAAATCTATGTGCCTGACATATAGTAAGCACTTAACAAATCCTATATCTAGTTGAATCTAATCTAATTATTATGAATCCTGTTTGACTGCTGAGCACAAAGAAATTGCTTTTCCTTTTTTATCCATGTCTGTAATGGTCTGTAATGGTGAGTGAACATACTTCTTTTCATAAATTGAAGCTCTGTGCAGTCAAGATTTCTGCTATGTGCACTCCTAATCTGGGGAGAGGCAGGAGAACAGTTAGGAGGGAGAGGATGGTGACTATTTACATACAGAAATGTTTGGGTTGGTTTCCATTATTCTTTGTTATTCTGTGTATAAAAAAATTCTGTGATCACAGCATACTGTCAGTGAATCTATGAATGCATTGAAAAGTGACTGTAGAGTGAAATATTTCATAGTTGAGAGCTTAGATGACTATGAATGACAGATCTCACATTTTAATATTTTGAATAATATTCTATTCAATTTCCTAGATCAGGAGTGCTTTATTTGGGACTTGTGAACTTAAAAACATTTTATTTTGATAACTATTTTAATATAATTAGTTTCTGCTGCAATTGTATACATTTTATTTGATCCAAAAACATCATTCTAAGTAAGGGAGTCATAGTCTTTACCAGATTGCCAAAGAGATTTGTGACACAAATAAGATTAAGAACCGCTATTCTAGATTAAATTTGGAACCCGTTTAACTGAGTATTAACAGAATTTGCTTCCACGTTAAGAGTGAAAGCAGCTTCCAGGCTGCATGGTAATGGGAAGATCAGCCCTAGTATTTTCAGACTTAACACTTTTTAGTGACCGCTATGGATACTGTATAAAGTGGCTATTTATTCCAAGCACATGCCAGAAATTAACTGATGAGGACTGGACTGTCAATTCACATATAATACTCATCTAATTAAACACCCTTGCTGGATAATTATCTCAGTGATAAGCTGTGCCCTTGTAGGCTTAAGGAAAGCAGTAGTTGAGCCACAACCAAGTATCACATTGGCATCAATTATTTAATACATCATAAATTGCACATCAGTGTGGCAGTGGGAGGAAAATCCTTCTGTCCTTGGAATTGGAAAAAACTTGGGTTTGAATCTAAGCTCTTGACTCTCACCAAGTCATCTAATTTGTCCTATTCTCTTTTCTATAAAATGTGAATATATTACTTACACTAAGTATTATTGTGGAAGGGTCAGAGCATTATAAGTCTAGACTTGGAGAGCACTTCAGAAGTCATTTAGTCTAACTCTTTCATTTTACAGATGAGGAAACAGGCTGAGAGTGATTAAATGATTTGTCCAGGGTCACACAGCTAGTCAGTGGCTGCTGAGTCAGTATTTGAATTTAGGTTTTCCAGACACCAAGGCTAGCATACTATCTTTTGCCATATAGTTACCAATAATTCCAAAAAACAATTTGTTTATTTGTTTTGTCTTTTGAAGTGCAAATGATCATAGTAGGGATTTAGGAGGGTTTTTTTTTTTGTTGTTTGTTCCATGGAAGTAAAGTGTAAAGATGACCTGAGTGTGCACCAAATATAATGAATGGGAGATGGTGGCGGTGGTATCTTTAGACTGCTTGGCTTATTGCGGCAGAAGCCCTTTCTTGGATTTGGTGCTTTCCTTGTTGCCCTACTCTTCCAATTATGAAGCACTTACTGAACCAAATACAAGACAGATATCTTTTCTGCAAGAGTTGCATTTCATTGAATATTCAGATGTTTGATTTTTTCTGTGTTTGATTTTTCATACCTTTGATGGCATCAGGGTTTATTGCAGATATTCTCAGAACCTGATTTTGTTTGTCACTGGATGGATCCCAGAGGCACTTTTATAATGTACACAAAGGAGAAGGAAGAGGATCTCCAGGACCCTTCTACTGTAAATTACTCTTCAGTGAGGTGGCATTATAATCTTAAGGGTATATTCCTAAGAGAAAGCTTTCTCTAGTTAAAAACATACATGCATACACACAAACACACATATCAAACTCTTATTCTTCTGAAATGTATAGTTTTATATTTTATATTATAATTTTGCTTTATCACAAATATTACAATATTGAATAAGCTTTTTAATAGATTTAGACATTTTCAGTATGTTTCTGAGTAAGCACAAATGGTTCAGTTATGGGCAACTTAAATGACCTGTGTCGTGTCTAAAATTTAACAAAAGGGCAAACTGAGACAATTCTCTGGGGCATACAACATAATAATAAAGGATGGATTAAATGGCACTGACTGTGTCCAGAAGATCTTGAATTGAAGATGTAACTCATTTTTTTAAAGTATAGAAGAAAGAACAGAGCAGGAATGAGGAATCAGAATTGATTACATCAAAGATAGTAGGCATGGTCCACATATAGGATGGAGACCACCTCTCTTTATTTTTAAATAGTTTTGTGAATATTATATGGGTCCTAACTGCATCCTGATTAACTTAATGTTGACAGACTCAGATAAGGCTAGCTTAATTGCTAAAGGTGAGACAGTCAGTCCAGCTTCTAGAGGGTAACACACAAACTTTGCAGGAAATACAGAGATCATGTTTTATAAAGAATTGAGAAAAGACTTTTCCCTTTAACTGTGATATGGGAAAGTTTAAGCCTTTGGTAGCTATCTTCAAAGAGAAGGGAGACTGAACTTTTGCACACATGAGGTTTTTCATCCAGAGAAAGAGAAAAGGCTTTAGGCTTGTTATAAAGAATATAGACTACCATCGCAGAATAAAGTCACAGAGTAAAATAAAATATAATACATAGGACCAAAAATTAGTTCTCTTTGTGGTATGGAGGAGAGCAAACTGTGATATCAAAGACTAAGGACTAGATCATTTTAACCTTAACCTTAACTTAGGAGGTGTCTTTATCCCATCTTCCCTGAACATTCCCCACCCTTCCAATCATGCATTTCTTGAAAATCTTTTTGTAAGATGCTGGAGTAATCAGATATATAATTGTGATATAATTGTGTTCATTCATGGCAATGTTTGTACTGAGAAGAAAGAGTAGGCTTGGAAGATGTTTCTTGTCCTAGATATACCTAGAGTTAGCTAGGTGGCACAGTGGATAGAGCACTGGACCCAGAGTGACAACAATGACCTGGGAAACTTCTATTTAAAGCTTCCTGAGGGCTACATTTTGTTTGACATCTTTGTGTAGAGCCCCAGTGGGTTCTAATAACAGCACCTAATCTTTATGTAGTACTTATTATGTGCTAAGTGCTTTACAATTATTATCTCATCTGATCTACACAACAACCCTGACAAGTAGACTATTTTATCATCCCCATTTTTAATAGGAGATTTTAATTTTTTCCAGATTATATATCAATATATTTTTTCAGTATTTGTTTTCCAATATTTTGCCATCCATGTTGTTTCTCCCTCCCATTCTTGCCCCAAGAAGGCAGATAATATGATATAGGTTGCATATATATTATCACATAATACATATTTCCATGTTTGTCATATTGTGAAAGAAAATACATATTGCATTCACTAGAGAAAAATTCATTGAGGAAAAAAAAACAATGTTTGCATTTGCATTCAGACTCTGTTCCTTCTATGGCAATGAATATTCTTTTTTTTTTTGGCATGAGTCTTTTGGAGTTGTCATGGACCTTTGTCTTGTTGATAATATTCAATTGATCATGATAATAATTAATGATCACAGTTGATCATCATCGTTGTTATAACAATGTTCAGTGTTCCTTGGTTCTGCTCACTTCACTTTGCATCACTTTATTTAAGTCATCCAGGTTTTTTTTGTGATCATTTTAGTTGTCATTTCTTATGGCACAAAAGTATTCTATTGTGAACACATACTACAACTTGTTCAGCCATTCCCCAGTTGATCATTTTCCACTTCTTTGCCACCACAAAAAGAGATGCTATAAGTATTTTTGTGTAAGTAGGGTTTCCTTCCTCTAGCTTTGATCTCTTTAGGATACAGACATGGTAGTGGTATTGCTGGGTCAAAGGGTATGCCCAGTTTTATGGTCCTTTGGGTATCAACCCCACTTTACAGATGAGGAAATGGAGCCAAACAGAAGGTACAAGTTACTTGCCCACAATTATAAATCTAGTAAGAACTTCTTGGGCTATATTTTATTTGACATATTTGTGTTATGCCTCAGTGGAATATAATAATAACTATTTATACAATACTTACTACACATGCTGGGGCTAGATTTGAACTCAGTCTTCCTAACTTCAGGCTCAGTACTCTATCCACTATGCTGCCTGGCTGTCCAAATGGAATAGTGGAGAGAACAATCGCAATATCTAGTCATGATGCCCTCATGTACTTGCATAGGGGTTTGACTCAATGGCCACTGAAGTCTCTTCCAACTTTCCAATTCCAAAATCCAATGATTTTGTTCTTCACCTGTTTTCTCTCCTAATATCAGTGTTGTCAATGCATATAATATTTTTTTCCTTTTGATGCTAGAAAAGTACTGGTAGATCTGGGTCTCATTTGAAAAATTAGAGGAGTGATGCTGCAGAGGGGCAGAAAAGAGATGACTTGGGTTTTCTATGAACTTTGGACTTGGTGACCCTTCAAGTGTTAAATAATAAGGAGAAATGATGAGGTTAAAAATCAGGGTGGAGTGGGGTGGTGGTGGTGAGCAAATCATCCCTTGAGCTAATATTAGATTTGTGAAAATAACTCAGTTATAATTCTCTTGAGTATCCAAAGGATTATTTAAGATGAATGTGTCTGTAAAATGCAGATGTGAAGAAATGTATGCATATAGCAATTTGTTTATTAAAATAATTAATGAAATGTTGTTTAAAGTAGAAAATATAATTAGTGTAGTTTTAGTCAGGATAAGTAAGAAACCCAGGCTTCATGCTAATTGGCACAGCTAATTTTATTCCATCCGCAGGCAACCATTGCTTAGTAGATGCCTGCTGTGTATAAGGCACCGTTCGGTGTTGTTTATGGAGGACACCAAAATATTTAAGACATGGTTCTTGTCTATTAGGAGTTTATAGTTTATTAGAGGAAAGGCACGTACACAATGATGACAAAACAAAACATGAAATGTGGAGAGCCATAGAGTGCTGCTGATAGTAAGTGCAATAAGAGCTTGGATAGGGTCCAGTCACTTTTGACTAGCATAATTAAGGGAGACTTCATGGAAGAGGCACTATGAACCTTGAAGGATGGGCAAAACTTTGGTAAAAGAGGAAGGAGGAGAAAATTCCAGGCAGAAGGAATAGTTTGAGTCAAGGTACATAAGTAGGAAAACCTGTCTTTAGAATTCCTAGGATATTAAGAACCAGGAAATATTGGGTAACCTGGAAAAGGCTATGATAGCCTTCAAATTTCATGTTTTACTGGGTACAAAGTGGTGATTTCAGCCTTCATCTTTTTTGTATGAGCTTTTGGTTTTTTATTTTGTGGTTTAAATAGAAACTTTGAGGAAGACAAGCGATATTTCAAAAACAATTCTGTTAGAGAAAATGCAGTATAATCCAAAGTCAAACTATAGAAAGAAGGCAAAAGGATCCTATGAATTTTTAGGGTCAAAAACTAGCCTTGAGTAATTCTATTAAAGTGGTGATTTGTTGGCAGTCTTCTAGTCGAATGCTATTTTGTTACCCCATCATGTTGTGGTGGGCACCCTGAGTTTCTGAAGGCTGGGCTAATGGTGTATACTCTGGTGGACCCTCCCAAGTTGGAAAGACTTCAATTCCAGGTCTGCCTGCTGATGGATCATATATCTGTCATTCAAAGGCCTGCCCTGCTAGAATGTTGGCTACCAGGTAATGTATTCTGAGTCACAGCAAGACATGATGACCATCTGTTAAGGTGTAATAGTGCTTGTACTTGCTTTGGTAAAGGGAGAACCCATACTGATGAAATCATGAACCTTTGAAGTATTGGTGTCTGGTTAATAATTTAATTCATGGTTGATTAAAAAAAAAGAGAGAAACAAGGTTTTAATCAATTGTTTTACTAGAAAAAGAAAATATATTGTGTCCTTGTGGGGGTTTTCTTAATCCTTTTTATTGAGGAGAGCCATCCCAATTCAATTATTACTTACTTGAATTGGATAAATTCCACATTAAGCTTTTTATTGCCTGTTAAGTGTAGTTCTATTTACCGTATCTACCCAATATCCTACCATAATTTTCAAGGGCAGTATCAAGTTTGTACAATTTCTTTTCTAGTAATCTGCTTTAGGGGGTGTTTAACCCTTAGGGAAGGGGATGAGAATAAATGTCTGTGTAAACAATGAGTCTAAAATTTTTCTTAAAGCCCAAGTGTATTTCTCTCCTTTACTCAGTAAATTCTAGTGAATCCCAGTGACCTCTAGGATCAAATGCAAATTTAGGCATTTAAAGCGCAACTTGGACTCATCATAGCTTTCCAGTTCTGTTACACACATACTCCATAGTTCATCCAAATTGTTCTTGCTATTTCTCCTACAAGACAGTCATTCCATCTCCCATCTCCTTTGGTACTCCAAATACTATCTTTGTGCCTTTGTATTAGTTATGCTTAAAGCCTGAAATTCACTTCCTCCCCACTTCTACATCTTAGTATCTCTCCCCTATTTTTTTTTAAAGCAACCCCCTTCACAGGAAGTTATTCTTGTGCCCCTTAGCCACAAGAGCCTTTCCCTCCAAAATTGTCATTCATTTGTTTCAATCATGTCTGATTCTCCATGACCCCATTTGGGGTTTTCTTGGCAAAGATATTAGAGTGGTTTGCCATTTCCTTCTCCAGTTCAAAATTACCTTGAATTTATTTTGAATTAGTCTATACTTTTCATTTTTGTAAATAATTATCTCCCTTGTTGTGACTGACCTAAAGAATGCAAGCTCTTTGAAGTCAGGGAAGGTTTTGATTTTTGCCTTTGTAACCATAGCACTTAGCGTAGTGCCTGGCATATAGTAGTAGATGCTTAGTAAATGCTTATTGATTGATCAATTAATAGGAAAAACCATGAAACCTGACTTTTTAAAAAAGCACTGCCATGGTGCTATATCCAATATAACCTAAATCAATTATGCATTTTCCATGTCATCTGGACTCAACAGTAATCAGAATTTCCTTGTCTTGGCAGGAATGCCTCACTGCTGAGACTGCTTTCCTCTTAGAATCCTTCTTCCAAACCAATTCCCAAGCATTCTGATAGTCAGCCTTCCCTGCACTGCAGAATGACTCTTCCCTGTTGTTTCTCAATATTGCTTGACTAATGCCCCTCTCCCCTCTCCCATTCCTAACCATCCAAAGTAGGTGCAGGTGATAGAGAAAAGGCAAACAACTCTAGGATGGATAGGACCATAGCTTTTATTGCTACTTCTGCCTCTGATTCTGGCAAATGCCAGGTGAGAGTTGTAGAGAAACACAAGATATCACTCTGTACCAATAAAGGGACCTGTTAAGTTTACAGTTCATCACAACGATGACCCAGTAGGATAAGCAGGGAGCAGCAAGACCATGAGTACTGCTGCCACCAGCCTCTATCTCATTTAATTAACAAGCACTTATTAAGCACCAATTGTATGTCAGTGAATATGCCAGGTTCTAGAGATACAAATACAATAAATGAAACAGTCCATACTTTTGAAGAACTTACATTGTAATGGGGGAAGACTGGTATGTATAGAAATATAAACAGCATAAATATAAAGTGAATAATGTGGGAGAGAGGGATGGCACTATCACTGTAGGAATTCAGGAAAGGCTTCAAGCATAAAATGGTGCTTTGGAGGAGATTTAAAAGAAGAGAAGGAGGAGGCTGAGTCAAGATGGCAGCTTAGAGGCAGCAAAAGTTCAGATTTCTAAAAACCCTTCCTTACCGATTACAAACTAAATGCTTCTAGGGGAATGAAAATCAAACCTAAAAACAAGACAGAGCCAAGGAATCCTCCTGCTGGTCTCAATTTAAAAGGTACGCCATCCAAAAGTCAGAATTCGAGAACACTCCGGTTTAAGGGGAAGGCAGAAGGAAGGTCCCGGGACCCCCCACCCCCTCCACACACACACCTAGAGCGAACCTCTGGGCGGGCAAGAGCACTGGTCTTGAGGGAGTACCTTGCAGGCAAAGCTGTGCCAGGCTCAGAGTGTCGAACACAGGCAGTGGGGAAGGAGTTAGAGAAGGAGCGCAGAGCAGGCAGCCTAGTTTCAGAGGTGGAGACCCTCCATATTGCTCCCCCCTTCCAGGAGGTTTTGGCCTCATCCAGCCCAACGCAGCTGGACTTAATCCCATCAAAAGTCTTCAGAGGGCAAGGAAACTCAAGCTCCAACATCACTCCCCCACAGAATGCTGGTCTTTAATCCAATCAAAGCTTCAAGAGGGCAGGGAAGCTCAAGATCTGATATCCCTCCCTCACAGACTGCACTGAAAGATCTCCTGACAAAGCTCCAAGAGGGAAGACTGACAGAAAAGCCCAAAACAAAGCAAAAAAAATAAAGGAAGAGAAGGACTTTATGAAGTGAAGGGAAGGTGGGAGTCCATACCAGGCATGTAGGATAGCCAGTACAAAAGTCATCTTGAGAGAGGGGAAAAATTCATTTGAGCTTGAGTTGGGGGGAAGCAATAATTTCCAATGAGGATGGAAAAGGATGGAGCCAAGTGTGTATGGCTTAAAAAGCTAAACAGACAAATTTATGTTTTGACTTAGAGGCAATGGGAAGCCATTGGAGTTTATTGAGTCCTTACTCTTAATTGACTCTTAATTGAACTTAAAGAGAATTATCTTTGCATCAGTAAGTAGGATATACTAGAGTGGGAAGACACTTTGAAGTAGGAAGAACAATTAGAAGGTCTTAAGATGGCAGCCCTGGGAATAGAGAAATGGAATGGGATGGGAGAGATGTTGTAGAGGTGGAAATAGCAAGATTTGGCAACTGACTGGATGTGTGGGGTTAGGAAGAGTCAGGAGTCAAGAATAATGCCAAAGTTATGAACTTGGGGTACTAGAAGAATTGCACTTGAAAGAAATAGGGAAGTTTGGAAGAGGGGAAGTTGGGGAAAGGAAAGATAATTTAGCTTTATACATGTTGTTTGAGATATCAATGGAGATATAATAATATGAATTGCTAGCATTTATATAGCATCTTAAAGTTTGCAAAGCACTTTACATATGTAATCTCATTTAGTCCTCACAGCAAACCTGTGAGGTAGGTACTATTATTAGTACAATTTTACAGATGAAGAAACTGAGGCAGACAGATGTTAAATGCCTGCACAAGTTCAAAGCTAGTGAATGTATAAGACTTGGCTTGAACTCAGGTCTTCCTGATTCCAGGTCCACTGTGCTACCTAGCTGCCTCAAACTGGACATCCATTTTGAAATGTTCAGTAGGCAATTGCTGATATACTAAAGCTCAGGAGACAGACAGGCTGGCTATGTAGATCTGAGAATCATCTGCATAGAGCTAACAGTTAAACCCATGAGAGATTACCTTGGGGAATACCCATAGTTAAGGGATATAACATGGATTATTAGCCAGCAAAAGAGACTGAGAGGTGGTCATACAAATAGGAGAACTAGGGTAGTGTAATAATGGAAAATTCAGCAAGGAGAAACGATCCAATGGATGTATATCATGATAACTTTAGATGGTCTTCATAAATGTCTATTCTATGCATTAAAAAATAGCCAATTATGATACCAGGAGGCCACTTAAAATGGACAATCATTTGCTTCTGGCTTTCTAAATGAGAATGAAAACTGAATTATAGTCACAATGCAGACCAGAATTTATATCCTGGCTTGCCTTCCTTTCATCTTTGTGACCTTGGATAAGTCACTCATCATTGGGATTCAATCCCTTCATTCCCCAAAATGAGGGAAATTGGACTAAGTCTTTTAAGTCTAATCCTTATAGAAGGATTTTCAAGTCTTTGATCTCTAGTTCTATGTTTTGTGTTATATTGCACATTTATGCACAATGTTTTATTGCACTTTCATTAAACAATGAATATATAGGGATTTTTTTGGAATTAAAAAATCTCCCTTATAGTTTTTCCTTAGGCTCAGGGATCAATTTACCTGTTTATAGAGACCTAAATTTACCTGTATTTCTTTAGGGAGTAGAGGAGACAAACGCTGGAACTCTCTTGTTATCTCTTTGTATTTTGTGATGAGGTCAGGTTGACTTGGGAACTGATGCCAAATGGTTTTGGAGGGGAGGGAGAATATAAAATGTTTAAAATAGAAAATAAATTGGACTTCCAAGGGCAACTGGCCTACGTTGCTTTTGGAAGGAAATTTATTGCAAAATGGCACTGAGAAAGAGTTTGCATTTTAAAGGTTTTGAGATGATGGTAACAAGTTTTTGCGAAAGTCAAACTACTCGTGTGTGTCTGTGTATGTATCCATGTATGTTGCATTGATACCAATTTTTTTCATGGTATATAAAAGGCAGTTATCTTATTTTGACTTCACCTTTCCCCAACAGGATTGGCATTTGCCCTAAGAAAATGATTGTGGAAAACAGTGATAATGTCTTAGTTTAAAAAAAAGACAAAAAAACAAGCCAAAAAAAAAAGTTATCCTAACCCTTAAATACCTGAAGTGAGAATTATCACTGCATTATGAATAGATATATAATATGTTGGAACAACATAAGGTTTCCCCCTTCTGAATGTGATTAACTTGCAGGTTAAATAATCATAGCCTATTAAAACTAGAAAGGGACCCAAAGGAATCTTCTAGTCCTTCCCCCTCATTAAAAACATGAAGAAACAGAGATTTTAGAAATAAATGGACTGAGGTCATGATACCTATTTTCAAGTCTTTGAAAGGCAGTCATGTGGAAGAGGGACCAGATTGTCCCATTTGACCCCAGATGGTGCAGCCATAGAGAGAGAGAGAGAGAGGGAGAGAAGAGAGAGAGGGGAAGGAAAGGGAGAGAGACAGAAGAGACAGAGAGAGAGAGAGAGAGAGAGAGAGAGAGAGAGAGAGAGAGAGAGAGAGAGAGAGAGAGAGAGAGAGAGAGAGAGAAGAGAGAGAGGGGGGAAGGAAGAGGAGAGGGACAGAGAGAGAAGTGACAGAGAGAGAGAAAGAGAGAGGGAGAGAGACAGAGAAGAGACAGAGAGACAGAAAGAGACAGAGAGAGGGAGGGGGAAGGTGGGAAGAGAGACAGACAAACAGAAAGAGGCAGAGAGTAAGACAGAGAGGGGGGAATGAGAGGAGACAGAGAGAGAGATTTCTTTTGCACATGGTTTGAACTAGAGGGCCCTTGAGATACATTCCAACTCTCAAGTTCTGTGATTTCTGTGATATATCTGGTTAACAGTAAAGGCAGGACTAACCCCCTGAGCCTCCACTGCTTACTGTATAAGCAAGGATGATGAGGGGCAGATTATGTGAGGAGCATTCCTACATTGTTGGAAAATTTGGTACTCATCCTTGTCTTTCATCCATTGTCAAAATAAATGGACAAATCATTGCTTTGGCCTGCTGGAGTTGTGCTTACTTTGTTTTGAAAAAGGCATACTTGCTCATTTGAGGTGGTGAATGTTTGAGCCTCAATAATAGATTATATTTCTTCATTATATTTTTCACCCATCCATGATTGGGCATTTTGCTACCTGAGTCTCTAATCTTTGCTTGAAAGTCCTGAACTTTACTACCTTATTATTTTTTACTGGAATCGTTTGCCATTTCTTTTTCCAACTCATTTTACAGATGGGGAAATGTGGACAAACAAGCTTAAATGATTTGCCCAAGGTCATACAGCTAGTGTCTAGGGTTGGTTTTGAACTCACATCTTCCTGACTCTCTAGGTCTGGCTCTCTATCTACTGTGCTACCTGCCTGCCCAGCACCCTAATTTTTAAAAGATGGAATCAAAGGGTCAGAAGAAACCTCAGAGATCATTTTTCAAAATTGTACTTAAAATAAGAATGACCTCCGTCACAAACCCAAAGATGAGTTAGACTTTGTTTAGAGGCCTCGGTGAGGTCAATACCTGATCTCTTAATCTCAAGGAAAAGTCTAATCCAGTTTTAGACAGTTCAAATTATTAGTATATTTTTCCTTTCATTAAGCCTAATTTTTTCTCTCTGCTACTTTCACTTGTTTGCATTTCTGCTCTCCAGGGTCAAGCAGAATAAATCTAAAACCTCTTCCACGTGACAACCTCCAATACCTAAAGATAGCCAAACCTTCCCTTTTCAGGATTGAACATTGCTCTTTCCTTGAATTGATCCTTAGTTCAACTTAATGAATATTTCAAAGTGCCAAATACATACAAAGAACTGAAAATACAGATACCAAAGGAAGATAGTTCTTGTCTTCAAGGATTTTCTGTTTTACTGGAGCGTTATTACACATACACAGAGAAGTTAATACAAAATATTATTGTTGTTGGCTCTGACTCTTTGTGCCCCTGTGGGCCATACGATCCGTGGAGTTTTCTTGGCAAGGATTTTGGAATGGTTTGCCATTTCCTTTTCCAGCAGATTAAGGCAAAGAGGTTAAGTGACTTGCCCAGCTTCCCCACAGCTAGTAAATATCCGAGTCAGTATTTGAACTCAAGTCTTCCTAACTCTAGACTCAGTTGCCTCAAATACAAAATATATAGAAAGTAAACTTCCAGAGAGAAAGAGCAGTTAACAATTGAGGAGATGCAGAATCAGGTAAGTCCTCCTGGTGGAGGTATAACCCCTAAGCTGTATCTTAAAGGAAACTCTGGATTCTGAGAGGCAAAGGGAAAGAGAGAGTATATTGTAGACCTACCTAAAAACAAAGATGTGGGAAATAGAAAAGACAGTCTGGGGGACAACTAGAAGGCCAGGATGCTAAAACATGGAATTTGTGATGGTATAAAAAGTCTGGAAAAGCATTGTGGACATGTTGAAGTGCCAGGCTGAAGACTTTAAAAAATCTGAATAGTGTTAGCAAGCTACTAAAAATGTTTATGTTGCAGAGTGCCATGCTCAAAATTGTACCTTAGAAATATCAATTTGGCAGCCTGGTAGGAGATTGATTTGAGCAAGGAAAGATTAGAAGCAGGAAGACCATGATTAGGAGGCTATTAAGGGAGTCCAGGTAAGACTTGATCAATGTCCTTCCTGAAATCTTGAACCCTGGTCTGACCACAATGTCCCAGAGGCAGTCTGACTGGGGCAGAGGACAGCAGGACCATTACTTTCCTCTTTCTGGATACTACGCTTCTCTTAATGTAGTCACAGATTGCAAAGATTCTACTTCTTGATAGTTTTTGCCCAGAGAGTATGAAGACGACTTGTGCCATTTGGGTTTTTATGGTCAGGGATAAGTCTAAGTTCTTTCTTCTAGGATTTCTAATAAGCAGATCTCTACTTTCCCTTCAGAACAGGGGATTGAGAGATTGAGAGTTAAATAGATTGAAGACCTTGCCAGGCTTTTAGTGACTTTGTGAAACTTTTAAATGTTCATTTTGAAAATTGAAAAAAGAAAGTGGAGGCATTGAAACTGCTGAATGGGATAAAAAAACACACCCAACTTCAGAATCACTAAAAGCTATGTTTTACACTAAAACTCTTCCCTAGGAGTTTTTCTTGGTTACCATATATTGTGAGGCACTCCTTTGTTGAAAGATCCTAGATTGAGCTTACTTCGACAAATCAATTCATCTCATAATACAATTCATTGAATTGAGAGATGGAAAAGACCTTAAAAATAATTTTATTCAACTCCTTCATTTTAAAAAGTGAGGAAAGATATCTGGAGAAGTTGACTGGTTTGCCTAAATGATACAAATATTTGGTAGATTTGATGTTTGATGCAATACATAGTGCTCTGTCCATGGTCGTCTTGTCAATTAGGACTTTTAGGACCACATTAAAGACACACACACACACACACACACACACACACACACACACAACCCCCTTTCTACGTTAATGGATCCCTTTAGAACTTGGTTCTTGGAATTGCCATTATCCATGAGAAACTAGCTAAAATTCTGTTCCTGCACATTCACTTAGGCTGTAGATTCTTTTATGAGAAGGAAGGATTTGCAAGTTGAGGAAAAAACAATTTCTCTAATATACATGAAAAATACTATATTTTAAGCATTCAAAGAGTTCTTTATAGGAATGCTGCCAGTATTCAGCACTATTAGACAGCAGGGGATTTTAGTAGTTTTAAAGAATAATTTTTGAAGACTTGAAGATCTTTCTACAAGGTGAAAGCATTCTCAAGTTTCACTCTTCAAGAGTTTTGTTGTTTCGGTATATATTTTTTGTAGATAGACTGATCTAAATGTATTTAAGAGAAACATTATCATTTAACTTATGCCCAATTAATGCATATAAAGCTGAATGTTTTAAACATGATTTTATTATATTTCTAAAATGGAACTGAATAAACATTTTGAATTTCCGACAGTACAAATACATCCAGGAATATTGATATGTTTCTTTACAATCTTTTTAGAAAAAAAGCAGCCTGCCCCTAAGGTCAATTTTGATGGTTGATGGTAGACTACAGCTGCTATGATTGTAATTCCAGAAAGCATACTCTTTTGGGTTAGGGTAAAGAGTAATAGTATTGTATTTAAGGGGAAAAGGTGACAGTATGAGAAAATTTGATGACAAGTACTCTTATTTTGTATTTGTACTTTTTAATGATCTGCTCAAATCTTGTTGAGCCCCTTCCACCCATTTTTTAGTAAATCTGAATATTAACTAATGAACAAAAATTATTAAGCATTTATTATGTGCAAAGTGCTGGGGATACAAATGGAAAAGGAAGACAGCCTCTACTCTCAAGCAGCTCACACTCCAATTGAGGAGGTTAACACATATGGAAGGTTTCAGCTGCTAGTCAGATGGAAAAATCCCATAGTACTTAACAGTACAGAGGCAAAGCAGATGTTAATGCTTCTTCTTGAATGCTATTTCTGTTGATGAAGTCATGTTAAGTTCTGAGATCAAACTATTTGACAGTGCTGAGAACTGGTGGCAAGAACTCCCCTTTTTGGATCTTTAATAGCTGTGGCTCTTGTACTTGCAGAGCAGTTGCCAGGCTGCATCTCCTTAGGGGTTACTTCTCAGGATGATGGCTGAGGGCACTGGGCTGGAAACAATATATAGTACATATGTATTTATGTGTACTTTGCATGGGAGAAGTGGTAGAAGAGATATTATCAAGGATAGGAATAAAGGAAAAAGGAGATGCGTCAGCCTTGAAGTGAAAATGATGGCTAAAAAGTAGAAATGGACAGTGTATTTCACCCCTGTCTGTGAAATATTAAAAGAATCAAAAGAATACTGATAAAGGCTTTACACGAAAATACACAGGATTGCAGATTTAGAGCTGGGATGAACAAGAAGGGCACATTAAGAGAAAGGGTTATAGAGCAAGGTAGCACCCACACCAATGAACAGTACACAGAGCCAGCAAAATAGCAAAGCAGGTATACCTCTAGTATAAACCTGTATGCTCTACAATTGCAAGTAATTTCTTTTTTGCTTAAAACAAAGAGCATTAAGCTGATTGCAAGTAAAAACCATTTCTCGTGTAAGTAACAGGGCTGCAATTGGTTCTTCTGATATATATATATATATTAGAAGTGCACTATGCCACTAAAAAAGCTTTTATCCTTATCTTCAGGGACTTTTTTAAAAAAACATTTTCTTTTAAAAGCATAACATGTTGTTAATACTGACAGATACATAGTAAAAAGAAGTCAGTATATTCTGCTGGCTTTGGAGAAAAATAGAAAAGTGAAGCACTGGGAAATAACACCAAATATATTGGCTAAAATTTGTCACAGCCTTATAGAAATTCAATTTGCCCCGGATTAAGTACGTACTCTGGGCAAGGTCTTGGTCTTGGTCTTGAAATGAGTGAGTAGTAATTCAGAAATAAAACACAGACACACACAGAGTCTCTGCCTTCAGAGAGCTTGCAGTTTAGTAGGAAAGAGGAGATGAGCATCTATATTAGAGAATTGGTTTTTCCTCAACTTTAAAATCCTTCCTTCTCATCTTTCTTATTAATTATATTACAAAGTAGGATGCCATAAATTCATAGATGTAGAAACAAAATAATACTGTGAGAGTTTAGAGGGAAAACTGCTTCTGACTGAAAGGCTTCATTTCATCATGACTAAGAACGATGGGTTCTTCGGTAAAGACAAAGCCCCGAATCTAAGGAAATGTAAATCTCAAAGTAAACTCTATTCTTTTGTGCAATAATTTTGTAGTTTGAGTAAAATAAATTTTCCTCCTCTATGGAGGAAAGTTATTATCTGTTATTTTATGAGAATTTCAAAAGGTATTAGGTTAGATATTATGGAGCAAAGCTTCACCATGGGTGTCATTTGGTCCAATGCGAAGTGCATTCCTTATAAAGGTTACTATGGGGGCAGCTAGGTGGCTCATTGGATAGAGAGCCAGGCCAGGAGATGGGAGGTCCTGTGTTCAAAACTGTCCTCAGACACTTCGTAGCTGAGTAAGTCACTTAACCCTGATTGCCTCTCCCATGCTGCTCTTCTGCCTTGAAACCAATGCTTAGTATATATTCTAAGAGAGAAGGTAAGGGTTTAAAAAAATAAAAGGTTACAATAGTCCTTAGATGAACCCAAAGATGCAAATGGTTGAATGCTAATGGTACATGGGTCAATAAATCAATTATTTTGGAAAGCGGAGGAGAGTTTGAATGAGAGCAACGATGATTAGATATAGCGAAAAGGAAATCTCTCCCTAAGAAAGCCCTCCCTCAATACTAGACTTGAGAGGTTACTTCTTGACAGGAATTATAATTCTCATATAGCCTTGCTCTGTATCCTCTGGTATCCCTTTCTCCTTCAGGTCAATTTTAATGTGTCTGTGTTTTGTATATGCTACTGTATCTCATGTAAATGTTCAATGACAATAATATATATTAATTTTTTTTATTTTTAAGAAGATGCAGGAGACTAGAAAAATGCTTTTACAGACAGTTGATTGCCAATAGTCAACTCTCAGTTCCTTTTATGCCCACAATCCTCTCTCTGAATTAGTGGTAAAAAGTCTGAAAGTTTAAGCAGTCTATTTCTGTTGTTGGGGGCAGAGGAAATATATGCCCATTTTAACATTAACCTAAACAAATGCTTTTTTGCAACTGCTTTTTTGAGAATTTAAGAGATTTCCATAGTAGCAGCACATCAGCTGATGATGTGCAAAAATATATAATCTGTAGTTTAAGAGAAGTGTCTGAGGTACTGAGATTAAGTGATTTGATCATAATCACACAACTGATACATTTTGAGGGGAGGTCTTGAACTCAAATCTTCCTAAATCAAAGTATATATTGGCCACTTAGGCTTATTGCCTCTTAGAAGTATGGGCTATCTTTTGGGTCTATACACTATTTTTTGCACTCTAGATCAAATTCTTTCACACGTTCAACAAAAGGGGTCTACCTTGAAATCTAATAGATGATTCTTTCTTTATATAGCTACGTCAGATGAAAGTGGCTACTAGCATTAGGCCATCTTTTTAACCTTACCGTAACTTTTTTTATTGATAGCTTGACATTACACTAGTCAGGAATTTCCCCAAGAAATCAAGAATATGCTTTTAAGCTGTTTGTATGCAGAGTTAAAATTTATCCTTTAGAAGAAGTTACAAATTACAAGAAAGGAGTAAGATGAGAAGTTAAAATGTATAGCCAGTATCACAGCTCCAATCTGACTGATATAAATAAGCTATTAATCCAATAATTGTAAAAAGACAAAAAGTAAAGATGCTGACTAATTTTTAGAGAATTTTAACCAATCACTAGTGTGGAGTATAAAATAGCTAAGAAACCACATTAGCAAATATAATTTTCTTAAGATTCTAGGGAAAGCAACAAAATCACATTTATATGGAATTTACTTAGCTATAGTTGGCATCAGAACAAAGCTACATTGAATTTATGTTCCTGTCTGTGATATCTTGGGTTCCATTTGTCTTGAAATGCCATGGGAAACTCTAGAAGCTGACCAGATTTTCCAGACTGATGGTGAGTGCTTCAGTGATACCCTGGGAATATATATATATATATATTATATTTCAGAGTAATCAAGCTAATTTGAGAATTTTTTAGAATTATGTCAATACAGGAAAATAAAACTCTTAACTATGTATGTATTTATTAGGAATAGCTCAGCTAAGAATATGCCCCTGGGTGGTATAATTTTTATTTAAGTACTTATGGATTCACATGCTACTCTGTTTCTGAGGAAGGGACCAGACACAATAACAGTGTCTATGACTTCAAAGATTTGACCTTGTTAAGCAATTTGAAAGGTGAGCTTATTTGTAAAACATGGTGGAATGTGACCTCACTTCATAAAATAATGAAAAAAACAGAAGGGAAAAGAGTATAATAAAATGCATAAGGTGAGATCCAATTAAACTATAACCCAAGAACATCTGTTGATGGAATTGGAAGGACTATCACCAGGAGATGGAACAGATTTGTTAGTGTTTCCATGGTAAGCTGTTTTCATCATCAGTGATGATATCCATCAGACACATATAATAGATAAAATATGTTGATAAGTCCATAATCTTTTGGTTTGGGTATTCCATTCACCAATGCAGATCATTACCCATCTGTGTCTATTCTTATCTTGTGTAATTCTTGTCTGTATCTTTGAATAAATCTTCCATAAAGCCTGTATTCAACCCTAGTACTGGGAAAGTTCTTATGCTGAGTTTATTTTTGTTCTCTGTGATGAAATACTTTATCTGGTGCTTGTGCACAGGTGAGAATTCTCTGTGCAACCCAAGGGAAATAGTGCTCCTCTTATGAACAGGTGCTGTTTCTCTGTATGGCTCAGGGGAGCTCACCCTTACATTACATACATATGTATGATCAATTTCTCCTGGCCAGAAGGACGCTTTAGATCTACTTATAGATGAAATGACTCGCTTTGATATGATGGATTTACCTTGTCTCTCCAATGAGCTGTCCCTTTCAGTCACAAAGATTTCTTTTAACCTCCTTGCTCATTTCTCATTAAGGACTTTATTTTCTTGACCAACTCATTCTTAAAAGCATAACACAGTTCCCAAGTATGGTTCCCTACAGTTAAGGTATTGGATTCTTTTAAAAACATCTTAAAATTAAAAAAAAATTTTCTTTCTTTTCTATCTCTCTCCACTCTCAAATAGAAAAAAAAGAAAAAGAAAACCTCTTAAAAATTTCTGAATTGACTACGTCCAAAAATATGTCTTATTTTGTATCCTGAGTCTATCAGAACTATGTGCCAGAAGGTAATATGCTTAATCATTATTCCTTTTGGAATCCTGTTTGGTAATTACATTGTTCAAAGTTCATAAATCTTTCCACATTGTCTTTCTCTCTCTCTCTCTCTCTCTCTCTCTCTCTCTCTCTCTCTCTCTCTCTCTCTCTCTCTCTCTCTCTCTCTCTCTCTCTCTCTCTCTCTCTCTCTCTCTCTCTCTCTCTCTCTCTCTCTCTCTCTCTCTCTCTCTCTCTCTCTCGTGCATAAATACTTCCCTTTTCCAAAGAAATGCCAGGTAAACTATTCTGTGTTCCCCTCATTTCATTATGGTATCGTTCTTTATATTTAAATCATATATCCATTTTGACCTTCTGTTTGTACAAGGTGTGAGACATTAGTCTATACCTAGCTTTTGCCATGCTGTTTTCCAATTTTCTGAGCAATTTTTGTTAGAGAGGGAGTTCTCATTCCAAAAGCTAGAATTGACCTTGACCTATTGTGTGACCAAGTTCTAGCTGCCCATCTTTGTAAACCATTTTACTCACTTTAAAAAAAAAGGAGGAGGAGGAGGAAAAAGCTATAGGTCTGTGTCAGAACTTAAATCGGTTGAAATCCCCTTTCAAGCTTTGATAAGTTAAGGTTTATACACTCACATATGTTTAAAGCACAGATATTCTCATGACTTCTTTGGAGCAAGAGATTCTGAAAAAAATCACAACATGGTAGATTGCATGCTAGGCTTCCAGCCAGAAAGAACTGGGTTTGAATTTAACATCTGACATTTATTACAGTATAAATCAAGCCATTTAACTTTTTTAAAGCCTTAGTTTTCTCATCTGTAAAATGGAGATAATGATGACTGCAGTCTAATTAAAATGCTTTGCAAACTTTAAAGCACCATGGAAACATTGGCTAATCAGGAGTTCTTAACTTAGGGTCCACAAGTCCATGAACTTTTTTTTTTTTAACATTTTGATAACTGTACCTCAATGTCATTGTTTTCCTTTGGAATCCTATGTTTTATTTTTCATGCATTCAAAAACATTATTCTAAAAAGTGTCCACAGGCTTCACCAGACTGCCAGAGAGTCCATGACCCAAAAAGGTTTACTTCTGACTTAGTTTTCTCTGCAAACATCAAAGAGGGAAGAGAGATTCTAACTAATTGAAGAATAGGAAAAGAATCAGAATTAACAGACTCTCTGCATCATTTTAGGCAAGTCACTTTCCCCCGAGCCTCCTTTTCCTTATTTGTAAAATGAAGGGCTTGGACAAGATGATCAAGTTCCCTTCCAGTTTTAAATACTGTGAACTTGATGACATCTGCCACCTGTATGTGAACACAGCACATCTAAACCCATATATCTCACACCCTGCAGTCTTTTCCTCTTCATCCTACACTACCACAAATCTGGGACTCATTGCTGCCACTTTCCCAAGGGTCAATGGGCTGTCTGTTCAGGGTGTGTTTGGTAGAAGATGAAGAGAACCATCAGCACCAGCACTGACTCTAGAGATTGGCATTCACAGGAGTTTGCACAAATCTTGGTATTTGTTCTGGTGGGCTTCAGAAAGCTGAATGAGAAGCCACAGAGGCAGACTGGGGTTTGACATAAGGGAAAAACAACTTCATGATGAAGGGCTCACAAAGTGGAATGTGATATGTGATTGTGGGTTGTTTTCAGCTGAGGGCTTCATGCAAAGGCACAGAGGGCCTTTCTGGGAGGGTTTGACCCTTTACATGCTGCCTCCTGCTCAGTAACTATTTCCTTTAGTGGAATGCAAGCCTAAGTCTGTGACCAAAGCTACAGGGCAGGTGCACAGGACTTGGGGGTAGGGTTGCCTGTGTTGGAAGTAGAGCTAGCTGCTGAGTGGACTCATTGAGACTCTCAGTTGCATGTCAGAACACCAGTGGGGATATATATGTTTGAGGTCAAACAGCATCGAGGTGGTTGCCTAGAGTCAATCCAGGAGACCTGGCACCCGGGGTGCTTGACCTTTCTTTTCTTGACTGATCCTCTTCCATCCCTGGACCATCTCCAAGAGCTTTGGCTCAAGGTCTACCTCCCTAGGAAACTGTCTTGGATGTTGTGAACCACATTGGTCTCTCTCTACCTACTCCCTATCTTGTCTGAACTCTCAAAAGACTGCCTATGAACCATAATTATCTTTTATAGACCAGCCTTGGACTTACCTCACCATTATTTCAGCTTCCACAAGATTTCTCAGCTATCTGCATGTCATACTACCAAGATCCCTTTAGATCCTCTTTATGTGTTGTCTCCCCTCCTTTAGGATATAAGATCCTAGCACAGTGTTTAGAACACAGTAAACATTTAATCAGTGCTTTGTCAGTCTGTTTATCTATCTATCTATCTGTCATCTATCTCTATATGTCTCTATCATCTATTATCTATCTATAGATCTATATAACTGCAGATTTGTCTATCTATCTATCCATCTATCCATCATCCATCTATCTATCTATCATCTATCTATATATCTGTATTTATCTTCTGTCTATTATTTCTCTATAGATCTATCTGGTTGTAGATCTATCTGTCTGTCTCTCTACTACTATCTATTTGTCTACCCATCTATCCATCATCCATCCATCCATCCATCCATCTATCATCCATCTATCCACCTATCTATATCTATCTCTAGCCATATGTCTGTATTTATCATCTATTATCTATCATCTATCTCTACTATTACTTACCTAAAGAATTACATAACTGTAGATCTATCTGTCCATCCATCCATCCATCCATCCATCCATCTATCCATCCATCTATCATCTACTTATATGAGAAGTTTATCTTATCTTTTTGTCTTCTCTTCTACAACCATTAAGCACCTACTATATACAAGACCAGCCTTACACACAAAAAGATCTGGGTTTAAGACTTCTCTCAAATGCACACAAGGTTTGTTACTATGGACAATTTGCTTATTCTTTCATTGCCCCCAAGGCAACTGTTTCAGACATATGAATTACAAATAGTTATTGATCTGAATTAATGAAGAGTTTTCACCCTAGGCATACTCTTCATACCTAGAAAATAAAAACTACACAAGGCACACACAAATGTGCAGCAATAGGTACTATGAAGAATGAAATGTAGAATAAAGTATGGTCCCAGTCCTCCTATAGGATCATGAATAAAATATGAGACCCTCCCTGCTAAAATTAGCTCAGGGAATAGGCACAGTCACTCAAGAGGACACTCTTTTGTGTCTAACCACTTTTGAAGCCTTAGCTCCCTTCCTTCTTTGACATATCAATTGACAATCAATAAGCATCTCTTAGCTGGTGAGTAAGCATTTATTCAGCACCTACTATGTGCCAGGGACTATGCTAAGTAATAGGAAAGGGACAAATCGTACTTGTTCTCAAGGCACTCACAGACTAATCAGGCAGACAGTTTGAAAAACAACTTTGTAGAAACAAGATATAGGACAAAATAAACTGGAGATATTGAATAGAGGGAGGGGTATTACCATTAAGTACCTACTATGCGCCACACACTTTGCATGCTGGATATTCTAAGACAAAATCCAAACAAAACAAATTGACTAGCCCTTGCTCTCAAGAAAAGTAGATTCATTTTTTTTTTCATTTAAATTAATTTATTTGCTTATTTGTTAGATCAAAACACCCCGGGAAGATAGAGGAATTTATGAATAAATAAGATAGTCAAAGCATTGTGATATATAGACTGGCTAATTTTTAATACATTAAATTAAGAAGCCTAGATTCTGTCATGCACAGGAATGCATCCTACCTGCTCTCTTTGACAGTCTAATTCTTTTAGCTACTTGGCTCTTTCTGCACAGCACTAAAATTTTTTGCAAAAGAACTAAGGTCAGGCACCAGACACAGAGAAAAGAAATGTAGCAAAGAGCCCAGGGGGGAAAAACCCAGTATCATGGAACTACCATCAGTGCTTAAACCAGGAAGAAAAAACCGCACATCTAACGAGCATGTGGGAGGTAAAGAGTACAGACAGAACAAAAGGCAACTCTCTCATTCTATAAATAGTAGACTGATTAGGCCATTTTTAGATTCCTCTGCTCATGTAGGAGCCCTAGTCTATTAAAAGAGTAAAACTTAGAGTGAAAAAAGAAGTTTGGAGAGGGCAGCAAAGGATTAAGAAAAAAAAAGTAAAGTTTCAGAATTCAAACAAAAGAACAAAATAAGTAGATTTGGGGCTAAAACATTCATTTGCTCAACAAATCTTTTATAAAGTCCCTGCAGAAGACAAGTACCTTTTGCTGGGCTCTAGAAGAAATAAAGGGGCAAACAGGACAGTGGATCTGTCCTCTCTCAAGCTGCTTATTATCTAGTGGCAATAGTTTCCCTTCCTTTGGAGAGTTTCATCTTATAACCTAGGGAGGATCGTAGAATCTAAAATTGGGAGCTAAAAGATACCTTAGAGGTCATCAAGCGTGACCCTTCTTTTTAGAGATGAGGTAATTGATACCCAAAGAATTGATGTGACTTGCTATAGAATTAGTGTCTGGGGCTCAGTCCAAACCCAAGCCTCCTAGGGAAGGGCAGAGATTCTAAAAGAGAGACCTTTTTATTTTGGAAAATGTGGATTCTTTGGGTGATTAAACCAGATGCAAGATGAATACATATACAGAGATTAAGCAAGGGGCAACTCCAAGGTATAATTTAACCTTATTGAACACTTTCATTAAAAGAGTAAAACCAGATAGTCAGTGGCCTAATTTCATCCACAACCAACCACAGTGACTATAAAAAGGAATAGTTTATTTCAGACACATACTAGTACCTTAGCCTGGCAAACCTCCCTATAATAATACTAGTTCTAAAAACGGCATTTTTTGGAGCTTAGGTGATACTGTTTTGACACTCAACCAAAAGTCATTTACTACTGTAGTTTTAATATTCTAACTACTATGGTCTCTTACTGACTCAAGTATCTAATGTTTTTTCTTTTTAAAAGGCAATACTCCTCAAAAGGAAATGAGAAGGGGAAGCATGGGAAATACTGAGGAGGGTCCATAACCATGCTAAGGCAACATTTGAATTAAGGCAAGAAAAACTACTTACTCATAATTTACTGAATTTAATGCTCCATAAAAAACTTACTGTATTATAGAGAGGGCCTAAATTTCCCCCCTAAAATAATATCCAACAAAATGTCCTTTTGAGCATTCAACCACTTGAAAAAAGGACACCTAGTAGTTCATATGAACCTATATAATCTAGGAATATTTTCAGTTGCATACCCACTAGGGCATTCAGTAACTAAAGTATACACTTTTATATATGCAATTTAAAAAACTCTTATGGAATATAATGGCACTTAATAGTCCTTTCACAAGGCTTAGATAGTCTAAAACCGGAACACATGAAAATAGAGGACATCATTGAGCTGGCTTATAATTAACACCCACACTAAATTGCAATCCAAATTCAGACAGAATGAGTGAAGTAATGACATAATGAGGCTTTGTTTCCTTTCCCCCCTCCCTCATTTCCAATCATTTCTAGTCTTTAACTAGAGAAGTATTTTTGAAAGTCCTCAACCTCTAAATAGGAACTGAAACCCCCCTCAATTTCTTTAAACTTTCCCAACAAAAAAAAGTCCATACACCTGCTTCTGATTTCTTTTTTTTCCCCTCAGAATTTCAAGGGAAGAAATCCAGGGACAGAGTAGTTGTTAAATCATTTTTCAACTCTTATTGAGGACTCCATGACTTATAATTTTCCAGTGCCATCTAAACTTCTTCACAAATCTGGTTTTTAAATTGTTTTAAATTTTTCTAATGTCATAAAATGTCAATGGTCTTAGCCAAGTTTTAATTATATCAGTTAAAATTGATGCTTAATATATATTCTGTTTACTTCCTAAATTTATATTTTAGAAGGTTTAACATCTCATAGTATAGGCAAATGGTATACATAGCCCTCTGATGGATGAAAGCATTTTTTATTTCTATACTGAATTCTTCTTTTTAAAAATAAGTTTTCATTGATATTTTGTTTCTTACATCACCATAGCATCTTGTATATATTCCCTCCCACTCTCCTCCTAAAGAGTCATCCTTTATGACAATTAGTGTTTTTTTAGAAAGAAAAAAATTCAATACAACTAATTGATACACTGAGAAAATCTGTTTAATACCTAATACCTATGGACCTCCTACTTCAATGAAAGGGTAAGTAGGGATAGATTTCTGTATCTCTTCATTTGAGTTCCACTTGATCTTTAAAATTTTGCTGTTGTTACTTTGTGTGTGTGTGTGTGATTCTTTCTATTTGCATTATTTTAGTTACTGTGTATATTATTTTCTTGGCTGTACTTTATTTCACTTTGCATCAGTTCCTTTAGATCTTTTTGTGTTTCTCTGTATTATTTATCACACACATAATTTCTTACAGTGTAGTACTTTCCACCACATTTATGTACCACAATTTGTTTAGCTTTTTTTTACAAATGATGGGTATTTACTTTGTTTCCAATTCTTTGCTATCATAAAAGTGATGATAGAAATATTTTGGAGTAAATGAAGATTTTTTAAAATTATCAATGGATTTCTAGACATATAAGCCTAGTTATAGAGTCTCTGTTTCAAGGGGTATAGATATTTTAGTCACTTTATTTTCATAATTCCAAAATGCTTTCCCAAATGGTTGTAGTACTTCTTAGCCCCACTAACAGTATAGTAGCATTTCTATCTTTCCACAATTCTCCTAACATTGATATTTGCCATTGTCATTTTTGCCAATTTTCAGCATATGAACTTACTCAGAGTTGTCTTGATTTGCAATTATCTTATTAGTGACAGAATGCTTTTTTGATGGGGTTGGCAATATTTTGAAGTTCTTTTGAGAACTTTTCATTCATATCCATTTATTGTTGAGTTCTATATGTATATGTATACACAGACACATTTATGGTGGTTGTTGTTGGGTCATGTCTGACTTTTTGTGACTTCATGGTCCATATTATTCATGTTTTTTTTTTTTTTGTTGTTTTTGGAAAAGACACTGGAATGGTTTGCCATTACCTTCTCCAGTGGAATAAGGAAAAACAGAGGTTAACTGTCTTGCCCAGGGTCACAGACCTACTAAGTGTTCCAGACCAGATTTGAACTCAAGTCTTCCTGACTCTAGGACTACTGCTGTGTCCATTGAACTATCTTGCTATCTTTACATAAAAGTAATATATATATATATATATATGTTTATATAAATGTGTGTGTGTGTATGTGTGTGTGTGTGTGTGTGTGTGTGTGTGTGTGTGTGTGTGAATCTTGGCTACCAAACCACTAGTGGAGAAATTTAATATAAAGATTCTTTTTTCTTTTTTTTTCCCCTTCAATTTAACTACTTCCCTTCCTATCCTACATGCATTAATGTTGTCTATATGGGAGCTTTCCAGTTTTAAGTAATCAAAATTACCTGTTTTGTCTTTTGTAAATGTCTTTATGTCTTTGGTTAAGAATACATCCTTACTTATAGCTATGAAAAGCATATGCTCTATTTCTCTTCTAATATTTAGTAGTACGATCTTTAATATTAAGGTATTTAGAATGTATTGTGTTGTGTGGTGTAAGGTGCTGGTCTAAGCCTAATTTTTATCAAATTGCTTTTCATTTTTTTCAGCTGTTTTCACTAAATAGGGAATTTTCCACCAAGTAACTTATATTTTACACTTTATCGAACACTGCGTTATTGCATTCTATTATATTTATTTATATTTTTATATTATTTTATTTTTAATATATATTTAATACATGTATATTAAATTTATAAATCTCCCTTTCTTAGTCTGTTACACTGATCAAACTTTATTTAAAAAAAACAAACTAATACCAAATGCTTTTGGTGACTGCTGTTTTATAACATAGTTTGAGGTCTGGAAGTGCTATTCTCTATTATCCTTACTTTTCATCATTTACCTTGATATTTTAGATCTTTTATTTTTTCAAATGAATTTTGTTATTATTTTATCCAGCTCTGTAAAGTATTCCTTGATAATTTGATTGGTATGACATTAAAACTATAGCTTAATTTTGATAGTATTGTCCTTTTTATTATGTTTGTACAACCTAGCCATGATCACTAAATATTCCTTTACCTACTTATGTTCTTTAAGGAGTGCTTTATAATTGAACCTTTTATAATTGCTTTTGTTGTGATTTGGGAAGTTGATCCTCAGATATTTTATAGTGAAGCTATTAGTTGTCTCAATAACTTTACTCATTCCCCAGGGTTTTCCAAGTAAATTCTCATAATATCAGCAACCAGAGATAATTTTATCCCCTTTTTGTGTATCTTTATTCTTTTAATTCTATTCTCTTTCCTTATTGCAAAGCATTTCCAGAAATATATCAAATTAAAATGGGGAAAGTGAATAACCTTTCTTCATTTTTGTATGTATTGGCAATAGTTCAAGTGTATCTCCATTTTGTATCATGTGTAGATAGATGCTTTTAAAAATAATATTAGAAAAAGGTGGCTCTATGTCTATATTTTGCAGAATCTTAACATGAAAGTATTGTACTTTATTAAAGTATTGAGATGATCATATAGTTTTGAGAATTTTGCTTTTTATATGTTTAATTATGTTGATTGTTTTTCTGATATTGAATCATCCTTGTTTCCCTAGTATAAATTCCACTTGATCATAATGAATGATTTCTTGACTAAATCACTTCTGTCTCTTTGATAGGATTAAAGAATTTGAATCAATGTACATTAATGATACTGGCCTATAGTTTTCTTTCTATATTTTATCTTTTCCAGATTTAGGTATTAGGGCTCTGTCCTAAAAAAGAATTCTGGTAGGGTTTCTTTTTTTTTCTTTATTTCTAAATTTTTGAAATATGGATACTAATTTTAAAAGTTTGATGGAATTGTTTTGTGAATTCATCAGGTCCAGGTCTTTTTTTTCTTTGATAATTCTTTTATATCTAGATCTATTTTATTTTTGGAGATGAGATTATTTAGGCTCTCTTTTTGTCTTCTGATAGTTTGGATATTTTATTTTTTGAAAGTATTTACTTATTTTTGTGTTTTAAGTTTTGTCAGCATGTAGAATTATGTGTAATATGTTCTGATTATTCTTTTTTTTTTTCTTGGGCATTAGCTATTTTGTTGATTTGATTTTCCACTCTTTTCAATCAGGTTAACTCAGGGTTTATTAATTTTATTAGTCTTTCCTAGGAATCAGCTTTCAGTTTTATTTATCATTTTTATGAGTTTTAAATTTTCTATTTCTCCTATGATTTTTAATAACCCCACTTTTTGTGCTGATTTTAGATTTGTTTTCTTCTAATTTTTAAAATGAATATTTAGTTCATTAATCTGCCCTTTCTTATTTTTTAAATATATGACTGTAAGAATATGAATTTCCCCTTAAGGATTGTTTTAGCTATATTCCGGAAGTTTTGGCATGTTGTTTTAGCATTATAATTTCTTTGTTCATAGTTATTAATAGTTTCTATGATTTATTCCTCAAATCACTCATCATTTAAGATATCATTGTTAAGTCTCCATTTGGGTCTTTTGTTTGTGGTCCTTGACCCAATTTCTATTCTTATTGTGGTTTCCAAAGGGTGTATTAACAATTGACTATATACTTTTTTACATTTGTTTGCAATATCTCTGTGTTTTAGTACCTGGTTACTTTTTGTAAAAGTGTCCTTTGGTGTAGTGAAATACACACACACACACACACACACACACACACACACACATATTCTTTTGCTGTGTTAGTTAAAATATGCCAAAAGTCTATTTTCTTTCTTGTCTCCAGAAATTTGTTTAGTCCCATATTTTCCCTTTGTTTATCTTTCTGTGAGATTTAGTCAAAACTGATAGGGGCATATTGAAGTTTCCTGTTACTATGTCTTTTTAAAGATCAGATGTCTCCTTCATGAATTTGGATACTATGGATTTTGTAGCATTTTAATTTATTACTAATATTGGTTATTTGTTACTGATTTTTAAAATCATAATATAGTTTTCTTGTTTGTACCTTTTTATTTATTTATTAAAAAAATTTTAAACCCTTACCTTCTGTCTTTGAATTAATACTGTGTATTGGTTCCAAGGCAGAAGAGTGGTAAGGGCTAGGCAATGAGGGTCAAGTGACTTGCCCAGGGTCACACAGCTAGGAAGTGTCTGAGGCCAGATTTGAACCTAGGACCTCTCATCTCTAGGCCTGGCTCTTGATCCTCTGAGCTACCAAGCTGCTCTCATTTTTATTTTTTAAATGTTTGTTTTTGCTTTGATAGCATGATGGCAACTCCTAAGTTTTTGGATTCACTTGGTACAAAATAAAATTTTTTTCTGTTCTCAGTTTTATTTTGTGTATGTCTGTTTTAAAAATGTATTTCTTATAAGCAATAGATTGTAGTGTTTTGTTTTCTTATCCTTTTCACTCTTTTTCATTTTATTTTTATATTTGAAGTTATGAGTTAATTTTATATTTTTCTCCATTTTCCCTAAAGTTGTTTTTTTCCAAGTTATGATTCCTTACCTTCTACTGTGAGCTCAATATTATTTCCCCTTCAATTACTTTATTTTATTCTTTTTCTTTAAAGGTAGCTTTATTCTCAAGGTCTTTTTTCCCTTCTCCATTTCTGCTTCTCATTTGTTACTCTTTCCTCTTTAGGATTTTAGTTGTTCCTTTCTCCTGAATTTATCAAGTTATATATTTTCTTCTCCCTTTCTCCCCCTCAGTTAAATAAATAGACTCTCCCTTCCTCTTCTCTTCTTCAGCTAGTTCTATTCATTAGCTTTTCAGTTTTTTTTTGCTCCCTTTTCATTCTCTTTATTATCCATTTTTCCCTTTCTGTTTACTCTAGACCTTCATTCTCTGGTTGATAATCTCTATCATAATCTGGCCTATTCCTTTTCCTTCTATTCTTTAAGAAAATAAAAGCTTCCAAGTTGTCCAATTTTGGCTCTATCCTCTAGAAGCTTCCTGCCACTAATTTGTAAGGCTTATCCAGTGGATTTCTATTTTCCATTGTCACACTCTTAGAACATGCTAATTATAGCAGGTGTCAGAGGGCACTGCCCCATGGTAGAATCCTTCCTCAGACCCACTGCTTTCCCCCTCTTTTGTTCATCTTTTTGCCTTCATTTTCCTGGAAATCTCCCTGTGTTCATGCTTACATTTCTCCAGGTGCCTGTTGATAGTAGGGGTTCCATTTCCCCTCCTCCTTTCCCCAGAACAAGTAGATTTTTTTATACACCAAATGCCCCCAGGCTTGATCCAGGGTAAGATCTTCATCTCCCTTCACTGGGAGGAGCATTCATCAATGGAACCCTTTATCAACTTTAAGGAAAGGTCCTCATAATCCTCACCTACTCCCCTGTAGGCTTTTCCCTTTCTGAGACCACAGGCATCACCTTCTCCTCATTGCTTGCCATAGACTTGACCCTAGCATATCATGCACTTCTCTCTATCTCCCTGTTCTCCTTTCTCCCTTTCATGCACTTTTCTATATTGTAATATAGTTCCATAAAAGAAATATTCACCTGTAGTCAGTGTTTCCAGGTTCCATCCAAAATGCCCTCTGTTTGCTTCTTCAGTCATCTCTGACAAAATTTTGCCTTCATCCCTGTTTCCCTATGTACCTTTAGAATTCTTTTACTGGTCTTCCTGTTGCTGCTCTGTTGCTGATACTCTGTATTTATTCACTCTTCCTGCAATTCTGTTGTTTGGGATCAAGAAGCAAATAATCAACTCGGTTCTGCTTTCCTTTTTAAAGATATTTTAAACTTTTATTATTATTATTATTATGGAACATCCATCTTTTGTTCTATTTGGTTAAAATCATATTTGCAGGATTAGTCACCATGGACTGCATCCTGAGCCCCAGTGCTCTTCTGGAACACATTATTCCATTCCCTCCTCCTTTTCTAGTGGGTGCAGAATAGTCTTGTGTTATTCAGATGTATTTGTATTTGAAGGTCTTTCTCTTTATGGCTTGAAGAACCCTGTGTTTCAGAATTAAATTGTTAAATTTAATCACTTATGTATTGGGGATTTCATAGCCTTGGGTTTTTTTTTCTTTTTATTTGTCTAGAGGCAATTTCTGAATTCTTTGAATTAGGATTTCATTTTAGAAGTTCTTGGCTGTTTTCTTCTATTAGTTCTTTTGTTATTAAGTTAAGGTTTTTATGTTTTGTGTTATTCTGTGGAACCTGTGATCTTTAGGCTGATTCTATACATATTCATTTTGAGAATCAGATGTTTTGCTTGCAAAGTGAGCATTTTTTTAGTGTTTTTTTAAAACTTCTCTTTTTAAAGGTTTTTCTTTTACTTTTGTGTGTCTGCATCCCCAATCTATTGTTCTCTTTTTTCTTTGGAGAGGCTTGCTGTTGCACATTCAAGTTTTCTCTTGTGCTCATTATTTCTTGTCGTGAAAGACACACATTCTATTCTCATAATTCTCATTTTTCTTTTAAATCACTCGGGAACCGTGTGTTGTGGTTAAACGTTATCCTCAAATTCCAAAGAGTCTTATATCTCTTTGTTTTATTGTATCACTTTCTTTTATTTTATAGTATTTATTCATAGATGCCTGAACTCATTTATTACCTTGAAGGCCATATTTCTTCTGTTACTCCTTTACCCGTTTATACATATATTTATGTTCAAGGTCTTTGAGATTTATTATTTGGTCTCTGTTTTCCCCTCTATTTTCCTTATTGCTAACTTCCTGACTCCCTCCCTTCTGATTGTGGTTTCCTTTAGGGCTGGATCTCAAAATATCTCATCCTCTTTCCACAATGGGAAATTCATGATTCACCTACCCAGGTTTCTGCTTCATCTGACTTTTGAGTGCTCAGAAATGGCTCTAGTTGGATATGTGCTCTTTCTTTCTGGCTTGTTAAAGTACTTTACAGTTTTATGTGTGCACAGTATCCTGTCTTAGTGACCCGTCCCACTGCTCCTTTTTCTTAGTTTTTTCGCCCAGCAGAGTCTGCTATCACTTAGTTCAGAGCTTTGCAGTGCTGATGCATTTGGGTTGCAACCGTTGGCCGACTTTTGCTCCTTAAAAACTATGGCCAAGCTGGCTGTTGAGGCCGGAGCAAACTTTTTTGGCCTATAGTCTGTCTCTATAACACTAGAAAGAAGGAGGGGCAAATGGGGGACAGAAGTGGGTTTTGATGTGAACCTGTGTTATATGCTTGGGTCTGCTAGGACAGCCTTGCTGCTGATAGAAGGGGAGGTGGTGGAGTGGTGCTAAGTGGGCTCTGGGTCAGTGAGCATCAGTTTCTGGGTTTGGTTTTTTTCTTAGCTTCTTTTGGATTCTAGGTGTCTTAGGCTATGGGAACAGGTGAAATTGCTTTGTCTTTGACACATAATTTCTGTTTTTGAGAGATTTGAGAGATTGTTGGAATAGAGAAAATGTCTGTTCCACCATATTGTTGCTTACATGACCCAGAAACTCTTATAGTTATTTTTTTATTATGCCTGTGACTCATCTCCCCAAACAGACTGTAGATGAATTGATCACAAGGAATATGTTTCATACTCTTCTGCAAAGAGTATGTGCCCAGCATAGTGATTTGCATTTGATCATTATTGACTGGTTGACTTATCCTGGAGACCTGGAATTAGAAGTGTTGGCTTTTAATCCTGAAAATCTTGGTGAATCTGAAAATTCAATGTCTAGAACTCAAGTACTGAGGATGGTGAAGTTTAAAAGGATTCTAAAGCAAGCTTTCACCATTATCTGCTTCTAAAAGGTCTGCTTAGCAAAAAATAGCCCTGTCTCTTCAATAGTTATGAATAAATTTTTTCCCTTAGAAGATCAATGATTCCCTTATAGCAAGAAGTTACCTTAATGTACTGGATGGAAATCCATGACAAAACTTTTTCAGTTAGCAACCTTTGAGGGAGTAGTTGAAATATTTTTTCTCTGTTGGAGCTTCTATTTAATTCAAATTAACAAAGATTTATTAACTCTCTACCATGTATAAGGCACCATCTAAGGGCTGGAGATGCTAAAATAAGACAGTGTCTGCCTAGACTTTTTTGGGGAAAAATATGACATGTATATATACAGATAACAGAAGGCTCTGAAGAGGGTGGTGATGCACATGAGGTAGAGGCTGAAGCTGGTAGTTCACTTGAGTTCAAGAGTGCTGAGCTATAGTAGGTTACACCAATCAGTATTCACATTGAGTTCAGTATTAATATAGTGAATCCCTGGCAGCAGCAGATCATCAGGTTAATGAAAGAAGTTATTACTAATCAGTAATGGGTTCCATCAATTATAACTTTACTTTAAGCCTAGGCAAGAGGAAATGAAGCGGTTCTAGTTGTATATCTTGAGATTTATTGAGGATGGTCACATCTGAAAAAAACCAAATATGATAATAAATTAATTGATGAAGCTATCTAGCAAAAGAAAAAGCAGCATTAAGATGGCCTATTAATATAGGATTTTCTTGCCAAGACTAAATCTCACCACTGATCCATTACCTACTCTGTAGGAATGCTTTATCCATCCTTCTTTTTCCATCTGTGTTCCCTGGGATGATAATGCTCTATATTGATTTCTATCCAAAATGGAAGCATGTAAAAGGCATCCTGATGAGGGCAGAAGGCTATCTTACTATCAGGGGTTCATTGTTGCTTGTAGCTTATGTCTATCTTCCATTCTCTGTGCATAACTGCTGACCTCACTTTCTTCTGCTGACTTCTGTTTCTTGTATTTTGATCTTTGTGTTTGCTACATGATTATACTTCCATGATTACCATCATCAACACCCATGGAGCATCTAGCAAGTACAAGGCCCTGGGGTTACAAAGGTACACAGCACAGCCCAAGATCTTTATCAGATGTCTGGCTTTAATATAAAACTCTGACCTCTGCCACTTGCAACAGAAGATGTATGGTCCCTTCCAGCCATAAATCTTATCAATGTATGAACTCTAAAAGAGTTACCTAATTCCAGATTCCTAACCTCTGGTTTTGGGGTATCTGTGGCATCCTTCCACCACAATGCTTTCCTTTAGCTCTACAGTGCACAGCTCCTCACCCCCACCCCTGCCCCGTCCCCCATTTGCTCCCATTTTGCCCTACTGCTCATGTGGCTTGCTTCCTTTTCTGGTATTGACACTTAGTTGATATTCAGTGAACTTGCCATTGCAGATCATTTACAGTTTTTGTTGGAACATATTTCAGGGTCAAAAAATTGTCTTTTTTAAAGATTCATCTAAAAATAACTCCTCTGAAAGGCCTCAAATAGAATATATTCCTTTTTTTTTTAATCTGTGTCACAGTTTCTCTGGGCTTTGGCTTTTTCTGCTCTTTCTGATTCTAATGCTTGGGGGCATTTTAACAATGCATATATGGAAGATTGGAGTACTGGACTCAGAGTTTTAAGACAATTTGAGGAAAATTGCCCAGCTGGTAAAGAAGTCCTATATTAAAATGGTTTTGAAAACCTCATTTACAGGGAAAGATTTGTTGCTCTGCAGTTTTCCCCAGGCACCAATTTTATGACTGCACAGTCAAGATGAGAAAACCACGTGCTTACAAATTATTTTCACATTTCAGAGTATATATTTAGAAAACCAAGTACAAATAGTTGATTGTGTAAATGAGACAGTTATTTCAATAGCTATTAAAGGATGGGAATCTAGTCTCTTTTAGGATTATGCAGAATTTCCTGACTATAATTAGATAGGAACAGATTAAGTTACTCTTGCATCCATATTTTTCAAAGGGACTTTGAGTATCACTTAATTTGTTTATAGTTATTATATTAGTGTATGCAATTTAAACTTGTATTTTCCTCAGTTACCCTAAATTTAGTCCCATGTATTACACTGTAAGAGGATATTTCAATGTATGAGTAGTTTACTTATATTTCTAACCAGGTTAAAAATATGCCATTGATTGCATGCTTATGATTATGATCTCTAGCTGCCAAGGGACCACTTAAATGGGTTGGATTTTATCACCTGCAATACTAGCTCTCTTCTTCATATAATACAGAAAGAAGGAAAATATTTTCTTACAGTATTGGCTCCTAGAAGGTTCCTGTTTTTTGCTGAGTTGTACAGATCTATAAAGAATTCGTTAATAAAATGCTAAAGTGGTTTTGTATAGGGAGTATTTAAGGAACTGTTTGTTCAGAAATGGGTATTAAATTAATGGAGTGAAGATTGCATTGATGTCAGATTATTTGAGAAGGGATTATGATATAATGATAATAATGAAACTTTCTTTTTGTATTGTTCTTTACAGTTTTCAAAGTACTTCCAATTGAATTATCTTGTTGATCTCTGTCATACCGTAAGAGGTAGTTATGGCATTTGGTCTCATTCCTATTTTACATATGGAGAAAATGATCTATAGGAGATTAAGAGATTTGCTCAAAGTCATGTGACTGATAGGAAGGACTAGGACCAAAATCTAGACTTTCCAACTCAATCAGAACTCTTCAAAACTTTAGAGCAGAATGCTTAGTTTGGGATACTATATGTACATATATATGAATATAGTATATCATCATGATCAATTTTCAAGGGGGTCACATGCTATTCCATTCAAATTCTTCTACAGGTGAAAATTTACCAAGATAGAGTCAAAGTGTTTTAGAGCTACATAGGATCTTAGTGATCATTGATGTTGAGCCTCTCATTTGACAGATATAGAAACTGAGGCCCAGATAAGTTATGTGACTTGACTGAAGTAATATAGCTATTGTAAAAATAAAATTGGCGAGTTATAAAAATAAAATATTTAGATGGAAAAACTGTTCCAATATAGGTTCAAAACTTTTCAGAACTGTTTAACTTGCCAATCAGGTTCAAACTCTTTGGTACTTTTGGATACTTTTGATTATAGAGATAATCAAAAGTATCTTAAGTGATGAAGTGAAGCTCAAATGTGAATTTCCCTCCAAGGCCAGGCGCAAGGATGCTAAAGAGACTCTTATTATAAACATAAAATATTTATTGAAATATATAAGGATAAATAAAGGATTTCTAATTCTAAGGGATTCTAAATCCACCCAAATAAACTTCCAGGTCCCGCAGGGAACCAAATCTGATGTGTTTCACAGGCTATACTACTCCCTCATCTGACTAATCCAAATTTATACTATCTAAATAAAAACTACCACTATTATCCTTATAAATTTTAACTTCGCCTTCAAATTATAAAATAGCAAAGGCTAGCTGATTGAGTCTCTCAGTTGAGATTCCAAAGACCAGGGTTTTCTTTGGTCTTCTCAGATATAAACCAATCTATAAAAACCACAATAGATACTCAATAGTGTTTCCCAAGTTGGGAAAGGAAAACACTGAGCTCCTTCAGATCTTTCCCTCAGACAGAGAAGGAGTCAAAGCTGTTACTTCCTCTAGCCCTGAGAGAGAGTCTCTGAGAGTGTGTCTCTGCCAACTGCCAGAGAGCAACTCCCCACTGCCAGAGAATAATTGACATAGAAAAATGGTTATAACTGTCAGCACTTGAAATTAACACACTCTCTCAGCTCTGCTTCAAACTCCAATTCTTTTCTCAAGCAGCCACTTTACTTATCTCTAAACTAATAAAACAATACTTATTTTCTAATATAATCCTTACACTATTTAGTAGCTAAGTCCAAGCTAGAATCTAGGGCTTCTGACTGTTAAATCAAGTATTTATTTTTCTTCCTACTACAACAGTCTAAATTTTACTTACTTAAAGGGTATGTACAGCTTCCTCCCCTCACCCCATGAATTATATATTTACTATTCTCATTTCCAACTGATCACTCCTAAACCTTTCTGCAATTTAATGGTCACACTTACTTCCCTAGAAATGACTTATTCAGTATCTTTTTTTTTTAAACCCTTACCTTCTGTCTTGGAATCAATACTGTGTATTGGTTCCAAGGCAGAAGAGTGGTAAGGGCTAGGCAATGGGGGTCAAGTGACTTGCCCAGGGTCACACACCTGGGAAGTGTCTGAGGCAAGATTTGAAACTAGGACCTCCCGTCTCTAGGCCTGGCTCTCAATCCACTGAGATACCCAGCTGCCCCCTCAGTATCTTTCAAAGGTCAGTAATTACCTCAAATTTATTAACCAAGTTGTAATGGTTTTTTTTTTCTTTGAAGAGTGCTCTCCCATCATTGGATATTTTCCAATTTAATCTGTGCCTCTTTTTCATGGTATCTAAAAACCACTATTCCAAATGTAGCATCTGAGATAACTGATGGTACAGTGGATAGAACACTAGGCCTGAAATCAAGAAAACTTGAGTTCAGATGTCTTTCAATATTTATAACGGTGTAACCTTGGGCAACTTACCTAACCTCTTTTTGCTACAATTTCTTATTTATAAAATGGGAAATAATAATAGAACCTATCTCCCAGGGTTATTTTACAAATTAAATGAGATAATATTTTAAAAGTATTTTGAAAATCTTAAAGAACCATAGAAATACAAGTCATCATAAGGTTCTGAGAAAGTTTCCTCAAATTGGACTTAATATACATATCCTGTTTACAGGTATTCTTTTCACATAAATTCCCAAACAGCTTTTGTATACCCTAAAATGGCAAAATAGAAATATGTCTTTTGTGAGTCATCCATTGATCTCCCAGATTACTTTAATACTACAAAATATATATCAGTTTTCTGCATTTAAGTATATATACCTTTTGATTTCATATAAAAAACAATAGTTGTAAAAGAGGAGAGCCTCTGGAACAGAGGCATCAAACACACTGCCTGAGGGCCTCATGTCACCCACCATATACCCAAATGTGGTCCAAATCAGATTAAAATATAGTTCCTCTCTCAAAAATATACTTTGTTTCTGACCATTTCCTCCCTTAATCATTTCACCCTTTTATCACCCTCCCCATATCTCTTATCCTCTTCCCATTCTGTTTCCTTATAGTCAGATTTCTATACCCAGTTGTGTATAAATATATATATCATTCTCTTTTTGAACCAATTCCAATGAGAGATTCAAACATTATTTACTACATCCTCATTTTCCCTTTCAATGCAAAATTCTTTCTTTGCATACCTCTTTTATGTGTGAAAAAATTTCCTTTGCTACTTCTCCCTTCTCTCCTCTTCCAGTACATCCTTTTTTGTCACTCTTCCATTTCTCCCACTGAAATAATCCCACCATAATTTACTCTCACTCATGCCTTCTGTCTACTTAAACCCCTAATAATGATGAAGTTCTTAGTGTTTGCATGCCACATTTTCTATTCAGCCCTGGTCTTTTTATCAGAAATACTTAAAAGTCAACTATTTCATTACATATCCATTCCCCACCCTGTCCCAGAAATTCTACTCAGTATTAATAGGATAAGTTATGCTTTATTGTTATTCTAGCTCATTTGCTTTCCAGAATATCATATTCTAATCCCTCTGATCATTTATTGTGGAATTTGCTAAATTTTGTTTGATCCTGCTTTCAGTTTCATGATATTTGACTTGTTTCTTTTGGGCTGCTAACAATGTTTTGTCCTTAATGTGTGGGAGCTCTGGAGTTTGACTATTGTATTCCTGAGAGTTTCCATTTTGTGATCTGTTTCTGAAAGCAATCAGCAGATTCTTCCAATTTCTATTTAATGACTATCTACAATATTGGGACAGATTTCCTTAACATGATGTGTAGGCTCTTTTTTTGATCATGGCTTTCTGGTAGTTCAATAACTCTTAAATTCACTCTCCTTGATCTACCTTTTTCTGATGAACAGTTTCCCATTTTTTACTATTTTTTATTCTTTTAATTATGTTTTTTTTTCTTGATGTCTCATTTAATTATTAGCATCTATTGCTAACCTTGCCCGATTATAATTTTTAAGATATTATTTTTTTCCAGTGAACTTCCATAACTGGTTTCCCATTTGGCCAATTTTTTAAAGAAGTTTTTTCTTTAATGAATTTGTGTACCTGCTTTTACATTTGGCCTATTCTGCTTTTATAAAATACTATTCTTTAGTAAAATTTTGTGCCTCTTTTTACCATTAGGCCAATTCTCATTTTTAAGGTATTATTTTCTTCAATTTTTTTTGGTACCTCTTTTTATCAAGGTGCTAATTCTCTTTTCATAATTTTCTTACATCACTCTCATTTCTCTTTCCAGTTTTTTTCCTTCCATTCTATTCTCTCTTTTGAACTCTTCCAGGAATTCTTATTGGTCTTGGGTCCAGTTAGTATTTTTCTTTGAGGCTTTGATTCTAGCTGTTTTATGTCATTGTTTTCTGAGTTTGTCTTTTGGTCTTTTTCCCCTACCACCACAGTAGCTTTTTATCATCAAGTTCTTTGCTTTTTTGTTTGTTTGTTTATTTTCCGACTTATTTCTGGACTTTGAACTCTATATTGAAATTGGTGCTTTGCTAACTTGGGGCTGACGAGGCACTACCCCAAGCTTCAGGCTTTTGCATGCAGCTGTTTTAGAGCTAGTTCTGGGACTCTTTAAGTTTTCATGGATTCCAAGGTATTGAGATGCAGGGAGAGGTACCTAGTTTGCTCTCTGGATTTTACTTTGGAATTGTAACAAAGTCTCCTGTTCCCCTGTAGCTGCAAGTCCTAACACTTCTTTCTGAAACTGAAATCAGGGCCCTGGCTCCTTTGTGACTGACCAGAAGTGCTCCTCTCTGACCTGTAATTGCAATTCAGAACTGCTCATGGGCAATAGAATTGCCAGTCAGTGCCAGCTGTACTGAGTGCCAGCACAAGATCCCTTGTAATTTCTTTCTGACCAGTTTTTGACCTCTTTACTATCTCTTGGCTGAGAGCTCCCAAAGTTGCAGCAGCTGCTGGTCTTTCCACAGTGTGTGTGAGTTTTGGACATGCCTTTATTCTGGTGTCAAAGAACTTTGCTATGCACCTCCTTAATTGTCTTAGACTGGAAAAACCTTTTGTTGGCTCTGTTCTCCAAAATTTGATTTGAGACATATTATTTTAAAGTTGCTTGGAGGGGAATGTTGGGAGAATTCAGCAGGGTTGCTTCCTCTAATCTGTCATCTTGGGTCCACCTTTCTTGCACACCCAGGTTAAAAATGAGAAAAACTAGACAAACAACTTAATGTGACTTAGTGTAAATTAATGTCAGAAGAGACTAGAACAACTTTCTGTTACTTTATGCTGGGACAGAAATGAAGAGAAGATAAAAAGAGCCTACATAATTCAGAATTTTAGTAATTGAGTTGTTTATATCCTTTCAACGTAGCAAGCTTTAATTAAGTGCCTGTGGTAGAGAGAGGCAGGAAGGGGAAAGGAACAAACATTTGTATTAAATGCTTTACAGATATTATCTCTTTAATCCTTACAGTAACTTTGTGAAGTAGATACTATGATTGTTCCCATTTCACAGATGAGAAAATGAAGGCAGAGGTTAAATAAATTACCCGTTCTCTCAGAGCTAATAAGTGTCTGAGGCTAGATTTGAACTATATTCTTGACTCTATGCTCAGTGCTCTACTCACTGCACCATACAGACATCTCCTCTGACAGTGTGAAAATCACTGTTAAGTGCTAGAGAATATAAAGACAACAAACAAACTAATAAAAAAAGTTCTCTTCCTAAAGGAGTTTACCTTGTTTCATGTTCTTATTATTGTACAAATGAATGATTGTTTCAGTTTCTTGGGATCCAAAAATATGTTGAATGTCAGTATCTTCTGAAAATTTCTGAGTTAGTTCCCAAAAAGCTGCTTTAGAAAAACTACAGTGTATAATCAGTAGTCACCTTGTGTGAGATATAGTGGGGAAGTCTTTTGTTTTACTAGAAGACCATCCACAAATCTAATTTCATGAATCACTGTAGTTTTACCCAGTGTTTTGGAAGGGTGCTGTTTAAGTGACTAAGAAGATTCCTTTTGGTTAGAGAAATCCATACCCAAACCATATATAAAGTTCAAAAAAGAAGAGAAAGAAACCAGCTGAATAATTTAAAATGATAATTAAGTCTGCTTAGGGGATGACCTGATTTTGAATTTCATTTGCCTACAGAACCCATTTTTTTGAGCATCAATGCGCAATTTTTACCCAAGCAGTAATTCATTTTAAACTTGTATTCAAAGACTTTTGTACAAAGTGCACATGGTTATATGAAATAATTTCTTTGAAGGAGCACTATTATAGTCCTTTGGAAGGAAATGAAGCTCTCTTAACTCACCTCTTGATAATACTGGAAGTTATAATTAAAACATGTGACCCTCGCTGGTTAAGCTCTCCAAATGAAGAACCAATAAATGCCTTTAGCATTATTACCCAGAGTAGCCTTTAGAGTAGGATTTCTTACCCTGGGGTTCAGTGAGTCTGGGAATAGATTTCAGGGGCTTTGGCAAATTTGAGTAGATCACACTAACATTTTTATTTTAATTTACCTTTAACTGAAACTTAGCATTTTCCTCAATCATGAGTCCTGGCAACAAATCACAGTAACATAAGGCTTCCAGACTGCCAAAGGCACAAAAAACCCAATTTCTACTTCACATAATAGCTTATATATATTTAGAGAGGGGTCTAAAGTAGCATTTTGAGAATATCTGCTTTTTCTGGGGACAACTGATTATCCCTGACGTGTGTGTAGTCTGGATACCACCTTCCCTCCCACTTCGTGTGTGTGTGTGTGTGTGTGTGTGTGTGTGTGTGTGTGTGTGTGTGTGTGTTAAATGACTGGTGACTTCTACTAGCACTTTAAAAACTTCTATTAAAAAATTGCCACCATACAAAAGAGTGAATCATACTTGCTATATAGCTGAATTGTGTGCCACTGTGCCATATCAACTTGAAATTACTGCATAATTATGCTCTTAATTGCCTTAGTATGTCTCACTTTGCTGAGTTGGAAGTAATTTCCTACATCATATACGGCAGTGCATGAAGCATAATGATATTCTATCTATAGCCTATTGTACTTTGTATGTAAAAGATACTGGCATTAATGAAGAGTGTTGTGGTAAAATAATGTGTTTGTTATGCAAGCACAGTGTCACTGGAATAGAAATGTTGATAAATTTCTTTCCTATTGGTTGTCCCTTGGTCCATGATCTGGGCTAATCCATCTCCTGTCTTTGTTTTTCTTTATGCATAGAGAATTGAAAGTTGGTCTGGATCTGGTCTTTAAACCTATATGGAATCATTCTTCCTTTCCAGAGGCCAGACTTTGGCAAAAAATCTTCTAAAATATAGCCCCAGACTTGGAAAAAAAGCACAAAACAAAAAAGACTTCTCTTCCACCAGAGTCCCTTTCATAAAGCAAAAAGAGTAACTAAGGATCATGCAACTTGATTTCCAGACTCCTTAGGCCTTCTCTTAGTGGCAGTTAGCTTTTATTTAATACACAATTCTTACCAGGTTTGTTATCAGGTTTCTCAAACCACCAAAGACTAGAAGAGCAGGGAGAGTGTTCCCTCGGACAACAATGAAAAGTGCAACAATCAGCTTGACAATGGAAAGAACTGTGCTGGGAGATATAGCAGGTCTAATAATGGATAACCCTAAGTCATCAAGGATGAGTTAAATTATAGTTTTTATGGTGTTGTCAAAGTTTTATTAAAGCTTACACCTACATTAAGACTTTTGGGGTAACCTGTATACTCCTTTTTTGGATTTTAGAAAATGTGGTTTCATTTTAGAAAAAAAAATCCATCCAAAATGGGTAAAAGCAAGCAAGCTAGGGTGCTTTAAGGGAGCAGAGTTCCAATTTCTAGAAAATGTACATTCACCAAACCTTTTTGTTTCCTAACAACGCTTATTCAGTTCTTTACCTTCATGTCTGATGACTAGACACTGCCCTTGGGAGGAGAGAAGGAGATCATTGGTTTTCTTGAAAGCTTGCAGCTGGCATATGAGCTCAAGGGTGAAAACATATTTTCCTCTTCTCAGTGATACAGTTTTGAAAAAATAAACTCCAAGTCTGAATCTTTAAAGGCAGCAGAGCACAGCCGTACCTTACCAATCCCTGCCTTCTCTTCTTTTTATATTAGAACCATTAGAAATAGTTTGCCTTAACTTGTTCAGACCAGCATGTTGAAGCCTACTGTAGGATCAATGTCATTTGCCCTTCGAGTACATTTATTGCGTGGAAGGTATGGCTCCAGGTGCTGATGATATTAAGAGATATCACATGGTTCCTGCCTTTTAGCAGTTTTCAGTCTAATTGGAAAGAGAGATAGACAGAGACAGAGACAGAGAGAGACAGAGAGATAGAGACAGAGAAGCAGAAGGGGAAGGGGGCAGAGGAGGAGGGGTGATGAAGACTGGATGCTTTGAACCTGAATGGTCTAAATACAGTGGATACCTTCTATGAAAATAAGGAAGCATGGATGTTTGGCAGATTTGGCCAGGGTAGTAAGGTATTGAGTTCTGTTTTTAGATATGTTGAATTTGAAATTCGTAGGGACCCTCAAGGTGGAAGTTGCCAGCATGAAGTTAATGATACGACACTCGACCCCAAGAAGGAAATTAGGGCTGGATACACAGACTTGGCAGTTATATGCATAGAAATGATAACGGAACTCACAGCAGCTCTATGAGATCACTAAGAAACGAGGAAAAAGAACAAGAATATCATAATTATAAACTAAATGTCGATTTGCTCAGTTTGAAGGGCTGCTTTGTTTCATTGTATCAAAGTTTGTGTTTTGTTATTTTTTTAAATTGTGCACAGTTAAGTAATTTCATATAATGGAATCCGTGTCCTTTGTATATTATACTGGTATATAGTTATATAATGTGATTTATTACTATGTGGCAAAAGCATAGTTTTATGTGTAATGAATATGAAATGTGTATAATATGTCTTGCATAATGCATCATTCAGCTTTTTCTAAGTTCTTCCACTTCTGTGGATAAAGATTCTTATGTGGAATTTATTTTATGAAGTTGTGATATCTATGCCCTTACCTGGTGGAATTAGGTTGGCAGGGTCACCTTTGACTTAGACATATTATGGGAGAGCAGGCGAGAACAGTGTCTCAGAAGTCGAAGATATAGTCTCGGAGAGGATTAACAACAGCATGGAAAAGAGATTGTGGTCTGAGAAAAGTCCATCAGATTTAGGAGGTAACAATGCATTGATCAGCTTGGAGACAGCAGTTTCAGGCAAGTGATGGAGTCAGAACTCAATGGCAACTTGAGTTGCTGTGGCCAAAAATAGTGGCTAACTGAGCATCTAATTTGGGTGAACCAGCCAGGTGATGAACATAGCAGATAGAATGTTGGACTTGAAGTCAGGAAGATCTGAATTCAAATCTTACCTCACATACTTTTACTAACTGTGTGATTGGACAAATCACTAATCTCTTTCAGCCTCAGTTTTCTCATCTATAAAATGGAGATAATAGTAGCACCCACCTTACTTGAGGTGTAACTAGATGACACTGTGGATAGAATGCTGAGCTTGGAGTCAGGAAGACTCATTCTTCTGAGTTCAAACTCTCAGACTTTTACTAGTTGTGTGACCCTGGGAAAGACACTTAATCCTCTTTCCCTCAGTTTCCTTACCTGTAAAATGAGCTAGGGCAGGAAATGGCACACCATTCCAGTAATCTTTACTAAGAAAATCCCAAAATGGGGGCACAAGAAGTTGGACACAGTTGAGATGACTGTACAACAAACACTGAGTTGTTGTGATTAAAATGAGACTAAGTAATTTGCAAATTTTAAAATGCTAGATATTATTGTTGTTCATTAGTTTTTCTGAACGTTTCAGTGTTGTTCCTCATATAGTAGGCATATAGTTCATCCCCGGTGCCATACTCAAAACTTTTCTGGTTTAGTAGAATTTGTAAGTTTTCTACCCCATTTCATAGCTAATGGACTGTATCACCTTATATCAATTGAAGCATGATACTTATTAATTTAAAAAATGAAGATGGGTAGGTAAATGAGGGGACAGATTTTATTTTTCTGGAGATTCTACTGTATAAAAATCATTCCTGTTGTATAATGTATATGTGATATGTGACAGAGACTGGCACATAAGAAAAGTGCCAGGCTGAAGAGTGTGTGGAACTGATCACCTCGACGGGAGAGGGGCAGCAGGAATCTTGAGGAGCAGAAGATTCTGACTGGGAGAGGAGTTGCTCTCTCAGTCTAGAGAAGCCAAAGAGAGAAGGTTGAATAAGACTTTCTCCTGAGGTTTACCCACTTTTCCTGCTTGTGGCTGGAAATCCTTCCCCTCAACATTTCCAAATTGAAAAAGACTATTGAAGAGAAACCTGAAAAAGATATTTTGGATCTGTAAAACTTTACTTCAGCTCCTGTTGCCCTGAGTCTGAACTGTGGCCAAGGGGCCAAATCCAGGGTGAGTCAACCTGACTTTCTCTCAGGGGGCTCAGGCTTCCAAGGCCTGAGTTCCCCCCAAACTTGAGGAGGGAGGGGAAAGGGTTTAGATAGAGACAGGGACCCCCTTTTCCCCACTTTCCTCTCCCATTCTCTCCCTGCTAGTTATTCCTTTGTATTACCCTGATTGAGTCGACACTAAAATAGTTATCTTTTCCCCAAGCTGTGAATCAAGTGTGAGTGAACAGATAAAGGGGAGACCTTTTGGTCTCGAGTAATGGAGGGGGGACAAGAGGGACAGAAGAATCTGGGAGAGCAGCCTTAGCTAAGGAGGGAAGGCAGAAGGGGGAAAATCTTCAAATATCCTCTCCTCTCTGAGCCAACTTTAAACATCAGCTGTCTCCCCTGGACCCCACTTTGAGAAGGGAAGTCTCTAATCTTTTCCTCTCTCTCTCTTTACTTAAAGACTGAACCCCTCAATTACAACTTAACCTCCCCTCAAATACAAATAAAGGAATGGCTGTCTCCATCCCAGAGGAATCTGGAAAATGACCTGGTAGACTTACAGAATGCGAATAGTTACAGTTTTGCATGCTTCTATTCTAGTGAATCAGCCACTTTATCTTCCCTAGCTGAAGATAAAAAGAGAGGGGGAGAACTATATCTTTTTCTTGGTCTTTTATTAATGTCTTTTCATTTTGAAAAATTGACTTGAGAGTTGACTTGAAAATTTTTCTATATTTCTTCATTGTTCACATCTAAGGAAAGTTACTCTACAAGCCAAAAATGACTTTTTATATAATTTTAGAAGCAACATATAACCTTCTCCAAAGACCTCAGATTTGTGGCAATTGAAAAAATATTCCCTCAGAATGGTTATCATTTCAAAGGATGGTTCAACTCCATTTAGTGGGAAGGAATTGAGAGATTATTAAAAAGCATGAACATGCCTTTTATGAATATGCAAAATGGTATGTGACTATGCTAAAATGGGATGAGGCTGTCTCAGGGAAATGTATTGAATGATCATTGGACTTCAGAGTGATTAGGGGGCAGCTAGGTGACTCAGTGGATAGAGAGCCAGGCCTGAAAACAGGAGGTCCTGGGTTCAAATGTGACCTCAGATACTTTCTAGCTGCGTGACTCTAGGTAAGTGACTTAACCCCAATTGCCTCTCCTTTACTGCTCTTTTGTCTTAGAATCAATTTGGATTGATTCTAAGATAGAAGGGAAGAATTTTTTTTAGAGTGATAGGAGTTCAATTCTTGACTCAGCCTTTCACTAGCCTGGTAATCTTGGCAAGTCAATCAAACTAGATAGGTTTATATTTTCTCATTTGTAAAATAAAAGGGATTGATTTTTAAAAATAACCCTCCAGTTCTAAGTCCGATGACTTGTGTAAACCTTACTCTGGGCATACCTTATCAGGGCACCCTAGTAACCTTGATTGCTTGAAACCTATGCTAGCAAGATCTGGCAGGTCCATACTAGAAAGACTTTAGTTGTGAGACTGGTGATGGACTGAATAACTAACTAATTTAAAAAATCTCCTGTAACAGTTTCTGGAACAGGAATGGAAAACTTCTTTTTCTCTTTGCCATATTGGAAGATTCTCTGTCCTAATTATAGAACTTACACATTGACAAGTCTAAGATAACCAGACAGTTTAATTTAGGTCATGAAAAAGTAGCACTTATTTCTTTTCCCCACCATTTATTCAGTTTCAGTAAATTTTTATTAAACTCCCATTGTTTTCAAGACACTGTTTTAGGCAGTGAGGAGGATACAAAGACAAAAATGAAACACAATCGCTACCCTCAGGAAGCTTACTTAGCTAGTGTAGAGTCATGAGAATTAAATAGATACAAAAATAACATAAAGCAGAATGTGAAAGTTCATGAGGATCATAGTGTTGTGGAACCTGACAGAAAGGAGAGCACTTTTCTGGCTGAGCTGGGGTAAAGGGAAAGGACAAATGAGAATGGTTACAAAAAAGGGTATATTTAATGGAAGAGAATTTTGAGATCCCTTAGGCTAGTCCCCTCCCTAGTGCATGAATCCTCTCTACCATTTATCCCTGACAAGTTGTTGGTCTCTGCTTGAGCACCTCTAGTGATGGATAATTCATTGCCTCATAAAACAGCCTATTTTATTTTTGGACAGCTCTTATTGTTAGAAGAGTCTTTTCCTTTTCTGAAATCTGCCTGTCTGCTCCATTTTTCCAGAATGGTCCTAGATCTCCTTTCTAACACAGTACAGAAGTCTAATTGTTTTTTTTTTCTATCTCAAAACTAGTTGGGATTCAGAGTATAGTGGCTTTAATATTTAACTGTGGTAAAATGAATAAAAATATTTGCAATTCTGGGAAATTAGGAAGGAGTGTTTTGTGGCAATTCATTTCAATCTAAAAAGAGTGTATAGAGCATTTGATATGTGCAGGGAAAGAAGCAGCTTAGTGTATTGGATAGAGGGCCAATTTTAGAGTCAGGAATACCTGGGTTCAAATTATACCACTGCACATATACTAACTTCATGATATATATGATGTAGGCAATTTTTAAAGAGTATCCCCCACTGATGAAATCATAGACCTGGAATAAAGGCAGGGTACTGGTGGTTGTGTTTTTGGCATGACAAAGAGTACTTGGGATGTAGTAATGCTACACTGACCCATGATCTGCCCAGTTTGACATCTCTGCCTTACATATTATGGTACTATTATAAGAACTCAGGGTAGATACTTATCTTTGGACTATTTCTGTAAGACAATAACTGATTGTTACAGAATGTTACAGTTATCTCAAAAATAATAGGAAAAGAAAATGAATTGTTCTTTCTTTGGCCCAAACTGAATCTATTTTTGTATTTTTATTTGCAGATAGTCCTTCAGTTATGATTAAATTATAATTGACTCAGTTATAATTGGTAGGCCTGTACCTGATCTACTACATAGAGCTTTTTGGTGGGTGAGTCTAGCTCTTTTGAGCCTTGGTGTATCTTTGTGGTTTGAACTCAGTTGAAATGTAATATTCTACTAGTCTGCAAGTTTTCCTTCAATGGAACTCCTCCTACTTATTACAGTGCAACATCCTCCAGTAAATATGCCAGCATTCTTTGGAAGAATTCCACATCCTTATAAAAATTATATTAAACAAAGGGCTGAAGAAAAAAAAGACTAAATAAATTGGAAAATAAATAACCTGATGTTAAAAAATGAGTGGGTCAAAGAAGAAATAATAGAAACAACCACAATTTCATTAAAAAGAATGAGAACAAGGAGACAACATATCAAAAATTTTGGGATACAGCCAAAGCAGTAGGGGACAATTTATATCTCTAAATGCTTTCATCAATAAAACATAGAAAGAGAAGATTAATGAATTGGGTATACAACTGAAAAAAACCCATAGAAAATGAACAAATTAACCCTCCCAATTAAATATCAAATTGTAAGTCCTGAAAATCAAAGGAGAGATTAATAAAACTGAAAGTAAGAAAACCATTGAACCAATAAATAAGATGAGATAGTTTCATGAAAAAATCAATAAAGTAGATAAATCATTGATTAATTTGATCTAAAAAGGCAAAGAAGAAAACCAAATTACCAGTATTTAAAATGAAAAGAGGAAAATTACAACCAAATGAAAGGGAAATTAAAGCAATTATTAGGAGTTATTTTGCCCTACACTGTGTCAATAAATCTGAAAATCTCAGTGAAATAGTTAACCATTTAAAGAAATATACATTGCCCAGATAAACAGAAGTGGAAAAAGAATACTTAAACTATTCCATCTCAGAAAAAAGAAATTGAACAATTCATCAGCGAATTCTCTAATTAAAAAGCCCTAGACCCAGGTGAATTTACAAGTGAATTCTCCCAAACATTTAAAGAAGAATTAATTCCAATATTATATAAGCTATTTGGGAAAATATCTGAGGAAGAAACTACACCAAATTCCCTTTATGACACACAATATGGTGTTGATACCTAAACTGGGAAGGACAAAAACAGAGAAAGAAAACTATAGATCAATATCTAATGAGTATTGATACAAAAATCTTAAACAAAATATTAGTAAAGAGTTTATAACAATATTATCACAAGGATCATACACTATAACCAGGTGGGTTTTATAACAGGAATGCAGAGATGGTTCAACATTAGGAAAACTATCATCATAATTAGCATAATCCAAACCAGAACCAACTGAAACTATATGATAATTTCAACAGATGCAGAAAAAACTTTTGACAAAATACAATATCTGTCCTATTAAGAATACTAGAAAACAATGGAATAAATAAAACATTCCTCATCATAATAAATACCATTTATCTGAATCCAGCAAACATCTGTAATGGAAATAAGTTAGGAACTTTCCTATTAGAATGAAACAAGGATGCTCCACTATCACTAGTACTATACATTACTGTACTAGAAATGCCAGCTACAGCAATAAGAGAAGAAGAAATTGAAGGAGAAGGAATTGGAATATGAAATAAAGAAATAAATCTGCCATTCTTTGCAGATGATAAGATGGTATAACTAGAAAATCCTAGAGGCTCAAGTAAAACATTAATCAAAACAATTAACCACTTTAGTAGAGTTGCAAGATATAAAAATATACCCACGTAAATCATAAGCATTTCTCTGTACTACCAATAAAGCCCAATAGTAAGAGATAGAATGGGAAGAATTTAATTTTCTACAAATATAATACCCCAGATATACTTGTATAATCATGGAACCTTTAAATTAGAAAGGGCTACTTAATGGCCATCTAGTACAGTTTTTTGGTCTTCAGAACAGTGAATGTTTGAGACAAATGATTTCTCTCTGTCCAGGATGTATTTTCCCTAAGATGCTTTCTTAAACCCCAATGTCATTTTTTGCCTTCATTTGCCATTTCTAGTTACCTTTAATATTTACTTATTCTCAAATTATAACTGCCTATGGAATCCACCCATCTTTCTGGAGAGATTTCTCTTACTAAAGAGTGCCTTCCACCTGCTGGTTCCCTCTGAAGGGACTATAGAGATGGGTCTTATAGGAAGCTATGATCCAGGTACTGGTAGGTTTCAATTTCTGGTAGAAATAATGTATTTAGAGTTTCTGTGTAGCCTCTAAGGTCACTCACTCTTCTTAGTAATCAAGGTTTCCATATAGAGGATTGCTCTGTATCATTTTGTCAGAAATCTGGATTATCTTATTTCTTGTGGTCCCCGTTGTTTTTCTGTTCACAGGTAACACCTGAGATATTTGTAAGAGAGATGACACAATGAACCCTTGTCTCACTTACCTTGGCTTAGCCACATTGTAATGCAAATGTTTTTTAGATGTTTTGCTCACCTGTCAGCCAAAGTACACTGTAAGATTTTTCTCCATTGCTCTTAATGATAGTACCTTCCCTCTGTTGATTATGTTCATTTCATCATGAATATATCTTGTTTCTATGGAATTTTTTGTGTGTTTTCTTTGTTAGACTGTGACCTCCTTGAGAGTGGGTCTATCTTTTGCCTTTCTTTGTATCTTTGGTAGTTGGCACATGGGAAACACTTAAATAGTAGGTGACTGAGTGAATAAACAAACATTTATTGAACACTTAATATTGGTTAGATTCAGTGCTCCTGGATATAAAGTGAAAATCCAAAATAGTGTCTCTGCCTACCCTTGGTTTATTTCTTTGTTACTTTGGCATATCCTCCTAAGGGTTAGCAGTAGGAATCTGAAAGAAAACCTTTTGTGTTGTTCAGTCATTATTCAGTCATGTCCAACTCTTCATGATCCTATTCTTGGCAAAGATTTTGTACTGGTTTGCCATTTCCTTCCTCATCTTATTTTACAGATGAGGAAACTGAGGCAAACAGAATTAAGTGACTAGTCCAGAGTTATACTGCTAGTAAGTATGTGAGACCAGATTTGAACTCAGGAAGCTGAATTTTCCTGACTCTAGGCACCGTACTCTATCCATTGTGCCATCTATCTGCCCATAAAATAGATCTTAAATGTGTAAATTTGTCTAATTTTAGATTTTTTAAGGATATCTGAGAAAAGACTTGGTAACGGATGTTTATAACTGTATCTGTGGATTTCAATGATCAATATGATCTCAGCATTCTTCATTTCCATGAATTAAGTTGCTTTCCATTATCACCGGTACATTAATGGCTCTCATTTTCTTTCCTTTGCAGTGGTTTGCTATCCTCTGATTATGTGGAGATTCATTATGAAGATGGAAAACCACAGTTCTCTAAGGTACAGTTAAGAAAAATCAGGGTGGGCTACTTCTGGACTCAAAATCTGCTTTGCAAAGTTCAATAAATTGAACATTTGTTTTAGTGTCAATAGCAGAAAAAGAAACTTATCCTTTTATATACCTGAAAGAATTGCTGCCTTCTCTAGTTAAATGAATGATTGTTACTATCAGAAGGATAAATAGTTAGTGAGACTGAAACTACAGAAGGGTGAGTTCTTTAATCTTTTTGTTAGCTGAGCTAATAGTGAAAGATAATATGAATGTACCTTATTCTGAAATATGTTCCATTAGTGGTCTATACCATGAACTTAAGGTAAATGGATGGTTTGATGAATTAGAAAGCTAATCAACGAAGACTCAACTCAGGAACACAAATTGTAGCTAGACTTTAAATTATAGAGTTAGAAAAGACTGCATGATCATTTTAGTCCACCAGATTAATTTTAAAATATGGACATTAGGCTAAGGATAATTGATTTTCCTATGATTGTGTAGCTAGAATGGTAGAGTTAAGAATAGAAAATGTATTCCAGGAGGCTGGCAATAGTTTAGGTGAAAGGTGACAAGGGCCTGAACTAATATGGTGGCCATGAGTGTGGAGAGAAGGTTGTGAAAAATGCTATGAGGTACAATGAACAGGACTTGGTATAAGGGAGAAAGGTCAGGTTTGCAAGAGGTACCCAGGGTGGTCATCATTGTCAAAAGCTGCAGGGAGAAATCAAAGAGAAGAAAAGGAGAAGACAGAAGAGTCAATGGATTTAGCAACCAAGTTTCAATGGAATAGGGGAGTCAGAAGTTAGATTGCAGCAAGATGTAAAGGATGGTGAGGAGGTAGAGGCAGTTATTCTGAGTGGCTTTCTAGTAGTTTTGCCAGGCATAGTGATGGAGGGAAGGAGAGAAGGGGTAAAAGAGAGAGACTGAGTAAGAAAAACAGAGATCAAGACAAAAACAAAGGGATCTAAGAAGTAAAGACTGGAGGACTTTATGAAAGGAAGGGAATGAGAGTGTAAATAGGGATGATGGTCTTAGGGTGGATGGATTGAAGGTCACAATAAGGATGAAAAAACAGTAAAGTTCAGGAAGAATGACCTGGAGGGAGGAAAGGAAGGACTAGAGATTTTGACTAGGAATTGAGTTTAGATAAAAACTGGAGACCTCTTTTACACATTAATCCCAATTTGACTATCAAATGTGGGTTACCAAAGCTTTACCCAGGAGATTCTTTTCCTAGTGAGAGAGTAAACTGTCATTTGACTCCCCCCCCCCCATTTAGTTATTAGTGCTTCTTGCAGTCCACAAATGAAAATTCTTGCAGGGCTAAATTGGAACAAAAGGAGGAATAAGGAATTGGGAAAAGAGAGGAACTAGGAAAGGAGGAGAAAGAGAAGAGACTAGAAACAAGTGAGAATTGATAACCACCAATCTGATGCACCAACAGCTCCCTCATTCATATGACCCGTGTTAAACATTCAATTGCAAAAGGGCTGTGATGGCTGTTTCAGCTGAGGTACTGAAGCTTTCTCTTCTAACCACAGTACCATAATATTTCACTAATTTGATGGAATTGCGGAAAACTGGTTTGAATCGATGAAAAGACTGCATTGCAGTATGTTTTTTAAAAAGAGATCTATGGTTTTTTTCTTGTCAAGTAACTTAAATTAATTGGTAATGGCTTGCAAGTAGAAATTTTGTTTAAGCTTAATTAGTTAGAACTTGCAATGACTAAAATCAATTTTTGTGCAAGTCATGTACAGAAGTTCTTTTAAAAATATGTTCAATGCAATTAAATGTGCCTGGTGCTGGAGATACAAAGACAGAAATGAACCAGTCTCTGTCTTTAAGGAGTTTACATTCAACTCAGGGAATATTATATAGACAGATAAGTAAAATAAAATATGTACAAAGGTAAAATCATTTTGGATACTTTGGGAGTAAATCCATTGAAAAAGATCCAGATAAGTCAATACAAAATATATACAAATATAATACAAATAAATAACAAAACAATTTTAGGTGTGGGAGAAGAGCACTGACAACCTGGGAGATCAGGAAAGGTCTTAGTTATATATATATATATATATATATATATATATATATATATATATATATATATATATATGTATATAATTTTTTCCCCCCAAAGTTGCCTTCTTTCATATGGAGAAGGGAATGAAGGAGGGAGAAACGGAGATATCTGGGAACTTTAATGTAGCAAACAAATAAAAAGGAAAGGCCTTGTATAGAAAGGAGATAGTACTTTAGAGTAGAACCTTGTAGGGAGCCAGGGATTCCAAGAGGCTGAGGTAATGATGGAAGACATTCCAAGCATGAAACACAGAATGGACAAAGTCACATAGACTGGGTACAGGGTGTCTTATATGCATCATCCTAAGTAGATTAACCAAGCCCCTGAAGTATTAGTTAATTCACTAATTTGAATAATTTGTACTTTGAAGACAGTTGAAAGATACATTTTTATTCAAATCAGGTTGAATAATGAAAAATTAGGAACCAATTGAGTCCTCATTAGTAAGATTTTTATTTTATTCCATGTTTGTCATTTCAGGGTACTGAGTGAGGACAATAGTTGATAATAAAATCTGAGTAAATGTGCTAAATATATGCATAGATGCATATGTATACACATATGGCTTTTACATATACATATATGTAATAGAATAAATATCACTTATTTATATAAATTTAAAACTTATAGATGACTTTACTTATGCTTTGCTGTATGGCTTTGATTTTTACAACACTGAAAAGAGTAATTGAATGTTGCTATTAAATTACTACTGGGAATATCATTCTTATTTTTATTAATGGAGAAACTGAGGCTCAAAGAGCTTGTGCTTTTCTGAGGCTTATAATTAGCACACAACAACCAGGATTCATCTTTTGTATCCTAATCTGGCTTTCTTTCTATCATCCTATGCTGCCTCTTGCCACAGCTCAGCATGGAAAGGAGTATGGCTTATTAAAAATATTTGAGTTTTCCCCAGATTGTTATCTAATACCATTATAGCTGAAGGCACACTGGGTGATTCCTTATTGTATGGGGTTGCATGGGACATTATATATTTAATTCTTATAATCAGCATCTCAACTAAGTCAGTGTGACATCGTGAATAGAAGACTAGTCTTGCAGCTAGGAAGACCAGGTTCAAGTCTTGCCTTGGATGTAACATAATTGTGTGGCCATGGCAAAAGCTATAAATGATATTTTATAATCTGCATCAACAGAGGGATTTTCCACATTCTGAATTTACCACACTTACTGATATGAGATTTCATCAATTTACATGTTCTTGCCTTTTAGGGTACACCTTATTGGCCAATGAGGATCTTTTACTGTGTAGTTGAGGAGAATAAATTTCTGAAACTTGCTTGGGGTGCTTGGGTGCTCGAAATTTGGTAGAAGGGATGGATATCCATGTGTTGCATCACAGTTTTTTTTTCCCCATTGGAAGACAAAAAATGAAGTTGCCTTGAGACTTGGGTTTTGTTTTGCCTTCTTAAAAGTTAACATGATGGAACGTGAGCAGAAATGCTAAGCCAGGCAAGATAGCAGTTCTTTTTGGCATTTCTACAAGCCAGAGGCTCCCTCCCTCCACTGTGCTAGCAGCAGTGAGCACTGCGGTTGCTGAATCATGAATCTTGAGTAGAAAGAATTGAACAGAAACTTTATAGACTCAGCAAATGGGCCAGCCACCTTGGCATGCCGCTGTAACTGGATCCAAACTTCATGGAGAAGTTCTGAGTCAATTGATTTGGAAATATAGGAGCAAATTGGCCTGTAGAGGTCATTTGAGTCCCCAAAAAGGAGATTTTATCATTAGGAAAACTTCAGAACATGGCTACTCATTGAAACAGAGGATTTTCCAATGGTGGCAGTAAGCCATCTTGAGCATTTTGTCTGATACAGCCCTAGTTTTTCATTCATTGCTTTGTGCCTGCTTCTGACAACTGAGCTAAATAACCCATCGAGATTATACTTTTAACTTATGGTAGTTGGGTTATCTGTGCTCTTCTATCCCTCTCTCTGTCTCTCTATCTCTATCTCTGTCTCTCTTAATCTGTCTCTGTTTGCCTGTCTGTCTCTCTCTGTGTTTGTATCTGTGTCTGTTTCTAGCTCTCATTAAAAGAAATCAGTATTGCCTGTAATGCTGTTTTAACAAATTGTTGGAGTGTCACTATGCCAGAAGTGTACTGCCATTAAATTATCATGAAGTAAAATAATCCTTTTTACTTTCGATGTATATTTCCTTCTAAGTTGCCAAATGTATGAAATATGTGCAGTCAATCTGGACTTCCCTTTCTCTCCCAGGCTAGAAGCACAATGGCCACTGACAGTATTAGTTTTCCTGGAAACTTTAATCTTCTTTGCTTTTCCAGAATGCAGCGCTTTACCTTTTAGTCAACTTGGTGGTTCTGTGCTCCAGGGGCTTTGCCATATTAGTTCGAGACATTGAGAACACCCATTTGGCCTTAGTCCTACTGAAATTCAGAAATTATGAATTCAAGTGATCCACCAGCCTCAATATCCCTGTTTCCCCTTGTAGCAGGGACTATGGGTCTATCATGCTTAGCTCATTTCTAGATTATTCACCCAAAGTAGATTCAGAAATATTGATAATCCAAAATGATTTTACATTTGTCTTTGAAATTTGTTTTTATACTATAATTTACATTGTGGATATATGCCTGATGTTTTGGGAATTCCCTTCAAACAAAATGATTACTCTGTACTTGAAAGGAAGAGCTGTAGGAATTAGCCTAGTTTTTACTAGCATAGCTACTTGACTTTTTACTCCCTGCCAAGAGGGGTCCAACTCACTCTCATAGGTTTGCCTATTTTTAAAAATTCAGTTCATTTCAATAAACATTAAATTCCTACTGTGTACCAGACACCATGCAATGCTTTGGAGAATTTCTATGAAGAGGCAATTTGAAATGATTTCAAAAGGTTTCTAGCAATAAAGGAGATTTAGAGAGTTGAGATGTCAACGAAACAAGTAATCAAATAGGGTATGACTAAGTGTGTACAGAAGATTCTTCCCTGAGAAACCAAAGTGTGATTATGTAACATTAAATGAGGTTCAAGAACTTTTTATGTGGTTAGGCACTGATTTTACAAACCTCTCTCTTTTTGTACATTGCTACTTCCTTTTGTTTAGACCAGAACTATGATTTCATCAATGTAGGGAACTCAAAAGGAGCAAACTCTTTATTACCAATAAAAATGATTTAAAATTTCCAGCCATAGTGTTGCGTAGGGTTCTGAGAGGGTCACATGGTCAGTGCCTGTCCAAGACAGGACCTGAAACTAACTTTCCTGACAATGAGGCCAGCTCTCTGTCCACCATGCTTCCAAGTTTCTACAATATGCTTCTTTATTCAACTTTATTTTAACCATGAGCATGGATTTCACTGAGGAGACTGTAGTTTTACAAGATTTGATGCAGTCAATAGAATGCCAATCTCAAATAGGAATGGACACCTGGAAGACTTTACCATCTATGAAATGATAGGAGAATTCCTCTTCCATTCAGACTTTACGTGTGAAACTGGTAAGACTTTAGGTTAGTGTGTCTCCTTGTTTTACTAGCAGACAAGATAGTTCTTAATAGTGTGGATGTTGGAGAATATCTTCTTGTTCAGAGATAGGCTGGACTAGTAATCTCTATGTTCCCTTCAAATTCTGAGTCTGTATTCCTATTGACTCTCCTCTCTCTCAGCATGGATGTAGTGCTGTATTTTGTTATAGCCAGCCCCCATTTTATTTGAATACAGTACCATCGGTTATTATATATATTTTATTCATAATATATATATAAAGATACAAAGATAAAAAAATGTATCTTCAGTTTGTCACATTTATGGACTACACTATTAAGGATTCTCTAAGGAAGGGTTTACCTTACCTTTTCATGGCATATTACACTTAAAGGCTTCATGGTTTTAGAGAATATATGAACTGAACTCTGGACCAGTATTTCTTGCATAATGCTTCCTACATCAGGATATCCAGCTGTCCAATACCTCCCTTAAAATTTTGTTGAAATAACTCCAAGTCCTCTCATTCACAGAGAATATACCTTTTTATTTTTATCTTTATTTTTTAAATATTTAAAATTTTTTTCATGGTTTCATGATTCATGTTGTCTCCCTCCCCTTTTCCCTACCCCCTCCTAGAGTTGACAACACTTGTACTGAGTTATACATGTATTATCACTCAAATCCCATTTCCATATTATTCATTTTTGTAATAGAGTAATAATTTAAAACCAAAACTCCAAATTATATACCCAGATAAACAGGTGATAGATTATATGTTTTCTTCTGCCCTTCTAATCCCACAGTTCTTTATTTAGTTGTGGATAGCATTTTTTCTCCTAGTAACAAAGTTTATCATATTTGATTATCCCACAGTGTTTCAGTTACCGTGTATAATGTTCTCGTGGTTCTGCTTATCTCACTCTGCATCAGTTCATGGAGGTCTTTACAGTTCATATAGAAATCAAGTGGCTCATCATTTCTTACAGCACAATAGTATTCCATCACCATCATATATCAAAAGTTGTTCAGCCATTCCCTAATCAAGAGACCCCCCCCATTTTCCAATTTTTTACCACCACAAAGAGCACGGCTATAAATATTTTTGTACAAAAAGCTCCATCTCCAATTTTTTTTTATCTTTTTGGGATACAAACCTAGTAGTGGTGTTGCTGGATCAAAGGGCATACAGAGAATATGCCTTTTTATGTGGCCCAATGTCTTTTCCCATTTTTTTTCTCTATAGCCACCCAATTCATTACTTCTGTACTGCTGTCCCAATGTCTCCCATCCAGTTTGCCTTCTCTGGATGACAAATTCTTGATCTCCAACTGAGAAAATTCCCAAACCAGCTCACTTTAAATCTGTTTATCTCATAACTCTCTCCCCCTGATCTCTCCCATTCAGCTCTGCAGTTCCCTTCTCTGTATTGTCTTCCCCCATTAGAATGTAAGCATGTTGAGGGCAGGAGCGGGCTTTCTTTTTGCTTGTATTCATAGTCTCAGCACTTGACACAGTGACTAGCATATAGTAAACACTTAATAAATGGTTTATCTATTTACCATAGTAAGTGACTTGCTTAGGAGAATTTGAGACTGTTTGGATTAACTTTTGTCACACTTCGTGATTCCTCAGTCTCACTGGTATATTTCTAAAATGTAGGTCTTCAAGCTTTTGGTTTATTTCATTTTTGATCCCAAATCATATTTTCCAACCTAATTTTTGTCATAGTTCCTTGTGACTACCTTTGTCATCAGTATCAAGGCATATGCCATTTTAATGGAGGATCTGGAAAAATTTTGTGAAGTACTTGACAGTTTCACCACCTGCCACAAACAGCTACTGACATCTTCCTAGGCATTTTATTTCTGCTCATTGTGGGTACTACAAGGTGCAATGATTCCATAGTTTAGGAAATGATGCTTTTTTTACCAACTCCACTAATTCTGTTATTCAGCTTGCCAAGGAAAACCAAGGAATTGTCATCTCATTTCATGGCACTTAAAAAATATCTTCCTAATTAATTTAAATTTCTCTGTGGATGTTGTTCATCTCCTTTAATATGCATTAACTGATTGGTCATTGGATAGACATTGCATCTTGTACACTAAATATCTTAAGTTGAATTAGTATTATAGTTTGATAATTCTTTGATTCCTAGAACTCTGCTTCCTTTTCTACCACTCTATGACTGTCACTGTGTCAATGATAGGGATCTGCACAAAACTGGTCTGCTTTTTATTTTTATTTGTTTCATGGGTCTCTGTAGCTGTCAGGTCAGAAGCTAGATGGTTCAGTGAGTGACTAAGAGTGAGGGATTTGGAATCAGGAAGACCAGAGCTCAAATATTGCCTCAGACATTTAATCTCTGGGTGATGATGGGAAAGTCCCTTACCATCTTTTAGCTTCAGTTTCCTCATCCTTAAATGGAGATAATAATAGCACTAGGTTGTTGTGAGGATATGCTATACAGATCTTAAGCTGCTATATATTCAAATGTTATGATAATGAAAAGGGGACAAACAAATGTCTTAAGTATCCTAGAAATAGTTCAAACCAGCTTAAAACAAAATATAATCTCATCTTTAGTATCATCTTTTATAGCCCCATTTTTTTCTGCTTAAAACTGAGATAACTATTATATATAGATTATCTTTGCTTTATTATTATTAAATGATTACATTTCATTATTAAAATATTATTAATAACAGTAATACATTAACATTTATTGTATATAATGTAGTAATAAATTAATATCTAATGATTTTATTATATTTATTATTAAAATTTTAAAGAATAGTAATAATTTAAAAATAGCACTTAGTGGCTGAATATCAAGTGATAAACTTTTTTATATTTAGCTGGGTCCTGGTCCTGGGTTTAGGTTCTTAATGGCAGGAGCCATGTTGTACATAGCACAAAGTAAGTGCTTAGTAAATATTGATGGTAATTGATTTCTAGACATCATAGAGCAATCTATCAATACAACTTGATATTGACATAGATAGTATTGTATATTGACACTGACATATTACTTATATTGTAAAGACAGAATAAATAAACTAAGAGTTTATTGTTGAGGGTTGTCTTATTTTTTATTTTCAGATTCAATAACCTGAAAATAGCAAGTTATTATCCTTTCACTTAAAATGCAATTAATTCAGTTCTCTCCCACTACTTTCTCAGCCTAATCAGAGAAAGGTAGAGACTGAGCATTTTATACATTTATGTAAGATATTTCTTTGTATTTCATATAATTAAATAAGATTACAATTCAACAAGCATTATTTAATCAGAAAATGAAGGTTTGACGGGTATAAAGTAGCAGCAGTAAACGTCCAGCTGAGTTAATGCACCATAAATTTTTAGTGGTTAAAATCAGCTTGACTTTGTGTTTCTCCAGTGATTCCTAACATTCCTAACAGCCTAAAAGTAGGAACAGAGAAATTGGGCTGTGGAGGTTACCCAGGGGTGAAGAATAGCAGGTTGGAAATGATGAAAGGTTAAAGCAGTGAAGGATTCTAAGTTGGTGGCTAGAGAATCATTAAAGTGGCAGACCATAGAATCAAGGCTGAAAATGGAGACAGATGAAGTTAAAGGAGGGGAGGTAGATTGAAAGAATAAAGAGGGGCCAGGGGGCCAGACATCTTGATAAGGGTAAAGGACAGATTAAGTATAAATGAGAGAGTAATAGAGGTAGAAGGTTAGGAAATAGTCACAGAATGGAATTTAAAAGTTTAAGATCATAGGTAATAATAGCTAGACTCATAATAATAGCTACCACTTATATGTCACTTTAAGGTTTGAAAAGCACTTTACAAATATTATTTTATCCTCACTGAAACCCTGAGAGGTAGATACTATTATCATCACAATTACCTCATTATCTTATTTATACTATCTTTACAATATAGGTTATAAGCTATTGATAGATCCCCGATCCTTCCCAGAATGTCTATAAATTAATCATAGTCAGTATTTATTGGGCACCCACTTTGTGCTCTGTAAAATGTGGCTCCTGCATTTTAAGCAAGTGATCTGCCCAGGATTACACAGCTAGTGATTTGAATTCAGGTCTTTTGGACTCTGGACCCAGAGCTCTATCCATTGTGCTACCTAACTATCTCTTTTTGAGGTAATGCACTTCTAGGGGGTGGTGAATTCTCAGATTTGACTGCATTATTGTGTGGGTGAAGTATGATGTAGAGGAAAGTTGTTGAAGAGATTGAGGAGTTGTGTGGTCAAAAGGTTATAGGTCTAGTATGAATATTGATATCCCTGAGTATGGAAGCTACACGTGAGGTGGGCTGGAGAGGAAGCCTGTGGACCAAGTGCCAAAGTTATTCAAAAAGTTGAAAGAGGTCTATAAGCAAGAATAGTTTTCTGAGCCTTAGATTTCTCAAATGTAAAACTGGAATAATAAGCGGAGCACTATCCTTATGGGTTTGTTGTGAGGTCCTAGGATCAAAGGAGAAGACATACATGTTGGGCATGGAATTAGGAAGATCTGAGTTTAGATACCACCTCAGACATAAATTCATTTGCACCTTGGAGACTTAGTGTCTTTTGTAAAAGGGGGAAAATAAATTATACCTACCACATATAAATGGTTTTAAAATAATTTTTTTAAATTTCTATAATGATCTTAATAGACACAAACAAAAACAATCATTTCTGCATATGAAGAGCAGAAAAAGAGAATTATCCATGAAGCTATGAATCTTAATTATGAACATTAAAAAAATAACAAATTCACTAATTCCAATACTGTCCCATTTGTGTCTTTTTGAACTTATAAAGTTTCATTAAGATGCTTTTCTTTTTTTTTGACATCATTATTATTTTTCATTCCCCATAAAATCTTACCTCAAGCAAAATGGAAAAAATGCCTTTCTGTTTAACAAAGAAATGTAATTAAACAGAACAGATCCACACATTGACTGTGTCTCATTCTGTATCTCCAGTCCATCACTTCTCTGTCATGAGTGGGAGGCATGGAGCCATGACTGCTCATTGTACTGAAAAGACTAATTAATTCTTAATTCTCAAATCACAATAGCTAGCATTTATATAGCTCTTCAAGGTTTGCAAATTGTTTTACATTATCTCATTTGATCTTCACAATAACCATGTGAGGGAACTGCTATTATAAATTTTTTTAAGATGGAGAAACTGAGGTAGAAAGAGGTGATTTGCTTAGTCATACAGCTAGTAAATGTTTGAGATAGTGTTTGAACTCAGGTCTCCCTGAATCAAGATTCAGATTTCTAACCACTGCCACATACCTTCCATAAGGCTTTCAAAGTTGTTTTCCTTACAGTGTTGTAGTTGTTATATACCTTTTTTTGGTTCTACTTACTTTTCTCTGCATCATGTCATATGAAATTTTCACCGGTTTCTCAGAATTTGTCTTTTTTTGAGCAACATTTGATATGACATTCCACAATCAATGGGATACCTCTTCATTTTTATTTTTTATTACAACAAAAAGAATCGCTATAAATACATTTATAAATGTGGATCCTTTTCTTCTTTCTTTGATCTCTTTGGGGTTCAAGCCTAATAATGTTATCACTGAGACTAAAGGCATGAATGTGAAGTTTAGTAACTTTTGAGGAAACAAAGGTCCAAGTTGCTTTCCAGAATGGCTGAACCAATTTTATAGCTTTACCAACAGTATTGGTATGCTTTTACCCAGTTGTTGCAAATTAGATAACATATGTAAAGTGATTTAATGCTTTATATAAATATTAGTTATTATTATTGAGATATTATATACAGAGCTTTAAAAACTTTTAAAGCCAGATAATGAAATATTATTAACATTATCACTTTAGGATAGTTAGGGGTAAAATTAGGGGTTATTGACTGAATATATTATACTAGTGGTCACCATGGATTAATTCAATCTCAATAAAATACTCAAGTCAGTTTGGGATTTTTATGGTGGTTTAATAACAATAGAGGGAAGAAATTAAGACGAAGAAAGAGAGAAAAGGGTATAAGATTTCTCCAGCCTAGCCTAAGCCAAGGGAAGTTCAGAGAACTCAGCCATGAGGCCTCCTCAGAAGATTAAAACTAGCTCAGCTTCCAGCCATGAGGTCTACTCCAAGATGAGGGGCCTCCTAAGAGGATAGTGCTTTAGGAGGTAAAGGAAAGGAGGAACCAACCTAACCATTCACCCAGGTTGCTCAGGGAAGACACCTCACCTAACCCATGCTACAGAGCTTCTCCAGTCACCTCATTGGCAAGCCTCAACCCCCAAACCACCAAGATGCCCAGCGTGCTGCCACAAACCACAGGAGCCAGAGAGCGAGCCAGGTCTCCACGAGAGAGAGTGGAGAGAGGAAGTGATGCAAAATATATAGACCATTCTTTACCTCACTTCCTGCATCTCACATGTACCAATGGTAGCTTAAGCTTGATTTGGAACAACCCAGGAGGTCTGTCAATTGTTTCTTATTTGTCACTTGCTAGCACATGTCTGTCATAGGCCATCCTCCTCAACCCTTAATCCTTAAGTGGGGTGTATACATTCCTGGTTGCTAGGATTTTAAAGACTAATCAGGGTGGAGAAAATGTAAAATTCACAAGGAACTAGTTTATAAAGAATGTAGCATTGTCAAGAGACAAATCTCTTACTAAAATATATATATATATATAAACATAAATATTTTAATTGAAGAAGGGAATGTTGTGTGATATAGGTTGGAAAAAGTCCTTGGCTTATGTTCATTTGATCTTTGAGAGGTTTTCTAAAATTAAGTGTTAGCTGGCTATCATATCACTCATGAATAAGAATTAAAAACATTTTCTATTTTAAGTGTTTGCATCTTGGAAAGAGAAAAGATGTTAATGGCAGCAAAACAGTATATCTCAAAGGTTGCTTTTAGGTAAATGACTCTGGAGCCACTTGCTTGGGTCAACATTAGGTGGTTATCTCTAGGGAACCCAAGGGAGAGAGAATTCTACAGATTGGAATTTGGGGCATGCTGGTTTGTCTATGCTTAACTACCCCCTCCACCATTTTCTTTTTGCTTAACCTGCCCTTTGTAGCTGAGGAAAAGGCCATTTCAAGGACATAGTTAATCATGACTGAAGTATTCATGCCGAGAAAATTATAGGGTGATCCCAGGTTATTACATTAGCTTGACTCATGTTTATTTAAAGAATTTAATAGACCCTTCTGGGCCCTTCCTCTTTCTGTTCTCCAATTCAGTTTGAAGACTTTTCCTCCAACTGTCAATCTTTATGCACTGTTTTTTTAAATAGTCTATCATATTTTACTTCTGGGCTTATGTGAAACTTTCTCTTCTAGCCTAGAAGTCCCTGAGAAAACAGACAGGTTTTCTAACTCCAGTAAAGGCTGGAAGAGGCAGCTAGTGTGGGTTTAGGTAGGCAGGGTCTAGAGTTTGGGAAGCCAGATAGCAAGGGTCAGGGAATGGGATGATAGAGTAAGAGTTCCAGGTAGAGAGTGTTTGGTCACTATGAGGTTAGAATCCAGCCAAACTTTGGGTCTTCCCTCTCTCCATCCAAACTACAGCCCACGGGCCACATGTGGCTCCCTTCAGTCATGTATTCGGCCTCCACCGCACTTCCGGAAGGGGCACCTCTTTCATTGGTGGTCAATGAGAGGAGCACTGTATGTAGTGGCACTGCAAAGGGCAGCATCGCTCACTTACAGTACTACTTCCGGTGACATAATCCTTTGTATGGCGAGGGAGTTTAGGCCTGAAGGCCAAGGTAGAGAAGAGAATCAGTCCTTGACTCATGTGACCGATCTGAAGGAAAGCTGTCTGCGGGCCTCCTCCCTGCTCCAGCTCCTAGCACGAACTGGCGCCTAGCCCTCTCCCTAGCAAGTGAGTGAATTCCAGCGACTGTTCCCTAACTCACTTCCTGTGCCTCACATGTGCCAATGGTGGCTCAAGCTTGGCTTAGGACAGCCCAGGTGGGCAGTTAGTTATTTCTGATTTGTCATTGACTAGCACATGCCTGTGTAGTGTGGGTGTGCACAATCCTGGGTGCTAGTCCAAGCAAGATGGAGATTTTAAAATTCAAAATCCCCCCTGATGATGATTGGGGGACTAGTCTCCCCAACTGATCATTAAACATAAGCATCCTGCAGCCCGAAAAATTCTAACTGCAAGTGTATACAAAAATTTACCCACTAAGAGGAAAATTATAATAGTTGTAGATTAAGGGAAATAGAGGAGAGAGAAAGACAGCAAACCAATGTTTTTCTGGGTGCATTGACAAAAGCCAATTAGGGGGCAGTCCCCTTTGGCATAAGAGTGTACATTCAAAAAATATTCAATCAATAGCGCCCCAAGGTTCATTCTGGATCTTCCTGTAGTGAAAGGGTTTAGATATCTTTATGCAAACAGTTCATTCTCTGGATTCAGTCAGTTAGCAAGCTTCTTCTCTGAAGATCTATCTCGAACAAAATTTAAATCTTGGATTTTATGAAAATACAATCCCCCCTGAAGAAAGTGTTGAAAAAAACACCGAGTCCAGCTAAGGATGCAAGGTTTAGTTGTGGGGGTGTGTGAGTTAATTCAAAAGGAAAACAAAAACAAAAATGAAAACAAAATTTAAAAAACCAAAAGAAAACAAAAGGAAAAAAATGAAAAAAATTAAGGGAAAAAATATAAGCCTTATATATATATATATATATATATATATATATGTATATTAAAGAAGAATTCAAAATCAGTATCAAAATATCAAAAATATATATATACAAAATTTTGAGAAAGCAAGAATAAATTTTTTCACAGGCCCCTGTATTAGTAATTAAGTAATTTCTAATCCCACAAGTCTGTAGGACAGAATGCAGTAAATTTCACTTACCCATTTGCAGCCAAGGCTACAGGAAGTTGCCATACTATAGGAGAGAAAAAAGGACCAGATTCTTATTTTTATAGGGAAGTGTCATTCCCTCATCTGATTTTACCTTCATTCTCAGGGATGGAGGGAGCCAGGATAGTAGCCAACTTTTGGTACTTGTCTGTAGGTATTTTCACAAAGAGTGTGGATACAAGGAAGGCCTACATCTTAATATATGTCAAGTGTTGCAACCCCGAGTCTCACACTAGGTTCAAGTCCTTAGTATTGGCTTAGAAGTGCATCAATCGTACCTGGATTGATCTTTGATTTTTAGACTTTTGAGCTCTTTTGGCATATTTAGGTTATCTCTGTGCTCCTTTTTGATCCCATTTCCTAGAATCAGACACAAACATTAATCACAGTCCCATAACAATTATCAATAAATGGCAGGTTTCCATAGTTTAAAGCTGTTTGGGTATGTATTAAAAATAATAGCAAGTATATATATTTAAACTAATATTATTGTGGAATAAAACTTAATATTGATTGTATGTACCTTAAGTACATAGAAATGAGAAAAGGGAAAAAGAAATATTTTAATAAAAAAATAACAAAATAAGGAAAAGAGAAAAAGGAAAAAAATACATTCAGGAATCCAATGTGTTAAAAACAAAATAAAACAGTTCCACTTGTCAATGGGTAGTTATCTCCAAGGCATGTATAGGATACAGTCAGTCAGTCTCAGCAGAAGATGCTCTTTTTACATGTGAGCAATGAATCCAAGAGCCCTTTTCTCCAACCTTTATAGATGTTGGAGTGGTTAACAATATTTGGAATGGTCCTTCCCAGGAAGGCTGGGTTGCTCCTCTACACTAGAAGTTCTTTATATACACATTGTCTCCTGGGTTCAGGTTGTGAAGTGAGAAGTCTAGTGGTCTGGCTTGTACTGCAGCTCCAGATTCATGTAGCTCATGCAGTTTGTGCTGCAATTCCTGAATATAGGAAGCAATAGTAGTATCTCCCCCTAACAGCGATGTATAAGCCGGGGAGAAAGGCTTAGCCTGTATAGGCGGATGTCCAAAAAGCATCTCAAATGGTGAAATATGTAAGTCTCCTTTAGGCCTGCTTCTAAGATAAAATAGGGCCAGAGGGAGAATTTCAGGCCATTTTAAATGGGTCTCAGTGCATAATTTGCCAATCATAGTTTTAAGTTCTTTGTTCATCCTATCAACTTGGCCTGAACTCTGGGGATGATATGCCCCAAGCAAGAATATATCTGATTTAGAACAGAATCAATAAAATGACTCCCCCTATTGGAATCAATACATGCTGGCAGGCCAAAGCGAGGAATAATTTCTTTCAAAAACACCTTAGCAATAAAAGCCACTGTGGCTCGGGCTGTAGGAAATGCTTCCGGCCATCTGGTTAGTTGGTCTACTATGACCAGACAAAATTTATATTGTCCAGCCTTTGGCATTGTTATAAAATCTATCTGCAGGTGCTCAAAAGGTGTGTAAGCCACAGGTCACCCATCAAAGGCTTTCCCACGAAAGGCATGTTGGTTATATGCCTGGCAGTCGTAGAGCAGGCTGAACACACTTTAGAGGCTATGGTAGTTATACCAGGGGCTATCCATACTCTCTTGACAGAGTCCACGATGCCCTGGGTACCAAAGTGGCCATTATTATGAACAGATTGGCAAATTTGGTGATAGAAACTTCTAGGGAGCAGGGGTTTTCCTTCACATGACACCCAAACTCCATTGATCTGTTTTGATTTGAATTTTTGTTTCCATTTTTCCACTTCCTTTTCATTATAGGAAAGTGATAAATTTAAGACATCAGTGGTTGTTAGTGTCAGAAGTAATTCAGGCCCTTCTATGGCTGCTAGCTTTGATGCATCATCTGCTTGGTCATTTCCCCTACAGACAGGGTCAGAGCCACCTGTATGGGCAGAACAATGAACTACAGATAGGGCTTCAGGCAGCTGAAGAGCAGAAAGGACTTCATTAATAATTTTAGCATTAGCTATGGTTTTTCCAGCTGAGGTTAAAAAGTCCTCTCTGGAGCCACAGCATCCCGACTGAGTGACAAATGCCAAAAGCATATCTAGAATCTGTATAAATTGTTGCCTTTTTACCCTTGGCAATTATATAGGCATGTTTCAGAGCTATGAGTTCTGTCCCTTGAGCGCTAATGTTAGAGGTCAGTGAAGCTGACCACTCAGTGGCAAATTCTGTGACTACAGCAGCTCCACTGTAGCGTATGCCATCCCTCATAAAAGAAGAACCATCAGTAAATAAGATCAGGTCTGAGTTTTTTAAGGGAGTGTCCAAGAGATCATCCTGAGGCTTTTCTGCCATGGACACTAGTGTTTCACAACTGTGTAATGGTTCTCCTGAAGTTGGTAAGTCTGGAAGCAAGGTGGCAGGGTTAAGGGTTGTACAGCATTTCAGAGTAATATTTTCATTGTTCAGCAAGGTTATTTCATACCTTGTAATTCGCTGATCAGAAAATACCTGTGTTCTCTGTCTTAGCTACAGTGCTTCTACCTCATGTGGGCACATAATTGTTAATGGGCATCCAAATACTAGATCAACGGTTTTTGTCACTAGTAAAGCAGTAGCAGCCACGCCTCTGAGGCATGGTGGTGCTCCTGAAGCTATTGGGTCCAGCTGGGCTGAATAATGAGCAACTGGGCACTGAGAAGGCCCCAAAGTCTGAGTTAAAAGACCTGAAGCTACTCCTCTTCGCTCATATATATACAAAGTAAATGGTGTGTTGTAATCTGGGATGCCTAGAGCAGGGGCAGACAGGATAGCCTTTTTTAGCTCTGATAGAGCTTACAGGTGTTCAGGCTCTAATTTGAGGGGTTCAAGAACCGAATTCTTTGTGCTATAAGGGGTTTAGTAATTTCCCCATAGCAAGGAATCCATTGTCTGCAAAACCCTGTTGCTCCCAGAATTGCTCTTAACTGCTTTTTAGTGGTAGGAGCACTCAATTTTTGAATATTCTCAATTCACTTGGGAGAAATAGAACGGGCACCAGCTGTCAGAATGAACCTCAAGTATTCTACTTTGGGGGGAGAACAGCTCTGAATTTTATTTATCCTTTGAGATCTTATGTCCTCTTTTGTGCAATTCCAAAAGAAGGTGTTTACTATCTTCCTGATATGCTTATGCATCTGTGGAAGCCAAGAGTAGATCATCTACATATTTTATTAATTTGCTGTATTTAAATTTTATGTTATCTGTATCTTGTCTCAATATTTGTGCAAATAAGCTTGGGCTCTCTACATAACCATGGGGCAAACGACTCCACAAATATTTGGAGCCATTTCAGGTGAAAGCAAAAATATGCCTGGAGTTCTCATGTATGGGTATGGAAAAGAAGGCTGAGCACAAGTCCACTACTGTAAAGTATGCAGCTGTGCTAGGAATAGAAGACATAATAGTATTGATATTGGAAACTACGGAGTGTCTCTTTATAATGTGATTGTTCACAGCCCTCAAATCCTGTATGAATCTATAGAGGTGTTTACCATCGGGCCCCCTTTTTGGTTTTTTAACAGGCAAGATGGGCGTGTTGTATTCAGATTTAAAAGGGAAAATTATTCCTGTTCAATTAATGAGTTTATTATTGGGGTAATGCCCTCCATTGCCTCCTTGGAGAGAGGATACTGAGGAATGCAAGGAGGTGGGCTGGATTTAATTTTTATTTGCACAGGAACAGCTGATTTAAGTAAGCCTACATCAGTAGAAGATGTGGCCCAAAGAGACTCTGCTATATCTGTAGGTATTTCAAAGGTGGGAGGCTCTTTTGCCTCCTGGCTCTCTGAGAGAAGTACAGGGAGTAAATTTAAGGATTCCTCGGGAACTTCTAGGGAGAGAGAGACATCTGGGGCACACATTATTGTGGCTTGTAATTTGCATAGTAAATCTCTCCCCAGCAAGTTTGTGGGGGATCCAGGCATTAAAAGAAAAGAGTGTTCAACAGTTAGGGGTCCCAAACATACCATGCGAGGAGAAAGTTTTGGGACCTTTAACGGTTTTACTGATACACCTACTACATTTAGGGAACCAATAGAATCACACTTTCCATCTGGTTTGCTTACTAAAACTGACCTAGATGCTCCAGTGTCCAAAAGACAGTCATAGTATGAATTTCCTACCTTTAAAGTGACATGAGGTTCCTTACTATTTGGGGGGGGGGAATATATAGGGATTATTGGCATTAAAATATCAGGGTCTAGAGGGGAAGAGGGAATACATTTTAGGATAAAAACTTCCCTTGCAAAAGCATGGATGCTTGAAGTGTGTCATATATGAAGAACTCATGGATATAATGATATATTCTTCATTTCATTCATAAACATTTACTGAGAATGGTTTATGTTCCATGGCCTGCATAAATGTGATGGGATATTTAAAGATGAGGGAATTCTTGCTTTTAATCTGCTTACAGAATCAGAGTTTAATCATAGTAACTAGCATTTATATGGTGCTTTAAAGCTTACAAAGAAAATCTTATATAATCCTCTCTACTATGAGAGAGGTATTATTCTATTTCTTTCAGAGATAAGCAAGTCTTTGCCAAGAAAACCCCAGTTCCAGTCACAAAGGGTCAGAAATGATTGAAATCATTGAACAACAAGCAAAGTCTTTGGAATTGGGCATCCAGAGTTCAGATCCCAGCCTTAATAATTATTATAGCAGTGGGATTAATCTTAATTAATTATGTAAGATCAAAATCTTACAAGTTACTTAACTTTATTTGTTCCAAAGTTTCTCATTTGTAAAGTGCAGATAATATGCAAGACAATTCAAGTCAGGAGCAAAGCATTGAACTCAAGGCTTATGTAGGGTAGAGCTATCAGGAGCAGGGTGTCTGCAGTGGCATTCTCCCTCATTGGCACATCCCTTTACCATGTATTCTGATTTTTTTGGTAGCATATTCTTAAATCTTTTTCTTTTCTTTCTTATTCTTCATTGCCCTTGTCTTTTTCACTGCCCCTGAAATGGATTTAATATGAGCCTAAAGGGGTATTCACTTTTTTATGTCTATATTATATCTTCCTGCTTATTCACTTAAAAAGGGGATAAGTGGAAAGTTTTATCATATAAAACTCAATTCAATCACCTTTTATTTGCATGTGACCCTTGATTAATTTTCTCCACATTGGCTCATTTACTCTTTATAGAAAAAAGACATATTCCCTCATCCATTAAAATAATATGCTTCTATGAATTTTAGAAAAACAATTTATTGTGCTCTATCCAAATCAAACCCAGGTGAATTGATTGATCAATCAATCAGCCAGTCAATATTTATTAAGTACTTAATATGTGCCAGGCACTGTGCTAAGTTCTAGTGATCCAAAAGAGGCAAAAGTTCCTGGCCCCAAGGAGCTTACAATTTAATTACAAATATATATAAAGAAAGCTATATATGGAATAAATAGAAAATAATTTATAGAGAGAAAGCACTAGGATTAAGAGGAGTTAGGGACAGCTTCTTATCTAAGGTAGAATTTTCATCATCTTTATAGTTAAGCAAGTATACTATTAAAAAAACAACCCAATCCTACCTTCTTTCTTAGTGTCATTACCAGGGCAGAAGAATGGTAAAGGTTAGGCAATTAGGTGTTAAGTGATTTGCCCAGGGTCACACAGGTAGGCAGTTTCAAAGTCAGATTTGAACCCAGGACCTTCAGTCTCCTGGTCTGGTACCTTATCCATTGTGTTGCCTGTTCCTCATGTACATTTTTTTTTCAGATCTTTAATTCTGAAATAAGTTCAGATCAATATTAGAAGTAGCTAGGCATCTCAGTTTTTTGACTTAAAGTCAGTTCAAATCTTACCTCAGGCATTTGCTAATTTTGTTATGACTTTGGCCAAGTTATTTAACCTCTGCCTGTTTCAGTTTCCTCATCTGTAAAATGGGGATAAAAATAGCACCTAGCTTAAAAGGTGGTTGTGAAGATTTAAAGAGATGATACATATACTGATTTGTCAGCCTTAAAATGTTATTTAATGCTAAGTAATAATGCCTGTTATTTGCTAATTCCTTAAAGTAACTCAATTTCAAGCATTTCTTTAGAATGTGTATACACACACACACACATCTGTATAACAGTATAAAAGAAGAAGCCAAGGGTTAAAAAATGATGTCATATGAAATCGGAGTCAGATGACACTGACTTTTAGCAAAGCTATTTTCAGCCAAATAGTATATTTTAGATGAGACATTAAGAATTTATATAGCACTGGTACAGCCAAACTGTCCTAACACATTATCAATTAAGCTACTTCAAGAACATTTTTTCTCATTGAATTTAATGAGGTTCAATGATGAAGCTGAGGGCTCTCAAGTTCTTCACTTCTAAGTCACTTTCTCTCACTTAGTCTTTGCAAGGTTCAAGTTCAGGCAGAGAATATTCCCAATATAGCCACTTTTTTTTTTTGGGTTTAAAATATTGCTTTACTGTCAGCCATCTAAAATAAAAAAAAAACTAATTAGGCATAGTCTGTCCATTGACATAATTGAATTTTTAGAATGTCATTTATTAATTATTCAGAAAAATATTTATAGGGGTGGTAAGGTTGTACAGTGGTTAGAGCTCCACAACTGGAGTTGGGAGGATCTAGGTTAAAATCTGGATTCCGACACTTCTTTGCTGTGTGACCCTTGGCTAGTTACTTAAACCAGACTGCCCAGTCATTTCTTGCCTTTCATTCTTAGAATTGTTACTAACACAGAAAAGTAAAGGTTTTTTTAAAAAAGAGAAAACTACTATGTGTAGACTAACACTATACTAGTAACTGGGAAAGATTTGAGCATTTGTGTAAATTAGGAAATTTTATTTTTTTTTCCTTTACCTTTTATTTTTATTTTTATTTTTTTTAAATATATTTTATTTGATCATTTCCAAGCATTATTCGTTAAAGACATAGATCATTTTCTTTTCCTCCCCCCCACCCCCCATAGCCGACGCGTAAGTCCACTGGGCATTAGATGTTTTCTTGATTTGAACCCATTGCTTTGTTGATAGTATTTGCATTAGAGTGTTCATTTAAAGTCTATCCTCTGTCATGTCCCCTCAACCTCTGTATTCAGGCAGTTGCTTTTTCTCGGTGTTTCCACTCCCATAGTTTATCCTTTGCTTATGAATGGTGTTTTTTTTCTCCTGGATCCCTGAAAGTTGTTCAGGGACATTACACCGCCACTAATGGAGAAGTCCATTACGTTCGATGATACCACAGTGTATTAGTCTCTGTGTACAATGTTCTCCTGGTTCTGCTCCTCTCGCTCTGCATCACTTCCTGGAGGTTGTTCCAGTCTCCATGGAACTTCTCCACTTTATTATTCCTTTGAGCACAATAGTATTCCATCACCAACATATACCACAGTTTGTTCAGCCATTCCCCAATTGATGGGCATCCCCTCGTTTTCCAGTTTTGGGCCACCACAAAGAGCGCAGCTATGAATATTTTTGTACAAGTCTTTGTGTCCATTATCTCTTTGGGGTACAGACCCAGCAGTGCTATGGCTGGGTCAAAGGGTAGATATTCTTTTGTCGCCCTTTGGGCATAGTTCCAAATTGCCCTCCAGAATGGTTGGATCAGTTCACAACTCCACCAGCAATGAATTAATGTCCCTACTTTGCCACATCCCCTCCAGCATTCATTACTTTCCTTTGCTGTTATGTTAGCCAATCTGCTAGGTGTGAGGTGATACCTCAGAGTTGTTTTGATTTGCATCTCTCTGATTATAAGAGATGTAGAACACTTCTTCATGTGCTTGTTAATAGTTTTGATTTCTTTATCTGAGAACTGCCTATCCATTTCCCTTGCCCATTTATCAATTGGAGAATGGCTTGATTTTTTGTACAATTGATTTAGCTCATTATAAATATGAGTAATTAAACCTTTGTCAGAGGTTTCTATGAAGATTTTTTCCCAATTTGTTGTTTCCCTTCTGATTTTAGTTATATTGGTTTTGTTTGTACAAAAGCCTTTTAGTTTGATGTAGTCAAAATTATTTATTTTACATTTTGTGATTCTTTCTATATCTTGCTTGGTTTTAAAGCCTTTCCCCTCCCAAAGGTCTGACATGTATACTATTCTGTGTTTACCCAATTTACTTATGGTTTCCTTCTTTATGTTTAAGTCACTCACCCATTTTGAATTTATCTTGGTGTAGGGTGTGAGGTGTTGATCTATTCCTAGTCTCTCCCACACTGTCTTCCAATTTTCCCAGCAGTTTTTATCGAATAGTGGATTTTTGTCCCAAAAGCGGGGATCTTTGGGTTTATCGTATACTGTCTTGCTGAGGTCGTTTTCCCCCAGTCTATTCCACTGATCTTCCTTTCTGTTTCTTAGCCAGTACCAAATTGTTTTGATGACTGCTGCTTTGTAATATAGTTTGAGGTCTGGGACTGCAAGGCCCCCATCATATGTGTTTTTTTTCATTATTTCCCTGGATATCCTTGATCTTTTGTTCTTCCAAATGAACTTTGTTATGGTTTTTTCTAAATCAGTGAAGAAGTATTTTGGTAGTTCAATGGGTATGGCACTAAATAGATAAATAAGTTTGGGTAGGATGGTCATTTTTATTATATTGGCTCGTCCTATCCATGAGCAGTTAATGTTTTTCCAATTGTTCAAGTCTAGTTTTAGTTGTGTGGCGAGTGTTTTGTAGTTGTGTTCATATAGTTCCTGTGTTTGTCTTGGGAGATAGATTCCTAGGTATTTTATTTTGTCTAAGGTGATTTTGAATGGGATTTCTCTTTCTAGTTCTTGCTGCTGAGCTGTGTTGGAGATATATAGAAAAGCTGATGATTTATGTGGGTTTATTTTGTATCCTGCAACTTTGCTAAAGTTGTTGATTATTTCAATTAGCTTTTTGGTTGAATCTCTAGGATTCTTTAAGTAGACCATCATGTCATCCGCAAAGAGTGATAACTTGGTCTCCTCCTTGCCTATTCTGATGCCTTCAATTTCTTTATCTTCTCTAATTGCTACTGCTAGTGTTTCTAGTACAATGTCAAATAGTAGAGGTGATAATGGGCATCCTTGTTTCACTCCTGATCTTATTGGGAATGCATCTAGTTTATCCCCATTGCAGGTGATATTAGCTGTTGGTTTTAGATATATACTGTTTATTATTTTTAGGAATGACCCTTCTATTCCTATGCTTTCTAGTGTTTTTAATAGGAATGGGTGTTGTATTTTATCAAAGGCTTTTTCTGCATCTATTGAGATAATCATGTGGTTCTTGCTAGTTTGCTTGTTGATGTGGTTAATTATGTGGATGGTTTTCCTAATGTTGAACCAGCCCTGCATCCCTGGTATGAATCCTACTTGATCATGGTGAATGATCCTTCTGATCACTTGCTGGAGTCTTTTTGCTAGTATCCTATTTAAAATTTTTGCATCTATATTCATTAGGGAGATTGGTCTATAGTTTTCTTTCTCTGTTTTTGACCTGCCTGGTTTTGGAATCAGTACCATGTTTGTGTCGTAAAAGGAGTTTGGTAGAACTCCCTCTTTGCTTATTATGTCAAATAATTTGTATAGTATTGGGGTTAACTGTTCTCTGAATGTTTGATAGAATTCACAGGTGAATCCATCAGGCCCTGGGGATTTTTTCTTAGGAAGTTCTTTGATGGCTTGATGGATTTCAATTTCTGATATGGGATTATTTAAGAATTCTATTTCCTCTTCTGTTAGTCTAGGCAGTTTGTATTTTTGTATATATTCATCCATTTCTCCTAAATTGGTGTATTTATTGCCATATAATTGGGCAAAGTAATTTCTAATGATTGCCTTAATTTCCTCCTCATTGGAGGTGCTGTCCCCCTTTTCATCTTTAATGCTGTGAATTTGCTTTTCTTCCTTCCTTTTTTTAATTAGATTGACCAGTACTTTGTCTATTTTGTTTGTTTTTTCAAAGTACCAGCTTCTTGTCTTATTTATTAAATCAATAGTTCTATCACTTTCGATTTTATTAATTTCTCCCTTAATTTTTAGGATTTCTAATTTGGTTTTCTGCTGGGGGTTTTTAATTTGATCGCTTTCGAGTTTTTTCAATTGCATTTCCAATTGATTGATCTCTGCTCTCCCTTGTTTGTTAATATGAGCTTTCAGGGATATAAATTTGCCTCTGATTACCGCTTTGGCTGCATCCCAAAAGGTTTGAAAGGATGTTTCGCCATTGTCATTTTCCTTGATGAAATTATTAATTGTTTCTATGATTTCTTCTTTAGCTAAACGGTTTTGGAGTATCATATTGTTTAATTTCCAATTGGTTTTAGATTTGGTTTTCCATGTACCATTACCAATCATTATTTTTATTGCCTTGTGATCTGAGAAGGCTCCATTCATTATTTCTGCTTTTTTGCATTTGTGTGCTATGTTTCTGTGACCTAATGTATGGTCAATTTTTGTGAATGTGCCATGTGGTGCTGAGAAGAAGGTGTATTCCTTTTTATCCCTATTTATTTTTCTCCATATGTCTATTAATTCTAATTTTTCTAAGATTTCATTCACTTCTTTTACCTCTTTCTTATTTATTTTTTGATTTGATTTATCTAAATTTGATAATGGTTGGTTTAAGTCTCCCACTAGTATGGTTTTATTGTCTATTTCTTCCTTCAATTCTCCTAGTTTCTCCATTAGAAATTTGGGTGCTATATTATTTGGTGCATACATGTTGATTAATGATATTTCCTCATTGTCTAGAGTCCCTTTTAACAAAATATAATTACCTTCCCTATCCCTTTTGATCAGGTCTATTTTTGCATTGGCTTTATCAGATATCATGATTACCACTCCTGCCTTCTTTCTATCAGTTGAGGCCCAGAAGGTCTTACTCCATCCTTTAATTCTGACCTTGTGGGTGTCAACCCGCCTCATGTGTGTTTCTTGAAGACAACATATGGTAGGGTTTTGGATTCTAATCCATTCTGCTATTCGTCTACGTTTTATGGGTGAGTTCATCCCATTCACGTTCAAAGTTATGATTGTCATTTGTGGACTCCCTGGCATTTTGATTGCCTTCCCTAATTCTAACCTTTTCTTCTTCGGCTCTACCTTTTAGTCCAGTGATTTACTTTGAATCAGTCCCCCTTGACCCCTCCCTTGATGTTTCCCTTTTTAGTCCCTCCCTTTTTGTTCCCTCCCCCTCCCCCCTCTCTTTCCCTCCCTTTTTGTTCTCCCTCTCCCCCTCCCCCCCTTGGTTTTCCCTTCTCCTTACCCTTGTTGGGTAAGATAGAATTCAAGATCCCAATGGATCTGGATGTTTTTCCCTCTCAGAGTTGATTTCCCTGAGATTGAGGTTTAAGTAAACCCCCCCCCCCTCTCTTCCTCTCCTTCTTATAGGAGTTTTCTTCCCCTCCCCTTCCCCTGTGAATCTTTGTGTGAGAACCATTATTCTATTTGGTCTTTCTTTACCCCCTATTTATACATTACATTTTCCCCACATATTAGTATACATAGGTTGATATAAATGTAGTCCTTATAGAAGAGAGTTTGAGTTAAAGAAGAAGATAACATTTTCCCCTTTCCTTAATATTTACCTTTTCAGGTATTCCTTGCTCTTTGATTTTCGGTATCAAACTTTCCACAGAGCTCTGGTCTTTTCTTTGCAAAAAGTTGGAAGTCTTCTATTTTGTTGAATGCCCATACTTTCCCTTGGAAGTATATAGTCAGTTTTGCTGGGTAGCTGATTCTTGGTTGGAGACCCAGCTCTCTTGCCTTTCTGAAGATCATGTTCCATGCCTTACGATCATTCAGCGTAGAACTTGCAAGGTCTTGTGTGATCCTGATTGGCATTCCTTTATATCTAAATTGTCTTTTTCTGGCTTCCTGTAGGATTTTTTCTTTTGTTTGATAGCTTTGGAATTTGGCAATTACATTCCTGGGAGTTGTCTTTTGGGGGTTTAGTGTAGAAGGTGTTCTGTGAGCTCTGTCAGTGGATGTATTGCCCCCTTGTTCTAGAATCTCTGGGCAATTTTCTTTGATTATATCTTGTATCACCATGTCCAGTTTGGTGTTTATTTCTGGCTTTTCTGGGAGTCCAATTATTCTTAAATTTTCTCTTCTTCCCCTGTTTTCCAGATCTATCACCTTGTCGGTGAGATATTTTATGTTCTCTTCTAATTTCTTGGTGTTTTGGCTTTGCTTTATTAGTTCTTGCTTTAAAGCCTGGTTTTCTTTTACAGTTTGGTCAAACTGGTTTTGTAGATGCGTGAATTTCTTTTGCATCATTTCCCACTTTTCCTCCCAGAGGGCTTCCATCTTTTTGGTCCTTTCTGATTCAAATTCTTCATGGGTTTGTGGAGAGTTTCTATTTCCTTTGGAAGATTTTGGAGAATTTTCTTGTATATCTTCTTCTATCTGCTCTGTATTTTGTATTTTGGCTCCATAGAATGTGTCCAGAGTCGCCCCTTTCTTCTTATTTTTCTTGGTATTTTGGGGCTTCTGTGCTTCTGTGGAGTTTGTCATCTCTGAACGTGGAGGATTGGCTTTTCTTGTCTTTGTCTGGTGATCAGAGGCTTTAGTCCTGGGCAGATGTTGGTTCTATGAGCGTTCCCTGGGTTAAACTGAATATGCCTCACTGGAACTGGAATGGAAGGGTCGGACCACGAGGCCACACTCTCCCCCTGGCTCGATTTCCGGAAGTTGCCTTCAGAATCCCTGGCCGTGAGGCTGTTTCGTCGGCCTGCGGGGGGATGGGCTGCAGCTTCCCCAAGCTCTGAGAGCACAGACTTTCACTGAGACTTGGATAGCAGGATCCAGCCCGTGAGGCTGTCTTGCCCGCCCTGAGGGTTGCTGTTGTTTTGACCAGCTCTCTGCAGCGGAGGCCCCAGGCAGTAACTTTCACCCGGACCGACCAGCTCTTTGCAGCGGAGGCCCCAGGCAGTAACTTTCACCCGAACCGACAGGCTCTCTGCAGCTGAAGCCCCAGGCAGTAACTTTCACCCGGACTGGGACTTGGGTAGAAGACCCTGAGGGTTGTTGTTCCTCAGACCCTGCTCTCTGAGCCCGGCACGGCTGCCGCTTCCGGGAGCCTTGGACTCTGCGCTCCTACCCCTGAGGTCCGAGGGATCTCGGGTTCTGGCTTTTAAGGGGAGCCGTACCTTTTGAACCGGGTCCAGGTCCAGGAGGAGGGTTCCCAGGGTCTGTGCTGTTGATCGTTTTGAATTTCGGCGCCTTAGGAGCTTCTAGTTTGAGATCGGTCGGGAAGGGTTTTCCGGAGATCTGAACTTCAGCTTTCTCTAAGCCGCCATCTTAACCGGAAGTCAGGAAATTTTAAATATCATATTCAGAGCATGAAATGTAAAACTTCCTTTAAAAATTATTTTTGCATTGGACTTGTGAACTGGTGAGGAAATTCCCTCAACCAATGTAGGGAGACAGCCACTTGGCAATTTAGCATATAGTCTTAGAGAGCTGCCTGGGTCAAAATGAAGTTAAATGATTTTTTGAGGGTCTGAGGCAAGACTTGAACCCAGGTCAATCTGGATCTAAAGACGATGTCCATTTTATAATACTGTCTTTCAGGTCTAAACCTTCATGGAGATACAGATCATTTACATTTCAGACCTTGATCTTTATTTTTTTTCTTAAAACTTTTAAAAAATTTGTTTGCTACATTAAAATTCCCATGTTAACTCCTTCCTTTCCTACCCTCCTTGCACTGAAGAAGGCATTTGACAAAAAGTTCTATGTATAAAACTGTCTTGCTTATTTCTGTTTATCAGTTCTTTATCTTGAAGGTAGACATACACAAATCATTCTTCAAACAATATTTCTGTTACTGCATATAATGTTCTCTTCTTGTTTCACTCTTCATAATTTCATATAGGGCTTTCCATGTTTTTTTAAATCAACCTGCTCATTGTTTCTTATATTGCAGAAGTATTCCATCACAACCATATGCCATAATTGGTTTAAACATTCCCCAATTTATGGGCATTCCCTTAGTTTCCACCTAGTTTTTTGCCATGACAAAGAAGAGCTGCTATATATTTTCTAGAACATATAGGTTCTTTCCCTTTTTTCCTAAATCACTTTAGGAAGTAAACTTAATAGTGATATTATTACAAGATGATATATACTGCCAGATTGGCAGGATGGTGGAAATATTCACAAGTTATGGGGTTGAGGAATATTTTAGAAGGTGAGGAGTCTAGGCTTGGACATGTAGGGGGAGATATGTAATAGACAATGGAAATAAAGGACTCTGTAGAGATATTGGATGGGAGATCTCGCTTTGGAAGTCATTTCTATAGAAGTGATAATGGAGGCTATAGTTGTAGTTATGGAAAAGATCACCAAGAAAATGAGTATAGAAAGAACAGGAGAAGCCCAAAGACAGAATGGTCGGATGTACCCCATTCAAAAAATAGGAAGAGGAGGAAACAGCAAAGAAAACCAATAGGAATAGAGAGAAATGTTGAAGGAGTACCAGGAGAGTACAGTGTTATGGAAATTAAGGGGAGGGAAAGTCAGCAGGATTAGTTGCTTCAGAAAAGTAAAGAAAGATGAGGAGAGGAAACAAAGCTGTGTGCTTGATTAATGAGGAGGTTGATAGTGACTTCAGTTGGATAATGTGCAAGGGGACACTGATTCTGGCTAGCCCTGTGTAGTGAACAATCCACTTTTTTTTTGCATATGATTTATTGTTTGAGTGTTGGTCTTATGAAAGAACTCTGGTGAGAGAACTGGGGAATGTCCTTGCTTGACAATTCAGAATCAGAAAATGTTAACCTGGACTCGTGCTGAGGCAAACTGATCTCCTGTGGCATTGTTAGCCCTTTCTAACATGTTTTCTCTTTTGTAAAATGTGAGAAGAGCATTAGACAATCACAGATGACTGTTGAACTGATTTTGAAAGCCTTCATGGGATACATTCAAATGGCTGGTGCATCACTGAATTGACAGCCTTTAGATGAGGTATTGTGTTTGGGATTTTGCTTCATCTGTCAGGTCTGTTTAATTTTTTTGTGAATGCCATATATCTCCATCCTTGTTATTTTTAAATCATTTTTAAGACACTCCATTACCCACCCCATTTGGGGTTTCCTTGGAAGGGATACTAGAATGGTTTGCGATTTCCTTCCCCAGCAAATTTTACAGATGAAGAAACTGAGGTGAACAAAGTTACATGATTTGCTCAGGGTCACACAGCTAATAAATGTCTTCAGCCAGATTTGAACTCACAAAATTGAGTCTTCCTGATTTCAGGGCCAGCATTGTATCCTCTGTGCCATCTAGTTGCCCTGTGAATGCCTTCTTAATGAATATAGCTACCTCAAGCTAGAATGCATATTTAAATCCTTTGTAGAAGATATAGCCATGTACATATATCTATCAATTTCTATCTATGTGCATGCAATGTTTTTGTACAATAGACCTATAATAAAGACTGCCTTTTAACATTTAGTTATCTTCTGCTTGTACCTGTCCACCATTGTTGCTCCTACAACCCAAAGTGATTTCTTTTTCTGGCTCAGATTTTATTTGATATCTAAGAAATATAGCAAGAAGGCACTCGCTTGTGGTATTTTTAAAATGAGACCTAGGTCTGAAAAATTGCCAGAAAGCACTCTTCTGCTGCTCCTTTTTTTTTTTTTTGGTAACTAGGTATAAAAATAGACATAAGGAAACTCAGTAATTCTTCTAGTAACAAATTGGAATCTGCTGGACTGCTTAATGTACTTAATATAACTGTATGATCTAGTGTACACTGGGAGGGGGGGTTATAATAATGCATATCAAGGATTTGTTAGCTACCTCCATGTTTCATTTGAGACCCAAGATTGGGGCAAGGGAGGTTGCCTGGGATATGTGGCATTCCAGTTTTCCATTAAAATCTAAAAGAAGCTAAGAAATAATTGCTCAAATTGCCCCATTCCTTGATTCAAGTAAGAAACATTTATATCCGATGACTGCAGGGTAGCATTTTCTTACTAATCCTAAATGGAAAAGCTGAAACTCAGTTCAAAGACAGAAAAAAGGACATTCATAATAAAATCCAGAAAATCTCTTAATTATTATATTATTTAATTATCCTAGACAGGTTAGATAAATACAGGAGGCATGGATATATAGCATTTGCTTAGAAAAAGATTTTAAGCAGTTTTGTGGTCTACAAGGTCAATATATGTCAGCCCCTGGAATATGGCAGCCATAAAGATTAAGATGACTTTGACCTAAAAGCTTCCAGGATAGGGAGGTGAGAATCCCACTGTACTCTGCCTAAGGGTGTCCTCAGCTAGTAGGCTCTGTTCAGTTATGGTCTCTCTGGTACAGTAAGGACATTGAGAGACTGGTGAGTGCTCAGAGGAGGACAGCCAGGATGGTGAAGGGTCTTGAGCCCAAGTCATATGACAATTGGTTGAAGGAACTGAATTTATTTTGCTTTGGAGAAGAGTCATAAAGGACAGTATTTGAAAGGCTGTGAAGTGGAGGAGGAACTATACTTGTTCTGTTTTGCTCCAGAAAAATCAGGAGCAATGGGGTGGAAGTAGCAAAGAGGAAAATTTGGTCTTGATCTTAGGAAAAACTTCCTCATGATTAGAGGCTAGCCAAAAGGAGAATGGGCTGCTTCAGGAGACGGTGAGTCTCCCTCTTATTAGAGAACTTCTGGATCTAGAGTAGAAAATTCAGCCAAACTCCACATTTATGCATTTTAATCCATCATTTAGAGGGTAACATTTTTTGGGGGGGAATGAGTTCACCTGGCTGCTAGCTTCACATCCTGCTTTTCATGCTCCAGCTGTTCTTTTCAGTGATACATTCCTCCTTGTCTTCTTGTCCTTCTGTCCTACTAATCATTCACCCTTGGTAAAAACCTATCATTGGCCCAAGTTAACAGAGCTTGAAGGAAGCCATGAACCTGCTTACTAGGTTCATACAGTTATCAAATTCTGTCTTATTTTATTCTTATATGGGTATATCCCAACAACTCTCTCCTCTTCGTACCTTGACTGCTACATGCCTCTGCTCCCCTATTAAACTGCAAACTCCTTGAAGGCACAGAACATGTTGTGTTTTATTTTGGTATCCTAGGACTTAACACAAATACTTTGTAAAAATTAGATGCCTCATAATGGTTAAATTAAATAATTCTTGCACCCCTCCCCTTACTTCATAGGGTTGTGAAAACATTTTGCAAAAATCAAAAGCATTGAATAAATGTGAGATAATATTAAATCCCATAGTAGAATATGCAATCATTGGTATATATGTATTCAAATAATTATTTATTGTATAATGAGATCATTGGGTTTAGCATAGAAGGGGCTAATTGATAGGGAAATCAGGTAACTACACAGATTGCATCCTATATATGATACTAAATCAGTAGATGTTAATTTTTGAGGTAAACTGGGAAACGATAATTATGAAATAATATTCGGTTAATTAAACCTTTATCAACACCATCTATGTGAATGGCACTGAGCGAGGTACTTTGGGATACAAAGCATTTCCCAAAATGAAATAGCTTCTGCTTTCAGGGAGCTTCTATTTAACTGAAGGGATCCATGTAAAATGCATGCAAATAAATAGAATACAAAGTAAATTGAGGACACAAAGAACCTTAAGAACAGGAACCATCAGAGAGTGCTTCACTGAGGAGGGGAACCTGAGTCAAATCTTAAAAGAAGAGAAGGCATCTAAGATGTAGATAAGAGGGATTTTTTCCCCTGACATGGCATATGATTCACGCAAATGAACATAGATGAGAGAGGTAGTGCCAAGTTAAGGACATGGCTAGTTTAGTTAAGTCTGACTGGAATGGAGATATCCAGTATTGGACAGATGGCCCTAAGGTTATCAAAGAGAATATTTCCATCTGAGAACCTCTCTGGCATTCAGACTTATGTTAGTCTTAGCCATCCCAAGTTTAACAATTAAAATAAGTTTGTGGGTGTCATTTAGGCATTTTCAGTTATATCTGACCTGTGGCAATGATACTGGAGTGGTTTGCCATTTCTTTCTCCAGCTCATTTTACAGATGAGGAAACTGAAGTATACAGGGTTAAATGATTTGCCCAGGGTCACATAGCTAGAAGCATCTGAGGCCAAATTTGAACTCAGGACTTTCTTACTCTCCACTACACTCCCTAGCTGCCCTAAGCTTGTGGTAAGAGATAGGTGCAGTTTTTTTTTTTAGATTTATTGATTCAGAATTGTATGTAGGATTAAAACAGTTTGATAATCTCATTTCTCTATCCATTTTGAGTTCTTCTAGGATCAAAGAAGTTTCAAGGCAAATGAAGGCCAGAAAGATTGAAGTTTTTCCACTTCTAGAATGAACAACTGACAGTGAGGGAAGAGACAGAATTAATATCAACAGAAAGTCATAACATTCTTATTTATAATAAAGATAAAAACCCCACCATTTTAGTAGACCTTAAAGGGAAATACAGTAATTGATGTTTATAATTATCACATTGAGTCATTAAGGAAATTGTTAAATTATATTCATTAAATATGTCTTGTTAAAAAGGCATGGAAGCAAAGACATTTAAGAAGGAGCAAAAGGACCTATTATGTACAAAATTATAGCAGCTTCTTTTTTGATGGCAAAGAATTGGAACTGAGATGATGCCCATCAGTTGGGGAATGACTGAACATGTTATAGTATATAAATGTTGGAATTTGAAAGAAATGATGAAGGGGTGGCTTTAGAGAATCCTGAGAAGATTGTTATCAACTGATTTGCAGAGTGTAAAGCAAGTCAAATCAGGAGAACAGCTTATAGAATAATAACATTGTGAAGACAAGCAACTTTGAAAGATAGTACTAATTCACAGAACAACTAATACAATCCCAAAGGACTCCTGATGAAATGCTACTCATTTCCAGATAGAGAGCTAATGGAGTCAGAGTGCCAACTGAAGCCTATATTTTTGGGCTATGTCCACTGGGTGAAATTGTTTAGATGGATGATCAAAAAGATAAGGAAACATTTAATGCATAAATATTTTCATTAAAAAACCCCACTAAAACGAAGAGGCTTGGCTCTTAAAGAGGACAGCATTTAGTAACATGGGATATCTCTGCAATATCATATAAATTTTAAATATTAATAGAATCATTGTAATTAATCTATAATACAGTAAGTCTATTTTATTTATGGCTTGTCAGTGGTATTGTACTTAGATATTAAATGAAGTGTTACTGTAAATTTATGTATGTTTTGTCTACCTATGACCATGCTTCCAATTTTCTTTAATATTATCTTTATAATTAAGAGAGTCTGGAATGGTTGATCTGTTTTTTTTTTCACCCATTAGAAACGACTCTATAGAAGAAAACCAAATTATCAGTATCAAAATGGAAAAAAATGAAATCACAACTAATATAGAAATAACTATGTGAGAACTGAAGACTGATCCATGAAGTCTAATTGATAACTGTAACATTTTGTTTTTTCTAGGGTGGAGAACACTGCTACTATCATGGAAATATCAGAGGCATCAAGGACTCCAAAGCTGCATTGTCAACATGCAATGGACTGCAGTAAGCACAAATCTTCCTTGAATGTTGCCATCATTTTAGAAGGGTAGTTAGTCAGCATTTTCCAAATTGTAATGTTACTTCAAATGTTATCATGGTTACTTTGACATGGAAATAGACCTTGAAAAAAATCTCTTTTCAGACTTAGGAAAGACTCCTAGGTGGGCTAAAATTAAATGTGCATCTCAATCTAGTCATTGATCATTTAATGAAAACTCAGGACTACAATAGTAAAGATATTTCCATTTGGCTTATAGGTGTTTATCTTTAGAGTCTAAAAAGTATTACCACCCTTGAAGAATCTGGTAAATTTCCTGAATGTCCTCCTAATGTATAAAGTACAGATAATTAATTAAACCCTCATAAATAGTTTTCTTTGAGATTAACCCACTAATCCTTTGACTTAAAAGTTGTTTCACTGTGTCTCCTTGTTGCTTCTTTCACTCCTGTATTTATTTGCTTTGTGGCAATATTTTAATTTTGGTTGGGGAAGATTCTCATGGTGGCACAGAGCTGTTGAGGATTACTCTGCCATCTTGGCTCCATCACCTAATCCTTTGACTTAAAATCCTTTGACTTAAAAAAAGCATACTTCAAATTCTTTGTAAGCTTCTGGAGAATGTGTTTTTTGGGATCCATATAGTGCTTCTCAGAACATTGAGCATATTGTAAGGTTTTAATGGTTATTGATTGATCAAATTTGAGATAACCACAATAGAAAATAACTTCTGTGGGTATTCTGCACAGATTTCATTTCTTACCACTACCTCAGTTTATCTGGCAGAAATGAATACCACGACTGATTTTGTTGGCGAGTCCTCATTGTTCTTCTGTGCTAACTTTTGTCTTAAACTTTTTCCTTTTTTGTTTCTTTTTTTATAGTGGCATGTTTGAAGACAATACTTTTATGTATATGATAGAACCATTGGAGTTAATCCACAACACAGTAAGTCTTTTTTCTTCAGAGCCTGCTTATAGTGTTGTACTTAAATGTGCAGAAAAGACATTTGGTTCTAGTTCAAAATTTTCCACCAATGAGTTTTTAATCGTTTGGCTTGAGTTTTTTCATCCCCAAAGAGGAGAGTTGGATTAGACAACCTCTGAGGGGAGTCTCTTCTCTCAGTCTCTGAATTTCCATTAAAATTTTTTTTAGATTGGGAGTTAATATTAGGAGCCATGTACTCAAACTGTGAAAAGATTGCTAAATTTGGGATAAGACATCTAGAGTTCAAATCCCAGCCTTGCCCCTTACAGCCTGGGTAACCATGGACAAATTATATGATTCCTCTGAATCTCAATCCTCATTTTTAGAATGAGAGGGATGGATTACTAAGGTACATTCCAACTACAGATCTGTAATCTTGTGCTATTTGCATCACTGTTATATTTATCATTCATCTCTTTACTAGGCAGAATAAATTAGTCCCATCAGTTTGACAGAAGGGATTTTCTAAAGTCTTTCTTTCTCTTACAAAGAGAAAGTATTTTCACTTTCTGATCATGGAAGTCTCTGTATTTCAGTGTTCTAAGTGTGTTGGATGGTCTGGTATCCCAGAGAGACAGTGGTAAATAGCCAAATAGTAGAAGCAGCATGGCAGAGGAAATGGTTTTAAATCACAGGTCTACCACTTATTACCTAGAGGAAATCATTTAAGCTCTCTAGCTTTATTTACTCATTTGGAAAATGACTGGAAGTGATCTTGAAGGTCCCTTTCAGCCAAAAATAGAAGAGCCTTTGGGTGAGTTATTTCTTTCAGGATGAGCAAGATCTCATTTTTAATACTTGGAGATTAAAAAGAAGACTAAACCTCACTCAAGTTGGTAGGCAGAATACTTGATATGTCATACACAACATTCCAAAAACATAAAGTGAAGAGGCATTGCCCTTTACATATATAGATATTTTGATTGCTGAAAGGACAGAAAAAATATAGGTGTAAGTAAAAATGATAAAAGCCAGCTTAAGAAACAACCTCTTATATAAAGTTAAGAGACTCCACCCCTATCCCCACAAATCTGAGGATGAGACAGAAAAGTACTCTGAAGATAAATGTACTAGGAGGATCTGTCTGGAGGCAGAGCTCTAACTGAGGGATGATGACTATAGCGTACATCAGTTTAATTTGCATGTCATTGTTCTAGAGTTCTGAAGCTTAGAATTGAGAAACTCTAAGTCAAATAACTGTTTGGAATCCTAAGAAAATTTTAGAACTGTTGGATTCATACCTCACAGAAAGGGAGAATTTTTGTTTTTCTAAAGTAAAGATGACTTAATGAACAAAAGGAGATTCTTATGGGAAGCACTGGAAGATATCAAAAGCCAAAGTAGAAGATATAGAAAGAGGGAGAAGAAGCCATATGACAGATTAGTTGTGTGGAAGTGGAATCTCAAGAAATGGAGACGTCATAGAAGCAGAGAGGAGCTGCTTCTAGCATAGCTTACTCTTCATCAGCTCTGCTGGTTTAAAGAGAGACAATGCTGCTGATTTTGTTGGATAAAGGCTTGGTCAGTTCCAGCTGTTATGTTGACCAAAGGAAAGTTAAATCCTGCTGTTTTGTAGGGCTGCATGAACATTGTGCTTTCTCATGTCATCCCCATAAAGCCTGAGGAGGAGAAATCTCTGAGGGGTACCTGGTGGCCCTTGACCATTCTCGTTGGCTTGAGATGAAGAAATAGAATGGAAAGACAGAATTTGTTTTGCTATAAATGGGTTTATTGCATAAGAGGTTTTACTTTGCTAAAGGCCAACTGGAGAAACTAGAATCATATTGAGTGAAGAACTAGCTGGTCAGTTCTGGTCTGTATTGCCCAAAGAACCAGTCTGAAGCTTTGTAGTGCTCAGACTTAAGGGAACTTGTGTCACTAAATAATAATATTGATCTATTTTGACTTAAAATATTTAAAAGTGTAACTCTTTCTCAATGCCCTGTAAAGGGTGGCTGTGAGCTAAATGAACTTCATCTAAAGCTACTTTATCTACTTGGGAGTATGGCAAACTAGTTACCTCACTCATAATCCTCATTGCTAGATTTATATAAGTGTTTATCCACACTCTACCCATTATCTGTGTGTATTGGCAGAAAATATAACTTAGTCATATGAATAGGCTGTGAAATTTTGATTCTTCACGACTGCTTACTATTTAGAAAAAGTGATAATTATTCTAACTCTTACTCACTCTGCAGTAAGTGTTTTGATTGTTCCTGCTTTTAACTTTTATTGAGTAAATATCATGATTATTCTGGATTTTTCCTTATTGTTGAGTAAAAGTTTTATGTTTGAGTCAATGGTGTCACTGTGATTGATCGAAACACATTAGTTGGGAACTCAAGTACTATGGGGGTGAGTAGTAGCAGTACATCTCCTTTTCCCCAATCACTCCTTATCCATCCATATATACTAAGATTATCCCAAGGAAGCTAAGGGTAAAAAAAAGTAGTGGTTAGTAGCTGTATAGATGAGAAGCATGGCCAATCTCCTCACGGTGCAAAAAACAAACAAACCCCAAAACAACCTAGATTGAGATATCCTCCAAAGAGAATCAAGGATATGGGTTCCATATTGAAAACTGTAATACTCACAGGCTGTAGTGTCCAGATTACATAAAGAAGATAAGTTACTTCTGTCAAATTTTCTAAAAGATGGAAGCATACCTCAATGGTTCTTTCAAACATAGTGCTTCCTCAAAGCAAATGTCGTGACTCAGAGCCTAAAAAAAAATTCAGCCAATCTCCTTCATATGTATGGCATGCAATAATTTTACAGGCAAGGTTATTTGTGATAATCCATTATGTTAGAAGCTTCTGAGTGACTTGTTTTGCATGAACCTTCTTGCACACCTGGGAATTTGTTTCACCCATGGGAAAATCTTCATAAATACAAGGTGACAACAGTTAGAAATTCATTTAGAAATGCTGGTCATTCAAAGCCTTTCTGGTACTTGTATGACACTAGAGTTTATGAAACATTCATTTAATCTTCACATCAACCCTGTGAGGCAGATGGGGCAAATGCTTTTCTCTACTCTTTGCAGATGAAAGACTGAGGTTCAGAGATAAGAAGGGATTTTTTTTAAGGTTACAGAGCTAATGTGTGTCAGAGCTAGGACTTCAAAATTGTTTTTTTTTTAAATCCAACTCCAGTTTTCCTTCCATTATATTTGCTATAACTCAAACCATTAAAAGGATTGAAAAGACTTTAATGACCACTTCATTATTGTTATTATTGGCAAGTACTGAATTGAAAACATTATAGAAAGAATTTTTCCATTGTCAAAAATCTTAAAAAACAAGTTTCACAAATTAATAATTCTGAAGCCACAATTCTTCCCAATGTCTACTATAAATCCCCTATACTGTGCTTCAAACCCATTTTATACAGACTTCTTTAAAAAAATCTCAACAAAATCTTTACTTTCTGTCTTAGAATCAAAACTAAGTATTGGTTTCAAGGTAGAAGAGTGGTAAGTACTAAACAATTGGGGTTAAGTGACTTGCCCTGGGTCACAGTTAGGAAGTTTCTGAGGTCAGATTTGAACCCAGGACTTCTTGTCTCCGGGCCCTGCTCTCTATCCACAGAGGTACCCTACTAGCTCCCTCCTGGATTTCTGTGAAGTGTAAGAATTAAATTTAAGAGACTGGTCCTTAGAATTAGAAAATTTACTCAATCAAAAGTAGTAGGAGAAAAGAAAGAAAAATAGGAGAAAGATATATATTTAACTTATTGATACATTATCTTGCTAAATCTATGGGCACCATTTTGGGCCCCCTACTTACACTGACATGGGTCCCTTTGGTATCACTTATCCAATATCCTGCTATTAAAAGAAGCTTTTGTAATTATATATAGCATTTTGAAATTTAGAGTCCTATATATACATTGTCTCATTTAATCTTTACAATATGCAAACTAGGTCCTCTTTTTTTTTACCCAAGTAAAGGTATTTTTATCCTCATTTCACAGATGAGTAAACTAAAAACCAGACAGATTAAATGACTTTCTCATGTTCATACCAGTAGTGTCAGTTCTTCCTTATGCAAGCCTCTAAAATATTCAAAGATGTCAATTTATTTATCTGTAAGGCTGTTCTCTTTGCCCAATAACCTCATTTCTTTTGGCCTTTACAACAAATTGTCCTCTTCTTTTAATCATTTTTGTCTAGTACATCTCATTTAAACTACAAAGATTGATACTAGAATAGAAACGATGTATTATGGAGAGCATTTCATCACATTTACATACTTGTGAGTTGCTTTAAATGGACAGAATTCTATTTCTATTCTATTTAATGAAAATTCCACTCTGATTCCCTGACCTTCTCCCCAGATATGATCACATTTTCCTGCTGCTATTCCTTTTTTTAATTTTTTTAAATTTAAATTTAAAAAAATTTATAAACCTTTACCTTCCACCTTGGAGTCAATACTCTGTATTGGCTCCAAGGCGGAAGAGTGGTAAGGGCTAGGCAATAGAGGTTAAGTGACTTGCCAGGGTCACACAGCTGGGAAGTGTCTGAGGCCAGATTTGAACCTAGGACCTCCCATCTCTAGGCCTGGCTCTCAATCCACTGAGCTACACAGCTACCCCCACCTGCTGCCATTCCTTTATGAAACTTAAGTCTTGATCATAACTCCCAATTTTCCCCATCACACCTACCCAAAGTGTGTGAACAATTGTTGCAAATGACAGCTTTGGGTTGATGGGGGAAAGAGAGAAGAATTCTACTTCTACAATAAAATGAGGGGCTTCAGAATTTTATAGGGCTGGTAGGTGGTGCAGTCGGTAGATTCCAGGTGCCTGACCTGGAATCAGGAAGAAACACTTGGTTATTGAGTGGAACATAAACACTTCCCAGGGAAAAATTAATAGAATCCTTGAGAACAAAGAGAGATTATAATAGCTCTTTGGTTTTGGACAAGTGTAGTCACTTAATGTTTTGCACATCTTCAAAATACCACACATGATCTTTGATAAAAATGATAAAGTTTGGTGCTCTGAATATAGAAGAGTTCTCTGTTCAAACAGTTCTATATCATGAGGCCATCATAGGATTTAGAGATTGGAAGCATCATAGTGGTCAAGTAGTCCAATTCCTTCATTTTGCATCTGAGAAATCTAAAGTCCAGAGAAGTCAAAAAAGTTTTACATGATTAAGAGCAGAGCTTGGATTCTAGTCCAGGTCTTCTGACTTAAAAATCAAGTGCTCTATCTACTACTAATGCATTCCTTATTTTCTTGCAAATGGGAGAGACAGACAGATGGACGGAAAGAGAGAGAGAGAGAGAGAGAGTGTGTGCGTGTCTTGGATTTGGGATAAACTCATATTTTGAAATAGGAGGGCTGTCCAAATGTTAAGTGTATATTTTAAAACAAATCCCACACGCCAGTGCTCACCTATTCACTTACTTCATTACCAGAAGAACCATGGAGAATAAATAAATAATTTTTAAAATGTTATATTTTTATGGAATTTTATTTTTCCCTTTTTAGTAGGATCTAGATACTCATTATCCTCAACATGTCACTGTTAGCATTAAGCCTAAGTGGGTATTATTTGTTATTTTAATGTAAAGCTTATGTACTAATTTCAGAAATAGCTCTATTATTGAAGGACAAAAGTCAATACTAATTCATTGTCTTTTGGATTCTTCCATTCTTTCTATCAGCACTGCCCATTTAAAAAAATATTTCATTTCTTCCTACAAATCAGAACAGAAAAAAGAAAATAGTAACTCAAATTTATGTAACACTTTGTGGCCTACAAAGCACTTCCCTCACTATATATATATATATATGTATATATAATTACATTCAATATGTAAATATACTCTAGAATATATTTACATATTATAGGGCAACTTTGTGGCATTGTGGATAAAGTAGTGGGCTTGAAGTCAGGAAGACTTATCTTCCTGAGTTCAAACCTGAGCTTAGAGACTTACTAGCTGTGGGATCCTAGGCAAGTCACTTAGCTCTGCCTCAGTTTCCTCATTTGTAAAATGAACTGGAACAGGAAATAGCAAACCCTGCCAGTATCTTTGCCAAGAAACTTCCAAATGAGCTCATGAAGAGTCATATAAGACTGAAACACATTTATGTAAATATATAATATAAATGTATAGTATCCCTTCCTATCATGGCTTTCCCCCATCTCACTTTTGATGTATTGTGGGTCATCCTAAGAAATTTAATGAGAATTTTAGGGGAGACACAAAGACAAAAAACACACAAAGGCTAGCAGATAACACAGGAAAAGTTTAGGAACTCAGAAATGAACAACATATTAAATTTTATCTTATAATACCATACAAATACACTATTCCTTTTTAAAAGTTAAAATAAGTGAAAAGTTATAGTTTGTGAAAAGAACATGAAAGTCAGCAGACTATATACAAAGGCTAGAAATGTAGGAATATCTTAACATTGTCCTAGATAGTCTCTGACCAAATACTTAACCAAAATTTTACAATAAAGTAAAAACTCTATAAAAGAAAAAAAATCACACTTCTCTGGTATGAAGGGAGGACAAAAAAATCTTAAAGTGGATTTTCCAGATTTCCTTATTGCTGCGCCTCTATCTCCTGTGGTGTGAAAGGGATACCCCTAAATCCTTATTATAAGAGAAATATAATACAAATACCATATGTGATAGAGACATGAAGAGAGAGAGGTTTTGCAGGACTTGTGGGCCAAGATGCAAGGCTGGAGACAGCTCTAGCTGTCAATCAAGAGACGATTACAAGGGAATGTTCCCAAGAGTGGCAGTTGGGGATTTGCTGGCCTCACTAAGAAGAGAAACTTGGCTTTTGGACTTTGTCTCTGACTCTCTGACTCTGGGCAGTTGAAGCTGATAAGAAAAAGAAACTTGGCTTTTGAGTTGCTGGTCTATTTGAGAGTTGAGCTGGCCAGGAAAAACTTAGAGACTTTGAACTTTGTTTTTCTCTGGGGTTGAAGCTGAGAAAAGAAACAAGCCAGGCTGATTTTGTGAAGAAGAAAGATTTTAAAAAGGCTGCTGTCCTCCATCTCCTTAACTGTCTAAGAGTCACAGTTTGTGACTGGACTACTTTCTCAATCCTTCATTTTGATTAGGGACTTCTTCATTCCTCTTACCTCAGTTTCCCATCCTGTTATCCCAATAAACCCCTTGACTGAGAAAGCAACTAGAATATCATTATAGTTCACTCAGGAGGGAGGGAAGAAGCAAAAGACTTCAAGAAGATTGGGAGGTGAGTGAGGCAAAAGGAGAGGGTTGGTTAAGGGAGGGAGTGAGGGAGGAAGGAGATTAGGAAATAGATTGATCCATCAGCCATCAGTAGGGATTCAATAGGCAGAACACCAGAGCAAACCCTCAGAGCAGTCGCTTGTGTACCAGTATCCCTGTGTGGCATCCCTCAGCATTTCTCATTCCTACCTCCATTACAAATAAGCAGCCTCAGGTTCCTGTAGCAACCCTCTCTAGTCAAAGCCAGAGAACAGCAGTCATTGTAATAAAAGGAAACAGTTTCCCCTCAGTTTACCTTCTCTATTTCAACAAGTAATAGTTTCCCTTCAGTTTACTTCTTCTATTACATATATATAAACATAATATAAACATATAAATGCATTCTAAAATAAATTTAAACAGAGAAGTTAAATGAATTATCTCTGGTTCTACAGCTAAGTTTAAATGTCAGATTGAGAACTCAATTCTACCTCATTTATAGATCTATTTTTTATTATACCATTTTTTGGGGTCAATTTAATGTATTGTTTTGTTGTGATAAAGTTCAAGTTTTGGACAGCTTACTGTGTTTTTGGACTATTTTGTGAATTTCATTTATATAAATATCTGCTCACAGTACCATGTTTATTGGACAGTATATTATAGTTAAATTTTATTTTGGAATATTGGGGTTCAATCTGTAATTCTAGTATCTTTTAAGTCAGTTAAATAATCTTGAGAAGAAAAGCATTTCTAGTGAGAAGTGTGACATAGAATATATATGATATGTTTAAAAAGTTTGTCTTTTGAGCATATCTAATGAAATGGTGCTTTAATTTGATTTTAGAACATTTTCAAAGAAAATATAATTTTGTTCTTCTCATATGTTTTGAAGAACTTGGAAATCACTCCTTCCAGAGAGAGCACAGAAAAATCTCGAGTTTTGTTTCATAAAGATTTTATTGGCATCCTTTTAACTGTTGAAAAAAAAATTTTTTTTCAGAAAAGCACAGCCCGACCACATATCATTCAGAGAACACTAGGGGGACACACATCTAAACAGCTGAACAATCTGAGTAAGTTTCAATGAAATGCAATGTGCCTGCCCCTCTCTGCCTCCTCTTTCTACAGTGCCTCTAGTTTTCTGACTATAGTTTATCAAAGAACTCACCTTCCTCTATCTCTTCCTCTTATGCTCCTGCCTTCTTCTGGAATTAAGTGAAACTTTGCATTTTCTCCAGGGAGCAGGTCCCAACCTTCCTTTCACCATCCCATGTCTCTAACTCACTGTGCCAGGAGGAAGTCACACTTTACTCCTTATTTCCTGCTGCCTTTTGCAAACTCTCCCTTTGCCACCCTCTCTCAGTACCTTTCCTCCTTTTTAGTTTTTACCATAATATTTTATTGGAACCGTAATCTCATCAGTGTGGATAGTCTTTCTGCCATTTCACCTTACATCCTTTTCATGACTTCTTAATCTGGACAATTTTTTTCTTCATCCTTTTAGAAATCCTCCATAAAGGAATCTGCCCACTGTGGTAGAGGCATTCACTCTGGTCTTAGTAAAACTTTGAATACCAGTGCAACACTTAGTTGTCCTTATATTTATTTTTTATTAGGTTACAATGTATGTCCACTATATTGATTGATTGACGTACCTAAATCAATCAATATAGTTATTATATTATTATATTAACAATAGCAATATTTATTAATAATTATATCACATGTTTATATATTGCACAAGTCATATCAATTAATAATTCACATACTAATTAATATACAGTTAATAATTAACATATGATAATTATACTGTAATTAAAATAAAAAGAAATATGACAAAATTAAATATAACATAATTAAACATAAATGTGATATAATTAAAATTAAATATGATATAATTAAATATAAATATGAAATAACTAAATACATAATATAGTCAAGCATAAAGATGACATGATTAAAATAAAATATAAATATAATATAATTAATATAATAAAATTAAATAGCACAATATTATAATAAGTCAATAATTTATAATAAATAATAATTTATAATAAAATAAATATTATATTATGTGTATATATAATAACCTCTAAGGTTATAATTTGCAGATGACTTGTGGATCTTTAACAGTGGAGGGAGATTTCACACTAGGAATTCCCTGTGCTGATTAAATTATGGGTCTGAACTGTGCTTCCTTGCCCCTTCTCTCCCCACCCCCCAACTATATACACTTTGATTGCTTGTTATTTTGTTTTAAAGGGCTTACTTTATCAATCCATTGAGATTTTCATTTTGGCATTTATTTTTATTTTTCTACAGGCATGGAAGAACATGACCAGTGGCCCTTCCTATCTGAGTTACAGTGGCTGAAGAGAAGACGGCGGAGGAGAGCTGTGGGTATTTGAGTTAAAGCTTGGCCGTTGTGTTCTGGCATTTAAATGTTGTGCTATTATGAGGCAGAGTATTTGTATATTGATACTATAAATTTGTGGATTTTCTGCACTGCTATAATAACCTCATTTTTCAAATATATTAGATAAAATGGATTTTGAGCTGTATTACATAGGAAGACTAACATTTTTTCTCTGCTCCTTTGATAATTCATACTGATTAGTGTTGACAGAATCTTACATCAAACCTAGCTGTTCTATTAAAGTGCAAGCTATATTGGTTGCATTTGGAAAAACTTTTTCTCATAAAAATTGATATATTTTTCTTTGAAAAGTACAGCAGAAATAAATATCTTCAATGCATGTATACATGTAAAATGGATAGATATCCACCCACCCAAATATATACACACCATTCTGAGCTCCAAATGCTGAATTGTTTTTTCTAAATTTAGCAACATAGTAGTTAATAAACTAAAATTCATACAAATAATCAGGAACTATCACATTCCACAAATATAAGTATATTCCAACCATAGGGGAATTTTGTTGTCACCTTGTTAATAGATTTTATTCTTCTATTCAAAGACCAACTTAGGTAAGAACAGAAATATATCTTACTGGTTAGTTGGTTGGCCACTAGGTCACCAATTCTTTGGTCAAGGAAAACCATGAAACAAAGGAAAAATGAAAAGTGCCCCTTGGTTCATTGGGATCCCTTCTGCTTCATAGAATAGAAGTGGAATGATGGAAAAGGAGGCAAAGAATGCTAAAAGGTGTTCAAAATAAGGTTGTTTTATATAATTCATATAGATTAACTTAAGTTTAGGTATTTAAAGCATAAGAGCTTTAACAAATGATAAAGAAAATTATATTATTGGAAGACTGAAACTACAACAATAGTAATAATCCTTTGTGATAAATGACCCCAGACAATACAAGGAAGCTATAAGTAAGTGGAAAGATAGCTCAGAAATATTCCTGGCAGAGATAATGAAGGAGTTATAGCCTTGGTTTCATTTTGTGCACAAAGACATAAAAGACCAGTTTCATGGGACTCTCGGTCACTTTGTCTAGTGGAATACAAGAGCAACATAATAAGACCAGTTTCATGGGACCTTTGGTTGCCTTGTCTAGTAGTACCCAAGAGTAACATAAGCAAAAACTCTGCTCTGAAGATAACTGCAGCTTATAAAACATCCGTTATAGAAAATGAAGACATGGAGAAATTCTAGAAGGACTTTTACAAGATTTTCCAAACAAAGTCAATGTATTCAGTATTATAGGAGGCATGTGGGAAGATGGCAAAAACAGGAGAAGTGAATGAGGTCAAAATCTTACAGAGTTCTCAGAAACTATGATCCTATTTAATGAGCACTTTTAGAAGACTTAGTGTTGGACCTGGTGAGTGCTGAAGAAAATCACCAGAAAAGCCAAAACAAAACCAAGTGCAATTAACTTTACAGATTGGCTACAACTGCTTTCTGATGTGAGAACCGTATTGGAATCAACTATCTGTGCACTGCTTAATTATAGCAAAAGTCAAAACATCAAAACCCAAGAAAGGTCAGAGAGGAGAAATAGATACTATGAACAATGGCAATCTGTTCTAGTCAGATAAGCCTTTTGTGCAAGAAATTATTAAAACAGAAAATGGCAAAGATTCATTATTGCCATTTCCTACAAAAAATTAACTTCTCTAAAAGTCACTACAGTAAAGGGGCCAGAAGAGTCAAGAAACTAATTTACTTAGCAAATGCTTGATATTGCCAAGCAGAAGAAGATGGCAGCGAATAGCTATCCAGTTTAGGATAGAAGCTCATATGTAAAAACATTATCAAAGAAACTACTAGAAGGGTATGAACAGTATTGCCAGGTAAAAAGGCTACATGTGTATTTTCAGGGATGAACTCTGCTCAAGAAATACAAGAAGACAAGGTTCCAGACAAGGGTCTCATAATCAAAAAGGATATCCTTTGCCGAGGGAGTCTGAATGCAGATTAAAACATGCCATTCTTCATTTTATTTCTTCCATGAATTTTTCTCTAATCTAAGCAATATGTGTCTTGTTTCACAACATGATGAGCAGAGAGATAGGCGTTATGAGATAATATATGTGGAGGAGGGAGGGAAAAAAAACAAGACATAGTTTTCTGGACATAACAAATGTGAGAATTTGTTTCCCTTGAATAAGGTTATTTACTATCATTTATTATATATTTATAATAAATCAGATGTATTATTTTATTGCTATGTTATACATTATGTTTATATATGTATATGTGTAAACAAATGATAACTCAAAATAAAACAAAATAACAACAACAAAATAAGTGGCATAAAGGGATATTTCATGGAGGATGTGTATGACTATCCCACATATACTTTACTGTAAAATGACCTAGAAGAAGGCTTCTAATGTACTGGATGACCCTTTTGGGAAGATTTATGGAAGAACATCAATAGGAAAAATATAATGGTGAGATGAAGAGGAGGTGGGGAGATGGGGGTTGAAGGTGCAAGAAGAGAAAAAGGGCAGAGAGGAGGAGGAGAAGAAAAAGAAGAGCAACAACATCTAATACTTTATATAAGTGGAAACTGAGACTGAGATAAATTAGATGACTTTCACAGGATTTGAGAGAGGATTCAAACTCAGAGCTTCCTGACTCTAACACCTACACTCTATGCACCATTTACATGGCTTGGTTGCCTTCTGTTTGATGGGAGAAAGGTATAGGTGCCCCCATGAATGAAATCACAGATTTGGTGAATTATCCAAATAACTGAAACTTATTTCTAGTGGTTTTGTAATCCAAAACTATAATTACGAGACTGTTTAGTAAATTATATAGTGAATACTGTGTTGCCAAGAACTAATTCCCCATTTTATAGATTACATGGTAATTTACTTGATAACTTATTGAGTAATTACAGTGAAAGTTGCCAATTTTAGATACTGTTTAACTGAGTGTAGTTACTTAATATATCAGATCACCAAAGCTGGAAAACTTAATCCAACTTCAACCCCAATTTCCCGATGTGATTGGGGATAATAATCCTCCTACCTATCTGTTAGGGTTAGTGTTAGAATCAAATGATGTAACAGAATCTTAAAGTGAAAGATGATCTAGTTCAACTCTCCCCTTATTTTATAGATCAGGAGATTGATAAGTAATGTAAAAGACCTTTCTAAACTCTAGACGCTTATGAGGGGAAAAGGTATTAAGACTTAGGGCTGATACACAGTTAGCCTTGTGTTTTTTATTTTACTTCCAAATAACATTTGACTCAAGAGAACAAAATCAGGTCGTAAGAATCAATATTAAAATTACACAAGGTCCTTTGATAGATGAGACTCCCTCTAGGGAGCCATCTTCTGAAGAACAGCATCAGATGATGCCTTATATAAGAGACTGTGGCTAAACTGGTTGTATGTGAAGTCCAACTGGAGAAGGAATGGCCTTTCAGTGGCTAGATTCTCCAAGTTTTCTTGTATTCACATAATTTCTAGATATATTGAAGAAGAAGGAAGATCATAGAAGTGACTGGATAACAGCTTAGAGTAGAATGGGGAATAGACAAGGGAAAAAGCATAGAGTGGTTCTCAATTGTTATTTCCCTTTTGCTTTCTAGTAAGGAGAACAATCTTTGAACAGAATAAAAATGACCACGGTGGAGCTGATGTCCAGTATAACTAGCAAGAAAGTACCTAGCTGCCTTTCTCCATAGACCACACAATCTCTCCATTCCCTTTTGAGTTTCTTACAGTTTAGATTTCCCAGTCTAAACATTTCTGCTTTGCAGAATTATTTGTGAAAGTCTGCTTTTTTGTTAAATTCTAGAAGACTAAAAGAATTGGCAGATTTGATTGCAAAGTCACTGTCAACAATCTTTGAACTATTGTGGTAAACAAGGGAGATAACCGCAGGTTGGAGAAGTCAACGAGCACTTCTCATGCACTTACTACATACAAGTCTCTGTGCTAAGTGTTGGGAATACAAATACAAGCAGAAAGAGAGACCTTGACCGCAAGGATCTTACATTTTAATGGAGGAAGCAACATAGAAAAAGAAATTGAAAAGTGATGGAGCATCAGACAAAGCATGAGGTTACAGAAGAGAGAGTCCAGAGTGCATCATGACTGGCCTGGGTCCTTATTAAGAAGTTCTGGGAGCAGCCATCCAATTGGAGAGGCTACAGGGATGGAGAGTATTTCCAGCATGTAAATTCCATGACTGGGCTTAATGTAAGAAAACATTTTCTAAGAATAAGAGTTAGACTAGAGTGGATTGGGTGGGGGAGTAGTGAGTTCCCCTTCACCAGGAGTATTCAGGCAAAAATTGGGTGATTGCTTGTTAGTATAATTTGTAAAAGGGCATTCCTGTTTAGGTAGAGGTCAGGCCAGATTGCTAGTGATACCGCATCCAACTTGGAGATCCTGTGAATCAGATCCATAGAACAGGAGAAAACCTGTTCAAGGAAATTCTTAATCATTACAACAGGCATGACTATTTACAGTTAGGAGAAGGGAAGTGGATGAAAAATGCACAAATATCCAGATTACAAGAAACAATCAGACAGTACTTTGGTTCATACTTTTTGGACAGGTGCTATAGATGAGCAGTAAGCAGAGGCCAGAATTGAATAATAAAAGACTTTATCAGGATGTACATAATGTTTGATGAATCATGCAGCAGCTTCAATAGTCTCTGCCTCCAAATTTCGTCTTCTTACCACTGAACTTCTGATAATTCTCCAAGGGAATAAAAATTGCAGGTGACTCAAAGACAATGAAAATATACCTGCTGAGCATAATTAGGTTGCAGCAGAAGCATAAAATAAGATGTGCCTAAAGATAAAATCTTGCAAAACATGTAAGATCTGAAAAGAAGACGGGTCAGTAATAAAGATAAAGTGAGAGGTAGCTCAAGTACTATATTACTATTCACAAAATATTGAAAAGAAAGTTGCCAGCTCATAAGGTAGTATGGGTAGCTACTCTATCCTATAAGCTAGCAACCCTTTCTGTTTTCAGTTCCTCTATGAAGCCTTTATAGAAAGATATAGGATAAGAAAGCATAAAGGAAGAGCAGCAAGGTGACTCAGCAGATAGAGAGACAGCCCTGGATATGGGAGGTCCTGGGTTCAAATATGGTCTTAGTCTCTTTCTAGCTGTATGACCCTGGGCAAGTCACTTAATCCCATTTGACTAGCCCTTATAGCTCTTCTGCATTGGAACCAATACCTAACATTGATTCTAAGCTAGAAGGTAATTGTTTTTTTTTTAAGACATAGGGCAATTGTGTTCTGTTACCAGTAGAGATATAACCATACTGATGTGATCAGAAGCCATTGACTCATTTCTACAATTTAAGTCACACTAACTCCTCATCACTCTTCTGAGCCTTTCGTAAAGGTTTAGTACAATGATTATTCCATTGTGTCACTATCAGTGTTTGCAGAAAGCAATTTCAAATAGGCTACTGATCTTGCATGACCGTCCATTCCTATTAATCATTATGTGATCAATTACCAAGCAGCTAGAGGCCCCACAGCCATTATTATTGATTTCTAGAGAAATGAAAGTACAAATTATGGCCAAAAGAGTTTAGTTGTGCATGTTCTTAAAGGATCATATGACACTGATCAGAGTGAAAAACTAGACCTGGCATTGTTTATTGCTCAGAAGTTATATGGAGGAAATTTGGTTTTTCATTGGTCAGAGCCATGAAGTAGAAAAGAGAAAACTTCCATTATTTCTTGATTCTAAAAGGCAGAGATTTCAGATGAACTGAGGTGCATTATAACATATCATTGCCATTAAATGGGCTTCATTTGGGTTGTATTTAAGGAATCTCTGAAGTCCTTTCCACTATTATTGGTTGAATTTCATAAGATCTAAGGAAATTCAGCTCAATCAAATCAACTTCTATTAAGGTTACAATTTGCAGAGCACTGTGCTGGCCAACAGGATAAAAAGCCAAAGTCAAAAGAGTCTTTGTTCTCAAGATGCTTAAATTTTACTTGAAGGAATATGACGTACATATTTGAGCACTTACAAAGTAAATTCAGGAGGAAGGGAGCATTTGCTATTCATAAGGATGGAGAGGAAATCATCAAAGGCTTTGTAGAAGAAACAGTGCCCAAGTTAATAATCCTTTAAAGAAGGTGGGGGGCTCTAAGAGATGAAGTGAAGATGGAATGCATTCTAGAGATGGATGCAGAGTTGTGACTTGGGCTAGGTGACTGGTGCTCTGTTGCACGGCATTCACATCTGGGTGGGGGAGTGCTTCCTCCTCATAGTAGAACCCCCACCCTCATTTGCTCTATCCCCATAGTGTCTGTATGCTATGACCATTTTCCCTCCTTCTGTTCTCCCAGATCACAGAGTATCAGATACTGTCAATTGTGCCACAGGGATGTGGATAGGAGGCTTTGGAAGATAGGCTATTACTTTTCCAGTCTGAACGCGGGGAACTAGCTGTATTTACCCAACTCTGCCCCTCTATACCCCCAGCCAAATTTATCAGAAGTGTGAGAAGGATTATTTTTGCTCTGCATGGAGGACAGCCTATGGAAAAGAAGTGACATCATTGTGTGACAAGGAAATCACTTTTAAAAGACTGATATATATTAATTTAAGGTCGAGTCACTAGTTTGCCTCAAAGTCAAGAAGACCTGCATTCAAGCTTCGTGTCTGGTGTATCCTGGTCCTTTGATGCTGAGCACAGGCTCTCAGTGTTCTAAGAAATTTTTTCAAAATTTGAATTATAGAAAAGTTGTCAACCGGCATTGGTAGAAAACATTTCCTCACCCAAATGTATCATATTCCAATGAAACTACAGAGTTTTTCTTTATCCTTTTATACGCTGTTAGTATATATTTCCCCTAATGAAAAAAGTATTTTTAAAAAGTATCAAATGTCAAAAAAACCTTTCAAATATTCAATATCTATTCATCAAATATCAAAATAAAAATCTATTATATCAGGATTTATTATATCAATCTTGCTTCCTTCTAAGTTTAGTTTAATTTTTTCAATTAAGCAGTTATTTTCTGTCCCTCCCACTTTTCTCTTCCACCTTTGGGAGAAAAAAAAAACAGATCTTTGTAACAAATATGCATAGTTAAGCAAGATAAATCTTCATCTTGGCCATATCCAAAAACATGTATCTCATTCTGCATATTTAGACCACCACCTCCTTGTTAAGACAGATATAACAAAGAATACTTTCCACCTTCTGTTTTAGATTAATTTTACACGCCAGACAGACTTCTAGTTTATCTTTTTAGTAAAATTGTATGGTGTACCCTCCTTCTTGAGTTTGTGGATAACTTCATCCCTGGGTATTAATGGGTTCTTCATCTTTTGATTTTGTCACATGCAAGGTGTTGATGGAATAAATAAGCAAAGAATGTAGAATTTAGAGCTGTCTACAAACTACGAATTCTGGAGGTGTTTTGTCTTGATTTTTCTAATCCCTTTGTCATTCTGATCACATTTTTTTCCCCACAGGCACCTCGTGGAGTGTTTGAAGAAATGAAATACTTGGAGCTTATGATTGTCAATGATCATAAAATGGTAAGCAATGGCAGGTTGCCATGCTTTGTACCTAATTTAGCAAAAACAATTTAAAATTTTCCAGTTAATCATTCTCTGTTTCTTGTTGAGAAGAAAGACAGCTCTTAAAAATCTTCTATTCTTTTTTTTAGCAAGAACTTCAAAAGCCATTTAATCACTTTTAATATATTTTACAGGGTTTGGAAATGAGTTTTTACAATACCTATACAACTTCAAACTTTTCCTGTATATTATAATCATGATCAAAAATGAGATTTATTCTTAATGAGCAATACCTTATTACTCTTCAGTTTCTATCAGTATAATCTTCTGATATTCATCAATTTATTTAAATATTGCCTTTTATTTCTTATTTTATTTCTTGCCTTCACTCAAATCTCAGTGTAATGTGCTTCTCCCCAAAACTCCCCAGAACTGGGGTTCTTAATACCTGGAATCTATAAACTTGTTTTTTTAATTAAAATTTTCATAATTATATTTCAATATAATTTATTTCCTTAAAACTCTATTTCTTTTATATATTTGAAGACATTATCATGAGAAGAGATCTGTAGACTTTATTAGATTGTGGTAGGAGTCCATAACATCAAATATACTTAAGAAGCCTAGGTCTGGAAATTGTTAGAATGTGGTGGTTAATATGTAGGAGATAGATGGCTATTGCATGGTGATTTCTTTTGTCTAGCCATATCAACTCATAAAACCATAATTTATAATATGAAGAGGTTGAGATCTATTTTGGTGAAGGGAGTAGCTACACAAGTGAGTTGGAGGATCTTTTGAAATAGTGAAATGATTTCATTAGAGATACATCTGTACATCAAATGCAGAAAATGTCCACAGTCGTTTTTAAGGTATTGGCTGTGTCTGCAATGAAAAAAGAGGGATCCCTATGGTACTTACATTTCTGGGGTTGTATGAACTTATGTGCATTCTATTTTAGTTAGAGAATATCCCAAGGAGCGTGATCAAAATATTTGGGCCTTAAGGACATCCCATCTGAGGATCAGTTAAAGAAATTGGTGATGTTTAGTTTGGAGGAAAAAAAGAATGTAGGGAGGAAAATATTTGGGTTTTTTTGAGAATCTGAGAGCACTTTTATGCAGAGGGATTGGAATTTTCCTGCTTGGTCTCAGAGTACAGTATTAAGAGCATGGGTAGAAGTTACAAAAAGCTAAATTTAAGTGAATAAGGAAAAGGTAAGAGTTTGATTTGATGACCTCTGAGGTCCCTTTCTATTCTGGAATTTTGTGATTCCAAGTTGACCTGTATCACTGAATCTGAGCCTAAATCACCTTAGTAGTGGAGTTATTCTTGCACTCATCCCACACGGTGGTATGAAAAGGGAGCCACTGTTTTTTGAAGATGCAAATTTCATGAAAACTTTCTTAGATCCTTTTCCTATTATAAAAGTTATTGTAATTACCTTAGGTGGTGGAGTGGTATTCAAATTTTAAGTGGAATTCCTTCAAGATGCAGATTTTAAGGAGAAGAATGTATAATTTAGAATAGGTCTACATGACTGAGAAAGATTAGCAGTTTTCAAAAAGACAGAATGTAATTTTGGATAAGGGAGAAAAAACCCTTCATTTCTAAAGCAAATCTTTTGCCTGAAGCACGAAAGGATTAAAAAAAACCTAATTACCTCATAGAATAAATACTATCTATTGGTTTTAAGGCAGAAGAGAGGTAAAGTCTAGGCACTGAGGGTTAAATGACTTGCTTAGGGTCTCACAATTAGGAAATGGCTGGAGGCACATTTGAACTCAGGACCTCCAGTCTCTGGGTCTGGCTCTGTCCACTGAGATACCTGAATGCCTCCCACAAAATATTTTTTTAAACATAAATTGTGTTTATGTTTATTATGTGTCCACATGTTCTAGACACAGAAAAATATATTAATATATGTTATATGACATAATATAATATAATATAATATAATAATAACTATATTAAAATATCTATGAACATTTTTCTGCCTCTACTGGACAAATGTGACTCTGCTAAAATTACTTTGACCATTCTTTAGCATTTCAAAAGATATGTAATATCGCTGGCCTTATTTAATCCCAAGATTTAGAATATGTTTCAGATGTTGCTGGTCAGACAGTTTTGATGACTTGACTTTTTCTTGACTCCTAAAACTTAGAACTTAGAAACTTAGGATGTTTTTGTCTTGCTTTCAGAGTTGGGGAAAAACATAATGGAAGTGTTTGGCTTTATAGGAACTCCTAGTAGGGGAAAGGAGAATGGACATAAGCATTTATATAGCATCTACAGTGTTCCAGTCACTGTGCTTAGTGCATTATATACACTGTAAATAATTATGACATTAAAAAAGAAAAGTTTTATGGAGCTTTACTTTTTTAATGGAAATAAGAATTTTAATAGTTTTTTCCCATGAATGAGTCAGACATAGCATCCCCTCTCCCCTTTTAAAAGGTCTTTTATTTGCTATAGTTTTCTGGAAATTATTCCAGATACTTGTGTAAAGAATCATTTTAGTTCATCAAAATCTGGAAGTCCTACATCATTAAATCTTTGTGAGTCATTTTAATTATTTGTAGATCTATTGATCAAGTCTATATCTACTGTCCATCTTTGAAAGTGGTACATAAAACTCACATTTTTGCTGGCTTAAATATCTTGGATTTTTTAATTTTTGTTTTGTTTTGGGGGGGGTGTGCACACATGTGTGTGATGTAAAGCTGTGACATAGAAAATGAGCACTGGCAGTGTGCCTATTCCCTTAGATAATAAAGCTTAAAATGGAAAAAAAAAAGTCCAAGTAGATTGCTGTTATTCAGTGACAACTGTGATTTTTATAGGTCACTGGATCTAAAATTATAATTTCTTTGTTCTAAAATAGACTATCTTCTATACTCTAGTGGGGACAAAATTGATTATGTTATTAAGTATGGATATTTGATATATTCAACTTAAGCATTTTCTCTAAAGACCTGCATAGAAAACACACACATTAATGTGTATATTTAGTGCATGTATGTCACATTCCAGCATCCCTACTCAGTTCAAAGGCTCGTAGATTTAGAAACAGAAGAGACCTCTGAGATTATCTAGTCCAACCTTCATTTTACAGATGAAGTAAATGATGCCTAGAGAAGTTAAGAGACTTGTCCAGAGTCACAGAGGAAGTAAGCAACAGACTTGGGGTGGGAACCCAGGTTTCAGATCCGGAGGCAGTGTTCTTTCCACTACTCCATTCTGCCTCTAGTACACTAGAGCGACTCTCTATGTATTTAAGCTCTTTAATTTAAACATTAGAGGAGAGGCTTGGTGGTTCAGTGGATTGAGAGCCAGGTCTAATCCTGGGTTCCAATATAGCCTCAGACACATCCTAGCTGTGTGATCCTGGTCAAGTCATTTAATTCCCATTTCCTAGTCCCTATCAGTCTTCTGCCTTGGAACCAATATCCAGTATGGATTCTTAGAAGTCAAGGGCTAAATTATTTTTTAACATTAGGGAGAAAGCTTAAGTAGGGTAATTAAATTGTGGTTTCCTAGTACCTGATAATTTGTTGCATCTTTAATATTAGCACCAAATTTTATTCACTGATTCAGAGAATGTTAGCAGATACTGACATTCTCTTAAATAGCTCAGCTGGAACAGCCTTTGATTAGTATTTCACTAGTTAGAATCAAATAATAGTTTATTTACTTTTTTTGAAAAGAAGATATTTCTAAAGGATGGTGTTACAGTTGAGAATAAAGACCAAAAGCAAATATGGTATTTAAAATGCAAATTATATTTGTGTAATCAGAGCTATGAAAGCAAATCCCCCTTATGTTAGAAATGACCATTTTACTCATATACATAATTTAAACTTCCTATATTTGCATTTAAACTCAATTTTTATGCAGTTATCTAATACAAGTTTCCTGACAATTGGGGATATTTTGCTTTCATGAATATCAGAGTCTCCTGTTGTGCTTCAATTAGAAAGAAAAATTGCTAAATTTTGAAGAAAGCATCTTTGTACCTGGCCAACAAAAAATAATTTCCAAACCTATCTGGGCCTTGAAAGTAGTTCACCAGGGCTTTATTGTAACATTTCAGCTAAAAATAAATACCCACAATCCCTAGTCCAAGAGGAAACTGGTTGAGACATTCTAAAGTGAATAAAAAGTCGAGTTATACCTGCAGCCTACTTAATTATAGAGTAGTATAGACAAATTTGTGATACAAACTCCAAGAGGATTCAATTTAAATTTCTTTTCATTTTTGTTATTCTTTAAAAAAAAAAAAACAAAACCAAACTGTTATGTTCTTTAGAATTCTTAACCATGCTCTAAAGCAGGATTTCTTAGCTTTTTTGTGTGTTGTGGACCCTTTTGTCAGCCTGATGAAGCCTATAGAACCTTTGTTTTTAAATATATCTACCTATTTATCTATCCAGTTATTATCATCGATACCTGTCTATGTCTATCTATCACCTTTCATCTCTCTCTCTCTCTGTCTGTCTAAAACCAAGTTTATATACCTCATGTTCAAAACCTCTCCTAAAAGACTCTTCAAGAATAATCTCTGCTAAGGAATCTCTTTGGGGAGCTTAAAAAACCCTGACTACTTAATAAGTTTTTGCCTCAATTTGCAGAAGGTATCTCATATTTGTAGCTTGACAAACAAGATTTGCTCCTCTTCAGATAAAAGCTCGATTCAAAGGCTTGAAAAATATTTTATTGAATGCAAACATGAACAACAAAATTCTCTTTCAGTAAGAAAGAAGTGAGATTATTTCATTAATATGCATTTTAGTCTTTAAATATCAACAGAATAGAAGAGATTATAAATATTAAAAAGGATTAAAAGACAAATATGTAATAAATTTTTAAAAATTGTTGTACACCTAGCAGCAATGTGCTAAATATTGGGATCCAAGAAAAAGCAAAAAAAAAGTTCAATCCCTCAAGGAACTATCATAGGATGATATATTCAGAGGCCTCAGGTTTGACCTTAGTCCAGCCTTATCATGAGGAAGAAACAAAAACACTTGGGCTTCTAGCAAGCAACAGAGAGGAACATGAACCCTGGTCTTTTGACTTTGGAGCCAAAGTCTTTTCCACTGTTACTAGTTATCTTCAGTAAAATAGATTTGGGAACGTTTTATTGTTGACAGTCAATTCTGTTTTAATGGAAATGTAGCACTGCTATATCAACAAAGGTTCTTAATATTTTTCTTTATATTTTCTCTTCTAAAAACTCAACTCTTAGAAATGTGCTCAAAATGAAAAACAAACTATACGTTTCTCAAAATTCCTTCAGTGGCTGAAGCTGGAAGGTAGAATTTTAGCTGGAATTATATATAAGAATGTTGCCAGGAGGGCAGCTGGATAGCTCAGTGTATTGAGAGCCAGGCCTAGAGATGGGAAGTCCTGGGTTCAAATTTGACCTCAGACACTTCCCAGCTGTGTGACCCTGGTCAAGTCACTTAACCCCCATTGCCTACCCTTACCACTCTTCTGCCTTGGAACCAATACACGGTATTGATTCCAAGATGGAAGGTAAGGGTTTAAAAAAAAAAGAATTTTGCCAGGCATTCTAAAATTCCAAGATATTTCAAGTACTCTGTTCAATTAAATATATGCTGACTAAGGTGTTCAGAAAATATTTGATTGTTTATTCATTATGCGATTCAATAATGTTATTTCAAGACTAAGCTTATGATATATATGTGCATACATATATAAAATACATTTAATACAAATTTAGTTCATTATTCTTCATTTCTATTGAATTCCACTGTAACAAGTGATAAAGCCACATTTTTGTATTGAGATATATAAAACCAATATAACATTGAGTAACATTAACAATTAAGTTGTATTTGGAACAAGGAAATATTATTATGAGCAGAATATTATTATGATTATGAGCAGAATATTATTATTATTTCCATGAAGAAAAACAGTTTAATTTTAATCTCTGTGGTAGACTTGGTGTTATAACCTACGCATAAAATGTATTTATCAGGGAGGTCACATTCAAGAGAAAAAGAAGTAAACCATTTTAAAAGAAAGTTTCTTAATCATGCACGCATTGTCAGGGCTGGCTATTTGTTTGTGGAAAGAGAGTTTTCTGCTTTTCACCTCACCAGCAATCAAGATGACCTTGGAAGTACTCCAAAGGAGAGGTAATATTTGTAATCGTTAATATGAAATGTCCAGTGCACACTGGCGTATAACAGAAAGTACAGATAAGAGAGTTGAAGAAAGCAAAGACATATAGTCGAAAATTGTGACAGGGTCAGAAATGGGAAGGAAATCAGGAAGATGAAAAATGAAGACTGGAAAAAGACCATTGTGTTTATTGACTAGGATGTCATTAGTGTTATTTGAGGCAACAGTTTTGTTTGAGTCATAAGAGTAGAAAAGTGATTTCAAGAGGTGAAGTGAATACTTAGTGAGGAAGAAATAGTTGTGAGGTGTTGGATGTGGGTAGCTTTTTCAAGAAGCTAAGCTTTGAAGGGGAGGAGAGAGAGGAGATGGTAGCGTGGAAGCTTCGCTTATTATGGGATTGGAGAAGCATGAGAGAGTGTCCTACCATGGGAGGCAGCATGGCATAAACATAAAAGTACTGATTCTGAAGTTGGACAATCTAGGTTCAAATCCTTCTCTTGATGCTCATTAGCTCATAACCTTGAACAAATCACCTCTCTGGACTTCAGTTTCCTTACTGGTAAAATGAGCTGGTTGGACTGGATGATTTTTAGCATCTTCTTTAGAGCTAGATCTTTGATCTTATATGGGAAGGAGCTCATAGAAAGGGGATGCTAATTGAGTCAGGTCCCAGAAGTAGGTAGGAGAGCAAAATGGGATCAAGTTTCTAGGCTGCACATATTTATTATAACAAGGTCCATCTGAAGGCTATATTTATTTGGTATTTCTGTTGCATTGAATTACACAATGAATCAGTAAGCATCTATTCTATTCAAAGTACAAAGAAAGGCAAAAACAGTCCTGGTCCTCAAGGAGCCTCCATTCTAACTGGGGAAGACATTGTGCAAATAACATGATGCAGACAAGACGATACAGGCAGAGTATGTAGTAGGTAATCTCAGAGGGAAGGGTACTAGCAGTTGTAGGTACTTGGAAGACTGCCTGCAGAAAGCAAGATGGCTCTTGCAGGAAGCAAGGGAACTAAAAAGCAGATGTGAAGAGGGAGAACATCCTAGACACGGGGGATGACCAATGCAAAAGCACAGACAGGACAGCAGATGGTGTGTTTTATGTGAGGAAAAGTCCAAAGCAAGAAAACAAAAGAAAAGGTTATGAAATTGTAAAAAAAAATCAAGGGAAGATAAGAATTATTCTTGAAACCAGAACTTAATATTTATATTTGTTGCTGAAATTATCCACATAAGAGAAAAGTGAACCATCTCTTCATTGACTAATACATATTAATCATCTTTGGTCCTAGAAACCTTATGCTTAAATTCTTGTACTCATGGAGCTATCAAAGCACCTTTGGTTTCTTTGTGAATGCTGGCTGCCTCCATAGGATTACATTTCAAAATAAATGATCTAGTTTTGTGTGCATTTTATTTGTTCCCTTTCTAAAATAGGAAAGGAAGGAAAGAAGGAAGGAAGGAAAAAACAAAGGAAGGAATGGAGAAGGGAAGAAAAGAAAGAGAAAGTAAAGTTCTCAATTACCAGTAGAGGGCAGATTCTTCCTGTGATAGAATTCTATTTTTAAGAAATTCTCTATTTTTGTGCCCTTTTAAAAATGGTTGAATTTAACGACTTGCCTTTTATATCCCATAAGATATATAATTATTTTTTTCAACTTTTATTAATCATTTAAATTGTTCTAATGAAATGCCACATTTTTAGCTTAATGACCCTTTATCACTAAAATTTTCATATCATGATCATTTTTAGTGCCACTAATAATATAATGTGGTCTCCTTTTGCCTCATTTCAAAAGCAAAACAATTCTTTGAAAAACACTCAAAATGTTGTTAACTGTGTTCTATATTGGAGTTGATAGTGTCATTACCAAAGCATATGATGATAATAATAGCTAATATTTATATCATGTTTTCAGCTTAGCAAAGCACTTTAGATATATTATTTTATTTGATTCTAACAACATCCCTTTGAGGTAAGTGCCATTATATTCATATTTTACAGATCAAGGAAATGTGTCTTAGAGAAGTTAAGTGACATAAAAGAGGAAGAGTCACATAGGCTAGTAAATGTCTCAGGCAATATTTGAACTTGGGTCTTCCTGACTCCACACCTGACATTTCAGTCTTTGCCATCTAGCTGCTATAATAACAGCTCAAAGATATAACACATTACATACATTTTCTCATTTGATGTTCACTTTAAATCTGTGAAATAGGAACTATAGTATTATTGTTATTCCCATTTTACAGATGAGGAAACTGAGGCTCAAAGCAATTAAATGACATACCTTGGTCACACAGAATCAGAGGTAGGATATAAACTCAGCTCTCTACATCACTTGTCCTACTTCTGCCCTCTGCCAGTGTTCTCTCTACAAATACACCTTAGATCTATTTTGTATACTTTGTATGTTTCCATCTGTACACTTGTCACTCTCTGATTCACTTTTGTCTTGGTATCTCCAGGCTCAGTGCCTGAAATATCTGGCTACTTAATTTATTGTTGATTGATTCATGGGAGGAATTTCTCAACATTCCTTTGAATGGCTTTCAAAATTTCTTGAGAGGTGGAAGAAAAGCCTTTTTCATTGAGACTCATTTATAGCCAAATCTACATTTAGGGGCTGAGGTGAGGTGGATGGTGATAATAGAAAACATGCCATGTTCTCTGTGGTGATCTGTGTTGTCTTGAAAGAACTATTTGGGGAGTTAAGGAAGAATGACTGTATTTTGCTGTGACAGTTCATTAAGAGGTAGAAATGTGTCTTCAGAAAGTAATTCTTTCCTCCTGTGTGAAGTTTATAAGCTTGAAAGCTTCTATCATTTTCTGATTCTGATGACCTGGATGACAGATTTCACTAAACTATCTTAAAAATAAAACAAATAAGGAAAATCCTAGAAATCTCCAGATTTAGCCGTGACTGTGTGTATATGCCTGTTTGTGAGAATGCTCAGAGTTTTCTCAGTCTGAGTTGCGTAGGTATGAGAGTTAGAGTTAACAGCTCGTCTCCTACCCTCTACCCCCTTTCTCCAGTGGTGCAAAAAAAGAATTTTTAGCTCAAGTACTTAATGAATAGGACTTAATTACTTTCTCTTACTGGATGCAAGATATAAGGAGAGGGAAGGAATTTGAATTTAAGGGAAATCTTAAAAATAAATGAACTTTATACCCAGAAGACCAGGTATATTTCTGGCAACAGTAAGTTATCCAGGTTACTTACTTGACCAAGGATTTGGAAGAAAAGTTTAATCTTGTCTTCAGGTAACAGAATGGACCTTTAAAATGACTTTATTATTTTTGAGGCACTTTATTTCTGTAAGTTTCCTCCATGTAGTGAGGGAAACTGATTTGGATAAAAAAAAAATCGCCTTGCTTCTTATTTATAAAGTTTGCCTCATGGCTCCTATGTAGGAGCAAAGATGAATTTAGGCTTTAACAGATCTGAAATGCAAAAGCCTTAGGAACCCTTTTCTTATTAAAAAATCATTCTAAGAATTAATGTTCAACTTATTGTAAAACTAGAGCCCAGTCTCAGAGGGTCTACAAGCAGTGGTTTGGATCCTCGATGCTTCTTTTATATGAGGACTTGAAGGTCACGGTAGAGCATCCACCTGTAGAAGAATAACGATTTGCTGATATCAATTCTTACAACTTATTAGTGAAGAATGTGGCTCCTTAAATGTAGTAGATATTTAGATTCATTTATCAAATTTAAATAAACATACAAAATAAATGATAGACCTCTAAGGTCTACTTTTTTTGGCACTGTTAGTTTTCAATGGATTATGATTGGCATTTCTCTCCATAGTTTCTTTATGCAATAATACTGATTCAGTATATATTCTTAAATCAATTGAGATAATATTTTTAAAGTGCTTGGCACATTGTAGGCACCCAATAATCGCTCAGTCTCTTTTCTCCCTTCAATATGTTTGAAACAAAGTTTTTAAACTCATTATATAATATATAAAATTATACATCACATATAACTATGTGTATTAATATAAAGATAGTTAAATGTTTTCCAGAGTATATCATGTGCACACATATACAGGGTGTCGCAAAAGTTTTAGTGCAATTTAAAGCCTTAATAGGTTAGAAGTGCAATAAGAATTTGGGGACTTTCAGGGATACTGTTGTAAAAATTCTTCTCACGTGAATGTTTCAAGAGAGAGTAAAAATATTTGTCTTACATTGGGAAGTTTAGGTGATACCAAAGCAAGTGAGCAAGATGTGTTTAATAAAAAAAGAAATTGAGCCTCCAGTTAAACATTTTTATACTATCAAATAGGCTTTGGTCCAAAAAAGAAGTAGAATATAAAATTAATAAAAATTAACACTAAATTAGAATATCAGAATATTTGCTAGCATCACAAACCAGAGTTCAACATTCTAGATTTACACTATATGATTATGGTTTCTACCATTTATAGTGTATTAAGGTTTGCAAAGTGCTTTACATATGATTGCTTTATTCAAAGAAACCTTGAAAATGAAGTGTTATTTGAATCCATTTTTTAATTTTTAATTTAATTTTAATTTAATTTAGTATTTTTTTTAAATTTCAGTACAAGAAATACCGTTCTCATGCACATACCAACAACTTTGCTAAGTCAGTGGTCAACCTTGTGGATTCTGTAAGTATCATCATTTCTCTTGAACCCATTCTTATGGAGACAAAAGAGAGTTTTAGATAACAATTTTGTTGCCTATCTCTTCAACTGAGAACAAGAATATAAGAGTCACACTCTTTTGGTAGTTTCCCAAATTTCCCAAAATGTATTGTGCTCAAAATTGAAGAGTTCTTGATTAAGAAGGTAAAGGAAATATGTGGTTGTCTATAGAGTTCTGACGTAATTTTGGGGATGGATCCTTACCTTATAGCTAGATTAAATCCAGCTGGATTATTTCAGAAAGCCTGCTGCTTTTATTTGATTCCACAATTAAACTTTGTTGAGTGTATAGGAAATGCAAGTATACTAGATAAAAATAACTATCAACAGAAAGGGTGATCTCTTCTTTTTCCCCAACTTAAAATGATTTTTCAACCATAAAAATCTCTCAAATTTGAAATCAAATTCTAATAAATAATATTAAATGGCAGCATATCTAATTCTAATTAATAGTATTAAAGGATAGAATATTTGACCCTAACAGTATGTGTAGAAAGCAAAATGAGGTTGATAGTTCTGAGGAAAAATATCTATTTTTAAGTTGCATGTAGAAGTATAAAAGTATTATGTAAACTTGGGATTGAAACTGAGAGTTTTGATTACAGTGAGTCAATTGACTTAAAATGAATTTAGTTAAATTGTTATTAGTTTTCTTAGTAAAAACCAACTTTTGTTTTACTATTGGAATTAATTGCATATAAGGTGATGGATGAAAACATTTTGACTATGGAAGTTATAATGCAAAAATTGTTATTTTTTTGGAAAGCAATATTTCATGCTATTTCTGCACAATTATCATTGTTTATTTCACAGAATGGAAAAATAAACCTTCCTCTTTTAGAAAAAATGTGCTTTTTTGTTTTACACTTTCATTTCCAAATTATCCAAATCATGAATATATTTCCCATTAACCATTTTCCTACCCAGCCACTGCTGAAACAGAAAATAAAAAAGAAGGAAAATCAATACTTCAATAAAGCAAAAATGACCAACAAAAACAAATAACCAACAAAAACAAATTTTTTCACTTTCATGTTTTCTCCTCACTCATTCATTTACTCTTGCTCCCATTCTTGTTCTCATCGTTTTTTGGAATTTTTTCATTATAATTACATTGGTTTTTTTATTCAAAGATATTTTATTTTCCCAATTCCAATTACATTGTATTCTTAGTCATTGTGTATGTTGTTTTATGATTCCGCTTCACTTTACATCAATACATGTTTGCATTCTTCATATTCCTTTTTTGTTTGTTTTGGTTAAGGAATAGTATTATTCCATTACATTCATATGCTACAATTTACTAATTCATTCCACAATTGATAGGTATCTATTTTGTTTCCACTTTTTTTGTTATAACAAAAGTGCTACTATATAAATATTTTAGTATATATTGGGGCCTTTCTATCATTCACTTTTCTTGGCATATGTCTCTAGCAGTGGGACCTCTTCAACAAAAGGTATGAACATTTTAGTCATCTTCTTAGCATTGTTCTAAATTGCTTTCTAGAATTTTAGGACCAATGAACAGTTCTACTAGTATTGCATTAACGTCCCTGTTTTTCAACAGACCCTCCAACATTGATGTTTCCCATATTTTGACATCATTGTCAATTTGTAGGTCTGAGGTGAAAACTCAAGATTGTTTTTAATTACATTTCTCTTGTTATTAGTGTTCGAGAGCAGTCTTTCATATGGTTTCAAAATTCTAAGATTCAGTTCCTCTTTTGAAAACTGTTTATATCTTTTCAGTACTTACTATGGAATGACTCTTGGCCTTACATGACCAGAGTATCATAGTATATTCTATTATCATATATCTGTTATACGTAGGACCCTTATCTTAGAAATTGATATATAACATTTTTTCTCAGTTGACAGTTGCATTGATTTTGTTTATGTGAAAGATGTTAAATATAATATTATCAACATTACCTATCTGATCTTTATGATTGCCTATAACACTGTTTAAGAAGTCTTCCTCCAGCTATAGCTATGAAAGGAACTCAATGTTGTTTTCTTCTAATTTATTTTGTGTTGTAACTTTTAATATTGAGTTCACATAATACTTTCAAACTTATTATATGCTGTAAAATGCTGAACTAACCCTAATTTTCTCTAGATTGCTTTCCAGTTTCCCAAAGTGTTCTTGTCATATGATTTTTTTGTCAAGTAATTTATATTCTCAAGTTTATCAAACATTAAGTTGTTTATTTTTCTGATTCTTCCTTGTCTAGTTGATTCTACTCATCTACTTTTCAATTTTTTTGACTAGGAACAAACATTAAAAAAAAAAAAAACTCTTACCTTCTGCCTTAGAATCAATACTATGTATTAGTTCCAAGGCAGAAGAATGCTAAGGGCTCGGCAATGATGGTTAAGTGACTGGCCCAGGGTCACACAGCTAGGAAGGGTCTGAGGCCAGATTTGAACCCTAGAACCTCTTGCCTCTAAGCCTAGCTCTCAATCCACTGAGTCACCCAGCTGCCCTGGTAACAAATATTCTTGATGATTATTGATCTATGTAGTATAAGTTGAGGTCTAGAAGTGCTAGTTCTCCTTCATTACTATTTTTACAATTATTTCCCTTGAAGTTCTAGACCTTTCATTCCTCTAAATGAAATTGAAAATGAAATATTACAAGTAAAAGAAACTTTTAAATTTTACAAAATATTGTTTGCCTTAAGTATTTTCCCTCATGCTACTGCATAATCTTGTTTTGAAACTAAGCAATCCTAATTTAAAATATGTTTATATTTAACTAGTTTTTGTTTAAACACAGTAAATGGAACCCTTGATACTTCAAGCTGCTTATAGCATAATGACCCAACCTTCTCCTAGTTTTCTAATTTCATTAAAAGTTCAAGTATTCATTTTCTTATTAAATGTCCAAGAGATAATGTCTGTGGGACTCTAGTATTCACAAATCAGATATATAATAGGGATAGCAAATAATATAATGTTGAATTATGCTTGAATATTTCCAAGGTTCACAGTACCAATATCTACCTCCCATCTTACATGACTTAGTCAAAAGTCTTTGTAGACTTTTGTAGCCAAAGGATGCATCACTTGTCTGTCAACCATTTTTTTTTTAGAAAAACAAGCCTTTCTAAACTTAGCCAGGCTGACTCAAGACCTAGAATGTGTTGTCATACCTTCTCTCTAAGGTCTATTCTCTTGAGATGACCTGCTAGTACCTAGGCTCTGCTAAAATATCTTTGGGAACCCATGATCACCCGCCATCATGAGATCTTATAATGATGAATATAGAGGTATATAGAGGTTATTTTTTCTTCTGAAAAAGAGATAATATGGTCAATAAGAAAAATAGAGAATTCTATCTCCATATTTTGAGCTAATGATTTCCCCATGTTTCCCTCCCACCTTATCCGTCTTGTCTTTCCACTGACTCTGATTGGCTAATTGTGCATGTTTGACCCAGTGTTCTACTCCTGTGCCTGTCCTGTCTTTATTTCCAGATTTACAAGGAGCAGCTGAATACCAGGGTGGTGTTGGTAGCCGTGGAAACATGGACAGAGAAGGACTACATTGATATTCGGTCTGACCCTGTCCAGATGCTCCATGAATTCTCCAAATACCGACAACGAATAAAGCAGCATGCGGATGCTGTTCACCTTATCTCGTAGGTGCTCTTTTGTGATTTTGCTGTTGGCATCTGGTTTCTCCCTTACCTGTTTTAGTTGGGCACAGAAAGTCACTTTGTAGAGCAAGCATCCTATTGTCATTATCAGATGGCACAGTGCACAGAGTGCTGGACCAGGAGTCAGGACATTTGAGTTCGAATCCTGCCTGGGATGCTTGCTAGCTTGAGTGATCCTGGGCAAGTCCCTTCCCTTCCCTCTTCCTCAATTTTCTCACCTGTAAAATAGAGACAAAAATAGTACCTATCTCTTAGGGTTGTTGTAAGGATTAAATGCGATATTATTTGTGAAACAAATACTAGGTCCTTAATAAATGTTTGCTCCCTTCTTTCCCCCCAGCCAGAAGTGAGTGCTCCTTTCAACTTCTTAATAGCAAAAATACTGATTGATCATTCTATGTAGAAATCTACATAAAATATCTTATTTTTGTCTAGGTAGGGTTTTGAGGGGTATGAAGTACTAAAATTATTATCCTCATTTTAGAGGTAAGAAAATGGAAGCTCAGGGAGCCTTCCAGCCTGTTAATAATAAAATAATATAATAAATATATTGTTATATGTTCATTTATAATATAATAAATGCATATTATATAAAATATAATATATTATCTTATGTCATATGTAAAATATATTATATATAAAAATAAAATAATAAAAACACTAATTTATCTTTTCCATGTACAACTCTACTTAGATTATCTTACTTTTGCCATGTAACTACCTTGTGGGGTATGAAATATAAATATTATCCACATTTTATAGGTAAGGAAATGGAAACTAAGAGAGTCTTTCAACCAGTTACTAATAAAATAATAATTGATCTTTTCCATGAAGAACTTTACATAGATTATCTTATGTTATTTATGTAACATCCATAAGGAAATGGAGGATCAAACTGCAATGATTTGTTCAAGGCTCCAGTTTCTACACAGAAAAGCTAGGGTTCACGATCAGGACTTCTGACATCTAGTCCTAGGACTTAGCTTGAACCATTTATGTGGTGCCTTTTACATTCTTTACAGTATCTCATTAATCTATTATCTCATTTCTAAGTAAGTCGATTGAGGACAGGGACCATGTATCTATTATCCATTATCTAATATCCATGTATTTATTATCCTCACTACATAGCATAGTGTTTTTCATATAGTGGAAACTCAAATAATTGCTGAATGAATGGATGATACTTTGTGTGAATGGATTAGATACAAGAGTTACAGAGATGGATGACTGTACTTAGCATCATAACATGCACATATAGGTACATTATCTTACCCATGGTTAAACTGATTTGACGTTGTAAGGGCTATATGGGGAGTTTAATGCTATATTCATCCTTTGCATTTTAAGATGTTCCCTTGGAGTTGTGTTATGACATATAAAAAGAGCCATTACAAATCAGATAAGTGTCTTATAAATTATAAAACCAAAATTTGATGGTTATATTTAGACACATGCTGATCAAAGAAATTATGCGTTAGCCCTTCGCAATGTCATGTATTAATCATTTTGAAGGATGTAAGAGAGTCAGTCTGCCTTTCAGCAAGATCTCCTTTTCTATAAATATAGACCTTGAATGTGAATAGTGACTTTGTCAGACACTGAACTGGGCACCATATATCATTTGGGTCTTGCATTTCCTCTAGTGATTTGCTATGCAGTCTTGGACAAAACATCTTACCTCTTTCTAGCCAGTTTCTTGTCCATTTCTACTTTATAGGTTATTGATAATTTAGGCTTTTAAAAGCTACAGATTAGAAAATAGCACTTGATTGGATAGCAAGTGAAGTTTTTCTACTATATACAATAAAGAAATTTGAAGAAGAAAATTTTATATCACTCTACATCTTGTTATAAATAAATCTCTCAGATATGAATATTGTACTTGGAGGGCTTTATTTTGGTTTTTGCTTCTTCTAGACAGCCATGGCTAAATAAAATGAACCAAAGCAATGGAATGTGCTGGTTCTGAGAAAATTTGAATTGATCCAAGTTTATCGGAGATTGAAAGCCAAGATAGCATTGTGTATGTTAATCTAATACAAGCCTCACTCTCATTAGAAAGTCAATCAGCAAGCTGTAAGTTGATATGCAAACTAGCTGGATCACTCAATTTATTATTCCTGGAGAGAATACAATTTATTAAATATCATAGCAGCCTTCTTGGATCAGGGAGTCTGAATTAAATCTGTAGGCAGTGAGCAGCTTATTCTCCAAGATGTCATTAAACGGGTCATTGTAAACATCATAACTATCATAAAAATGTTCCATAAGGGGGAATTTGAAATAAAAAATTACCAAGATTAAGGAGTTTATTAGAGAAATACTTGAAGCAAAAAAACTAATCTACCTTTAGCACTTTCCTTTATGATATAGATTAACAAACTAGTTTAGCTTGAAAACACTTTAGAACTTAACATCTAACAATTCATTCATGCTGATTTATGATCAGCAGGTATGACATCCTCTTAAAATGAAGGAAGGTGAGAAAAATAAAAAAAATAGAGAGTGAAAATGAATTCTGTTTGTAGATCTTAAGTTTTTGACATAAGGATTATTGATACATGGCTAATTTTATATTTCATATTTGAAAGTGAAATATTGCTACTAAGGAATATTTTTCAAAGAACTCTTGTACATACACATATGCAAACAGAATGCATGTACTGGGATTCCCTGGAAAAATGCTTGGGAAACACTAATCTAAACACATAAATCCCAGCAGAGGCCTTAGTCAAATCTGCAATTTAAAATGTTGATGGGGAAAAGGAGGGAAAAGGTAGGGAAAAGGAAGGTAGCCAGGGGTCTTCCCCCTGCCTCTCCCTGCTTCAGTAGGGAAATTGACCAAGCTTTTCTTTCTAGCTATAATTATGCTAGGGATTTAAATTAAATCAAGCCAGACTCTAGGGATAGCTAGATAGATTTATTTAGGTTAGGAAAATAAAGGTTTGATAAGGCTAGAGAAAATTAGATTGCCAGCCGGGGGTGGGTGGGTGATAAAAGGGTCTCAGGGCAAAAGGCTCTTCTTCAGAAAAGGCACTTTTGCAGAAAAGGTGCCAAAACCTGTGCTTCTCTCTTATTTTATACTTTCTCAGACACTTCTCACAAAGGAAGTGGAATGTGTCTGAGGAAGTTGGGGTAGAGTCCTGGGAGATGTAGTCTCCCAGGGTTCAGAGGCATTTTAAAACACACAAATTCATATTTGGGATCTTGTGTTGAGGTCCTTGAGATGCAAAGGAACAATGCATTTGATAATAAAGTAAAAACTTTGGGATGATTCTAAAAGAGGAACTTTAATAAGGAAAATATGCAAAGTCTTACACTTGGGTTCAAAAATCGAATTCATAAGAATAAGAGGAGGAGAAGCTTGCCTAGATTGTAATTTGTCTTTTAAACATTTGTTCATTTTAATGAATTTCAAGCTGAATATGAGTCAGTGATGTAAAGTTGGCAGCCAAAAACCAAGTGCTATCTTAGGAGAGGCTCATAAAGTGTAGTGTCTGAAGCTAGAGAGGTGATTTCCCCACTGTACTGTGATGTCCCTTGTTTAACCATATCTGGAGTATTATGTTCACTTATCAATATTAGGAAGGATATTGATAAGCTGGAGAGAGTTCAGGGAAGGCCAACCAAGATGGTGAAGTGCTTTGAGGTCAAGTGCTTGAAAGAATAGGAGAGGCTTAGCCTAGAAAAGACTTGGCCAGAGGACATGATAGCTGTCATTAAATACTTGAGCTTTTAGCTGAAATTTGGGATAGATTTAACACTACAACCTATAGGGCCATAGATTAAGAGTTCAAGGTGTGGCATATGATTATGATGGAATACTACTATAATGGAATAAGCAGATTCATTTTAGAAAAATATGGGAAGACCTATATGAAGCAGTAAAGAGCAAAGAGTAGAAACAAGAAAACATATACAGCAACAGAAATATTGTTTGAAGAATGACTTGTGAATGTATATCTCTGGAGAAAGAAATGATATATAGAAATAAGTAAGAGAGAGTTTTATATATATATATATATATATGTATATCTTTTTGTCAAATGAAGCCTTCTTTAGTACAAGGAGGGAGGGAGATACCTGGGAATTTTAATATAACAAACTAATTAAAATAATAATAGTAAAGAGTTTAAAGGAGATTAAGAGACCAACTAGTCCAAAATCCTCTTTTTATAACTGAGGAAACTGATTCCTAGGGAGCCTGAATAGCTTGCCCAGAGGTTAAAGCATTGGAGGCTAGCCTTGAACTCAGTTCTTCTGAATCCAGAGCCACCATTCTTTCTATTGTACTATGATCTCATGATCCTCTCCTTTTGCTTGTCTTCCATAGTAATTTGTCTTTTTCATATAGAGCTGACCATACAGGTATTAGAATATATGTATTTGTATTCCCCTCTATGCCCTATAGTACAATTTTTGAGATCCAAATCATGCACAAGTCATCCTTCCATACTCTGTAGCGCCTACTACCTTATTATACACAATAACCTGAGATAACTATTTTTTAAAAAAATGAATGAAGGGGGCAGCTGGATGGCTCAGTGGAGAGAGAGGCGGACCTGGAGATGGGAGGTCCTGGGTTCAAATGTGGCCTCAGATACTTCCTAGCTGTTCGACCCTAGACAAGTCATCTAACCCCCATTGCTTAGACCTTCCTGCTCTTTTGCATTAGAACCAATACTTAGTATTGATTATCAGATGGAAGGTGAGGGTTTGAAAAAAGTAAAATGGATGAAAGCTACTGTAGGCTTCTGTGAGAAGTAGCACCCTTTTAAAAAACTCATCATCTATTTATATTTATGTGGAACTAAAAGGATCGAGATAAGGGACACCAATTAATAATACTTTTTTAAAAAGGTGACATAATTCCTTGTCATTTGCATTACCTCTTGCTTAATTTACTTTCATCTCTGAATTTTCTCTTGAACTGAAGGGGAGCTGCATATCTCTGACTTCCTCAGTGCCAGAATTCTGAGGCTGAGATGCTATGATCAAATTTTGCACAAGAAATACAGAGCAGGTACTGCATTGCTGGAACTAGTCAGGACTCCAGAGACTACTTCATGCTTCTCATTCCTCTCCTCATTTTCCACTGTCTTCAGAAAATTTGTTAGTCCAATGACTTCCTTAGGGGCGAGTTGCTAATCCATGTGTGTCATTGCTCAATGCAATGAAAGGAGACTAATTGAGAAATACCTGGAAAAGAGGAGGGTGGAGTGTGTGTGTGTGTGTGTGTGTGTGTGTGTGTGTGTGTGTGTGTGTGTGTGTGTGATAGAGACAGACAGACAGAGACAGAGAGACAGAGAAGAGGTATTTTGCCAGAATGCTATTTTTGGCTGCAGGCTTGGAAATGAAAAAAGAGAATTATTGTCTTAATTTTTCCAACTTTCTAGGACAGAGAAAAAATGCTTCTACCTGGTTCCCTGTAGGCAATGAGCAAGAAGTTGTGAATGGTGCAGCCTGACTTGTTATATTTGTACTAAAACAAGGCCTTTGCCATTTTTTTCAGGCTTGGCTCGAAAGGAGAGCTACTTCTAGAAGGCAGGAGCTGAGGGACAGACTGGCAAAAAACAAACCAAAACACCCAGTAAAGGGAAGAGTAGCCTACCTATCCAAAGGAAGTATGTAAACAGGGTGGCTGGAAAGCCCTCATAGCCCCGTGCCACCAGTAGATTAGCAATCCAGACACTGATTTTAGAAAGTTGATTGATTTGAGGTTCATATAAATTTTATTGTTCAGGCAGCCCAACCAGCAGATTGATTTATCTCTAGCCTTGACATTATTCATTTTATACACGTTGTCTTTTCGTCTTCACAATCATCTTTCTTTCAAGAAAACCATCAAATTAATGAATAGAAATGGAATAGGGTTAAAGAAAATAGGTTTCATAGTTGAAAAACAAGCCATAAATCAAAGTGCCACTATTTTCAGAGACTTTTTTCTTGAGTATTTTCTCTGTCAGCTACTCTCTGAACCTAGCCTTAATCAGCTAATGAAGTTTCTCAAGGGTTTAGCATCTGCCATATTATTGACTGTGCTAATGGTAAGGAGAGTATGAGAGTATTATGGTTAACGTAGAGGTTTTAACTCAATGTATGTGATAATCCCTATCTATAAGGTCACATTTTCTAAAGAAGAAATACTGAATTATCGTGATGGAAGAAAACAGAACTTAGACATATCCAGAATGACTCACAACTCAGTTGCCAGCTAACTATGAGTAATGACACTCCACTAAAATGATTTTATTTTTAAAAAACTAAAATTATGTGGAGTGGAAGCATCTCTCAATTTTAAGGAGCTGAGACAATTCAGTTCAAGACCAAATTAAGTTTCTTGAGAGTGGGAGGAAAGGAAGGTAAACAAATTTTCTCAGTGTAATTTTCTATAGGAACTTAAACTATTTAATTGCCGATTTCCTTTCATTTAAAAATTCTTCTGCTTCAAAACACTTAGGCATGAGGTCAAGTAGAAAACTGACTAGAAAACAAATTCAAACTAACCCATCTAGTAACATAACCTAAAATTCAATGGGGGAAAAAAGCAACAAAGTAGATAAATGAAACAGTGCTGTAACCTCTGTTATTTGTTGTCAAGAAATTGATAGTATTTATCTGGTTTGTGGGTATGGCCACTTGATTAATAATTTATTGGTCAATCTTTTGGTAAAAAAAAAAAAACAGCAGATATTGTCTATTGTCAGGCCCATACTTAGAACCTTTCCTACCTGGTAAAAATGGTGAGAACTTGCCCTTAGTTGACATAGTTTTCCGGAAATCAGGGGTACCCTTATGCCACAATGAGCCCCGAGAATAGGACTAGTATTATTATTTATGAATAATAAATATCATGATGCTCTTTTTTCCTCTTTGTTACAAAGGATGATGATCTGAGAAGGGAAGCAGGATATACTGAGAAATATACATGTCTCACTTATCCTTATAGGATTGTTTGTTATTATAACACTGTAATTTGGTGGTATACATAAAAGCATTCTGAAGAGTATATCAGGAGCTACAAAAGTATAATAATATTGGGGGGTTTTAAACTCTTACCTTCCATCTTAAAATCAATACTAAGTATTGGTTTCAAGGCAGAAGATTGGTTAAGGGCTAGGCAATTGGGGTTAAGTGACTTGCCCAGGGTCACACAGCTAGGAAGTGTCTGAGATTGTATTTGTAACCAAGAGGAAAAAAGAGAGGGGAAAACTGTTCAGTCAAACTAATGGGCCCACCAACCAAGGCTGACATTATTTTCAGTACACAAGGGAGAAAGCTGCCCTCTTACAGCTCTTCTCAGGGCTAAGACTGGCCACAGAAGTTCCAAAGAAAAACATCTTATCTTGATTTTCTAGGTGAAAAAACTGAAATTTAGAGACCTTGTTTTTTTTCTCCCCAAATAAGCATAGAGGTCCTGAGGAGTAGAAACCAGCACACCAGTGTCTCAGTAGAGTATGCTTCCCTTTTAGACCTTGCACGGACTCCTTATTTGTCTTGATGTGAAGAACTGTCTAGTGTGCTTTCTACTACATCAGATAAATCCATGCCATGGATCAAATTACAGTTTTAAATTCCTTTTATTTTTTGCATATATATATGTGTCAATTATAGGACAGTTATCTGCTTTTTAAAAAATTGGTTTCATTTTTCTTAATCGAATTTTCTTTCTTTTCTTAAGGCGTGTGATATTTCACTTTAAGAGAAGTAGTCTGAGTTACTTTGGAGGTGTTTGTTCCAAGACCAGAGGAGTCGGAGTGAATGAGGTAAGAGTTGTTCAGTTGTTTTTTTTTAAAGTATGACTTCATTCGTAGATCTATTCCATGTCAATTTTAGCCTCCAAAGCCCCCAACCTTCACTGCCTTTTGCCACTTTGCACACTTGTTACTACATATTAAAGGGTTATCTAGGAGAGTGGCAACATCAAGATTGGAGAACCATGATGTATATTAACATTAGCATTCCTAGTTGGCCCATATTTTCACAAAACAAGCATTTATTTATTTTTTTTTAATTTTCATTTTGGGCTTGACAGAGTCAAGTCTAAGATTGGTGTGTATTCTTTTGGATTTCAAAAAGATGACTATTATATTATTATTCCAAATGTTATTTTGCTAATATGTAATGCAATCCTCCTCATGTCCCTTTTCTGAAAATAGTAGTAATCTGCTATTGATCCATTGTATTTTAACTTAGTTTATCCTATGGATATGGCTCATCTTTCTGCCTTTGAATATAACATCTATTTATCCTTTGTTTCCATTCCTCCTTCTTTGCCCCCCTCTCTCTCTCTCTCTCTCTTTCTCTCTCTCTCTCTCCTCTCCTCTCTCTCTCTCTCTCAATCAAATACCCCTACTTTTTTCATAGCTATCTCAGGGCTTTAATTCCTAGAGGTTAAAAATTACTGAAAATAATCAATAATAATCAGGGGTGTGCTGATAAATATTTTATAATTGCCTCTCAAAAATTGTACTCATCACACATTTTTAAGTTTACCTTGCATTTTGAAATGTTTTCTTCATCACTTTCTTAAGTTTACACAGTCAACAAAACAGTAAATCAAATCTTAACTTGTAATGTTTGCCTGTGGTTAGGGTATAAATGTTCACATCGAAAATGTAATGATCAACTCTCTTGAGCTGGTTCAACCTAGTTCCAGCACACCTCTGAAAACCAAAAGCCAAAATCTTATCCTTTAACAATACCAAAAGCATGGTGGGTTAATGTAGAATTAATTAAAGCTCTCCCGTTGATTGGGAACTTATCTCAGCATGCTTACCAGCTAATAATTAATTTAGATATAGTTTGGGGGTGATATGGATTCAGTATGTGGATAAAACAGTCTAAAACTATGTGTACTTGAAAATTACATGTAGGAAGATGACGTGGAAAAAGATGACCACCAAATTAGAGAAGTGTTCTGCTTTTCGGGCCATGAAACAAGGGGGGAAAATTTAAGTGCAAATGAAGTTCATCGATAATATAAGGTGTGACCTACAGCATAGGACATTGAGGTGATGATGTGATAACTATGAAGTAATAATAACTAGCTTTGTGCACTTTCTCAAATGTTTCCCACACACTTTCAACTCTGAAAACAGTATGGTCTTCCAATGGCAGTGGCACAAGGATTATCCCAGAGTCTGGCACAAAACCTTGGAATCCAGTGGGAACCTTCTAGCAGAAAGCCAAGTACGTGCATTGACAATCTTTCTCACTTTTGTACCCTATGTGTTTTTCTGGATAATGGATGCCCCAAAATATGTGGCAGGAAATTATTCTTTTAATTCCTATTATGCATACATATATATATATATATATGTATATACATATAACAAATATTACAGTGCAGGCTTTTGTAAAATGGATAATTTCCAGTTTCAGCTCTCAACACATTTGTTTTCTATAATTTTCCCTTTCTAAATATAACATATAAATCTATGTCTATACCCAGGAATGATGTTTCCTTTTAGCTACATGTTCTCAATGTACCGTATCATCTCTTTCATGCCCTGTAGCTTCAACCTTAACATTTTCTTCAATTTTACACTTACAATAGCACCAAATAAAAATGGTCATAAACATACTGTTTTCTATGAACAGTGAAAATAAAACACATTTCCAGTGATAATTCAATGAGCCCTCAAGTGTTTGAAGGGCTGCTACAAAGAAGATTTGCACTTTCGGTGGTTCGTCTCAAGAGGTAGGACTTGGAGTGATGGGTGGAAGCTGAAAAGAGATAGGTTGTTTGCTTAGTGTAAGAAAAAAAGTCATTAAAATTTGTAAATGTAATGGGCTGACTTGTGAGACTGAATGTCTTTAGGCAAATAGACATTAGTGACATTGTAGAAGACACTCTTGTTAAGAAGGAGTTGGACTCCATGGCCTCTGAGGTCTTTCCATCAATGAGATTCTGTGATTCCATTTCCCATCAGTAAGCAAGAGGGTACCATTCAGCACACTGAGTTCATTAAGTCTTATGGATTCTTTTCATTTACTTATGTTTTGCTTAATATTTATTTTCCCCAAGATGTGTACAAACGTCCATGTCACGGAAATATTAATTTTAGTAATTATTTTCACCCATGGTTTGCATGAATGCCTCCAAAGTAATTCAGACTACCTTTCTTGTAGTGAAATGTCTGATGCCTTGAGAAAATATTAATTATTGAAGCTGACATTTATATAGTGCTTTGAGATTTACAGAATACGTTATCTCATGATTGATTCTGACAGCAGTTCTGTGAGATTGGTAGGCACCAAGGGCAGGGTCTTTCTCATTTTACATAGGGGAAGCTTAAGATTCTAAGTGTTTACGTGACTTGCCCACAGCCACACTGCTACATACACTGAGGGAATATTGCAGATTCACTTTATTCTTACAGTTACCTTTAAAGAAGAACATGAAGTGGCAGGTGTACCACCAAATTCTTGGCTGTGGTCAGATCCTGTAGCTGAGCAGCAGGTGCTGCTTATGATAATTCAGGGAATAACTGAGTTGCTAATGGTTGGATTAGCTGCAAGGTCAGAGTCAATGACAGCAGCTTAGGTTTGATTTAAAGAAAGTTCAATATATGACCCTCCTTCCAGAGTTTTTTTTTGTTTGTTTGTTCTTTCATGCATTATTTGCTTAGATAGAGATTTCTCTGCTGTTGAATTTGAATGTGAACTTCAATTTTCCTTTAATATTGGCATTTGGAAACACTTCAATTGAATTGTCTTGCAGTCTGTTTTCCAGGGCATGCCCATCTCTGGTGAAAGGGAAATTGTTTTTATCTATTATCTTTAATCTTTCAGTCATCCATATGTGTTCTATTGAATAGAAGGGAGGAAAAAAAATGAAAGGAAAGGTGTAAAATGGGGGAGAGGGAGAAAAGATCAACTTCCTTTTGTGACTTGCCAGTAAATGTGGGAATCCATGATCTACAAGTCAGATTCAGAATTATGTCAGACTTTTGTGCAATAGGGCACTTCCAAGCCTCATATTCATAACTTCTTCACGGTTCGGTAACGCTAGGTAACATCTGGTTACTTAAATCTCTCAGCTCAACTTTTCAGGGTAATTCTTGTCTGCCTGGAATGAAGCCAACAAAAAAGAACACTGCTCATTTAGTTGGGTGCTTCATACCAATTCCTTCCACGAGTACTCACAATGCCACTGAGTCTTATAATGACACTGTGAAGCCGGGTGTAGGGAAAGTACTGCAATTCTCATTTTTAGATGAGGAAATTGAAGGTCAGAGAAGCTGGGTAACTCCCTTTTGCTTTCCTAGGAGAGAAAGATTCAACCTGGAGGCAAGGTGGATTTGTTCTGTGATATGTGACCTTCTGAACCTGTTTAGCAGGCAATTAGGGACAAAGTTCTTTTCAAAGGGCTAGAATTCATGATGTGGATGTGACTTGGCTCTTGTCTTTGTGTTTTTCTTTTGTGATTTTGTTTCACCTGACAAGAATGTGACTGCACGGAATCCTGGGGTGGATGCATCATGGAGGAAACAGGGTAAATAAAGACTCATGCTTCAAGTTTTCCTTACTAAATGAATTCTCTCTGCACTTTCTGGTTAAAATGCTCCACATAAAGTAAGTTATTGATTGTCACTTTAGCCTAAATTGAACTTTTAATATAAATAAGGTCATCATCCAGCCAGTTAGAATTGATAACAGCTCATTTGTGTTTTATTTTAATTGTTCATTTGAAGTCAGAGATGTAGGTGTTCTTTTCTTTGTATTGATGCATAAAACTGGACTATTAATTGTCTGGAAGTTTATTTATGTTACAAATATTTTAGTACATTGACAATAGATGAGTAGTACTTCTGAGGAGCCAGTGACAATCAATGCTACTCCTGTTTTAAAAGATGCTTAATAAATACATATAGAGTAATAAAAATTATACTCCTGCTGATTTTTCAATTAGTAAGGATTAGTGTTTTTTTTTTAAATAAGAAAGATTTCTTTTTTTTCTGAATAGAGGTAATCTGCTACTTAGGAATATTCAGCTTTCAGAATAACCTATATTTATTGCCATGTTCTTTTCATATCCTAAATCCCTGATTCCCTTCTGGATTCCAGAGATCCATTGCCATATAGTGCTAGACCAACCGAAGTCATTGTGGGTGCCTAGTGTGGGACTGGTACAGAAGGAGCTGGTGCCTTCAAACCTCTGTACTTATGTGGACTAGCAATCCCACAAGACCCATATTCCCAGGTCATACCCCATTTTCCTTGGACCCCCCAATGGAAATAGTTATCATAGGAACCTGTGCCTCCTAGAGGCAACCATATCCCTCAGCATGCCTTCTTCATCAGTCCTAACCTTACACTAGGAGCTCCAACTCCTGTGGCTTTCAGAGGATGCCCTCAGAGGAGCCCGGCCAGGAGAGGGTATGAAGAAGGGATAAATCTTCATTGTGAGGAGGTATGTGTTTGTTTTGGAAGGGAAAAGAGAAGATCTTTTGTCCCTAGGGGCAACAGGCAAGGTAGCCCACAATTGTAAATTAGAATGCATTTCCCTGTAGACCTAATATTAGGTGCTAGCCTATTCTATTAGAATTATAAATCTATCCCCCATAGGCATTTCTTAAGCACCTACTGTGTGCCAGGCACAATGTTCAGTTTTATTATTCATGTCTCACATCCTTTCCCTTACAATCTGTTCTCTATACAGCTATTAAATTAATTTACTTAAAGTTTGTCTGACAATAACATTAGGTCATTTCCTACTAAGTCCATTGCTGTCTCCATATTGCTTTTAGCATTTTAATATATATAAATATACATGTACTATATGTGTATGTACATGTATACCTATAACATGTCTATATATGTGTATATTACATATGTCTACATGATAAATATGTGTATATATGCATCATACACACATACTATGTAACTGGAATGGGTTTATATCAGGAATACAGTGTTTGTTCAATATTAGGAAAACTAGCCACTTATTCGTAGACTATATTTATAACAGGAACAATGATAATCATATTATGATATCACTAGATACAGAGAAGACTTTTGATAGATTAGCTGTTATTGTTTAGTTGTTTGCTTGTGTTTGATTCTATGTGACTTCATAGACTTTTGTCCACATGATTTTCTTGGCAAAGATACTAGAATGATTTGCCATTTCCTTCCCCTCTGTGTCCCCATTTTAAATAAGAGGAACTCAAGCAAATAGGAGTTAAGTGACTTGCCAAGGGTCACACAACTAAGAAGTGTCTGAGCCTAGATTTGAACTCAGATCTTCCTAGCTCTAAACCTGGTGCTCCAGCTACTGTACCACCCAGCTGATAGATAAAATTTATTCATTTCTATTTAAATAAAAATACTAGAAAACATAGGAATAAATGTATATTTATTTAACATGGTCAATAGTATCTAAGTAAAATCCAAGACCCAATGTTATAGATACTGGGGATAAACTAGAGACATTTCTAATAAGGTCAGGGGTAAATCATCCTTACCACTCTTTTATACTGTGCTAGAAATACTATTTATTTCTTATTTAAAGCCTTAACCCAACCTGGCTCTAACCTACCTTTTCAGTAGTCTTACTTACCTTCATCAACTCTGTGGTCCAATCAGACTGACCAACCTTCTTCTAATTCCCAATTCCTAATTATCAGTTCCAAGATAGAAGAGTGGTAAGGTCTAGGCAATGGGGGTTAAATGACTTCCCAGGGTTTCATGGTTAGGAAGCCTCTGAGGCTAGATTTGAACCCATTACCTCCTGTCTCTAGCCTGGTGCTCTTATCCACCTACTTGCCTCCCTGCATTAATTTTGTACTCATTGTCCTCACATCTACAATGGACTTCCTCTTTACCTCTGTTGCTTAGAATTTCTAATGCCCTCCAAAATTCATCTCAAGGATGCAATTTTTCCTTGATTTCCTCCCACCAGCTGCTATTACCTCAGCCTTTCTTCCTATCACATTGTGCCTATTTGTATATACATACATATATGTCCGGAGGTGTGCTGGAGCCAGTTCTTACTGGTTAATGAGAGCCAATTGTTAACATTTCCACATGAGCATTTTATACCTTGGACATTTACAAGTGATGCTTTTACAGCAGGGCTTGATTTATTGTTTCGTTGAATTTTTTTTGTTGATTTTCTAGACTTAAGAAAGTAATGGGAAAATGTTAATAATGCAGATTAAATTTAAAGGTGTGTTCTCTAGGGGTGTGTGTGTGTGTGTGTGTGTGTGTGTGTGTGTGTGTGTGTGTGTGTGTTCCTAGAGGGCCAGTTGTTAATCATTTACCAGAACACCCATGCATAAATCTACTTAGGCACATATGTAAGACATATTTCTGTACGTATATGTATACATACACATAGGTATATATAGGTATACATATATATTTACATATCATCTCCTTGATAGAATGTAAATTTCCTGACAAGGAAAATGTTTCATTTTTGTCTTTTTATCCCCAGTACCTAGCATAGTTCCTGGCTCATAATAAGTGCTTAAAATTGCTTGTTAAATGATTGATTTTATTATATGTTAGCCTGGGAACTTAATCGCTCTCTTGTGACATTGTTTCTATGAAAAAATAGATATTATTTCAAAATGACTTTTTTCAAACCTTTATCTTCATCTTAAAATCAATAGTAAATATTGATTCCAAGGCAAAAGAGTGGTAAAGCCATTTGGGGTTAAGTGATTTGCCCTGGGTCACATAGTTAGGAAGTATCTGAAGCCAGATTTGAACCTAGGACCTCCTATCTTCAGATGTGGCTCTCTATCCACCAAGTCACCCATTTGCTCCTAAATAACTAACTTCTAAAGAAAACTTTAGTTGGATATTGTGTTTTTTAGAAAACAAACAAAAATTCAATAAACCTATTGAAATAATGATTTTCCTTAATAAAGAAAATAATATGATTTTTATTATAATTAGATGGCATTACTTTAGTAAAACCATTAGAGCCTATCATGATCTCATTTTATATATGCCTACCAAACAATTCTATAATCATTACAAATATGCCAAAGGAATAACAGCAAATGGTCGTTAATGCTCATGATCCAACATCACCTTGTCTATATTTATAATTTACCTTTCCATATCTTGGTATGACTAAACCACAAATAATTTTATGAACGAATAATAGGAAAAGAACAAGGATTCTGCTTGTTAATATTAAGTGAAGGCTAAAACAGGGTAATATATGCCTACTGGAAGTTTTTTGCCACTTTCATCAAGGATATCCAACTCAGGATCCAAATAAATGAAGGTGCTAAAATCTCTCAGTTACTCTTGTTTACAGATGATATGCTGATAATATCAAGCCCCATAACATTGTAAAGCCTTCTAAATAAGATCTGTGATTACTAAAATAATTTAGTCTAGGTACTCACAAAAGAAAAGTAAATGGGTAAAGAACACCTGCTGACCAGATTGCAATAGGCATGTAGAAGGACGATCTTTGGAGCTGGTTCATAGGTACATATATTTTAGAGAGAATCTGTGGTAAGATGGTGAACTGAGCCCAGAGTTGAAGAGGAGAAGCAGAAAAGCCAAATTACTTTTAGGAAATGGTACACAACTTTTAATGACCCCCAATTTTTCCTTTGAAACAGTGGCTTATACTTTTGACATCCATGTTTGGTGAGGCTTGGTGGCTGAACCATGGAATACTATGTACATCTCTGAAGGATGGAAGTCTCAGGTCACATAAAGGGCAGTAGAGAGGTACAGGATGAGTGTGAGTAGGCTATGGCATGAAGAACTGCACAAAAGAGACAAAATGTTATAAGAGAGAGTTGTATGACCTGAAAAGGAGGTGGATGCTGATTGTTCAGTAAGGGTTAGGAGCAGCCTGTGTACTCCCCTCCCAAATGCCTTCCCCACATGATGGGTGGACCTCCATGTAGATGATTTATGGGAAAACATAATCAAGAATTCCACAGGATAAGGAGAAGTGAACAGATTGAAATCTGCACCCATGGAGGGAATGGTCTTATTGATAAGATCACAGTTGCAGCAAAGTATAAAAACTAGTGATGGAGAAGGTCTGAAGTATCTGACATCTCTCATAATTTAGGTCAAAGTGTCTTAATTTATTAGACTCTGAAGCTGGAAGAAAAGACATAATTGTACAATTTTGGGTACTTCAATTTCATTCTCCTTATTGGACTAGAAATATATTTTGATGGTTTCTTTTTATATCCTAAGGCTGAAGAGAGAAAGCAAACAATTTCTTGTTCCTCTCCTCCTTCTCATCCTCTATCAGCTTCCTTTTAAACTAAGACTTGAATGTTATCTCTGAGTCCTCTCCTATATTCAATATTATTTTGAATTCCAATATTCCACTAAGTATATTGGCTTTCATTATCCAAAATAAAATATCCACATTTTGTATGGCTATTTAGAAGATGTTTCGTGGTTGTTAAGCTTTTTACATAATGGGTCAAACCCTAGATTCATTGTTGAATGGATCATAGATGTGATCTGTAGCCAAGATGGCCCCCTTTCACAATGGACTTTTTCTTTGGAAGGGGATTCCTGATTCAATAGGATCTTCTCATTTTTCCCTGGCTCATTATGCCCTGACTCCAGGATAGAACTTTAAGGACAGTCTCCTAAACAAAGCTCAGATATGACTCATGTCTAGGTCCTGTCTTTGAATTGTTTTAATTACTACATTTTGTAAGTCCTACCCTGCCTTACTTGCCTTAAAATAATTTCTGGTGTTTTTGTGTGGATAATTTACCTAATTACATAAAAGGACATTTTCATTGTCATGCAGTATGAAGGTTATACTTTTTTTGTTCCCTCATTGTTTTTGATGAATTATTTACCTAACTGATTCTTTATTTTTTCAGTGTGTCACATTCCCGGAAGTTCTCAAAATGCAGCATTTTGGAATATAAAGATTTTTTACAGAGAGGAGGAGGATTTTGTCTCTTTAACAGGCCAACAAAGGTCAGTCATTTCAGCTAGGACTCCTATTATGGCTTCCTCTTATTTCCATCAAACAACAACAAACAAATTGAAAGGCAATCCCCCAAGTCACAATTAATTGTTCTTTTGTATAACTTTTCCATTTAGAAGACCAGGGGAGTGACATAGTGATAACAATATATTAGATATTAATATATGGTTTTTCACTTTGATTCCAAGTACAAAAAGTTTTAGATTTAGAGGGTTTAGGACTAGCTTGCCTTCCTAGGCATTGGTTAAATAGACCAGAGGAAAAAGCAGTTATATGGAGATCATTTTTCTTAACTTTGCATGCATATTATATGATTTCTTTCCCTAAGATATGCTATTCATTTACTTGGCAACTCATTGATATTGATGTCATACATGATAATATTTGGAAAATTCAACTTCTTCTTGGCAAAGGATCCAGAAACATTCATTAAATCAAGAGTAGGCAGCCACAAGTGTCACAAAACACAATGAGGATCATTGAGACACTTTTTATTGTAATATCTTTTAAAAGTGCATCTTTTAATAGAAAATTCTATTCTTCATAGCTCATATTTTTGTGAGGTCATTTATGATCCTAAAGAATTTTTCTTAAAACCCTTCTATCTTAGCATTGATACTAAGTATTGATTCCAAGGCAGGAGAGCAATAAAGGCTAGGCAATTGAGATTAAGTGACTTGGTCAGGGTCCCATAGCTAGCAAGTGTCTGAGACCACATTTGAACTTAGAACTTCCCATTTCCAGGTTTGGATCTCTAATTACTGAGCCACCTTGCTGCCCCATAAAGAGTAGCTTCTTATACATTTTTGTGTGTGATGGTTATCTTTGGCATTCTGGGGAAACCTATAGACCTCTTCACAAAATAATATTTTAAACCACATCTATATGTGAAGATGCTAAATTTAAATTAGAGATTAGTAAAAATAAACAAATAATGTTTCCCAAGTACCAACCCTCTGAAATGTATTTGTTGACCCGTTGCAATAGCTTTGCAAAAGCTATGGATCCCAAATTAAGAACCTTTGCACTAAAAGATCAGAGCTTTAGAAAGAGAGTAACACATAGATGGAGAATTTTTCAAAAGTCTCTTGGAATGCATAGATTCTCTGTCAAGGCCCTGAGGTGACCTTGTATACTTCAAATTTTCTTTTAAAATTTCCACATGTAGGAAAGTCAAAGATAGACTATGGTTTTCAAAATAATTGATATTTTCTACAAATTGAGCAATGAAATAGTTTCATCACTTGCAAAAATAAATGAGTACTGTAGAGATGTGACAGAATAATTTATTGCCACATCAGTAATTAGAGAATGTTACTGCACTCAGGATGCTAGGTTGATCTTTGACATCAGTATTAAGTCACCATGAAATTGTGGGGAAATTTTCAAGCGACCTTGAATCATTACATAGTTGCCTGCCTTCTGAGATGGTGACCTTAGTGAAACCTGTGTAAAATGGGAGTCTTGTAGTTACATGGGTTAGAATGGGGGTGAAATAAGTGATAATAAATAACAGATGAAGTAGCAATGTTTTCTCATTCCAATGTATGTAATGGTTACTGTAATGTAAATGGATAATTTCTAACTTTACAGTTCACTGAAAAATGGAAAGCAATATCATTTAAGAAGAATTCTAAAAGCCATTGAAACTTTTTAATTTCCTAAACTTTTAGTTGTTTGGAAAAGTTATAGTTTTTAAATTTTATTTCATTTCTAGAATTATCTGGGATTAAAATAAAAAATAATCCTGATTATCTAGAGCCTCATTTGAAAGAATGATTGGCATGCTGGTTTTAAAAGCGATAGATATAAAATAATTCCTGTTTTAAAAATTCACTATCTAATTTGTTTAATCTGCATAACAGAATTTAGTGTATTTATTAATATCTTAATACATATTTAGATACATCAAAGAAATATTCCCCTTTCTTTTTACCTTATGCACATAGTAGACACACATGCATATGACCAACTATATGATCCATGTCCCAGGAACTGTCCATGGTGCTTAACTGATTTGTACAGTTAACATGCTCCTAATGGGGGGGGGGGGCAGTTGCCATGGGAACCGAGTCTAGAATAAATCTTCTATGGCTGGTTTCTTTCTCTTCTTCTCTTATGGGATTCTCCCATCCAGCTGTTATGATGCCACAGGGTAGAGAAGGTAGGGAAACTTTTGTACCAGTCTAGTATGACAGTATTGAGATACTTTTGTCTCAATCTAGCATGACAGTATTGAGATGGATTTCTGCAATGACCAACTATTATTGTCTCACCTAGATGAATTAGAGCCATCTTTAGAGCTTGTGGTATTTGTCACTTCTGGTAATGTTGAATAGGATGAGAAGGACTTAGTTTAATGGAAGGGAACCCTTTCTTGGGGAACTCTATGTTACCTAACCTAAACTTGGCAGTCACTAGTCTCATCTAATTCCTATTAGAACCATGTTTTGTTTCTCCTGGCAGATATGATGTGATTTGTCCTCTCTTTCCCTTCAACAACTCATTTCTTTATGGAAACAATTCAAATGTCAGTTACTCCTTGGAATTCCAATCAGTCATGTTGCTTGGAACATTTCCTCCATAATGCTTCCAATAGAGAACATCAATGGAATGGCTTGCGATAGCAATATTACATGATAATTGACTAGCAGATTCTGTTGATTTGTTAGTGCGTTTTCTTTTCTTTGATACTAATTTCTTGCAATCACATATTAAACTCCCCTTACCTCTAATCTCTTTTAGTTGTTTGAAGCCACTGAATGTGGAAATGGCTATGTGGAAGCAGGAGAGGAATGCGATTGTGGTTTCCATGTGGTAAGCATTTGAGACCTTTTAAAACTCCCTTCTAGTCTAGATACTGAAAAAACAAATGTAATATAGAGGCCTGCTACTTATCTTGGCTTCATTCCCTTTCTTTTGTAACCATACTCTTTTTTTTTTAAACCCTTACCTTCCGTCTTGGAGTCAATACTGTGGATTGGCTCCAAGGCAGAAGAGTGGTAAGGGCTAGGCAATGGGGGTCAAGTGACTTGCCCAGGGTCACACAGCTGGGAAGTGTCTGAGACCAGATTTGAACCTAGGACCTCCCATCTCTAGGGCTGGTTCTCAATCCACTGAGTTACCCAGATGCCCCCGTAACCATACTCTTAAAGATTAGCCTTAGCTCAAATGTATTTGGAAGATTTATATAATTCTTTACTATTGTCTATGATTGAGTGAATACTTTTTTTAAATAAATAGAATGGATTCTTTGTAATCCACTTTCTTGTTTCTTTTTAAAGCTATTTAGGCCTCTTTGATCTAAGGTATGTGAATGTAGACCAAGAAATATTATTTCTTCCCCTCCCATTCTCTCTCTCTCTCTCTCTCTCTCTCTCTCTCTCTCTCTCTCTCTCTCTCAAGCTTTCTCTCTATCTTTTTTCTCTCTCTTTATCTCTCTCCTCTTTCTCCTCTCTCTTTGTCTTTCTCTTCTTTCTCTCTACTCTGCCTCTGTCTCTCTCTGCCTCTGTCTCTCTGTGTCTCTCTCTTCCTTTTCCCTCCCTTCATCCTTTCCCCTCACCTCTCCTCTCTTTGAGTCTTCTCAACTCCAAGTCCTGTGCTCTTGATTAGATGGTCTCTGAATTCCCTTCTAGCTTTCACTTTATGTATTGCTGTTAATTCTCTTCCAGTCAAACAACAAACATTTATTAAGCACCTACTATATGCCAAGCACTGGGCTAGGTACTAGGAATATAAAGTTCTTCGAGAGTCTCTGCACTCAAAGAGCCTACATTCCCAAGTACTTGCTTGCCTTTGCATGGTGACCTTATTTGGAGCCTCTTCCTCATTGGAGATCATTGGGAAATAGTAAAGGAATAAATTAGCTAGAGTGAAAGACTCCTTGATCCTTCATGTTAAGTATTTTCTTTTAGGAGTGCTATGGCGTGTGTTGCAAGAAATGCTCACTTTCAAATGGAGCACATTGCAGTGATGGACCCTGTTGTAACAGCACAACCTGTCTTGTGAGTTACTCCAATACACATTCATCCTTCTTTTAACTCCTAAACTACCCAAACAACCCAAAGTTTATTTAACTTTGAGAAAGAAGTAATGCTTGTGTAAGAGTTTATGGCCACTGCCTTTTGCAGCCTTAGAAATAGGTTTTTTACCCTTCAAATAATTAAGAACATCAAAGACATCTGGAAACATCTAACCTGTAGTTACAAGGTCAAGAAGTCTTCCTGCCTGTTGTACCTCCTGCTTTTCCTGCTTCTCCAAGCACTATTTAGTTCTGGGAACATAGTGTTAAGAAGGCTAATTTCCTAGCATGAGTGGTGGAAACCTTGACTTTCCCAGGTTAAAGGACTCTTTGAAAGCTGCCCCAATATGGACAGAAAGCTGATGCATCCTCCATTGCTAATAGACATCAGTGTCTCCTCCATACCGTTTCCTAGCTGAGCTGCCTTCCCTGCTGTGCTCAGAGGGTATGGTTCAGTTGAATGGAGAATTAAGAGTTCCATAAAGTTAAATGAGTAGTGAAGCAAAAATGGATGCCAACCCAGAATTAAATTTTATTTCGTGTACCCATAAGAGGAAAGATGAATATCTTTCTTCACTGAACTACACTCAAAATATCAGGTAAACTTAATGAAGATAAACACACACACACACACACACATATATGTAAATATACATACATATATAAACAATATCCATTGGCGAAATTTAAACAAGAATGTTCAGATTACTCTTTTTATTACCATTTATTTTTACTTTTGTATATGACACATAATAGAGAACAAAATAACATAATGCCCACATATACATATATCCACATGTGTGTATGTATATGTGTATATGTAGATATGTGTGTGGGTCTCTGTGTGTATTCTACCTAATGTGAGTAAATTATAGGGAAGTGGTTTTTGACAAAACATAAGGAAGAACCTACTAATAATTAGAGCTGTTTAACAGTGGAATGAGATGTTCTATTATCCTGATCTTTATTTAAAATAATGAACATGTCAAGTTAGTTTTTGGAGCCTGAACACATTACTCTTTGGCTGATGATTCATAGGCAAGCAGAGTGGGTGGAAGCTGACTTACATCTGCCTCATGACTCATGTTGGTTGTTTGGTGGAAATCATGACTTAAAAGATGCTGTTAATAAAGACGTTTTCAACTTAAAGAATGAGAAGCATTAGAATTTGTTAGTTATTAGAATTTTCAAATAATAGATTCTTACACTCAACTAATGAACTTCAATTTCTAGTTTCAGCCACGAGGGTATAACTGTCGAGAAGGAGTAAATGACTGTGACATTACTGAAACTTGCACTGGAGACTCTGGCCAGGTACAATGAAAAAAAGACCATCCTTTTCACAGTTTGGATACATCTCTTTACAAATTCATTTTAAAACACATTCATTCGGGCAGCTAGAGATCCAGGCCTGAGAAACAGGAGGTTCAAATCTGGCCTCAGACACTTTCAGCTGTGTGACCCTGGGCAAGTCACTTAACCTAATTGCCTTATTCTTACTGCATTTTTTACTTTGAAACCGATAACTAGTATCAATTCTAAGGCAGAAGGTAAGGTGTTTTGTTTTGTTTTGCTTTGCTTTTAAAGCATTCATCAATGGATAGCTTTGTGGATTTTTTCTGTTTTTCTCTGCTTGTTCATCTTCCCCTTCCTACATTACCATATTGTAATATAATTTAACTGAGTCACATCTGAGTTTTGTTGTATGTAAAAACTAGGAAAATCTAGAGACAAAAAAGTTTCTGTCATTCCCTTGAGGATCAAGACCCTTCCTGTGTTCTATCATCACATATTCTTTCTATTTCCGCTTTCATTTGGGGGATCATTTATTGAGAGTATCAGCACATGATTTATAACCAATTAAACTGGCTCTCCTCTCCTGGTGCCCTTAGTTTCTGAGAATGTTAGCCATTTGTAGAACATTTCCCGGTTTCCAGTTCCACATAAGGAAAATATATAGAAATATGGGCAATTGGACCAGTTGGCAAATGTCTTGATGTTAAAAGATTCCCAAATAAACATATTCATTGGCAAAATTTAAACAAGAATGTTTAGATTACTCTTTTTTCTTTGAGTTACCATTTATTTTTACTTTTGTATATGAAACATAACATTATATGAATACAATAACATAATACATAAAATTTGTTATAAATTTACAATAAATTACAATTGATATGTTTATCCAAGAGAAACAAATTCTCACATGAGTTATGTCCAAAAATCTGTCTCATTTCCCACCCTCCTTTGCTCCACCCCAAGGCAGTAGGTAATATGATATTGGTTGTACATATATCATCATATAGCACATATTTTCCTGTTCATCCTGTTGTGAAACAAGACACACACTGCTTACACTAGAGAAAAATTCATGGAGTAAATAAAATGAAGAATTATTCAGATTATTCCGAATGTGACTTAGACATTTCCATCTTGTACTATTTCAGGGTATTGGTAGGTTTATTTTTTCATTGTTCTCTTGCTATGTTGACACATTGTATGCATTATTGGGCATTGTGTTTCATTCCAAAAATATCCTGGAAGATGGATTACTAGAGCTGGACTTGGGAAGACCAAGGTTCATCCCACATTTGACACTAATTCTGTGACTTTGAGCAAGTTGTTTAACCTCCTTCTCACTCAGTTTATTGATTTATAAAGTGGAGAAAAAATAGTGTGAATTGTACCTAGTCCATTGAGATGTTGTGAGGCTCAAATGAGATAATGCATGTAAATAGCTTTGTGAACTTTATCTTTTATAAATAACAATTATTTTTGAAAATACTTTATTACTACACAATAGAGTATATCATACTTAAATTACATGGAAACAATGAGTACTATGTCTTTTTAAAAAATTTATTTAGTCAATTTAGAACATTTTTCTTTGGTTACAAGAATCATGTTTTTTCCCTCCACCTCTAATCCTCTCCTGTAGCCAACCCATAATTCACTGAGTTTCATTTGTGTCCTTGATCAAAGCCCATTTCCATATTATTGATGTTTGCACTAGGGTAATCATTTAGAGTCTATATTCCCAATCATATCCCCATCGACCCATGTGATCAAGGAGTTGTTTTTCTTCTGTGTTTCTACTCCCACAGTTTTTCCTGTGAATGTAAATAGTGTTCTTTCTGATAAATCCCTCCGAATTGTTCTGGATCATTGAATTGCTACTAATAGAGAAGTCCATTACATTCAATTGTACCACAGTGTATCAATCAGTCTCTGTGTATAATGTTCTCCTGGTTCTACTCCTTTCACTCTGCATCAATTCCTGGAGGTCATTCCAGTTCACATGGAATGCCTCCAGTTCATTATTCCTTTGAGCACAAGAGTATTCCATCACCAACATATACCACAATTTGTTCAGCCATTCCTCAATCAGAGGTCATCCCATCATTTTCCAATTTTTTGCCATCACAAAGAGTGCAGCTATGAATATCCATGTACAAGTCTTTTTCCTTATTATCTCTTTGAGGTTTAACCCAGCAGCGCTATGACTGGGTCAATGGGCAGACAGTATTTTAGTGCCTTTTGGACATAGTTCCAGATTGCCCTCCAGAATGGTTGGATCAATTTCACAACTCCACCAGAAATGCATTAATGTCCCAATTTTGCCACATCCCTTCCAACATTCATTACTTTCCTTTGCTGCCATGTTAGCCAATCTGCTAGGTATGAGGTGATATCTCAAAATTGTTTTGATTTGCATTTTTCTAATTGTAAGAGATTTAGAACACTTTTTCATGTGCTTTTTGATAGTTTTGATTTCTTTATATGAAAATTGCATATTCATGTCCCTTGACCATTTGTCAATTGGGGAATAGCTTGATTTTCTTGTACATTTGACTTAGTTCCTTATACATTTGAGAAATTAGACCTTTGTCAGAGGTTTTTGTTACGAATATTTTCCCCCAAGTTGTTGCTTCCCTTCTAATTTTGGTTGCATTGGTTTTGTTTGTACAAAACCTTTTTAATTTGATGTAATCAAAATTACTTATTTTACATTTTGTAATTTTTTCTAACTCTTGCTTGGTCTTAAAATCTTTCCTTTCCCAAAGATCTGACAAGAATACTATTCTGAGTTCAACTAATTTACTTATAGTTTTCTTCATTATATTTAAGTCATTCACCCATTCTGAGTTTATCTTAGTGCAGGGTGTGAGATGTTGATCCAATCTCAACCTCTCCCATACTGTCTTCCAATTTTCCCAGCAGTTTTTGTCATATAGTGGATTTTTGTCCCAAAAGCTGGGATCTTTGGGTTTATTATTGACAATCTTGCTGAGGTCACTTACCCCAAGTCTATTCCACTGATAGTCTTTCTGTCTCTTAGCCAGTACCAAATTGTGTTTGATGACAACTGCTTTATAGTATAGTTTGAGATCTGGTACTGCAAGGCTCCCTTCCTTCACATTTTTTTTTTCATTATTTCCCTGGATATCTTTGATCTTTTGTTCTTCCAAATGAACCTTTTTATGTTTTTTTTTCTAATTCAGTAAAAAAGTTTCTTGGTAGTTCAATGGGTATGGCACAGAATAAATAAATAAGTTTGGGTAGGATTGTCATTTTTATTATATTAACTCATTCTACCCATGAGCAATTAATGTTTTTCCAATTATTTAGATCCAGTTTTAATTGTGTGGAAAGTGTTTTGTAGTTGTGTTTATGTAGTTCCTGTGTTTGTCTTGGCAGATAGATTCCTAAGTATTTTATATTGTCTAGGGTTATTTTAAATGGAATTTCTCTTTCTAATTCTAGCCACTGAGATGTGTTGGTAATATATAGAAATGCTGATGGCTTATGTAGGTTCATTTTGTATCCTGCAACTTTGCTAAAGTTGTTGATTATTTCTGCTAGCCTTATAGTAGATGCTCTAGGATTATTTAAGTAGATCATCATATCATCTTCAAAGAGTGATAGCTTGGTCTCCTCATTGACTATGTTAATACATTCAATCTCTTTTTCTTCTTTAATTGCTACTGATAGTCTTTCTAGTACGATGTTAAATAATAGAGTTGATAATGGGCATCTTTGTTTCACTCCTGATCTTATTGGGAATGCATCTAGTTTATCCCCATTGCAGATGATGTTTGCTGATGGTTTTAGATATATACTGTTTATTATTTTTAGAAAGGCCCTTCTATTCCTATACTTTCTAGTGTTTTCAATAGGAATGAGTATTGCATTTTGTCAAAGACTTTTTCTGCACCTATTAAGTTAATCATGTGTTTTTTTTTTGTTGGTTTGCCAGTTGATGTGGTCAGTTATGTGGATGGTTTACCCAATATTGAACCATCCTTGAACTCCTGGTATAAATTCCACCAGATCATAATGAATAACCCTCTTGATCACTTGCTGAAGTCTTTTTGCTAATGTTCTATTTAAGATTTTTTCATCTATGTTCATTAGGGAGGTTGGGCTATAGTTTTCTTTCTTTGTTTTTGACCTGTCTGCTTTGGAATCAGTACCATATTTGTGTCATAAAAGGAATTTGGTAGAACTCCTTCTTTGCTTATTCTGTCAAGTAGTTTGTATGGTATTGGGATTGGTTGTTCTTTGCATGTTTAATAGAATTCATTTGTGAATCCATCCAGTCCTGGGGATTTTTTCTTAGGGACTTCTTTGATGGCTTGTTTAATTTCTTTTTCTGATATGGGGTTATTTAGGCATTCTATTTCTTCTTCTGTTCATCTAGGCAATTTATATTTTTGTAAATATTCATCCATATCACCTAGATTCCCATATTTATTGTCATATAATTGGGCAAAATAGTTTTTAATGACTGTCTTAATTTCCTATTCATTAGAGGTGAAGTCTCCCTTTTCATCTTTGATACTGTAAATTTGGTTTTCTTCTTTCCTTTTCTTAATTAGATTGATCAGCACTTTGTCTATTTTGTTTGTTTTTTCAAAGTACCAGCTTCTTTTCTTATTTATTAATTCAATAGTTCTTTTACTTAGATTTTATAAATTTCTCCTTTAATTTGTAGGATTTCTAATTTAGTTTTCATCAGAGGATTTTTAATTTCTTCAGTTTCTAGTTTTTTAATTTGCATGCCCAATTCATTAATTTTTGCCCTCCCTAATTTGTTAATATGTGAACTCAAGGATATAAATACCCCCCTGATTACTGCTTTGGCAGCATCCCATAGATTTTGAAAGAATGTCTCATCATTGTCATTTTCTTCAAGGAAATTAGTAATTGTTTCTTTGATTTGTTCTTTAATTAACTGGTTTAGGAGAATCATATTATTTAATTTCCAATTAATTTTTGATTTGCCTCTCCATGTACCGTTATTAATTGTTATTTTTATTGCATTATGATCTGAAATGGTTGCATTTATTATTTCTGCTCTTTTATACTTGTTTGCAATATTTTTATACCCTAGTACATGGTCAGTCTTTGTGAATGTACCATGTACTGCTAAAAAGAAGGTGTATTCCTTTTAGTCCCTATTTATTTTTCTCCACACATCTACTAACTAATTTTTCTAAGATTTCGTTCACATCTCTTAACTCTTTCTTACTTATTTTTTGGTTTGATTTACCTAGATATGATAGAGGAAGGTCCAGTTCTCCCACTAGTATAGTTTTACTATTCATTTCATCCTTGAGCTACACTAGTTTATCCTTTAGAAATGTGGATGCTTTACTATTTGGGCATACATATTGATAACTTATATTTTCTCATTGTCTATACTGCCTTTTACCAGGATGTAATTACCTTCCCTATCTCTTTTAACTAGATCTATTTTTACTATGGCTTTGTCAGATATCCTGATTGTGACTCCTGCCTTCTTTTTCTCAGTTGATGCCTAATATATTTTTCTCCATCCGCTTATCTTTACCCTGTGTGTGTCTACCTTCCTCATGTGTGTTTCTTGTAGAGAACATATGGTAGGATTTTTGGTTTCTAATTCACTCTGCTATTTGCTTGAGTTTTATGGATGAGTTTATTCCATTCACATTCAGAGTTATGAATACTAGCAGTGTATTTCCCAACATTTTGATTTCTACTCCTAGTTCTTCCCTTTCTTCTTTCACTATTTCCTTCTATATAATTATATTGTTTTTAATCTGTTCCCCTAATTCCCACCCTTATTTTGCTTCCTTCCCTCCTCCCTTCTTATTCCTCTCTTATTTTTCTTTAGGGTCTTTTAAAAATATCTCCCCCACTTCCTCCCTTCCTTTTATTACTTTCCTTCCCACCAGTCCATTTGTTACCCTTCTATTTCTCTATAAGGCATGATTCAATTCTCTACCTCAATGGATCTTATTGTTCTTCCCAATTTGAGTCAATTTCAAAGCATTTAAGAATTAATTATTTTCTGTCTCCAACCTCTTTACCCTTCCAGTGTATTGGTGTTCTCCTCCACTCCTGCCATATGCTTCTTTGTGAAATATAAATTTACCCCATTTTGTCTCTTTTCCCATTTCTATTTAAGAAATTCCTTTAAGTATTAACCTCTTTTTTGCCTCTAGTTTTATATATATACATACATTTATGCCTACATATATATGTATATATCTTGGCATTTCATCCTATACAGTTATTCATTGTTCCCTTTCAGTATGATTCTTCTAGCTACCCATGTGATAATACCATTTTAAAGAGTTTCCAATATCATCTTTTCTTATAGGGATAGAAATCATTTTAACTTATTGGGTCCCTTAAACAAGGTTTTTTTCCCCTTTCTTAGTTACCTTTTGGATTCTCTTGAGTTCTGTGTTTGGGTATCAAATTTTCTGTTTACATCTGGTCTTTTCTTTATGAATGCTTGGAAGTCTTCTTTTTTATTAAATGACCATACTTCCCCATGCAAGAATATAATCTGTTTTGCTGGGTAGTTGACTCTTGGTTGTTGACCTAGTTACTTTGCTTTCCTGAATATCATATTCCATGCCTTTTGGTCCTTAAGTGTAGATGCAGCCAGATCTTGTGTTATACTAACTATGGTTCCATGGTATCTGAATGACTTCTTAGCAACTGGTAATATTTTTTTCATGGTCTGGTAGTTCTTGAATTTGGCTGTAACATTACTGGGCATTGTCAATTCAGAGTTAAATACAGGAGGTGATCTGTGGATTTTTTCAATCTACACTTTTCCCTCTTGCTCTAGAATTTGGGACAGTTTTCTTGCATAATTTACTATAAAATGATGTTCAGACTTTTCCTTTTTTCATGCTCTTCTGGTAGTCCAATAATTCTTAAATTATCTCTTCTGGCTTTGTCACTTTGTGTATGAGATGTTTCATATTTTCCTTAATTTTTTTGTTGTTTTGAATTTGTTTTATAGATTCATGAAGCCTTGTGAAGACATTAGTTTCTTTTTGTTGGATTCTAGTTTTTAAAGACTGAATTTCATCCCTGACTTTTTGGTCATCCTTCTCATTCTGGTCTGATTTTCTTTGGAATTCATCTTTCATCTTCTTTGCATCATCTTTTATCTTCAAGCTTTTTAATTTTGTCTTTAAAGACACTGTTTTCTGTTTCCAGATGACTTATTTTGATTTTTAAATTCTTTTTCCAGTTGTCTTCAACCTCTCTTAATTGTTTTTTGACTTGTATTTTGAGTTCTTCCAAAACCTGTGTCCAATTTGCTGGAGTTTCTGTGTTTTTCCTTGGTGTTCCTTGGTCCTCTTCTGTTCCAATTGCTCTTTGTTCATTACCTGGATAGAAGAGGTTAATTGTAATTTCTTTTTTCTTTTTCTATTGTTTACTCATATTTCCCCTTCTTTCCCTGCCTGTGATTGCCTGTAATATTGTTCCTTTGATCATGTGCTGGATCTGTGGGTTTGGGCTATTCTATCCTGTAGGGACTTCTTTTCTGCTCTGCTGATTGGTCAAGTTGAGCCCTGATATCAACTCTTTCTCAGCTGGCAGCAGAAGCTGAAAAGGAGCCTTTGCCCTTAGAGCTTAGTCAGCACGGCTCTCAGAGCATTCTGGGGGAGGGCTGTTGGAGTTTGAGCTTCTCTGCCCTCTGAAGGCTTCTTATCTGCCCTATTGATAAGATTGAGCCAGGGCAGAGTTGATCTATGAAGCTACATGTGCCCTGAAGCCAAAACCTCGGGAAGGGGGTTAAGAGGGTAAGATGAAATGTGGTGGCTGCGACTCGTTTGCCTTCTCTACACTTCTCCTCCAGCTGCCTCCCCGCCACCTGTCTTCAATGGCCTGAACCTGGCACAGCTGTGCCAGCAAGGTACTCCCTCTGGACTAGTACCCTTGCCCAGACAAAGGTTCCAGCCACCACTGGAGGCTCAGCACTTTAGGTGGGGGAGGGGTTCTGTGACCTTCTTTCTTCCTTCCCCTTAAAGCCGAGTGTTCTAGAATTCAGGCTTTTGGGGGGGGGGCATACCTTTTAAGTTGAGTCCAGCAGGAGGGTTCGCTTGTTTTGTCCTGTTGTTAGATTTGGTTTTCAGTCCCCTCAAACTTGTGTTTTTAATTTGGTGAGCTAGGGTTTTCAGAGGCCTGAAGTTTTGCTGCCTTTAAGCTGCCATCTTGCTGAGTACCATGTCTTGAAATTATCTTTTTCAACTTTTTGAAAAGCCCAAGTATTGTAATGAAGATCTAGTACTGTAATTTTTGAGGCATCATTAATTAGACTTGATATCTTTTTAACCTAAGCATTACATATATGTAATGCTCACATAGGCTAACATATATGAATTAATCTGTTATAGAAATGCCCCTTACTCTTTCAAAGGTGGTTATTCAAATATCAGTTGACCACAAAAAGATAGTGGTTCAGTAAAAAGAACATTGATTTTGGAATCTAAAGACCAAGGATTGATTCCTTCACTTTAATTCTGGAATGAAGGGAGAGTTCATTTTGCAGTCCTGATACTGTATTCTAAGAATAGATTCCATTGGAAAAGATCAATTGACCATTGCTGAATTGGTAATAGACATGGTGCTGTCAGGCAAGGTTTATCTCTGAAATTCTCAAATGAAAATATCTCGGAAAATAAGTTGCTTAGAAGGGAAAAAATATTCCTGGAGGTTTATGAATAGCTCAGTGTTCTTGTAACAAATAGCTATAAGTATCAGCATACATTATTCTGCAGTTTAATAACTCTAAATAGGCAAAAATGACATGACTGTACTCTGATTTGCAGAAGTCAGTGTAAATTGCAACACTTGCTCATTTAATAGCTGAGTTGCATGGATATGCTTCATTGATTAGGTTTCATCCTTACTCTTACTGCCATGAAAGGGCTTCAGTTTGGGATTTCTCAGCTTTAGGACACATGGTAAATAAAATGAGAATTCAGAAGGAAAAACACCTTTCCTCAGCCTCACCCACCCTAGCAGTACTCTGGGTGAATAGATTAGAAAATGAAATCAGTTTTTAAAGAAATGCTTCATAAAATGATCCTGCTAGAGAAAATATCTATACCCATCACACTCAGTTATTATAATAATGATGTAGTTTTTGGTGAAGTAAGGGCAATAATAGCATAGTACTCATTTCGAATTAGAAAGTAGAAAGGTGGGGGCATTTAGGTGGCTCAGTGGATTGAGAGCCAGACCTTAAGATGGGAAGTTCTGGGTTTAAATGTGGCCTCAAGTACTTCCTAGCTGTGTGACCCTGGACAAGTCACTTAACACCCGTTTCCTAGTCCTTATTGTTATTCTTCCTTGGGACCAATGTATACTATTGATTAGAAGGCAGGAGGTAAAGATTTTTTAAAAAGATAGAAAGCTGTTTTATGTATATGTATATATATATATATATACACGCATATATGTATATATATAGGTGTGGAGTTACTGACCAGTACTGTGTATAAGGTACCTAGAGAAGTGGGCTCATGAATACAATACAAACTAGTTTTTGATAGTTCTGAAATTTTTCTAGAATAAGGCCTTGCACATATGTGTTTTAGAATTATAATCTGACCTGTTATCTGGACTGCCATTTTTCAGTGATCGTGAATTTAAGACTGTACTTAAATATAATCAATTTCTTATCATAGTATAGCAAATAGAAGACTGGACTTCTCTGAATCAGAACAACTTATTTCAGGGCTCCCTTCTGATGCATGCATCCTATGTGATCCTGGACAAGTAATTTCATCTCTCTGCTCCATAGACAAATTTTAAACTAAATTTCACAGTAGTTGAGATGATTGGAATAATCTGCTTAGTAGCAGCTTCCTACAATGATAAAGATCACAGGTCAGGGACTTCTTCAACCCCAAATTACTTACCATATTAAAATCTATAACTGATTCTCACCCTTTTCAAACCTAATTTATCACATCTTAAAACCATTTTATATTCATGAGTTAAAAAACAATATTGAGGTATTAGAACATGTTCTTTCTAATTTCTAGTTATAACATCACTTATTTCCTTCTTGACTTTTCCACATTGTGCTTGATATTATATTTAAAAATTATTATTATTGAAAATGTATGATGGATTTTATTTATTGCCAATTCTTCCTTATTTTGTATACAGTTGCAATATTTACTAATAAAGTTGTGTCTTACAGTGCCCACCCAATCTTCATAAACAAGATGGATATTCTTGCAATTCCAATCAGGTATGCCAAGCTTCACAGATTTTAATATAAATATTATAAAGAACAGTTTGCATGATTTTTGCCACTTCTGTTTTTTGTAGGTAGGAAACAACTCAATTAGCTATCATAGTAAGAATCTAACTCAAAATGAGAAATCTCTCTTACTATAAATTACCCCAGGAAGAAGAGAATCTATAATTTTTTTTAATCTCTGGAAAAAAGACTTGTCAGTATTTAGGAATATGTTGTTATGGAAATCTTAGGGTTTGAATCCCTTTCTGTAGTTTAAACTATAAAAAACAGAAGAGTTTGATGGAACTATTTTCCCTCTAAGAACCCTAGAAGCCTTTGGGAATATCTTCAATTCAATGACTGGGAAGATGTCAAAGCCTTACTCATGACCCATTGATTTCCTCTATATAATTTTTCTTCAATACTTAAAAAGTACTTTCATTGTACTTTTGTGCTTTCTTTCCTTTCCTTGGTGTTCTATTATCTATTTATCCATGTTGAATATTATTTTGTTAATTTCTGTCTTTTCCTCCATTTCACTACTTTGAATATCACATAACTCTATTTCCCATCATTCAATAAATATTTATTAAGCATTTACTGTGGGCCAAGCACTGTACTAAATACTAGACCTAACCAGCTGTTCTTTATTAATTTATTAAGTATATTACACATATACTTAATGTCCATCATCTAGATAGCCACTGGTGTTATAAAATAGTATGTGCCAAGATTAAGTTTTCTCTCTATATCCATCTCTTCCTTTCCATTACCATTTCCAATGCCATCATGATAACCATCACTTACCAATGGAATTATTATAGCTGATCTCCTTGATTCTTGCCTTGTCTCCCTCCAGTATCATGTAACCACTGCCAGACTCAAAGCTCTTAAACATGCCTTTCATCTTTTCATTTCTCTGTTTAAGTCTGTTAAATACTACATCAACTTAAAAATCTTTAGTTTGAGTTTTCAAGGCAATCCATCATTTTTTTATAAGCTGTTACATATACAAATTTATTTCTGGCTCTTCCGTGATGTGATATCTTTGCTACAGCCATGGGGGTGTCTTTACTGTCCTTTGAATACTCCATTAATTTTTTATTTCCCTTTACTGTGCTCTCACTGTTGAAGTTTCCAAATCCTTACCCATTCTTCAAAGGCTTTCTTAAGTTTTACTTTCTCCATAAAGTGGCCTCGAACTATTCATCCCTAATTGTTTTCAACTTTCTCTAAACTTCTTTTAGAACATAATAACTATAACACAAAACTTAGTATTTAATAATATACACAAATATAGTAATATTATTTCTTTACTTCTCATTATTTAAAAATTATTATAAATGTATTATAATTTTAATATTTATTTATAATTATAAATATACAACCAAGAGATAAATTTATAACATAGGGCAAATATCACATAATTTAGCACTCAATTATAAATTCATGATTATAAATTTATATAAAATAATTATATATTTTACAGTTATAAACATGTGTGATATATAAATTATATTTTACGTAACATTCTATAATTGTAAATTATATAAAATTAAGTGCTATTAACCTTGAAAGCAACAATTTTTAGTATGTTTTCTGTCCACCATCCCTTTTTATAAACAATTACATAATACAGTCTCATGAATAGTATATATGTTCAATAATAAACACTTAAGTTGAAGATAAAAAAATTAAGTGCTAAATTATATGATATATGTCCTATGTTATAATTTGCCATTTAATATGTATTTATAATTAGATACATAGTTATAAATAAATTATAATTAATTTATAACTACATATGAAGACAAATATATAGATTATAGTTCCCTCTGTTAATTATATGCATCCACACGTTATGTGTATAGATATGCTTATATACACACGTGAGTAATTTACTAATAATTTTCCTCATTCTGATTCTAAGTTCTTTTAGAGCAGAAATGGTGGCATACAGTTCCTAGCAGAGTAGTTAGAATTTTCTCATTATCAGAAAGGTCAGTTTTATAGTGTGGTGAAATGGAAAAGATATTGAACTGTCTAGCCCATAATGTATTACATTACATGTGTAACCATAGAGGTTGGATTAGATGATTATTGTTCTCTTTTTATCTCTAAAATTCTGAGACTATAAATACACAATGATGAGTATATAACAGTCACCAGAATCAATATTTTGTTGACTAATATGTCACTGAATAAAATCTTGTAGAAATGCACACACGACTTTCCCTATATGTTTCCATATTTTGCCAACTTCATCTGTTCTGTTAGACTTGATGGATTCAATGTTTCAGGACCTTTCTGTTTACTACTGAGAGATCCAGACATCACAATACCTAGTGTTTTTATGCTCTGTTCATATTCTGCTATTTTGCCACCTTTGGCTTCTGGAGACTTCACTATTCTTTGTATCTGAAGAATCTGTAGAGACTCTCTAAGCCAATGGAATGATAAACCTTCTTTGATGTGTACATTTGAGCTATGGCTTATTTGGTCCTGCCATTTGGATCCTTTTTTGAAGAAGCATCCACTTGTGATGAAGAGCTCTGGCTCTAAGTTGGCCCTAGACAGTTCCTTCTGTTAACTTTCCAAGAAGACAGGGTTCTACCTACAGGAATTATTTGGAACACAAACAGTGCCCCAGTTGAAAGGCACTAAGGGAAACCATATCTTATAAATTTATTGTGAAGAATATGTCAAGCCATTGCTAAATTAAAGAAAGGCTGCATCTATCATGTCTATTTTTCCCTTAGACCTTTTCTTCCCTCTTGGAGGAGATCAGGTGAATTTGACAAAATCCCCTCTCTCTAAAGTCATGATTCATGCCATCCAAGTCAGAAAATTTCATAAGCCATTTGGACATTTCCCACTAAAAAGCTCCAACAGTTTTTGGTTTTCCCATCTCTTGGTACAAGTAGTTGGGGATGTTTTGTGAAGGAAAATGTTGAAGTAATCACTGAATCAATCTGTACAAGTTTATATTCTTAATGCTATGGAAATATATACACACATATGCAGTAAGATTTCATTTAATGAGATCAGTACATTCCAAGACCCCTTGTATAAGTTGGAAATTATTATGCATAATAGTGAACTCCATTTTTGAATAAGTATATCTTTTACAAACATCCTAGGCACTTTATGACTTTTTGTAGGTTTATCAGACCTACCAGTATCACTACTCTTGTAATAACTAAAAGGCATTAATGAAAGAAAAAGAAACACTGCTCTGATACTGACTCAACTTGTTACAAGTGAAAACTCCAGACAAAGATTGATGTGGGACTAATATTGGCCACAAAACAATGTAATGACTTACACTAATTTTTCTCAGAGTGAGAATGAGAATGATTGGGTAAACTGCTGCCACACTTTACTTCAGTTGGGAAAATGGCTTGGATTTAGTGTGTAATTTAAATTTTTTATGATACATATTTTTCTATCTTTATTTTCTCAATTGCCAATTTTGTATATGTGAATTTTTACAAGTTGAGTTCATATAAAATGAGGTCCTACTATGTATATTTAAATATACATGTACATATATCATAAGTATATGTAACTTTATCATGTTTATCTTAAGATCCTAGTGACTTAATAACTTTTCCTGGGAGGCAGAAAAGGATCCTAGGATTTGGAAAAGGAGAAAAAAAAGTTGAGCAAGAAAATGTAAAGGAAACTTTGGAGTCAATATTCTAAAGCTAGACACAACCCAAGTGTTTTGTCTGACTTGTGATTTTTTTTTAGGGTCGCTGCTACAATGGGGAGTGCAAGACAAGGGATAATCAATGCCAATACATCTGGGGAAGCAGTAGGTTTTCTTTTCCCATAACTTATTATATGTATATGTATCTGTTTTTCTCTTCACAAATCCTTCTTTCCCAGTTTTGCAGCATGTCACTTGCTTCTCAAAAAGACAGAAAAATGAGGAAAAAGTTGAGAGTGGAAAGTATATAATCTGTCAGTCCTTAAAAAAAAAATTGTACCAATGTCTTGTGTTTATAAATAAAAGATGATAGATGATTCTTTCATAAAGTTTCCTTGGCTTTCTGAAAGGCTCATTGACTTTTCTTTCAGTGAAATCACACTGAATAGCAGTGATAAAATCTGTGAGTTGCAATAGCTTTGAGATGTACTTTATGTGCTGATTTTATATATGTACATATGTGTATGCATGTATGTGTACATACATCTGGAGCTCTTTGTATATACATACACAGACACATATGGAGCTCCCCAAGGAAGACTCCAGAGACTGATTGTATAAACATCTAGGAAGTGTTGCCAACATCTATGTTGGCAAACGTGTCTCATGGTATTTGAGACTTGGCAGGAAGATCTTGTAGCCCCATGGCAATTGTTAGTGCCTAGAAGCCAGCCTGGGGGGAGTTCCAAAGATATGTATATTATTTAGCTTCCCATTTCAGTCTCTTAGTTAGCAATTATAAAGCAATGACCCTGATTCCTATGCAGAGCTCTGACAGGCTCATTGGAATCATTCGGAAACTTTTGCTCTATCAATTGCAAAGAAAGGTTTTTCCACCCAGAAATGCAAGACAGATGATGGTATCTCTCTTACTCTTTTAAGGATATTCCCAGAGGATTCATCTCTTACCAGCCCACATTTGTTCTTCTTGGAATCTGACTTGTCAGTTCCTTTTAGTTTGTAAAGGGCAAACTGGAAGGCAGAATACTCTTCTCTTCTTTCACAAAAGGAGAAAAAGCAATGGCAAGAAAACCCTCATTGCTCCCTTTTTCCTGCCCTTTATTACCAGGCATCTTGATCAGGATCCATTAATGTGGATTGGGGCTTGTATGTTCTAAAGGAAATCAAATTGTGAAAAATGATCCTAGGATAAATGGATTTATTTATATGATTGCCATTGCAAGAGTATTCTTTGATGAAATGTCATTGTGTAACGCCTTGTTTTCTATTTAATCAAGTACTTACTAAACACCACGCATATATCAGTCACTGGATTTGGGGCATGTAAAGGCAAAAAATAAAATCATCTCTATCATTGAGGTTTAACAATATAGGGACATAAAAAATGAAAAATAGTCAGCAACAAAAATAACAACTAGCATTTCTATAGTACTTTAAAGTTTGTAGAGCATCTTACATAAATTATATTATTAGCTACTCACAACTCCTTGACATGGGTGCTCTATTTATCCCTATTTTATAGGTGGACAAATTGAAACTTACAGAAATTATAACTAGGGATAGCTAATAATTGTCCTGAAGATTTGAATCCTGAATTTCTAAGTTCAGCCCTCTCTAGCTTTCAAAATATAGAAATAAAATTTTAAGCACCAAAGCAATTTTTTTAAAAAGGCCTTTGCTGCTCCTAACAAATATGAAACCTAGAATTGTATGAGTTTTGTATAGGTAAAATTAATTTTCCTGCTAGAGATGGTTATATATTGCCTGCATTTATGAAGGAACTGATTTCCCTAAGATTGGGATTATAAGTGGAATGAATATCTTTCTCTTCTCTGCCTCATTCTCAAAAGAGGCTGCAGGGTCTGACAAATTCTGCTATGAAAAACTCAACACAGAAGGCACCGAGAAAGGGAATTGTGGGAAAGATGGGGACCGATGGATTCAGTGCAGCAAACAGTAAGTGTTTAGCCTTTGGTGAGAAATGTGTGTGTGTGTGTGTGCATGAGTTCTGGGTGTAAACCTGAAGAGCATCCAAAATAAGCCCTAATGATTTTTTCATTTGGGCAATGATTTTAGAATATTGTCCAGTATATGTATATATATATATATTTTTTTAAAATCAGTGATTTTAGAGTATCAAATGAGCCTAAAGACTAAGAGCCTATGATTAACAAAAACAATAATGATACAATCAATGCTGTGGTTTAGAGGGGAAAAATTTCCTGCTTCAGGGCAGCTTATTTAGCAATACTACTTTACAAAACTTTGTAAACTCACTCTTAGCTTTTCATTTTAATAGAGCTGCAGATGAGATTTGTGAATAGTGTGATGTAGAAATTACTTTGCATACAAAATGCAAGCACCAAGTTAAACCATCTGTATTTTAAACACCTCTTTTGAACAAAACATTGTGTTTTTAGGTTTTAAGATTAGTTCATTAAATTAAATTATTATATTGAAAAGAAAATTTTTCTTCTAAAAATTTGAATTTCTCTCTAGACTAAGGGAAGTTGGGATGTGTAAGTGAGAATTTTACTCAAATCCCTGGGTTTGCTTATCAGATTTGGATGATCAGTATCACTAAGTAGTAAATTCTAAATAAAAAAGCTCCATTTTATATAAATTAATTTAAATTTTTATAGCCTTTCCTGAGGCTTTATTTTTTATTTTTATTTATTTATCTAGCCTTTCCTAATTACTTTCTTCACAACATGACTTTCCTAGGGTCTCACAGGTAATACCAGTCTTAGGTAGGATTCAGACACAGTCTTCTCACTCCAGCTTTTATAGTCTTCTGACTAATCTATACTGCCTTAATTCTTAATAATTGGGCAACTAATTTCCTTTGGTGTGAAGAAGTTTCATATTGTTTTATAAATTAGTCCTATCTAATGCTTCATGACCCCATTTCAGTTTTTCTTGGCAAAGAAACTGGAGTGGTTTGCCATTTCCTTCTCCAACTCATTTTATAGATAAGGAAACTGAGGCAAACAGGATTAAGTGACTTGCCTAGGGTCACACAACTAGAGTCTGAGGGCAGGTTTTGAACTCAAGTCCTCCTAACTCCAGAGGAGGCATTCTATCCACTGTACCACCTAGCTGCCCAAAGTTTTACAATGAAAGAACTTATGTTAAATTTTATCCATCAAGCCCTTTGCCCAAAATGGCTTGCATAGAGCCAACCTTAATTTATTGTGGTTAGTCAGTCAATGAACATTTATTAAGCCCCTACTATGTTCCAAGCACTGTGCTAAATAGTACCTGGTGTGACCAAATGATGAAGCATCCCTAAGGATTACATCCAGATGGGAAATGAAGAGATGAGTAGCCTGGGTACCCAACCTCTCCACTCCATCTTCCAATCAGAGGAGGAATATTAGGACTGATGGTATCTCACAGGATGATGAGGTTCCTGGGGTCATGATGGATAATTCCATGAGTGGGATGTGAAGAGATGACTACTGCACCTTTTTGTGGTCTTGAGTGTTCCTGACCTGGAACCAGATAACTAGATTAGGGGTGACTTCCCACCCTTACCAGATGGCTAATGTGTGTCTCACTAACACTAATGGATCTTAGAACCAGGAACTTTTTACCCTACAAATAAATGATTTCTCTCAAGCTATTTCTTAAGCTGCATCAAAGGAACTGATTAAATTATTATTCATAAATAAATACATTAGAGATTTGAATGATTATAATTCCCCCTCTCCCTTTTTTTGCTTGCAGTGATGTATTTTGTGGTTTTTTGCTCTGTACCAATCTTACTCGGGTTCCACGAATTGGTCAACTTCAGGGAGAAATCATCCCAACTTCCTTTTATCACCAAGGTCGAGTTATTGACTGCAGGTAATTCATTACATGCTGAAATGTCCAGTAATTCAGGAAGTAAAACTTAAAGAGATAGTATCATAGATGATTAAAAATCAGGAAGAATTGAAAGATAGCTTTGAATAAATTATTTTATTCACATTTTATCACCACTTTCCTTTTGAAAATCCTTAAGAATGTGCATTTAAAGATTTGTTGTTCAGTTGTTATGGTCATGCCTGACTCTTTGTGATTCCATTTGGGGTTTGCTTGGCAAAGAAAATAAACTGATTTGCCATTTCCTTTTCCAGCTCATTTCATGGATGAGGAAACTGAGGCAAACAGGGTGAAGTGACTTGTCTAGGTTCACATAGCTAATAAATGTCTATGGTCAAATTTGAAATCAAGTCTTCCCAACTCCAGACCCAGCACTCTATCCACTGCATGACCTAGTTCCCCCTATGTGCAGGATATTGTGCTATTAAATATCATGGTACTGCTTTGTTACATGATCCAAGTTCATCTGATTAGAAATTACTTACACACTAATTTGAGCAGTGAGTTAAAACATCAACAAAAGTAATTTGCTCTACACTGTTTTCTAAGTTGTGCATAATCCAGTGTTGGATTTTGTTGTTGTTGAGTTTCAGTCATGGGCTATATCTGATTAATAAATATAGTTAACATAGAAAGTAATGATTATTATCATGTTTAAACAATGAGTAGGAGTTATAAAATCCAGTTCAGTTGAGCTAAGCCTCTGAAACAGACATATGAGGTCTCATATATCTAAATGAACTTTATCTCTTAAATCAATAAATCAACAAGTATTTGCCAACTATGTGCTGGACCCACTCCTTCAAACCCATTTTTAGAGCCTGTGTGCTCATTCCAGCCCTATTTCCATTGCTTTCACCATTTTGGACTGCCCTTCTGAATTTACCTTCATAACTAATCCTTTTGAATATCTGTTATGGAGGGAAATCACCATCATTTGAGGAAGGCTTAGATTTCTGGAAACAGAAGACTTCATTAATTATTTTTTGAGATTGAGACCATCTCATATGAAGTTCCTAAATCCTCTTCCTTTCTCCTTTGAGCTTTTCTATATCCCCACCTCTTCTCCTTTTTTTCCCTTCAGATTTCAGAGGACAAAGTGGCAATCCTCTTTGCCACACCTCACTTCTCCTTTGGTGCCCTGTTTTGTAATCTTGTCTTGCAGCCTTCTATCTCTGTTCACACATGCAGGTTGACCTGGTGCTTGGAAAGGCATCTAGATGCTTAGTGAAAATCCTCTTCTCCTTCACCAGTCAGCTCAGGTGCTACCTTCTCCATGAAGCCTTCTCTGAACTCTAATACCTAGACCTAATACTTCATCAATCTCTCTGTCTCTCTCTGTCTCTCTCTGTGTCTCTCTGTCTCTGTCTCTCTCTCTGTCTGTCTCTTTCTTTCTCTCTCTCCTCTTCTTTCTTTCTTTCTCTCCTCTCATTCTCTCTCCCTGGTTAATAAGTTTTGTACACTTATCACATTATAACTTATATTAGTGTTTTCTTGCATACATCTCTTATATTCCAGTATGGTTATTGCTTCTTATCTTCGTGATACTGTCTAGGACAGTAAACCACATGTAGTGAATAATAAATAATAAATCTTTTTTTTTGCTTGAATTGTTCCATCTTAACCACTTTGACCTTGAAACCTCTAGGATTAATGCTAATATTGGCATCTGTCTTCTTTCTCTAGCGGTGCTCACGTTGTTTTAGATGATGATACTGATGTAGGGTATGTGGAAGATGGAACACCATGTGGCCCATCCATGATGTGTCTAGATAGAAAGTGCCTACAGATTCAATCCCTAAACATGAGCAGCTGCCCCCTTGATTCCAATGGCAAAGTTTGTTCCAATCATGGGGTAAGTAAGTGTGTAATGAGAGGCTGAGCTAAGCCCCCTTTCGTCACAGTTTTTTGTCATTAAAAAATTGAAAAATTTTACTGGATTAAATTATTTTTAGTAACTCTCTATGTGATCATGTTGCCTGTTGTGTTGTGCCTAAGAAACTGACCCCTGAAAAAGAATAGATATTCATGTGAATAACACACATACACAGAGTCATAATTATTACTCTGATTGCAGGATTGTAGGAGCATTGATTTAGAGCTGGAAGAGACTTTAGGGCTCCTTTAATCCAAACTCCTCCTTTGATATTTTGGGAGGAAACTAGGCACCGAGTAAGAGTAACAGACTTGCCCAAGGTCACACACATAGTAAATTAACCATTAGGATTTAAACCCAGATCCACAGACACCAAATTCAACAGCCTTTCCATTATACCTCTCATCAAATATATTCTTGCTAAAAAAAATTGCTTTTTGGCAACCTAAACAATGACAAATCAACTTCATGTAGTGCTTTAAAGTTTGCAAAGCATTTTTCTTACGACAGCCCTCAGAGGTTGATATCACCATTTTACAGGAAAGCTAAGTGGCCAAGAGGCTCGACCCTAGGAGACAAGAGTTCAAAACCAGCCTCAGCTACCTGGTAGCTATGTGACTCAATTAAGTTACTTTGTCTCTGTTTTCTCATCTGTAAAATAGAAATAAAAATAGTATCACTTACCTCACAGAATTAAATGATGTAACATATGTAAAGTGCTTTGCAGACCTTAAAGTGTTCTAAAAATACTAGTAGTTCTCATTACAATAATAACAACAATAATAATTGTTATTAACATCTCTATTTTACAGAGAAGGAAGAGGTTGAGAGGTTAGGTGGGCAAGTGCCCATGAAAACATAGTAACTCTCTTGGGAGGGATTCAAACTCAGGTAACTCTAAATGCAGTCCCTTAGCCACAGTGTGTGTCTCATTGCCAAATTGCAATATTTCTCACTTTCTTTTGGAAAAAGAGCAACTAAGGAGAGATTAATGTTAATTAATTAATTAATCCAAGTTAATGAGATCCCTTGAAGAACTTCCCATTGTACTGACATGATCTGTATGAAGTAGGTACTTGGGAAATATTGGTTGAATCTAATTAAAGCTATTTTCTCTGTCAAAGTAAAGTTTAAGACATGTCAGTGACTTCTCTCACAGCCTCCAGCATCCATTCAACAAGAGCTCAGATACTTGTAGAATAGAGATCAGGGATAATAGCAATACTGACACCTCATGTGTGCTTGCACTTTAAGAATGACAGACTGAAGACTAGGAAGGCATCAACTAGTAGAAGGAAAGAAACAAAGATTTATTAAGCACCTACAATGCGCCGCTCACTCTGCTAAGCACTTCACACAAATTATATCCTCTGGTCCTCCTAACAGTCCTGGAAGACAGATGCTGTTATCTCCATTTTACAGTTGAGTAAACTGAAGAAGACAAAGGTTGAGTGACTTGCCCAGGTCACATAGCTATGACTTCAGGTCTTCTTGACTCCAAACCTAGCACTCAATCTACTTTGCCATTATTAAATTAAATTAAAGTTGGAAGGAATTTGAGAGGTCATTTCATTCAATGCTCTCATTTTATAAATGAGAATACTTAGTCTACCCAAAACCAAGTTAAAGTAATTACCTTTGTAAGCATACTTAGTGGTCTTCTGAATTCTTGGGGAGCTCACTACTCTTGCCCAATGCCCAAACAGTCATCTTAAAAATCCCATAAGATCAACTGCTTGGGAAATTCACACATGTTCTCACTCTGAAGCTGTATGTCTAAAAAAAATCCCAAACACTTGCTAGTTTGGTGTGGGGAAAAAGGAAAGTTTGATAATGCATTCAGACTTCATGAAGGAAAATAAGAGTAATGGGATAAAACTGGGGAGCCTCTAAAGTGGTAACAAAGAGAGGAAGATAAGATCCCCTCAAAGTAGATCTGCCTGGATAAAGGATATTGACCAGAGCACAGGATAGAGACCTCTGGTGATGGATTAAAGGAGCTACAAATTCAGAGCAACCAGACTTTCTGCCTTGCTTCTGTTATTGATTCGAAGTCTGTGGACAGAGGAAGGGGAGAGATTTCCATGTAAGTTGGTGATATCTTTTTTCCCATTTACCCTACAGTGGTATTAATCCTGATAAGTTTGTTACAATTTTTGAGATTAAGAAATCTATTTATACTAATAAGCTTATATTTGATTTTGTCCTCTTTAGTAAGCCTTCTAAAGTACACAGTTCATATGTATATATGTATGTATATATACATACATATATACATATGGAGAGAGAGAGAGAAAGAGGGAGAGAGAGAGAAAGAAAGAAAGAGAGAGAGAGAGAGAGAGAGAGAGAGAGAGAGAGAGAGAGAGAGAGAGAGAGAGAGAGAGAGAGAGAGAGAGAGAAAGAGAGAGAGAGAGAGAGAAAGGCTTAAAGAAATATTACACTGGTCCCTACTCCCAATGATTAATGTTCTTTTAAGTCTTGTAGGTTCCTATTTGTTCTTTCTGAATTTCACTTCACTTCATTATAATGCTAGAAATTTAGAAATTAGAACACTCAAACTATGCTGAATATTCTGATCACAGAAGGTATCTTTCTGATCTGTGTGACAGATATTAATTGCAAGTCTATCAGCAAGCATTTGGCAAATATCTACTAGGTGCATAGCTCTGTACATTATGCCAAAGGGTATATGAAAGAACTTTACAATCCTGGATGCCTGTCTACAATAATTATAAAATGTGGTTAAGGAAACAAGGAATAATCATCATAACAGGCACTTATACAGTATTTTGAAGTTCGTAAAGCAACTTACCAGGATTTTCTCAGTCTATCCTCACAACACTACTGAGAGGTAGGTCTAATCTTCATTTTACAGGTGAATAAACAGAGGCAGACACAATTAAGTGACAGCCAGGATCACATAGGTAAGAACTGAGACAGGATGTGAACTCAAGTCTTAAGCCTAGGTCCAGGACTCTACCCACTATGCATGTTTATCTCTAAAAATCAGTGAATAATATAGTATATTATCAGGTGCTGAAGTTTATAGTAGAGACTCCTGAGTGTTGCAGGAACTGAGAGAGGAGAGGAGTATGATAAATGAAAGTGGAGTAATCAAAGAAGATTTCATGGAAGAGATGGGACTTTACCAGGAAGGAGGGAAAGAAGGAAGGAAGGAAGGAAGGAAGGAAGGAAGGAAGGAAGGAAGGAAGGAAGGAAGGAAGGAAGGAAGGAAGGAAGGAAGGAAGGAAGAGAGGGGGGAGGAGGAAGGAAGGAAAGAAAGGAGGGAGGGAGGGAGGAGAGAAGGAAGAAAGGAAAGGAGGAAGGAAGAAAGATAAAAAATAGAAAAGAAGGAAGGAAGGAAACAAGTACTTATTAAGCACCTATTATATGCGTGTGGTTCTGTCAAAGACCAGCAAGTACAATGCACTTCAAGAGAGAATGAGGCTCCTCAACCAGAAGAAGGCAATGTCTTATCATAGTTGGATCCTCTATGGAGAATGTACAGAAACACCTCAGACAGAAAGAAGAGGCACACACATATTGTGATCAGTACCAGTAGAGGGATCTCTCCATTGTTGCAATAGGTAAAAGACATTGAAATGTTATCTGCATTTTTCAAACCATAAAATTGTCCACAAAATAATTATTTTGATACCTTATTTTTACTACATATAATGAATATTCAGAACCATGAAAAACATTTTAAGGAAGTTTTAAATAGTTTGAAAGAGCTTGAAATTATTTTCCAACTCAGTAAAAGTTGTGTAACTTAGCAATAGAAGTATAAAGAAGATTTTAAAATTGAGCCATTTTACTTCTGGTCAGCTGGAAATGTGAGACTAGTGAAAACAAAACTAGCTTAAAAAAATGATTAAAATCCCCTATTTTATATCAGCAGTCTAGCAAGAGAGCCCAGTTCCCTGCTATGTGTGTGTGTGTGTGTGTGTGTGTGTGTGTGTGTGTGTCTGTCTGTCTGTCTGTCTGTCTGTCTGTCAGCTTTAGTTTATAGAATCCAAGAAGGGAACACCCTCCTGCTTTAAAGAGGCTTGCTCTCTCTCAGCGTTACCATGGCTATTCCATAGTAACAAAGAATTGGGACAATGAAAGGAACCACCAGAAAACCACAATGAAAACCCTCTTTGTTCATATTTTCTTTCACACAGGTATGTAGTAATGAAGTCACTTGCATTTGTAATAACACCTGGGCAGGGACGGACTGCAGCATCCGAGATCTTATCAAAAAAGCTCCAGCTTCGAAGGATGATGGACCCAAGGGTTTGTGATTTGAGTTCTTTTTAATTGTGTAAACAACTCTTTTCCAAAAGGCACCAATAGCAAAACATCATAGTTTCAGAACAAGATATAGAATGGTTTTCTTATTAAAGAATGACTCTGGTCCTATTACTTAATATAAATGTAGTGTCCTAAATGTTATTGAGATCTATCCTTGTCTGTACTTTGTTTCATCATTCTAGAACCTATGTTTTGGGGGAAAATGAGCTTAGCAACTTCCTTGATCCTCGGTTTTCTTTTTTTCTTTTTCCTCTCCTTTAATCACATTTTTTTTTCATGAATATTAGAATTCATTATTTATAACTCTTCCCCAAAGATTTCCTAATTAATGGAAAAAGCATGTAGTAGTTCACAAAGTACTATCCTAACAGCAATACTGGGAGGCACACCGTATAAATACTTTTAAAAAATTCTAAAATTCTCCACTTTATGGATAAGGAAACTGAGTCTTACGGGGCTTGCCCAGGGTCACAGAACTAGTTGGTTGGTGGTAAAAAGGCAACTTAAATCCTGGTCTTCTGATTTTCATTCTGGTGCTCTTACTCCTGCGCAGTACTACCACTTTCATTATATTGTTTAATCATGTTTACATCATCGTCCTTCCATCTTGTTAACCTTGTTTTATAGACAAAGATATGGAGGTCTAGAGAGGTGCTGTGCCTTACTTACCTAATGTCATACAGGCAGTGAGTGTTAGAGGCAAGATCTGAATCCAGGTTACAACCAATCATCTAGAGAGCTGGAGTCCAAACCTGGGTATTGTGATTCTAAATTTAGTGATTTTTCTACTTCCTCTTTGCTGCTACTATATCAGGACTGAATAGATTGTCCTAGCAAGAAAGAGATCTCTTGAACATAGCCTTAATTTGTTCCATTCAGAAATCTAATTTGATTTCTGTCCTTAAAAGAACTTTTTGAACCATTATCCTTAAAATCCATTTTCCTAGTTAAAAATAATATATATATTTTCCTGGATTAAAGATGTATACATATATACATATGTTTGTGTATCTAGATACACACACACACACACACACACACACACACACACACACATATATATACTATGTATACAGAGAGAATCATTTTTAGATAATCTCTGATCTTAGAATTGCAATTTGAAGTTCAGACATAATCATGCTAATACTGAAGATAAAGGACATGTTCCCCATCATATTGCACTTCTTCAGGAAAATCTAACAGTAAACAAGTTTCATTTTACATTCAGCTTAATGGCAGGAGTGCAGGAACCATTAAATAGTTACTATATAGACCCAAGGGTAAACATATATATATATATATATATATATATATATATATATATATATATTTATTTAGATGACATATTTAGAAGTAATGAAGAATCATTCTTAATGCATTTATTATTCTTCTTTAGGGTAGCATTTATGATGATTCTTGCTCAGAACAATGACAATATCCAGCAGTTAATCAATGACTCTGTAAAACCACAAGACTTTTGGGGAGAAGCATGATCAACTTTACAATATCTCTGGTAATAATGGGATAGGATGGACCAGAAAAACACTTTTCATCCTTGAGTTTGCAAATGTTAAAAATTAAAACATAATTTCCACTTGGGTTTTTTTCATTAATGGTTTTCTCACATTATAACTATGTTTGGAACACCATATGGAGAGGTTGGCCAATTTTCAGTAAGTAGCTAAATTATTCAATTAGCTCTATGGATTTGGGAAATTACCTTCTTTATTTTGCTAGTGTTTGAATTTTTAAAGAAAGAGTAATTTGTCTAATTGCACTAACAGAGAGCAAGGCAAACCAAATCCTTCTAAATTGTGCACCCTTTTCTTCTAAGACATATTCAGACAGTGTGCATCTGTGCTACCACAGCTGTGTTGTACATAGTCCTGACACACCTTCCAGAGAAGGAAGAGACCCAGCCTAGGTAGACTAAAAAAAGCAGAAGGCCCCCCCCGCCAATTAATGAATTGTCTATAGAAATCTCTGAGCATGGAGTCATCTGCTGTTTTCCCTCTATCACTGCTATGTTAATACTATGTAAAAGCACTCATAAAGATTGTTTCCCTTTGCAGGTGGGCAAACATCACAAAAATCTTCTCTTCCTTTCAGTTATGCTTTTAGATCTGTTGCTTTAAGCCCATGCCCAAGTTATTTTTGATCCAGAATTGTTAACTCTGTAAATAACAATGCAGTCAAGATGTCAAGGCATGGCCCCCAATATAGGTGGTACACAGATTTTGGCAAAGCAAAGAGAGGAAGAGAAGCTCGTGGGAAGGGGGGTACTATTTAGCTTTCAGGGATTGGTTTGGATGGGCATATTTAATGCCCATTTTACCCATTTCATATGAAGAGGGACTGGGGTGAGGGGTATCTTGGTGGCCCAATGGATTGAGAGCCAGGCTTCAAGATGGGAGATGAAAGGTTCAGAACTAGCCTCAGATACTTCCTAGCTTTGTGACTCTGGGCAAGTCACTTAATTCCCATTGTTCTCCCTTATTCTTCTATTGCCTTACAAGCAATATGTAGTATTGATTCCAAATGGAAGGTAAGCATTGTTTTTTTTTTAAAAAGAGAGGGATAGGGACTGGACCTCTGATTTAATCAGTTTAAGGAACTCTTAGATGAAGAAATTTTCTCCACCAAGGCATGTCATTTCAGCTAGGGACATAATGGATTGAATGTTGAACCTGGAGTCAGGAAGAGATGGGTTCAAATGTGACCCAAACCACTCACTAGCCGGTTGACCCTCACTAGAACCTCTCATGGCTTTGGTCTCCTCATCTGTAAAATGAGGGTAATCATAGCCCCCACCTCACAGGAGCATTGTGAGGAACAAATGAGAGAGCAAAATTCTTACTAGACTTTATAGCACTGCATAAATACTAGCTATGATGATGATGATGATGATGATGTCATCATCTCTGTCATTTCTAGTCTCCAAGAATTATCTAGAATATAGAATGATCAAGAAGCTTACCCATGGTCACTATTTATCTGAGGTGGGGTTTGAACTCAGGTCTTATTGCTTCCGGGCTCAACTTTCTATATATTTTTATTTTAATATTGTCAAGATTTTAGAGGAATTATAGTCATGCTTCTTTCAGTCTCATTATATCCACCTTGTTCTCCAAGGGGAAATAATTCCCTGCTTACTTTCCATGAGTTTTTATTTAAAAGAAATGTAGGCTGACTTCCAGAAGCTACATTTAGTGAAAATACTGCTCTAATAGAGGAATCAATAATTGATCTGTAAAGATTTTTAATATCTTAATCTCTTATGACTATGTTAAAGAAGATAAGGGATATTATTCACATTGTTCACCTAAGAAAGTTTCATATAAATCAACATCAGGATATTGTTCTAGATGAGCATGATAGCAGAACAATCTCATTTGATGCAGTGTTTTGCCCTCTTTTAGCAACTTCCTGGGTGCCAGTGATAGGTTGGAAAGGTTACCTCCTACCCCTTTCTTTTCTACATACCCTTCTGACTCTTTTTCATCTCCAAATCCTACATAACTTAAATTCCTGGAAGAAGCTCCAGAATTAAATTATAAATTATATTAAATTCCTGGAAAAAGCTCCAGTTCTAGAGTGCATGAGGCTCACATGTGTCCCAGGATCTTCCTTTTGTCCCTGAAGACAGAAGTCAATATTGCAACTGCATTGATAGTAGAATTATTAGTAATCCTGGTGAAGCTTGAACATGCTGAATAAAAAGAAAATGCTATGATGAAATGAATGAGCATTAGCTCCTATATTAGATAAATGCTTCAGGTACCAGAGTGATCAGTGTAAACTGTGCAATTTGGGAACAAGCAAATGACATAGTTTCCCAGGGTTCCTCATAGCTCTTCAATTGCTCTGGAAAGTTTGATCAATGTCCCTAACCAGATGCAAATTTTGTGGGATACCATTTCATATTTTGGAGTTTGTCAAGTATGTCCTGTAATTCTGGTTTTTATATTTCTGGCTAAAAAGAAGATTGCATTAGGGTATTATATTTTATTTGTATTTAACATGTAGAATGTTTAGGTGCCTTGACAATATATGATCAAGGGAAAATAACCTTTACATTTGTTTTATTAAAGCAATTGTAGCATATGAGGAGAACTTAGTTTCATCTCAAGGCAAAAACTTTGGCTTCAAGGTTTTATCTTACTATAGAATGGAATCCATACCATTTTGTTTTTCTCCATAATTTTGATTTTTTCCTCCCATATTGGTTTGAATGGTGTTTTCATGAGAGTCATTGGGGATCATGGGAAGATCACTGGATTTGAAGCAAGAGGTCTGGGCTTCAAATGTTATCCCTACCACTTACCTATTTAACCTTGGGCAAGCCTCAACCTTTCTGTGCCTCTGTTTCCTATCTATTAAATGTGGAAAATTGAAATAGATGACCTCTAGGCTAGATCAATTCTAGATCTATGGTTATATGAGCTGAGGTTGTTTATGCTTCTCTCACAGTATTTGCCAGAGTACAGTAGTTTACCTACTTAGAATATCCTGGCTCATTGCATTTTTTTAATAATTCTTTTCTCATCAATAATGATAATTCAGATCTATGGAATTCCTTAAAGTTTAAAAAACACAACCTTCTAAGGTAGATAGAAGGATTACTGTCTTATTACTAGCATGGTTCAATGGAAAGAACATTGGCTGTAGAATCAGGAGACCTGGGTTTAAATCCCACTTCTGCTACTTTCTAATTGTGTGACATTAGACAAATAATTTAGTCTCCCTGTGTCTTAGTTTCCTCATCTGTAAAATAACAAAAGGGCTGGCTTACCTAGATTCTGAGACATTTTTTTGCTCTCTATGATCATGGTACACATTAATTTTCTTTCCCTTTTAAAAAATCAGAATGTTTGCTTATCTATAGGCCTGTGGCATTTGCCTTTCTCTCATTGTTCCTTTGAGATCTCCAAGAGCAACTCAGCAATCATATCTGTCAGTTTATACATTGGGATATAGTTCATTCAGGCCAGATGATCTGAACTTCTTGAGGGCAACTAGGGGATTTCACATCATCTCCTCACTTACTTTGGATTTCCTTTTCCTGCTAACCATTTGTTCTGTCTTTCTAGTCTTCAGATCGTTCTCTTTGTTAGAGAAAATTAAAGAAAAATAAGGACTTAATGATTCTACTTTCTTTTAATCACTCCTTTTTAGTGTTTCATCCACTCTAAAGAGTGATGCTTCTTCTTTGTTTTTCTTCCTGTTGTCCCCCCAATTTTTACAAAGTCCTTCCTGATACCCATTGCATTGCATGCTAGCCTTAGCTTATTCTTGTTTTTAGCTTTACTGATAGCCTTTCACATTTTATTTTTTAAAAGTAGATTCATTTGAATGGGAGTGAGATAATTTTATCCCATGTCTAACATTTAATGAATCTTGTTATATGAGACCTCTAAAATAATATTTCCTAAAAACCAATAATGCAGTAGAGATGTTCAGAATGAATTTAATCAAAACGATTTGTTTGGGGTTTCTTTCTCATCTTTACTCAACACATGATACCTTTCCTAACTTTCAAATATGTCCTCTGTGGTTTGTATGGAATGCACCTAGCTGCCATGTGGATTTCCATCATTGACATTTTGTCTAATGCTAGGCTTCTCTCTCTCTCTCTCTGCTTCTCTGTCTCTGTCTTTTTCTCCCCCTACTCCTTTTCTGGCTAATTAGAATTAAATAAAGCATTGTTTTTCTGAGGGAATTAAGAGGTCATGTGGTGTAGTCTCAAAATTGAAAGTAGGGAGAAATGGGAAAAGGGAGTTGAGTATCACCATTGTCCTACTCCTAAGCAGTGTGACCTTAGGAAAAGTCACAAGGGATCCCTCCAAATTCCTCATTTCTAAATCAATTCACCTTTATGTCTCTGACATCTTCTAAGAGTAAGAAGGCAGCCCTGTGGTAAAGGGATGCCCTTTGAAGATAACTAAGGTTCCTCCAAATGTAAGAGTTTATTTAAAAAAAAGCAGAAAATCCCTGACAAAATAAACAAATGTGGAATCTGTGACTTACTGTAGCATAGACATAAACTCTGGGAAAAAACATTGATAACATGCCTCTTTTTAGTAAATATCACAGCCTTTAATTTTCCCTATATGAATACATATTAGGTTAAACAAAAAAGGCAACTTTACTTTGTTATCAAGCAAGACTGTTGCACTAGTTTCTTTTCACAATTTTGCAGCTCTTCCCTCTCCTTCCATCCAGATGAATCTTCCTCATGAATAGAATCTGGTCATGATACTTCCAATACTTAAACATATTCAGTGGTTCCCTCTTGCTTTCTGAGTAAAGCATGGGCTTCTTTGACTAGCATTCTGGGGCTACATTCCCTTCCCAGACTTATTTCATGTAACTCCTTGTCACCGATGACATTCTCCAAAATGGATGCCTCCTCCTTCTCTAAACGCAATTTGGTTCTTCCAGTGTTTCCACTCTTCTGAATACTTGTAATGACTTGTCCTCATCTGTTGAACTCCTTCCTTTCTTTAAAGCATAACCAAAATTCCATATCCTCAAAGAGACTTTCCTTGATCTCCCCCTCCTTCTTCCCCAAGAACTTTCCCTCAGTCTACATCACATAACACTTTGTTTTGTTCCTTCTAAAGTACTTAATGTGAATCACTGAAGATCACAGTTATCAATGAAGCCATCTGACTATATCAACAGATGGAGCTTCCAGGGTGTAGGAACTGATGTCTTCTCTAAATCTTGTTCCCAGTGTCTAGCACAGTCCTCTGCAAAGGGTAGGCACTAAATAAATGGAAATTGAATTGATTTCCCAAAGTCAAGTTGAAATAACTAGTAAGAGCATTTTAGGGATTGAGGGGAGAGGCAAGTCCTAAATTTTGAAAAAACTGAGGATTTCTGTGTTCAGATTTGGGGTAAGGAGAAAATTAGAGTCCAGTGTACATTCAGTGACTTGCCTAAGGTCATATAGTAAGATAAACTGAGGTGGGCTTTAAGACTTGGGCTTCTTGGTCCCCAGTCCCCAGTATAAGACTCTTGAAACTACTCTGCCATGAAATCCTGTATAGCTTTGAAGAGTAGCCTGATCTCAGCTTTTAAGGGTCTCTGATGAAAGATCCACCCACCTGCATTCATTTAGTTTATGTCAGGAGGAAGAGAGGCTGAGTCATTCCCTATTCACAGGGTAGAGATATTCTGAAGCTTAAGCCATTTAGCTAACTCTTGAAAATTTGAAAAAGCCCAATGACAAAGAATCAGATGGGTCCCTACATCCTTCTCAGTCTTCTAGTCCTGGCAATGTGTATGAGAGCGAGGCAGGGTGGAAAATATGATTTCCCTACTTGCTTTTATCCTGCTCTCAATGTCAAGGGCTCTTATATCAGTTAAGGGTATGGAGATCATTCTCTTGCCCAAAGGGAGATTATTGACTATTCCTTTTTATTCTCAGAAACTACTGGGGAGTAAAAGGGGGGTAGTCTTAAGGAAGAGGAATAAGAAACCTTTGAGGCATCTATAGAAATACCTTGGCTTTCTGATTTCCTTTCCCACAACTTCATCAGTCAGACCTTTCTTGAATACCGATTGTGGCCAGAGCACTGTGCTAGTTGGGGAGGCACAAAAATAAGCCATTATCTTTTTGTTCAAGGAATCTGCTGTCTAGAAGCAGATTATGACACATATATATCTATAAGATGAAATGAAAAACTATCCCATAAGAGAGGTTCTGGAAGCCTTATAATACCCTCCTGCCAGTGCCATCTGTCTGCTGTCCTGCTGTCTCTGCTTCTTGTCTCTGCTGCCCAACAGGTGTTCCTGTGCAAACCAAATTTTTTATTCCCATTATCTGTAAAACTTTTGAAGAGAAGCAATTTGCCTTGGCCTTGAATTTGGCATATTTTTCTCCCAGTTCTTGCCATGATATTTGCAACCCCAAATTAGGAAGGTATGGGATGTATTCTCATTCATGAAATTTGAAGACAGCAGAAGTCGGCTTTACGTTTCTCTTTAATTTAAGAGGTGAAGTGTGCAATGATGGCAATCCCTCTTGCTGTTGTGTTTTAAAGAAAGTAAATAGTTCTTGACTCAAAAGGGAGTGGTCAAAGCAGTTATCCTACTACCCAAAATTCCTGCTTTATTTCCTCTGGGACTTCTGGCCAGTTTAAAATATTGAACACAATTAGGTAACTCTGAATTATGTTGTCATGTTTAAAAACATATGCTCACCTCTCTCATATGTTTTTTATTTTCTTTTAAAATCTCCATTGATTTTTATCTGTTGACAGGAAAGAAAAATGTTCCTAATTAAGAGTAAGGTCAAATTTTTTTATTCTATCATATTTTGATTCTTCATAATGGAGTCAAGTCTGGCATTAGATTATATGTCTTTTGATCAGAGATCCAGCCTGGCTGAGAACAGAGACTTTTAGCACCAGAGGTGCTTTTAGCCATCAGGTGATGAATTTTTCACCCCTTGAAATTTATGAAAACTGTTTTTCCAAGGCATGGAGGGATTTTTAGTCTGCAATGGCAGGGTAGTGGTGGTGCAAATGGTCACACCAATGATATTCCAGGCACTAGAAGTTTTGAATATATAAAAATAATTTACACTGATAAAAGGACTATCCAGTAAGTAGCTCAATATATTTGAGAAAAGCTCTTTCCTTCCATCCTCTTTCCACAATATTCATCTCATCCTTGAAAGTTCTAAGATCCCTTCAAACAACCATGAAAATCATAGATTTTAATGAGCACAAGAGTTGACAGTTGCTTTCATTCTTTGTCTCTTTACCTGTTATCATTTAGGAATAATATTACTCTAATCTTCCAAGGCAAAGTGAGTATAGAAAACCTAAAGAACTACAATATGTTTCTAATATATATTTCTATATGTTAACCTACAGAATTACAAAATATATGGCAGGAAAGGACCTTAGAGGTCACTGAATTCAACTCCTTCATTTTTATTTTGGGGTTTTTAAGAAATACCTTATTGATGCTTTTTTAAAAAGCTAACTCTGACTGCTTTCCTCTCCTCTACCTCCAAGCCATCCTTTAAACAAAGAAATATATGTAAAAATTGACCATGTCTTATGAGGTACACCTTATTCTGCACCTGTAGCATTCAGTACCCCTCTACTGAGATGAGGGTAACATGCTTCATTTTTAGTCCTCATGGGTCAAAATTATCCCAAATTGATCAGTTATGAGAGCTAGCGATATTTTTCCTTCACACTAATGCAGTTATTGTATACATTGTTTTCTGGGTTCTGTTTACTTTACTCAGTGTCATTTAGAATTTTCCCCAAGTTTGTCCAAATTTTTCAGTCATTGTTTTTAGAGGTTAATACCATTCCATCCCAGTCCTCTACCATAGTTGGCTTGACCATTATTCATTTGATGAGTATCTAGTTTGCTTCCCTAAATTTCATTTTATAGAGGAGGAAACTAAGGCTTATAGACAGGAAATGACTATTCATGTCACACAGGAAAGAAATAATGTAGCAAGGGATTGAATCCAACTCTCTCAACATTTCTCCACATTGTCTCATTTAAAGTTTCAACTACAGGAGATTCTCCTAAAGCATATGCTATCCAGAGTGTGTCAGACTGGAAATTTAGTAACATAAACCATTACATGGTAGCCTGAAAAAGATCATCTACTTTCCAGGACAGTTGACTTAGATGTTCAGGATATAGCATAACAATTTAGACCTAAGTAAGAGACTTGCAAATATGAACATGTTTCATTCCCTAAGTCCCATACCAGCTAAATTCACAATACTATAGAATATAATAGGAATTTAGGCATTATGGTAATCTTTGAAACAAGGTTGATAATTTTTTCATCTTCATATATTTGAGTTGTTACTATATTTTATTACAGAATTCTAGGAAAATTCTGTGAAGAAGATTTTCCTATTGAAAAATGGCCACAATAAGGGTAACTAGAGGTTCAGTGGATAGAAATCCATCCCTGAAGATGGGAGAACCTGGGTTCTAATCTGACTTCAGAAACTTTTTAGCTGTGTGATCCTGAGAAATTCACACTTAACCACATTTGTCTAGCCCTTTCCCCTTTTTTTGCCTTGGAACTAATACTTAGTATTGATTCTAAGATTTTTTAAAAAGGGCTTTAAAAAGAATAAGAAAATTGATGACTATTTTTGTAATTGGTTATATGTACATTTACTATATTTTGACATTTTATTTTTTGTCTGACTTTCTAAAATTGTTACTCAAATGTTAAAATTTGTTGGTAGGAAAAATGTTGATTTAGGAAATTAATATTATTGACAGGAATAGGACCTATGTTTTATTTTATTTTGTGTTGTAATATTTTTTGGACCTGTGTTTTATTCATATAGGATGTTCCTGGATGAGGAAGCTTCCCCCAAAGGGGCAGGCTGACATCTTCTTTGCAATTTGGAGTCCTAAAGAGTTGTCTAGATCAGAGGTGTCAAATTCCCAGCCACTCATTGGTTTGCCAGAACCAGATTTAAATTTAATTGGGAAATTTTGGCAAAATGAATAAAAATACAACATAGACAATGCTAATCTGTGGTTTTCCAAGTCAAGATGCAGTGGCAGGAATCTGTTTCTGTTTGATTTTGACATCACTGGTCTAAATAATTAAGAAGTCAAGCGACTTAAACCCAGGTCTTCATGATTTCAAGGCCAGCTCTCCATCCACTGTCATGCTGCCTCTCAATCTGGGCATGAAAATAATTCAGTACTCTAATCAATCTGTGATCTTATTAATAAAGATATTGCTAGCAATGATGCAAACCACAACCTTTATATACTTTTCTCCATACATCCCCATTAATTTTCCATAGATGAACCACACATCAAGAAAAGATAATATTGGGGAAAAATAGGATTGTTGGAGATTTGATGTAAATTGAACAGAATTCTCCAAAATTTAAATTTTCTGTAAAGAATCTAGTTATTGGTCTTAAGGAAACAATTGTATCACTTCATTATACTGAAATATAAAACAAAAAAGCATTTCCTAATAAGGTATTTTTTTTTCCTTCAGTAAAGTTAGTGTGTGATCATTTCTTTCTTAAAGAGAATCTCCATTTTCCCTCCACACAGGGAGCATGGCCACAAGCAGGCTAATAGGTGCAGTGGCAGGGACCATTCTGGCCCTGGGGGTGATTTTTGGAGGCACAGGGTGGGGAATGGAGTAAGCATCTTTCTTAGTTTCAGAGTTTTTATGTTTGGTGCCTAGTGTGTGAGGTTAACTGTTGGTCCCTGATCCTTCTGTGTCTTGTGTATTTGGCTTTGTGTCAAGTGGTGGTTGTATTTGTGGTGTGATTTGAATGTTTCTGTGTCATGAAGTTGGCTTGTGCAGTGTTGAACCCTCTCCTGTCTGGGATAATGTGGGGCATAAAATAATAAGTTCATGAAGATTTTATAGCATCATGATCAATATTTTCACCTACTACTCAAATTGTGAGAATAAAATATACACATTTAGAGAGATTCTGACAACCTTTTACCTGCCAAAATATCCATGTGAATCATATTTAAATTAGATAATCTTTTTTTAATCTGGGAGGATTCCCATTATTAGTGGATCTTTACTTTTAGTGAAATGAAGACAAGAACAATTAGCCAAAATAAACGCAAGTAATAAAGTCTCTTAAAGGAAGTCTAAAGAATGAGCTATAACTATTTTCATTGATTCGGTGTTATAGAGTGATGGATAGCATGTTTCAGTGTGATCCCAAGTTAGAGGTATAGGAAATATATGTTACTTTCTTCATCTTCTTCTAAAATAATTAGGATCACTCAGACCTGGAGTTATGGTACCAACTATATGCCTGCAGGTTATTATGTTTTTCTAAGTCTAGTCTGCAAAATACAAGGTCAAATACAGAGTTCAGAGTTATCTTATTAACTAATTGCCATGAGAACAGTTGATTGCTTCATGCCACTCCCCCCATTCTCTCTTGGATTGATTATGTACATCAGTGGTGTCAAACTCAAACAGAGACACAGGCCACTTAGCTAGACATACCCATCAATGCAAGTCTTGTATTGACTTAAAAATCCACTTAATAATATTATCCACATTTTATTGTACTTTTGTTTTTTGTTAAATATGCATAAATTGCATTTAAATCTGATTCAGCCACACTTGGAAATGTTATGGACCACATGTATCCACAAGAGCAGGTATTTGACACCTCTGGTGTATTTCATCCAACATCACAGAATAGATATTGACTCTCTATGTGATGCTGGATGGATGTGTCACTGTTCTAGGGAGAGTTTCCAACACTGTACGTTGAAGGATAATATTTTCATCTTTATTGCATTGGGATCAAATACAATGCAAAAATATTCCTCACTCAGGCTTTCTGTCTTCTCTAGATCTGTTGATGATTTTTAGTTCTTATTATTTCTCCTTAATGTATCTCAGAAATACATTAAAATCATCTTTAATAGACTAGCAATCCTTGAATAAATCTCTTGATAATCTTGCAAACAGCCATCATCTCTCTATCATCCTCCAGATTTATTGGAACGTAAGGACATAATATTTGTTTTCTGTGATCATAAAGGGAATATATAAAGATTATCATTAAACTGATTAAAAGAATAAGCCCAGAAGGTCACTGTATTAATAGATTTCAGCTTTGTTTCATGGAAATAATGAATTAGAAATAATATATATCCATTCCTGTAATTCCCTAGAAATCAGCTAAATAAGATTAGTTGTTTCCAGATGTGGAGAAAATTAGCCAGGCTGGATTTGTCTGTGGCACTTGATAAAACAATCTGAAAATGAATTTTAAATAATGAGATGTATATATTATCTGTCTTTTTTTTTGGTTAAAATATATAGCTATTGCTAAAAATATTGAATGAAAACCAAAGTAAATGATCTATATTATTTTAAATGCATTCACTTTAAAACATATTTTGACTTTTACAACATATATGAGCTTATCAAATACATGGAAATCATTGTTATTTTTCTGCATAGACAGAAATTTCATATGTACCAAGGAGTCTTCTTTTCATAATATTTCTATATAAGGTTTTTCTCTGATTCTTAGACAGCTAGTTATGTATTAAGATGTGACATTAATTTATACTGGAGTTCAGAACCCTGTTATGAGAATATTACACTGAAGTTGGAAGGTTCTCAGCAACAATAGTCCCAAATTCACTAGGCACATTTTTCAGCAACTTAAAATACAGAATTCATTATTCAAAATTAAATTTCAATAATTTGACCTACTAACTAGTCTTACAACTAAACACGTCCAGAATGTCTTGATTTATAAGGAAATCTGAGTTGTCAGCATTTAGTATCTGTCCTTTTTTAGGTTTTTCTTGGTTTATAGTTATATGTTTTCAGGTAAGTCTAGAAAGTATTTTTTAAAAATAGCAAATTCATGCTTTGTTTGTCTATGAAGGTTTCTGGGTTTTTGTTATTGTTGTTGTTAAGTTCAGTTTACTTCCATGATTGCTAAAAACCTCATTATTATGTAGACTAGTTTTTAGCTTAAAAAAATCAAAGCCTATGAAAGAAAGGCTGTTTGAAACACATTTGGCGTTAACTGATAGTCCAATGTATGTTTAGTGACTAAGGGCCAAGAGGTGGAATTTCCTTTGGGTTCTAAGATCTAAATAATAAAATCAAGTATCATCTGTGGTAGGGTATGTATATATGCATTCAAGTCCTTAAATCGTGATATTTTGCTAGAAAAAACTAAATCAGTCAGGGGGACCTACTTTATGTATAATGTGACATTTGATTTTTGGGTTTTTTTCCACCAGCATATTACATTAATTTGTTATCAAGAGAAGCAGTGTGGGGTAGTAGATAAAATACCATTTTTAGAAGTCCTACGTCTAAATTCTGATTCTGAGGACTACCATCCATGTGAAATAGACAAGTCCCCGTGCAACTCTAAAGGATGTTAAGTTATAGCTAATGTGCTCGTCAGTGGAAGGAGTTCCCATATTGGGAACACAGTGATGAAATCATAGTCCAAATTCACAAACTCCCCTCCCCCTTAAGAAACAAACTTCAAACTTAGTAACCCTGTTATAAAAATGGGGAAAATTTCACAGTGAGATAAGAGACTCTTATGCAGTGGGTTTTTTCCCCTCCAACAGAGGAGAAATACATGTTATATTCATGTGACATATATGTGTGTTGTATTCCCTTGATGGTGAGTCTAGGGGCAGAGCTGAGAATACCAAATGTATGAATCAATCTAATGTTTCCATTGAAGCGTCTCTTTACCTTCAACCTCTTGCCCATTAAAACATAGTTCTCCAACACATTAAAACACACAGTCCTGGCATTTATGCCTCCAGATAGGGGATCCAGTGAAGTCATGCCCATTTTTGTACCCTGGTAAATTCTGATATGAGCAGAAATGGTTTTTTTACACCTCTGTGTGTGCTTCTCAATTCAAGGGGTTTAGGAAGCAAAGGAAACACTTGGTCTTGCCTCATGCTACTTATAACACTTTAGTGTTATAATGAATGTTATGGGTGAAATAATTCTTGACCTGAATTCAATCTTCTCTTCAACCAAAGAAAGTAGTTTTGTGTGAAAAATGCTGAGCTAGGAGAGTTTTATAAGCAAAAGATAGGCTTTGTGTTATATACAACTTATTTGTCAAACCATTGGGATAGAGAGATTCACTTACTAGTGTCACTCTAGTGCTCATTCCTGCTCTTCTTACTCCTCGCCATGTCCTACCTCTATTTCGTTAATAACAGGGCATTTATAAAGCATCCTCAATCAACTGAGTGTGAAGAACTTTCTTCCTGTTTGGAAGAATGAGTTTCCAGCTCCTTTAGCATCTTCCTTTTCCCATCCCACTTTAATCTTTCTCTCCTTAAGGATTATCAAGAGACACTTTGATGAGGAAAAACTTGTCTCTGGAGAGATAAACTGTGCCTTCCAGCTGCGGATCTTTTTTTTTTTAAATGATCATGCATATGTACCTTTTCTCTGAGACTTCTCCATTCTGATTGCCTATAATTTATACAATAAAATTTAGGCAATTGTAGGGACTGTGTCAAGTTAATAAACATTTATTAAGCATCTACTATATGGTAGGCACTGGCAGCAAGGTTTTTCCTTTCTTTATCTTCACTATTTGTGTGTGAGAAATAATCCTGATGTCATATATCTTCAGGATACTATCATTGATTTTTGTTGGTATTTTGGGGTTTTGGAAGGGTGGGAGGAAAAGAGCAGGGTGGGGAGTGAGAAGAAGGGCTAGCATGTAGTGAAGGTCATTGATGGAAGTATTTGGCATTTGCTGTGGCCAGTGTTTATTTTCCCCTTATTTAAAATTCTCTAAAAGAGGAACCTTTTGGAATTTAATTATTAGACAGTAAAGAAAAATACAATTTACTAGATGGTAAAAGAGAAATCTGAATCCAAAGGTACTATAGTCCCTTGATTCATAAATAAAAGAAAAAAAAGTTTTATAAAATGTCAAGAGATCTCTTACATCACTTAACTGCCTTTCCCTTACTTATGTAAACTAAGTGGTTGGTTCTTATATATTTCTTCCCATAATCCTTTGTCACAGGTCCTAGTGCCACCAATCTTATAATAGGTTCCATCGCTGGTGCCATCCTGGTAGCAGCTATTGTCCTTGGGGGGACAGGATGGGGCTTTAAGTAAGCAATGCCGCATGTCTTCTCTTCAGTGGCTATGGCAGTTCTCTTCTCTGCTTACATAACCAAGTTTTGAGTTCCTGCTACAAGATCTGTAGTTTTTCAAAGAAAAAATATTAAAATAAATGTTATTCTCAAGGTGGTTGGGAGAGGGGACAGGGAGAAATGATTTCAAAACATCAAATATCATCTGGGTGTGAATAGAACTAAGCATAGAAGTAAGTAACACTCACTAATGAGGGGAAACAGTATGAAAGGCTTTCCTCAAAGGTTTCCACTCAGCCCTGAGAAGCAAGCATTTAAAGATCATTTGTACTTCTGGTACTGTGTAACTTCTCAAACAAACCATGAGATGGGAAAGTAGGCCAGTGCTAAATTATGTACTTCTATTTTGGGAAACATGACCCAAATGGGGCAAACCAGAAGATATACATCATAGTGAAGGTTGTATAATATATACAAGCATCCATGTTTATTTCACATATAATGCCTGGTTGTGAAGGCACTCAGTTAAAAGAAAAATCCAGCATTCTGATGAATGATTTTAAAGTATTTTATTTTTTTAAAATCACTGGGAAAGTACTTTACATTTCTCACTTTGGGAAATCAATAATTTCCAAATATTAAAACTGATTTATTTTATGCATGCCTTTTAAAAAGGTGAGCTTTTTTATATTGAACATTAATTAACAGCATTTGAACACATAAAACATATGATAAAAGTCATTTGTGAACTTTAGAATCTTAAGTATGAAGTCACCTTTCTTTATATCCATTGTTTTTAGACTATCTAGACTCTTCATCAACCCCCAAATCACTAATAGTCATTTCTTTCCCATTACTGTGTATTGTGGAGTTCTAGCCTATAAATTATGTGTTTATTTTAATTTTTGGACACAGACAGTCTGAACTGATTAACACATTTGTGTGCCAAATATTTAACTTGTAAAGAAATGCTTTCTTGCACCAGATGTAGTAGTTGTAAAATGGGATGTCTATTAGATAACTCAAAACTTTTAAAAGCTATATTACCTCAATCTATTTGAAGTGACTTTGTAATATCTAGTTCTGGAAGGGATATCAGTCTCATTTTTACAGTTAAAGAAACCGACTTAGAGATGGGAAATAATGTGATTAAGATCATGTAGCGTGCAAGCATTTGAACAGGAATTTTAGCCATTGTCCTCTAACCCCAAATTCCATAGAATAATTTTATAGAATAATAATATTATAGAAATAGCATCTTATTCATTCACAGGATCTATAACCATCATTTTAAAACTAAATTATCTGCATAATTGATTTACTTATTCATTTTCTTTTGTGTATTCAACCCAACTCTGGTCTATTTAACTCAGTGAAAATGAACATAGTTATTTTGAGTGGGAAAGGACACAGAATAAGAAACTATATGAAATGTTCTGCTTTAAGATGAATCAGATGAGGGAAAAGATTCAGTGTTTTTCTGCACACAGGAATTTTGCTAACCTAGGAAATACATATTGGGGTTTTCTTGATAAAGTCCAAATACTTGACTATTTTAACCTAAATCTACAAACTTGTTTTCAAATGGTTTCTTCCATACCTATTGATCCAACATGTATTTTTCCAGGAAACAACCTTTCAACAAAAGAGAACTTTTGTTCTATTGGTGTGTATACATCAATATAAATATGTAACTTACATTTGAGTTGTATTTAACATAAAATTGACAACAACCCCTTCTTTGTGTCAGCTCTACATCTCTCATTTGGCATCTAGATAGATGAGTCCTTTTCTGTTTAATAAGGTATCCTCCTGATTCAGATGAAGATCTATGTGAGACAAAAAGACTTTTGTCCATTTCAGTAGACTCCATACTCTCCTACTCTCAGTATTGATAATATTTCCTTGAAATCTTTTTCCATAAAAATTTCTAAAGCTAAACAAATAGGCTGCCACTTAAGTCCTTCCCCCTCAAGGCATTGAAAAACACACTTCTGGGGTCATGAATAACCAACTTAAGACTTGGAGCCTATAGCCTTGGACCCATGTACATATTTAAAGAAACGTTCCACCTTTATTTTCTTAAGTTTTTCACCATTTATTAAGGGTCTACTTTGCTTGCCAATACCTATTCACTTCCACCAGAAACTGTTCTGGTTTCTTCCAAGGTTTTCCTAATAAACATCTGGGTGAGTTTGCCATTTCAAAAAATTCAAGATGAGAACATTATTCTGTAGCAGAACCTCAAAACACTAGCCTGGCCTAGCTCACAGCTTGAACTGCATGTTTCTTTGGGGAATGATGGAAAAGCCTTCTTTTTCACCTATTTGTTAAGTCAGTGAGGCCCTACAAGTGTCATTTCTAGACCAAGGGCCAGATTCAGTTTATGTTCCCAAAACAAGAGTATGCAGATAGTCTCCAAGATGGTTAAAGAAAGGGGTAAAATACTCTCTGAAGAGGGATTTGGGGCACCTATTGATTTGGAGACCACTCTGAGAACATATAGTCCCCAAAAGTCGGATTTGGCTATGATGAGCAGCAAACTACTCAGGACAGTCTGGTGGCCAAGTTTAGCTCGTTGATAGAGTAGAAGAGGATCTTTCACCATAACCAGCAATGTAGTGGAAACAGGGCAGAAAGGCTCATCTTCTAGCAACCCTTAGAAAAATGAAAAACCTATTTTATTGGAACATCAAAGGAAAAAGAAAAGACTCCAAAAAATAAATCCAGAACTCAGAGCTTGGTCTTTAGGGAATTTGGGAAAGCCACAGCTTTTTGTTGTCCATTGTTGCTTCCATATGGATCCTTAATAGTCTAACTTGCTATGATATTTGACTGGTAGAATATGAAAGCAAAAAAGATCTTATGTGCTTTTTTAAAGATGAAGATTTTGGTGATTTTAAACTTTCGATACAACTATAGCCTATCTTGACTTTGTATGTATTGTGTGTGCACGCACCTGTGCTACACTTTGACAACAATGTTGGAATCAATTGACAACTCAAGTGGTGACTTTTGGAGCTGGAAGGTAAATGTTCCTTTTTGCTAGTTGGATTGAAGATCTTTCAGTGTTTCATTGGCTCAAAAGAAAGGAATCATCTTTCAGACTAGAGAATAGGAAAGAAGAGTTTGAAAAAGGGTTTGTATTTTTTAGTAAATGTGCTAACTGGACGTGAAATGAGAATGTGTGTTTGGGAAACTAACGAATTGAAGAATTGAGCTTTTAGGGGAATATATGCTTATGCAAAATATGCTGTATGGTAAAGGGAATAACTATTTCCACCCAAAATCAAATTTCATCTCATATATTCTTTAAGGAATAAGGGTTCAAGTTATGAGATTTTAAAGAAACACAGGTGTTCCTTCCATCCAAACCCTTCTGGTTGTTCATGTCTAGAAGAAGGTGATCTAAGCTCGAAGGTCTGCCTTTGAACCTGTCATTTCTTAAAATGTTTTTCTTAAGCTCTTTTATTCCCAAGTTAGAAGAGTGTGTGTGTGTGTGTGTGTGTGTGTGTGTGTGTGTGTATTCATGTGCAAAGAAGTATTTAAAAAATACCAAAATCCTGGTGATTAGAAAGTTATGAGTTTCAAGACGGTACAACAACATACCTCTTTTTATTGTAGTATGGAACTCCTAGGGAGAGAAATTTAGTTTGATTTGGTGGGGGGTTCTCCTCCTCCCATTTCTGATGAAGTAGAGCTATGTGGAAGATATTCTGTGGCTACAGTAACTTTTACTTAAAGCAAAACTCTAAAAGTTTTTCATTATCTGGTTCAGAGGATAATATTTAATTTAATTCAAAGGTTTTCAAGTCTCCAAAATATTAATATTCCTAAGTGGCCACCAAAAGCTTGAAATTTAGGAGGATAAATGGCATTATTAGTGGTAGACAGTGAGTGATCCACCCTCATATATATATATATATATTATATATATATATATGTCTTCATCATTGTTCACTTTCCTTCCTCACTCCTCTTTTATATTCCCATTCCTTCCCCTAATATGTAAACAGTGCTGAAAGACTCCTAAACTTAATAAACACTAACCTAGTTTTTGTCTCTGAGCATGTATTTTAAACCTAAGTGTTAACATAAGAAGAAAGGGAAATATTTGGCAAAGCATGAGCAGATTAGACAGTTAAATGGATTGAGGGTAAAATCAAAATGATTGAGATGCCATGTTTTGGTATCATGCTCTTTCTATCACTATGTGATGAGTTTCATCACTAATAATTTGTCCTTTAATAACTTCTGAATAATACACAATAGGTTGAACCTTCCTGATTCTTCCTAGAAGTAGTGGGCAAATCTGTGTTCTTCCCAGGCTGAGGAAGGAGACAGGACAAGCAGATTAAAGAGATTTAGCAAAGGTCTCATTCATATATTTTTTAAGCAATTGGAGAATTTAGTGGAGGTGGACTGATGTGTAGAATGGTAGTATTGGTGGAAAGGGAGAAAAAGATTCTTTAGGAGTTGAGAAAGAAAGAATATAGTAGCCAAATGACTCATTGGCAAAATCAGAATCCCAAGTGAGCCATGGTATTTCATTTTGTTCTTTTGGCCGCTGTATTGGTAGAGCTCTACCCCTCAGGATGCTGAACTTAACTGTCTTGGTTCTTCTCCATGTGAATTTAGTGTCAAAGTGATATTCCTACACTTCCAAAATCAATTGCCCCTAACTAGTCTTTTGTAGCTATTTCTGAAATTAAAGAAGGCTACCTGTGCAAATCTGCTGAAGTTAGCATTTGTGACTTGAACTTCTTGAGAGTACATAATTTCATCCTTAAAGGCCAAGTAAGAGATATCCTCTGTAAAACCAGGTTATTCTTCCAGTATCTGTGGACCCATTTTGGTTCATGTTTTATTTCATGGAACTAGCTAAGAGACAAATTATTTATGAGTTCAGCTAAAACATGAATTTTAAAATTAGTATCTATGAAGTACTACCAAGAAAGTTAATTAAATGGTTTCCATGCCCTAGTAGACAATAACAGAAAAGAGGTTAGCAGTTCAAATATGTAGAGGTTTATTTTTAATTGAATTTTCTCAGGAGATTAAATACGTTTTGCTTTTTGAATCTCGAGTGATGGTACCCTTCATTATTTTAAGTAAACTGGACCAATCATCACCAGTCCCAGCATCTTCTTTGAATTCCATTTCTGCATCTCAGTATTAGGTAGTAAGGTAGATTCCCTCCAACTATTACTTCTTTGGGGATATTTATCAGTATAGGAAGCTTTCCTAATCACCACAGCACTATTCCCATAGAATGACACTGGTCTGGAAGATTTAATGCTGTCTCCATACTTGGAGTCTAACAGGAATCATGCTCTTGACCTCCAGTGGATACAGGAAGCTGCCAAGGATAAGTAGAGGTTGGAAGGTGAGAAATGGTTTTGAGGCTGGCCTAGACCAATCTCTGAGATTGTCAAGAATTCTTGGGAGTAGAAACAATTCTTGGATTTCTTTGGGGGTTTCAGAGAGAAAGTGCAAAGAACCAATCCTTCAATAATTGAGTTCCTTTCTAGTCTGTATTTTTTGCTCCAGAGAGGAGTTATTCTTCATGGTGTATCTAGCAGTTGGCTTCCTCATCTCTGATCCTCTGGTTATAGGATAAAAGGGATAAACATTCATAAATCTCCAGGGAAATACACAACTGTCCATCTGAGACTGGGTAACTATTAGATCCTCCTATAGTGATGCAAAACTGACTGAAAAGATCATGTTAAATAATTCTCTTTTCTAAGAAGTCAAAGAAATTCCTGGGGCTTTGAGTTCAGCATTAAAGCTATTTGTTTGCACCCCCACATATAGATGATTTTTGTCAATATCATATTTGCATTCTTGTCCCAAATTGGACATTGACCAAGAAATGAAGAACAGGAGATTAGTACATACTTGAGATTAGGACCCAATGCCTTTTGTAGTTCTAAGAATGACTATTATTGGCAATGGGTAGGGGTCTAAGGATTGGTTTTATTTTGTTGTAAACATTAATATGACACTTGAAGATTTATAAAGAGGTTTGCCCACTCAAGCCCCAAATGGAAGATAGTATAAATATTGTTATACTCTTTTTACAGGTAAGGAAACCAGGAGTCAGAGAGGTACAGTCAAATGAGGTCTTCTCATTCCAAACCCAGCATCCATTTCTACCTAACAACTGCCTTTGCTCAAAGGAGTTAGTGAAAAATGAGTATTATAACTTCAATTCTTAATTTAAATCCTAGGCTGGCATTTTAGGAGTCCTGGCCAATAAATGAATTATAGGGTATGAAGGGAGCAGAAAGCACTGGAAGGAAATGGAACACACAGCAGGGAGCTATGGAAGGAAATGAACTCCAGTGCTTAAACTCTACCAAATGATGTCATGGGATAAATACAATTATAAACCAACCCTGATAGAAATCCCCAAGTGTGTTCTAGTGGAAAGAGAACTGAATTTACCCCAGCTCCTCTACTTACCATCTGTGGAGCTTTGAGCAAATCTTTTAAACTCTGGTCTTCATCTACAAAACATGGAGGTTGAAACTAGATGAACTCTAAGGTCTTTCAGCTGTAAATCCTTTGATAACATGATTGTCCTTAAGTTCCTTACTTAGTACAACCACAGAAACCTTTGTTCCTCATTGTCCAGATGATTTTTCTACCCCTATATTTTCCTTCTAAGCTTCAGATCCTTTCTCCTACTCCCACCCCAGTCCATGGGACTATTTCTTCCCATCTATCCCAACCCTCAACCCTGGTTCCTACTTCTGACTTTACCCTAATGCTGGATGATAAGGTTTGGGATACAGGGACATGGATGAGTTTTTTGAGAGAAGAATGACAGAAGAGCCTGGGTTCATTGTTAATTCTCACTATCCTCCAACCTTTAAACCCATCGTTTACTCCCCTTTAATTCCCCCTACCCCTAGTTGGTCCTAACTTCATTCCTTCCTTTCTTCTACCTAAGTTATTGTTCTACTCTTCTTCTCACTTTCCACAAGTAAGAGCCTCCATTTCCCTGATTCCTACCTTCTGTCTAGTCCCCTGTGCCTAGAATTGCAACCTCAAGGCACCTTTTGTTACCCAAATGGCTGACTGGTAATGGAAGAGGAAATACTGCTGGGACTGAAAAGAGGACAAAGGTCAGGTAGGAAGGTAGAGAAGATCATGAGATCATTGATTTAAAGCTAAAAGATTTTAAGAAGTCACCTAGTTCCAGCCTTCTTATTTTACAGATGAAGATATAGATATCCAGAGAGGTTGAGGGATTTGCCTAAAGTAAGAACATAAAGAATAAGTGGCAGATGATATTTGAACCCAAGTCTTCTTGACTCTCAATTCAGTGCTTTACCCCCTACACAGATGTGTTCCTTTGTTCTCATTTTGGAAGGATGGATCCATTTTCATGGATCATTTTCATGGAAATACAGTTGAATGTGGTTGCAGTTAGGTTCTATGCTCATATTGATACATTTTGAGATCAGGTATATTGTGAACTAAACAGTCTTTTGATCAGCTATCCTAAGAACCTGACCCTCTGGGTAACCCTGAAATTCCTAAGATATTTTCCTGTAGAAACAAATATCTGACTTAGAAAACTTTTCTAATGCAGTCCAAGCATAGGAAAACTCAATGCAGAGCTGAAAATGACCTTAGGTATCATCTAGGACAATCACTTATTTGGTGGCAAAGAAGACTTAAGAACTGAGAGATACTAAATGACTAACTCAAGATGATACAGTCAGGAAGTAGCAATCCTAAATTTTTGTACAGACAGGAATGAATTTTACCTTCTTTTAAAAGTGAGGAGGAATACTTCTCTTCTGTCTTGAACATTGCTATGGCTCTTGTGTCCAGTAGATTGGGAAAATCTATGGGATTTAGGCTCTTGGACATAGCCATGATTCTTATGCTTAGTAGGACTGGGGAAATTTGGGATATGAGGGTTGAGTGTAGCATTTACTCATATGAGATTAGCAATATTTGTCAGAAATATGATTGCTTTTTCCTCCACATTCATTCCAAATGACAACTGATGTTTTGTTTTCCTCTATACGGAGTTATTTCTGCCCACCTGGCTAGACAGTTTATATTGCAAGTTTGAGTTATTACAGAGCTCTTATTTTTCCTTAATCTACTTACTAACATGGTAGTACCACAATTTCTGAATTGTACTCTTGTAGGTGGTATATGTCAGCCATGTGGCTGCTGCCACCCCTTGCAGACTTTCACTGAAAGGTTTGACTTAGGGGCTAGGCTTTTGGTCTTATCTCCATGTCCCTGGTTTAACTTAAGCACTGTTTGTTTTTGGAGTGCATATGTGTAGCCCCCAGTAGTGAGAGTGGACCCCAGTAAAATCCAGGCCATGATCTGGCCAGGACAGAGTTTGGTTAGTTTAGCACTAGGTTAAAAGATTTTTTTTTTGGAAGATTAAATCCTGTATCTAGGAGGTTGCATGATAACTTGGTGGTGGGAGTGGCATATATCCAGTATTCTGATAAAATGCATGAACCCCTTGCTTGATGCCCCACATAAAGCCAGATTATGGGGAGGTTGCACCCAACCTTTTGTTGTTGCCTTGTAGTGTCTTGCTGTTTTATTGGCTTAGGGATCACTTTCTAGGAGATTGGACACTGTGATTAAGCTTTTTTTTACTTGCTTACTCTGAAACATGCTAAACTTCTGCACTTGCTCAACTAACCTGAGTCTGTGTCCATTCTCCTTTGAGTGCACAGTCTGACTATACACTCTATTAATTTATGAAAGAATGAAAGCTTTCGGTTCCATGAGGTGGTAAGAGCTCATAACACTGAGGCACTGAAATGACTGAATTCATGGCCATCATGATGGCCATTCACGGTGGGCATCTAAGTGAATAAAGTGAATATGAGAGGTTGCAACATGAGCCTAAGCATTCCAAGCAGACCTTGTTGCCTCAAATGCCCCATTTTGTATAAAGCAAAATATCCAATAGGAATAGCCAGTCCTGTTAGACTTTCTGTTATTTGGGGTTCTATTTCAGTCATGATGTTCCTACATGGCAGGTCCTGGAGGTTTCCTTTAATTTAGCATGAGAAACTGGAAGGGACATTTGGCTACTCAGAATTTATTGTTGGCCGACACTCTCTAGATTTATGAATATTGATTATTTTCCATCTCAAATTAAAGTGAATTTGGAGTCTCTGCCTCAGTGTGAGTTGATTACTTTACTCTGGACCTAGCATTTGTTATTTATCATTATCATTATTACTACTATTATTCCATTTGTGGTCTGATTAATATTGTGTGTTTTTTTTTTCCTGCCTCCATCTTCTTTTGACACACTCTGGAAGAAATGTCAAAAAGAGAAGGTTTGATCCAAGTCAGCAAGGCCCCATCTGAAGCCACTGCTCTGGATCAGCTTCCCCTTGTACTCTGGAATTGTGGGTATGAAGTCCTTGCAGCCAATGTTCAGGAACTCTAAGTCAATAAAGAAGAACTGTGGGTGATGACCAGAGAACTAAAGGTGGGGTGAGGGGATGAGGGAAAAGAAAACTGTCCTTTTTGGAGATAAGTTCAGATACTTATCCCTTCCCTACATCTGTCATCAAAGGGGGGGGAAAGACAATCCAGGCATTAGAAGGGAAAAAAAAAAAACCAACTTTCACAATATGTTTGTGGTTTTGTTTTTTGTTTGTTTGTTTTTTTAATGAAAGGAAGAAGGGGCAAAACCAAATCATGTGCAATAAAAGGACCATTTCACAAAAATAAAACAGCAGATGATTTTTTTCCTCTCAGCCTGCTGATACTCAGAATCCTTGAGACGAATGGCATGACTTTTTTTTTCTTTTCATACTGATGACAACTTCAGTGGCATGAAGAACTAATTTTGAAAGGGTATAAACTGCATGGCGTATATACAACAAGCTCACAAGCCAATCCTCAGCAAAGCCTGCAATTGAATTCATAAAGTGAAGAGAACATGTGAACTCAAAGAAGCTGATTTGGGGCTCATTTCATACAGGAACTTCCTTCATCAACTATATAGAATACTGTTCAGTGCTCTCTGTCTCTCTGTCTCTGTCTCTGTCTCTCTCTCTCTCTCTCTCTCTCTCTCTCTCTCTCTCTCCTTAATTCTCTCTCTCCATCTCTCTCTGTCTAAACTCTAGCTCCCTCCTTTTGTTGAGTTACCATTCCCATTGTGTTCTGACCTGGACCAAAGGCCCTTTGGATATGGGAGCTATTGTCTGGACAATGATGCTAATGTATATTTCTTTTAAAAATGTAAATAATGGAAAACGTTTTTGACCTCATTTTCACTAGTCTCTATTGAAAGATTCCTTGTAAAGGCTCTCTGTAAATTTATTTTGTTTTTCTTTTGTTTTGCTCCCCCACCTTTTTTTTTTTGGTAGCATGTTGTATGGTGGGTGTTGGGCTTGCTCAAAAAATGATGGAGATAGCTTGCAGATGCAAGGAGTTTGGGCACAGAACAGATGTGGCTTAAAGTTTGTATGCTCAAAACCAAAAAACTACAATAACAAAATCCACATTAAACTAGACATGTAAATGCAAATGTATGTAATAACTACAAATCTCTAGAATTTTTGATGTCATGCAAAATTTATGTACATAATGTAAGAAAGTAGACACCTTCTCAAATTAATCACAAAAGTGCCAAGTTCATGATTTTAATATTTGGTTTTAACAATTTTCTTTCCCTCTTTCTCATGTGAAAGGAGAACAAGCTTAAATGAAGCCTTAAATTATAATCACAAATGCCCAAAACTTGTGGAAAGCTAAGCTTTCCTTTTTAGTAGTATACATACATATATACATATATACATATATAAATATTCTTGTCAATCTTCCATTCATGTTCCCTCTGTCTCTCCCTCATTGGCTATATAGTAGAATCTCTTCTGGAACCATTACTGGGAGAATAAGACCAACACTTGCCTCCTTGGTTAACTTCGTTATATTGGGCTTTTACTGTATGTAGTTGTGTTTGGGGGAATACAACTTGACTCACAGTAAATCGCAATCCATGTGCAGTGATAAGAAGATTTTACTGTATCGCAATTCTCAGCATATTCTAGGCAGAATTTCTGAGGTAACTTGTGCATGTGAGTCACTCTGAGTTTCCTTCAACATTGCAGACTCCTTCCTATTCCTCATCAGGATAGCTTTGGTTTAAATGTTAGCTATTACCACTAAGTTGTGAACAGACTTTGTTTTGGAGGAACCCTTTTAGATCAGTATTTTGATAGACAACTAAACACACCAGACAAAGAGCTCTGCAGGAAAGGGTCACAGGTAAAAGCCATCTTCAAAAAGGTTCTAAAAAGAACCGACAATTTCCACTCCTTTGGAGGAAAAAATGTGCCATCCAATTTGCTTTTGCTACTGGACTAGTTTTGAAGTTTTGATTTAATCCGTTCCTTGAAAGAAAATAAGGGCAATGACAATAATTGACACCTATTCTTTTGGCTTTGGAAAATACCACCCTTAACACCTTTTTGGTTGCTTTTATTTTTAGGTTTAAAAGTTGAACTTTTCAGGGTATATTAATCATAGTGGTATTTCAATTCAATGCAACAAACATTTATTTAGCACCTATTATGTGCAAGATCTAGGCTAAATATTAAGGATATAGACACAAGCCAACTCAACAAGTACTCTTTAGCTCAGCCTGTGTTGTAGGCATTGAGCAGAAAAAGAAAGACAAAAAAATGATGCCTGCCATCACGGAACTCACAATCTAATGGGGGAGATAATGAGTGAACAAACTATGTGTGACAAAAGAAAAGTCTCTGCCCATGAGGAGATTCCCTTCTATTAACTTATATAGCAGCAACCTTTATTTTTTAATTGCTAAAACAGACCCTATTGCAACATCTTGATACTGTTATTCATGAGTAATAGGTGCTACATATATGTGCAGTCTTTCTGTAGAAATAAGATCTAGGTTTTTATTGTAATAACAGGGCTACAAAAGGGTCTTCCCTTTTGGTCTTCCGAAGACACAAAGTTGTGTCCATGAATTGTAGAAATGGGCTCTTTCACGTTGGGGGAAACTCAGAGTACTTAGAATATTTCCTGCTGTTGCATTGCTTAGTACCTCCCTGTTACTGGATGATACCCACCCTCTGGCAGATACTAAGCTGCTGCTACCTAAATGACCCACATTTTACTTCTGTTCCAGAGGTAAGATGGTGGCTCTAAAGAAACACCATTTGCTATTCGTAAACAAGTTCAGTCTATCCCGTTCAACTTTTGAGCAATTCTCAAACAACATTGTGATGTGCGATGTTATATTTAAATCAGACCACAGTGGTCCCCAGATATTATGTACATATGGCCAGTGTCTGTGTAACTTTTTGTTACACCAGCAGTTTTGTAGGTGATAGGAACCTAATGCTCCGATGTTCAATTACTTGCACATATGTGTAAAATCCACAAGCTTTATGCTGTGTCTACATTGAATAAAAATAAAGGGAACCTAACACCCAAAATGGTTAAAACAGAAGAGAAACAATTTTAAAATCGAGGATAAGAATCACCTTTCCAGTGGTGTTTTGGGCTGTAGAATTTCCACCCTTCCACAGCATACCATTTGATTTTGTACATGCCGTTCTGTTGCTCGATGTTGTGGGGGTGTATCTTCTATTAATTGGAGCCCATAGCCCAAGCCGATCACTTTTTAATATTACTCAACAAGGATAAGTGTTAAGTGCTGACAAGTTCCCATTTCACCTGCTCTACTTCTGCTGCACTAATTAACGACGTTGGGGTGAGAAGATGTGTGCTAAAGATGATGCTCATGCTGGTATGCTGCATGATTCTACTGAATTAGAGCTAACCCTACTAGACAAATGAATCGAACATATAGGTGCATGTTAAGAACCAAGAACCACATAGAACTCTGGAGTTTTACCAAGTTTTCTTTACTATGCAAAGATGGGTATTGCACAAACAAAATTCAAAGACTAGTAGCTGAGGAATTTTACAAAACAATACTTGAATTTATTTTGTTTAAAAGCATCCCATCACGTTTTCTAGTCACTCTCACTTTCTCCATGAATCTTCTTTTAAAAATGATTTGTAATTATTTTTTAAGTGCACAGTTGGATGTTTCAAATCCATTTTGATTTAAATTTAATAACTCATTCATATCTTGTTGGCTGCTGATGAATGGAGATTCAATAGTCATTACTCTGCATCTTCTAGTCTAACGAGTATTAAAACTTTCACGAACATAGAATGTTGTCGCTTTATGTTTTACTCATTTTCTTGCTATTCTTTTCTGTATTCTCTCATGTTGTTTATTAAATGTCTGCTCAGAATCTCAACTGTGTGCTAGAAACAGTCCTTTTAATGAACAATTAGCTTACAATTCCAGCATTGAATCCAAATGGGCCAAATAAAATAAATGTTTTGATGAAAGATGGATACCTCCCCTCCTCAGGAATCAGGCTTCCTGGCATGAGAAGACTTAGAGACAAGGGAACCTGCTCTTTTTCTGAATTATGAATGGTGGTGGGAACATCAATGATACTAGATTTGAGAGTGAAACCAATTAGTTTCAAAATACAAGTATCCCTTCCATATTGCAACTTTCTCCATCATGATGTTAATATATCATGGGTTGGCATAAGAAAGGAAAGGGGAAATTTGGGGGAGTCTTGTGGAAGCTGCAGATGAAACACAAAGGCCAACAGACAGCACAGAGAAACTCAGAAATGCATAAAATATGTGTATAGAATTATATGCCAATATATTTTATCTTTTAATCCCATAAACATACACAAATTTTTTAAAAAGTTAAAATAAGTAAAATGTTATAGTAGGGAATTTCAAAGGTTATTTAATTTTTTTCTTTTATCATACATGTGGTATGTTTAGTGTTATTCACAATTTTGTTTTATTTTTTAAAAGTTCCTATTTATTTTATATTTTTAAATTTCTTTTTTCAGAGAGTATTTTTATTTAACATTGGCCTATATATATAACCTCTGACCAAATTCTTGACCCAAATTTTACAATAAGGTACTGTAAATGTCCCATGAAAGGAAAAGAAAAAAATCCAATTTCTTCTTTGGAATGAAGGGTCAAAAATTTATGTGGATTTCCCAGATCATGGGGGTGTAATACTCCTAAACCCCACAATGTGGAAGGGATACCTATGTATAAAATACACTACTTTTATTGCTGGGAAGGTCCAGTAGTGAACTATTGGGAAAACATTTTGAATTTGATGATTCTTTGCCCTAATTATTTTTATTTCTGAACTATAAAGAAAACAGATCAAAAGAACTAGTTTCAAACCCTACCCTTTGTTTTGGCTAATTCATTTTCCATTGAGTCCAGTTCTTCCTGACTCCATTTGAGGTTTTCTTGGCAAAATGACTGAAGTGATTTGCCATTTTCTTCTCCAGTTCATTTGACAGATAAGGAAATTGAGGCAAATCGGGTTAAGCAACTTGCCCAGGTTCACATGGCTAGTATGTGTCTGAGACCAGATTTGAACTCAAGAAAAATGAGTCTTCCTGACTCCAGACTTGGTACTCTATCCACTGAGCCACCTACCTGTCCCAATCCCACCTTTAATGCTTGTGGTCTCTATGACCTTAGATAAGTCCTCAATCTCACTTTAGCCTTAATTTCCTGATCTGCAAAATGAGGAGGTTGAACTGGTTTCTGGAGTTGCACAGGTCAACTATATTTTGATCAAATAAATTACTAACAAAATAATCCAAATAAGGTCCACACATTTCTTTTGCTCCCTGATCTAGCTTATGCAAAAAAATCTGAGTGTGAGCAATTATACTCATAATATGAGAGGCAGAGAGGAGGACAATAAGAGTGACAAATTTGGAGAGTAATGATTATTTTTAAAAGTTTATTCCTTAAGTTTAATGAAATGCTAAAAAACTCAGTAAATTATATTTTCTATGATGATTTTACAAAATTATTCTTTAACTTATCTCCAGTTTTTTAGATCTTCTTTTAAGTGTATAGCCTATGTGGGGCAGCTAGGAGGCTCAGTGGAGTAAGAGCCAACACTAAGGACAGGAGGTTCTGTTTTCTAATTGGCCTAAGACACTTCTTAGCTGTGTGACCCTGGGCAAGTCAGGTAACCCCAATTACCTAGCCTATCTACTGGCTTGGAACTAATAACAGTATTGATTCCAAGAAGGAAGGCAAGGTTTTTTTTTTTTTTAAAGAATAAAGCCTATATCCAGGGATGATCTATGTGAAAATATTTTTGTTGTTCAGTTGTGTCCTGTTGTCCACGAGTATATGGGCATTGTCCATAGGATTTTTTTGGCAAAGATACTGGAGAGGTTTTCCATGTTCTTTTCCAGTGTGTTCCCATTTTACAGATGAGGAACTGAAACAAATAGGACTTAAGTGACTTGCCCTGAGTTATACAGCCAGTACTTGTCTAAGACTGGATTTGGACTCAGAATTTCCTGACTCCAGCCCCAGCATACTATCTGCTGCACCATCTAGCTGCCCTGATCAAAATAAAAATATTAATGCTACTTTATTTGATGTGGATTGAAACTATTGAAAAATTCATGGAATATGAAATTGTATTTCAGACAAATGTGGTTACCATTCCGGCACCCATCTGGGCCAATTCAATGTGGGAATATAAAATTTATGAATTATACAACCAAGGTTCTAATCTTCGGGGTGCTGTTATCTTGCCATACAGAAACACCTCTACGTGCTTCCTTTTTTCCAATTTCTCCAATAAGATTAGTGTTTTGTTTTGTTTTTTTGCAAATGGATTATTCCTGGCATTGGGGATAAAGTGTAGAATGCAGAATCAAGAAGAGTGGAGTTCAAATCCTATGTCAGGTCTTTACTTTCTGTGTGATGATAAGAAAATCACTCAAGTTCCATGTAGTATCAGTTTCCTCATCTATAAAATGGATACCTGTAGTACCTACCTCACAAAGTCATGGTGAGATGAGAATGTGATGATGTAAACAAAGCACCTTACAAGATTTCGAAGACATACCCTTTGGGGCAACGAGGCGGCTCTGTAGATTGAGAGCCAGACCCAGAGATGTGACCTGGAGCAAGTCATTTAACCCCAGTTGCCTTGTCCTTACAGCTCTTCTGTCTTGGAACTAGTATTTAGTATCATTGTACAACAGAAAGTAATAGTTAAAAATAACAATAACATCATTTTCCAGGAAAAACACCCATCAGGTAATGCATTTCAAGCCAAATTAAATTATTTTGAATTTATAGAATCAAGGGGCAGCTAGATGGTGCTATGAATTAAGCAACATATCCAGAGTCAAGAAGATCTGAGTTCAAATGTGACTTCAGATACTAGCCAAGTGACCCTGGGCTAGGCAAATGACTTAACTTTCTTTGCCTCCATTTCCTCATTTATAAAATAAGCGGGAGAAGGAAATGGCAAACCACTTGAGTGTGTTTACTGAGAAAAGCCCAAATGGGGTCATGGAGAGTCACATACAGCTGAAATCAGTGAAAAACAGCAACCACACTGTTGCATCATGGATTCAGAGCTACAAGAGACGTTGAAAGGCATCTGGTCCAATGGCTCATTTTTCAAGAGGGGGAAGATATGGTCTTGAAAAGTTCAGAGAGGTTTCCACACAACATTTCACAAGCAGAAATAGCAAGCTGAGATCTGAATCCAGAAGGGCTTGTGAGTCCAAATCCCACATTCTTTCTATGGACCTCCACAGTTGACCATCTCCATTAATAAGGATAATATAGAGTTTAATATATATGGTCACTCCTGCCAATACATACATATATACACATATATGTGTAACATCCCATTTCATTCTAATAATGTCCTCAACAAAATGAATCTGCCTGTCTTAGATCAAAGCTGTAGAAGAGGTTGCTTAAAATTATACACAAATGGGGCAGCTAGGTGGCTCAGTGGATAGAGACCCAAGCCTGGAGATGGGAGGTCCTGGGTTCAAATCTGTTCTTAAACACTTGGGCACTTCCCCATGTGACTCAGACGGCAAGTCACTCCCAATTCCCTAGTCCTTGCTTTTTTTCCCTTTTTTTGCCTTGGAACCAATACTTGGTATAGATTCTAAGACATAAGGAAAGTGTTGGTTTGTTTTTTTAATAATCCTACAATACAGTTAGGAGAACTAGTTTTAGCTAGAATTCGTAGCCTGTCTCAGAACCATATGGGGTCCTTTTCCTATGACTTCCAGATCAAACTTCCATTGGACAAATCAGATATACCTGGCAACATTAGTTAAAAGATTTGCTTTAACACATTTTTAAGAGTATTCATTAATGGGGGCAGCTGGGTAGCTCAGTGGATTGAGAACCAGGCCAAGAGATGGGAGGTCCTGAGTTCAAAGCTGGCCTCAGACACTTCCCAGCTGTGTGACCCTGGGCAAGTCACCTGACCCTCATTGCCTAGCCCTTCCCACTCTTCTGCCTTGGAACCAATACCCAATATTGATCCCAAGACAGAAGATAAGGACTAAAAAAAAAAAGAGTATTCATTAACAAGGAAGGATAATGTTATGGAGAGAGTACATTGCTTAGAGTTAGGAAGTCTGGGTTGGAATGCCCCCTCAGATATTACTGGCTAACTGTGATGATGGTGAACCACATTACCTACCTAAGCTTGTTACCCCATATATAAAATGGGATAACAGTATCTATAGTTTCTACCTCACAGGATTGTTGTGAGGCTTAAAGGAAATGATAGATGTTCATCCCAGGGCTCCCCAAGAACACTGGGCTCAGATAGACCAGGGGTTCAAAATTCAGGCTTGACCTCAAATGGTCAGGTTCTCTTCCTTTGGCCAGTTGTCATCAGTCGAGTTAAGTCAAGAAAGTCTCCAATAAAAATTAGTGACAGATTATGCTGTGGATGTGCCCAGATTATGTGTGACAGTCGCAAATCCTGCACAGATACTCAGCATATAACAGTGGTTGACTTTGGGTCAAGGCAGGGAGGTGGCACAGTGGATAAAGTGCTGGGCCTGGAGTCAGAAAGACTCATCTTCATGAGTTCAAATATGACCTCAGACACTTATTAGTTGGGTGACCCTGGGCATGGCACTTAACCCTGTTTGCCTCAGTTCTTCATCTGTCAAATGAGCCGGAGAAGGGAATGGGAAATCACTCTTTGCCATGAAAATCCCTCCTGGGGTCAGGAAGAGTTGGACATGACTGAAATGACTGAACAGCAACAACAACAATGAGTTTTGGGAAATCTTTATTAAGCCCCAGAAGAAATCCAGACTGGATAGTACCAAGCCATAGATGCTCATTAATAAATGCACAAGTGTAAACCACTCAAATAATCCACTAGTAGTATCCTAGAAAGAAACTGAACATGGGGTTTTCATCTGACCCTCTATCATTCCAGTCAGTATCTCCTTCCCACATTGTCCTACATAGTCTCCCTGAAAGTGGCATTTTAGCCCTGTAGTTTAGACATCTTTCAAAGGCTAACATACTTGGGAACTTTCTAAGCAAGCAACACTAACTAACTGGATATGCCCTGTTTGAATCAGTCACTTTATTATCCAAGTAGGGTGCCACAAAGGAACCATGTGAATTGTATTCTCCCTTATCAAACAGAGGATGCATCAGAAAATATTATCACCATAAAGTCCATCACTAAAATGTTTGAATTTGATGTCATTATAAGCCAACTCTCAAAGCTGATCCTGATGCTGCCCAGGGCATTTCCCTCCTTTGGCAGATAGAGGACTAAATTTTGAGATAAAGCTGCCAAGGGGATTCAAATCCTCCTTCCCCTACACATAAGTTTGAGGTTTAGGAAGTGTGTCCTTGAACAACCCTCTGAGTCAAGCAATGAGCATTTGTTTCTCATTTCCCTGTGCCTCTCCGTTGTGTCTATTACTACACCTGGTGCTGGGAAAAGATTACATTTTCTTCCTTGGTGTACTCTGGAAGAAGTTGGCAAGGGAAAGGATCAGGACCAATTCCCCCAGAATGAAGTCCCTAAAGAGACGTCAATTTACTTTTGTAGCCCATGAGAGGGCTCTTTCCAATAGACCACTTTATGATTTATATATGAATAGCTCTAGAAAGTTTATAGCCTTAGATCAAAGTAGGAGGGTTAGATGATGAAGTTGAATATTAGCCAAATACTTACTAATGAAAACACATATTTGCATTGTGCTTTAAGGTTTGCAAAACACTCTACAGAAGTAAGGGGTTGGGGATGGGGATCCTGGAAATTCTTGATCAAATGGAGGAGCTGCTCCAATCAAACTGATAAAATAATAGGATTTGGGCCATCATCAGTCCCTAATCAAATTGAAAAAACACCCAGGCAAACTGATAAGACAGAGAGAACTAGAGACTGAGAGACTAAAGAGTTAGGCACTTTTCTGTCTGCCATACACTATAATTTCTCCTTATCCATCTCTAGCTTTTAGACTTTGGGAAACTCAATTGATGTCCCTAAGTTTCAGCTTCCTCTTTGGTCAAATGAAAGGGTAGATTATGTGACCTCTTAGGTCACTTCAAGCTCTAAAATGAGTCCATAAAAAAGGATGCTTCTCCTCCTATGTTTCTCTTGTGTGAACAACTAACACTCCCAAAATGATGACAAATATTTACATATCACTTAAGTTTTTTAAACCCTTATCTTCCATCTTAGAATCAGTGCTGTATATCAGTTCTAAGGCAGAAGAATGGCAAGGGCTAGGCAATGGAGGTTAAGTGACTTGCCCAGAGTCACACAGCTGGGAAGTAGGTCAGGCCAAATTTGAACCTTCTTTCTTTAGGTCTGTCTCTCTATCCACTGAGCCATCTAGCAGTCCCCATAGCACTTTACAAAATGCATTCTCCACCACAACCCTTGGGGAAAGTGGTGCAAATATTATTTTGCTCAGTTTCAGTCATGGCTAATTCTTGGTAAGCCCATTTGAAGTTTTCTTGGCAGAGATACTGGAGTGTATCCTTCTCCAGTTGATTTTACAAATGAGTAAACTGAGGTAAATAGGGTGAAGTGACTTCCCCAGGGTCACATAGCTAAGAAGTGTCCAAGGCTAGATTTGACTTCATGAAGATGAGTCTTCCTGACTTTAGGCTGTATCCACTGTGCCACCTAATGAGCATTATTTATCTCTTTATTGATGAAGAAATAGATTCAGAAAGATCAGGTGACTTATCAATGATTTCACAAGAAGTATAAGACCCTTGATCTAGAGTGAAGTTTCCTGACTATTCATTTCATCTCATTATTTCTTTCAGATTCCAGTCCTGACTTGATATTTCTTTCTTTTCTTTTTCTCATCTTTTAAACCCTTACCTTGTGTCTCAGCATCAATAATGAGATTCAGTTCCAAAGCAGAAAAGGGGTTAGGGATAGGAAAATGGGGTTAAGTGGGTCAAACAACTGGAAAGTTGTTAAAATCTGAGGATAGATTTTAGCTTAGGTCCTACTGACCTTATATTTCTATGGATTTTCCCACTGACACTATCATGCCGAGGAATATAATGATTGTTGCAAATTTAGAGCTAGAGGTCATCTAGTCCGACTTTCTTACTCTATAGGTGAGAAAACTGAATCCCAAAGAATTGAAATGTTTATTAATTATTAACCATTGCAAGGATCTGCTCAAGATCACACAGGAAATAAGGGAGAAAGCTGGGAAACAAATTGAGCACTCTTTCCAATGCACCATGTTGTCAGCAATAATAAATGAGAATTCTCAATCTGGAAACATTTGAATTTCTCTTGGCAAAAGACCTATGATAATTTGGGTGTAGTGTGAGGAGGTAGGAGGGGGAAGCTATAATAGCTTTATAACCATCATTTTGTAAGTTGTTCAATTAAACAAGAGGTCAGAATAATTTCCATAATGCTACATTGCTTCCTGCCAGAAAGAATTAGCGTTTGCCTTTTTGACTGCTATGCCTTGGAGAAGACAGCAGGGTATCCTATCCAGCCAAAATTACATTTGCCTGCTGTTTTCAAAAATTCGCCCACAATTCTTGTTCTTCATCCAAGCCACTGGACAGATCTTTAAAAGTTGAAGGAGAAAAAATGAGGCAGTGTCATGTCAGAAATGGCTGTTAAATTGATAAATACAATTGTAGGCTTTAACAAAGCTAGAGACCTTAAAGATCATCTACTCCTTGACTTTTTGACCTTTTTTTGTGTCATGGTCCCCTTTGACAGTCAGTCTGGTGAAGCCTTTGGTTCCCTTCACCGAATAATGTTTTTAAATGCACAAAAGAAAGTACACGAGATTACAAAGGAAACCAATTGTATAAACATATAGCTATCAAAAACAATGCTCAATATTCCTTACACTTGGAAGATGGTTCTGCCAGGTAATCAATCAATCAATCCAGAGATAGTTATTAATTGCTTACTATGCTGGGTATTATGCTAGATGTTGGAAATAAAAAGACAACCATTGTCCATGAGGAGTTTATATTCTCCTGGGAAGACAGCATGTAAATAAGTATATACAAGATAAATACAAATAGAAGTGGAATTGGAGTAGATGACGAAATCAGGAAAGGAAGGCTTCATATAGGTTTCTCTTGAGTAGAGTTTTGAAGGAAAAAGAAACCAAGTGGTGGTGCACACCTATACTCCTGCTATAATGGATACTGAGGCTGACATATCTCTGGAATCAAGGTGGTAAATCTCTGGAAGCCAGAAGTCAGGAGTTGGAAGGGTGACAAAGTAGGAGTTGGAAATGGAAAAAGTGAACAAATCAGTTGTAGGATCAGGATGGGAGTAGTTATGTTAGAAAGATAGAAAGAAAGAAAAGAAAAGAAAGAAAAGAAAAGAAAAGAAAAGAAAGAAAGAAAGAAAGAAAGAAAGAAAGAAAGAAAGAAAGAAAGAAAGAAAGAAAGAAAGAAAGAAAGAAAGAAAGAAAGAAAGAAAGAAAGAAAGAAAGAAAGAAAGAAAGAAAGAAAGAAAGAAAGAAAGAAAGAAAGAAAGAAAGAAAGAAAGAAAGAAAGGAAGGAAGGAAGGAAGGAAGGAAGGAAGGAAGGAAGGGAGAAAAGAGAGAAGGAAGGGAAGGAAAGAAGGAAGGGAGGGGAAGAAGGAAGGAAGAAGGGAAAGGAGAGAAGGAAGGGAAGGATTGAGGGGGAAAGAGAGGAAGGGGAGGAAAGAAGAAAGGGAAAGAAAGGAAGGAAGGGACAGAAGGAAGGAGGAGGAAGTAAGGAAAGAAAGAAGGAAGGAAAAGGAAGGAAAGCAGAGAAAGAAGTAAGAAGGGAGGGAGGGATTCTAAAAGACAGAAATGAGAAAAGAGTACATTCAGACATTAGGAACACTCATAGCAAAGGTCTGGAGATGGTAGGTATAGTATCTCATGTGTGGAATAGCAATAAGACCTTATTGACTAGACTACAGACTATAAGTGGAGAGTTTTGAGACTAATTAAGATGCAATTGTGATAGTCCAGGGAAGAGATAAATGAGGACCTAGTCCTATTGACAGGTAACCATTTGCATTGCTTAAAAACTTATTTTGCTTCTGGGTGAAGCTGATGTGAAGACAGCTTAGTATGCCAGATAAAAAGATTCATCCTTTTAGAAGGTTCTGAGCAATCAGACTTTGTGCCTGGGTTGAATGCTACTCCAGAAAAAGTCTTAGAGTTGGATAGATAGTGGAGAATTGAATTGTAGAAAGCATTCTAAGAGAAAGCACAAAAGGGGACCGTGCTCAATGCTCACACATTTTCCAGAAAATGTTGGCTTGGGTCCAGTAGGAGTAATTTGAATGGTGTCATTACTTCCAAACTATCTCCACCAATCCAGCTGGAATTTGTTCTTTCATCTCAAAGCATGACCATTAGACTGGGAGGTGAGGTGGTATAGTTGACAAAGGGCTGGGCCTAGAGTCAGGAAGACCTGAATTCAAATCCTGCCTCAGACACTTATTACTATGTGATGCTACACAGGCCATTTAACCTCTGTATGCTTATCTCAGTTTCCTCATCTGAAACATAGGAATAAATAACAGCATCTGCCTTTCCAGGTTATTGTTAGAATCAAATGAAGTAATATTTATAAAGCACATAGTACATTAAATCCACATAGTAGGCACTTTATAAATTCTTATTCCTTTTCCTCTTTCTTCCCTAGTTGTGGGTCTCTTTGAAGCTGCAACAACTCCTGAAAGGGGTTTCAACAAGTCACCAAGACTTTAGTGTGAATTCACAAAAACCTTAATTGTCAGGGAAAATCTAGGCTGGGAGTAATTTTGCCCAATCCCCACATTTTATAGGCTAAGAAACTGTGGTTTAGAAAGGGGAAATGACATTTCTAAGGTCACACAGCTAATTAGGGGGAAGAAACTCTTGGTTCTGCATTCAGTATTCTCCCTATCAACCTCAGATACCTCTATTTGATAATTAGCCAACAAGCTTGTTTTCCTCTGAAACAAGACGAGAGAACTTGTTGCTTAGGAGGGGTGAAACAAATATAATATCCCTGCAAATCTGTGAGACAATCCACATCAATCTCATTAATAAAGGTGCTACTTCTAAAGGAATAGACCCATCCAATTCATCAAATCTTCACTACTGAGTGATATTTTGGAAGGTCTGCTCAATATGCCCAGTTGATCTTATCCTTATCTACACAGGTCTCTTCTCTATTCTGGTAGAAGATTTCTGATGATACTTCTTCTCTATTGGGGAATTCATCAACATAGACTATTCCCACTATATATATTTCTCAATTGCCCATTGGGGAAGCTGAAATTTTGAACCTAAAATTCAATACATTCATAAATTAGCTATGTTTTAAAAGCATGATAACATGAATATAACCCACCTGGTATGTTCCCATGGCCCTGCAAACAAAATCTGGGTGAGGGGCTTGGGGAATATTCAAGAAAAAGTCAAATGGATTTCTACCCTGTTAATGATTCTCCTGCTAATCTAAGCTACATTGTTTTTTTGTTGTTGTTGAGAAACTCTTTCATTTCATGTCATCAAAATTTCTCATTCTATCTTGGGCCATCCTTTATACTTTAAATTTGGTAATTGTAGAAATTTGTTTTATTTGACTATGCATATCTGTTACAAACATTTTTTTTCACTTTCCAAATGGGATAATGAATTGAGAGTGAAAAATAAATGCTTATTGATTGAAAAAAATTAAAATTGATTTTTTTAAAAAGAAAAAGCCAAAAGGACTAATCTTGGGATCACTCCCAGGCTTACATGAGTTACACAAAGCAGGGTAACAAAGTTAGTATGGTAGCAGTCCACGGGTCTCTGAAGGGACTGGGTTGGATTAATCAAAATCTTTCTCCATGAGTTAGTCTCTAGATCTGAAATAATCATTTCTGACTTACAAAAATCAGATGTTTCCAAGAGGCAGAGTCAAGATGGCAGCATAGAAGCAACAAAAGTTCAGACTTCTAAAAAATCCTTCCTTACTGATCACAAACTGAATGCTACTGGGGACTGAAAATCAAACCTAACAACAAGACAGAGCCAAGGAACCCTCCTGCTGGAGTCAATTCAAAAGTTATGTCCCCCCCACAAAAAGTCAGAATCTGAGAACACTTGGGTTTAAGGGGAAGGCAGAAGGAAGGTCCCAGGACACCAACCCCCCCCCCCCCACCAAAAGCACTAAGCCTCCAAGGGCAACAGGAACCTCCAGGTGGGCAAAGGAGCTGGTCTGGAGGGTGTACCTGGCGGGCAGGGCTGTGCCAGGCTCAGAGTGTCAACCACAGGAGGTAGGGAAGGAGCTGGAGAGGGAGCACAGAGCGGGCATCCTGGTCAGAGCACCAGAGACCCTCCATATTGCTCCATCCTTCCAGGAGGTTTTGGCCTCAGAGCACATCCAGCCCAACCCAGCTGAACTTAATCCCATCAAAAGACTTCAGAGGTCAGGGAAACCCAAGCCTCAACATCCCTCCCTCACAGACTGCTGGACTTTAATCCAATCAAAAGCCTCCAGAGGACAGGGAAGCTCAAACTCCAACACCCCTCCCCCACAGACTTCACTGAGAGATCTGACAAAGCTCCAAGAGGGGAGACTGACAGAAAGCCCCAAAACCAAAAAAATGAGAGGAGCAAGAGCACAGACAAATACGGGGAGTGAAGAAGGGGTAAATATTAGCAAACAACAGAAAAAGAAGAAAGAAATTAAGATTGACAGCTTCTATACAGGCAATTGTAAACCTTAAAATTTCACAGACTTATGAATGTTAAAATTTTTACTCCACATTGAGGAATCCTCCAATTCCCTAGTTGAAATAATTTCCTACCAGATAGTGAGAACTCTACTTGAATGTGAAAACTCCTTGCTATGGGAGGATCTCTACCCCATCCCTACTTGGGACTGCTTTAGGGGAGAAAACTCCTTGCTACGGGAGGACCTCTATTCCACTTCTCATCCTACACAATCTACTTTAAGTTCACATTCCAACCTAAATTCACACCCTACCTCTGAATTTTCTGGCACTATGGGATTACAACAAATCCTTCCTTTTAATATGCCCAACTCTTCTATGTCTCAGACTTACCCAATTGAAAATGGAGCGAGAAGTCTAGAAACAGGAGTACCAAATAATTTAGAAAGTTTATTTCCTTTAAGGGAAGTACCCACTTTTAATAAAAATGGAAACTTGATATCTGTAAGACATCATACACCTTTTACCCCTGAGGATTTAAAAAAATTGAAGGAAGATATGCCATCATTTGAGGACGAACCAATATTAATTATTAAAAAAATTAGAGAACATATTCAGAACTTTTGACCCCACTTGGTTGGATGTTGAGAATATATTAGAAGAATTATTAACAAACAGAGAAAAAAATAAAATTGTCTCTGGCTAATCAAAAACGAGGTAGAAGAGGACATTATTGGCCAACTGAAGATCCACATTGGAACCCCAATGTTGAATTAGATTACACAAAACTAAACCAGGACAGAGAAGCATTATTGACAGCCATGAGAGCTTGCTCTGATAGACCTGAAAAATTTGAAAAAACCCGACAACATATTGATGAAACACCCTCCCAGTATATGGACAGACTTATTGATGTAGGGAATACATATATGGACCTTGATTTATCCAGAGAAAGAGACATTAGACAAATACGTAGGCAATTTGTTAAGAATTGTTGTTCAGTGGTAAAAGACTACTTTAGAACTAGCTGTCCTAATTGGGACTCTATGGACCTCGATGAACTAAGGAGAGTAACAACCTATGTTTATAAAGGTTGTGTAAAAACACCTGAGGAAGATGATACATCAGTGGAAGGAAATTGAAATGTTAAAGAGACAATTGAAAAATAAAGGAGAGACTATAGCCCCTTTGCGGGAATTCACAAATAAATCAACAACTTGCCACTTCTGTGAGAAGAAGGGCCACAAAATGATGGCTTGTAGAACCTTTCTTAAGATGATTGGAAGGAATATGCAGTTTAATAATAGCTTTAGAAATAACTATAGAAATGATGATAATGGTTATAGAAACCAGAATTCTAGAAATTCTAGAAATTATAATAATGACTATGGAAATAACTATAATGAATATAGAAATAAGAACTTTAGAAACCAGAATTATAGAAATAGGAACTGGGAAAATAATGACAATGCTCCAAATGAAGAAAATGATAATACCCAACAACAAAATATGAGAAATGGAGCTTGTCCAAAATATAGTCGAGGTGCCCTTCAGGGGGATGCTCAAGGAATATCCCAAACACAATGATGGCATCTGGGGGGGGGGCTGGGGCACAGAAATCAGAGGATACAACCTTTGATTTTCCGGACCCTGATGTCCTACTACCCATTGTCCCTATTCACTGCCCTCCCCATACTAATGAACCCCATGTTAACTTAAAGGTGGGTAACACTTATTATGATTGTCTATTAGACACTGGAGCTACCAGGTCTGTATTGAAGAATGTACCAGATTTAAATTGTTATTCCGCTGATGTAAAGAGACACAAAGGAGATGAGAGATGAGGTAAAGAGAATGAAAGATGACCTCCAAAGAAAATCAGACCAGAAGGAGAAGGATGACCAAAAAGCCAGGGATGAAATCCAGTCTTTAAGAACCAGAATACAACAACTAGAATTAAGTGACCTCACAAGGCAGCAGGACACTATAAAACAAAACCAAAAGAATGAAAAAATTGAGGAAAATATGAAGCATCTCATTCACAAAACAGAGGATTTAGAAAATTGTTCGAGGAGAGACAATTTAAGAATCATTGGTCTACCAGAAGACCAATACAAAAGGAAAAGCCTGGACATAATACTACAGGGAATTATCCAAGAAAACTGCCCCAATATTCTAGAACAAGAGGGAAAAGTGGAGATTGAAAGAATCCACAGATCACCTCCTGTACCTAATCCCCAACTGACAACACCCAGGAATATAATAGCCAAATTCAAGAACTATCAGACCAAAGAAAATATATTAAAGCTGCCAGGAAGAAGTAATTCAGATACCATGCAACCACCATGAGGATAATGCAGGATCTGACTGCATCCACACTGAAGGACCAAAAGGCATGGAATATGATATTCCAGAAATCAAGGGAACTAGGTCTACAACCAAGAATCAACTACCCAGCAAAACTGACAAAATTCTTACAGGGGAAAGTATGGTCATTCAACAAAAAAGAAGAATTTGAAGAATTTGTAAAGAAAAGATCAGACCTGAACAGAAAATTTGATGCCCAAGCACAGAACGCAAGAGAATCATCAAAATGTAATTAAAAAAGAAAACAAAAAACAAAAAAACTTTTTAAGAGACTCAATAAGTTAAAATGATATTTATCCCTATAATAAAAGAGGTTATTGGTAACTCGTAAAAATTATTATCACATGGGCAGCTAGAAGAATTACACTTAGAGGGAACAGTGACAAACTGTATAGAATGAAAAGACAAGACATAAATAGGTATAAAGATATACATATGCATAAATGCATATACATGTATATATACATATATATATATACATACATATATATTTATAACTAGAGCTAAAAAAAGGTTAATACTAAAAGAAATGGTAAAAGAAACAAAAGGGGTTAATTTATATGTCACAAAGGAGCTCATGGTGGGAGGGGAGAGAACATCAATACACTGGATGGGTAAAGAGGTTGAAGATAGGAAATACTCAACTCCTACTTGCATTGAAATTGACCCAAAGAGGGAAGAACAATCCAAACCATTGGGGCAGAGAATAGATTTGCACTTTACATGGGAATAGAAGGGTAACAAATGGACTGATGGGGAGGGAAGCAGTACAAGGGAGGGAGAGGGTGGGGGTAGTTTTAGAAAGACTGTAGGGAAAACAAGGGGGGAATAAGAAGGGAGTGGATAGAAAGAGAAATAAAATAAAAGTGGGAACTAGGGGGGCTGATTAAAAACAAACATTGGTGGTGAAGGAAATAGTGAAAGAAGAAAAGGCAGGACCAGGAGTAGAAATCAAAATGCTGGGAAATACACAACTATTAATCATAACTCTGAATGTGAATGGAATGAGCTGACTCATAAAACACAAGCAAATAACAGAGTGGATTAGAATTTAAAACCCTACCATATGCTGTGTACAAGAAACACACATGATGAAGGTAGATACACATAGGGTGAAAGTAAGAGGATGGAGCCAAATCTATTGGGCATCAACTGATAAAAAGAAGGTAGGAGTCACAACCATGATATCTGACAAAGCCAAAGTAAAAATAAATCTAGTTAAAGAAGATAGGGAAGGTAATTACATCCTGATAAAAGGCAAAATAGACTATGAGGAATTGTCAGTACTCAACATGTATGCACCAAATGGCATAGCAACCAAATTTCCTTCTTTTCAGCAGCACACCTACTTTTCAGCAGCACATGGTACATTCACAAAAATTGACCATGTATTAGGGCATAAAAACATTGCAAAGAAGTGCAAAAGAGCAGAAATAATAAATGCAACCTTCTCAGACCACAATGCAATGAAAATAATAATTAGTAAAGGTACATGGAGAGGTAAATAAAAAATTAATTGGAAATTAAACAATATTATTCTCCAAAACCAGTTAGTTAAAGAACAAATCATAGAAACAATTAATAACTTCATTGAAGAAAATGACAATGATGAGACATCCTCTCAAAACCTATGGGATGCAGCCAAAGCAGTACTCAGGGGGAAATTTATATCCTCGAGTTCATATATTAACAAATTAGGGAGGGCAGAAGTCAATGAATTGGGCATGCAAATTAAAAAAACTAGAAAGTGAACAAATTAAAAATCCTTAGATAAACACTAAATTAGAGATCCTAAAAATCAAAGAAGAAATTAGCAAAATTTAAAGAACTATTAATTTAATAAATGAGACTAGAAGATGGTACTTTGAAAAAACAAATAAAGTAGTCAAAGTACTGGTCAGTCTAATTAAAAAAGGAAAGAAGAAAACCAAATTGACAATATCTAAGATGAAAAGGAAGACCTCACTTTTAATGAAGAGGAAATTAAGGCAGTCATTAAAAACTATTGTGCCCAATTATATGGCAATAAATATGGCAATCTAGGTGATATGGACAAATATTTACAAAAATATAAATTGCCTAGACTAACAGAGTAAGAAATAGATTACCTAAACAATCCCATATCAGAAAAAAGAAATTGAACAAGCCATCAAAGAACTACCTAAGAAAAAATCCCCAGACCTAGATGGATTCACAAATGAATTCTATCAGACATTCAAAGAACAACTAATCTCAATATTGTGCAAACTATTTGACAGATTAAGCAAAGAAGGAGTTCTACCAAATTCTTTGTACGACACAAATATGGTACTGATCCCAATGCCAGGCAGTTCAAAAACAGAGAGAGAAAACTATAGACCAACATCCCTAATGAATATAGATGCAAAAATCTTAAATAGGATACTAGCAAAAAGACTCCAGCAAGTGATCACAAAGGTTATTCACTATGACCAGGTAGGATTCATACCAGGAATGCAAAGATGGTTCAATATTAGGAAAACCATCCACATAATTGACCATTTTAACAAGCAAACCAACAAGAATCACATGATTATCTCAATAGACACAGAAAAAGCCTTTGATAAAATACAACACCCATTCGTATTGAAAACACTAGAAACTATAGGAATAGAAGGGCCTTTCCTAAAAATAATAAACAGTATATATCTAAAACTATCAGCAAACATCATCTGCAATGGGGATAAACTAGAAGCCTTCCCAATAAGATCAGGAGTGAAACAAGGATGCCCATTATCACCTCTATTATTTAACATTGTACTAGAAACACTAGTTGTAACAATTAGAGAAGAAAAAGAAATTGAAGGTATTACAGTTGGCAATGAAGAGACCAAGCTATCACTCTTTGCAGATAATATGATGGTCTGCTTAAAGAATCCTAGAGAATCAACCAAAAGCTAATTGAAATAATCAACAACTTTAGCAAAGTTACAGCATACAAAATAAACCCGCATAAGTCACCAGCATTTCTATATATTTCCAATACATCTCAGCAGCAAGAATTAGAAACAGAAATTCCATTTGAAATCACCCTAGACAATATAAAATACTTAGGAATCTATCTGCTGAGACAAACACAAGAACTATATGAACACAACTACAAAACACTCTCCACACAATTAAAATTAGATCTAAATAAGTGGAAAAACATTGATTGCTCATGGGTGAGATGAGCTAACATAATACAAATGACAATCCTATCCAGAATAACTTATTTATTTAGTGCCATGTCCATAAAACTACCAAAAAACTTTTTTACTGAATTAGAAAAAAACCATAAAGTTCATTTGGAAGAACAAAAGATAAAGGATATCCAGGGAAATCATAAAAAAAAATGCAAAGGAAGGAGGACTTGAAGTCATAGATCTCAAACTATACTATAAAGCAGTGGTCATCAAAACAATTTAGTACTGGTTAAAAGACAGAAAGAAGGATCAGTGGAATAGATTTGGGGTAAATGACCTCAGCAAGACAGTCTATGATAACCCCAAAGATCCTAGTTTTGGGGACCAAAACACATTATTTGATAAAAACTGCTGGGAAAACTGGAAGACAGTGTGGGAGAGATTAGGTTTGGATCAACATCTCACACTCTACACCAAGATAAACTCAGAATGGATGAATGACCTAAATATAAAGAAGGAAACTATAAGCAAATTAGGCAAACACAGAATAGCATACTTGTCCAATCTTTGGGGAAGGAAAGACTTTAAAACCAAGGAAGAGCTAGAAAAAAATCACAAAATATAAAATCAATAATTTTGATTACATCAAATTAAAAAGGTTTTGTACAAACAAAACCAAAGTAACTAAAATTAGAAGGGAAGCAACAAATTGGGAAACAATCTTCATTACAAAAACCTCTGACAAAGGTCTAATTACTCAAATTTACAAGGAGCTAAATCAATTGTACAAAATAGCAAGCCATTTCCCAATTGATAAGTAGGCAAGGGACATGAATAGGCAATTTTCAATTAAAGAAATCAAAACTATTCATGAGCACATGAAAAAGTGTTCTAAATCTCTTATAATCAGAGAGATGCAAATCAAAACAACTCTGAGGTATCACCTCATACCTAACAGATTGGCTAACATGGCAGCAAAGGAAAGTATTGAATGCTGGAGGGGATGTGGCAAAGTCGGGAGGGGATGCCCTTCAATTGGGGAATGGCTGAACAAATTGTGGTATATGTTGGTGATGGAATACTATTGTGCAAAAAGGAATAATAAAGTGGAGGAATTGCATGGGGACTGGAACAACCTCCAGGAATTGATGCAGAGTGAGAGGAGCAGAACCAGGAAAACATTATACACAGAGACTGATACACTGTGGTACAATCGAATGTAATGGACTTCTCCATTAGTGGCAATGCAGTGACCCTGAACAATTTGGAGGAATCCATGAGCAAAACCATTATCCACATTCAGAGAAAACACTGTGAGAGTAAAAACACAGAAGGAAAACAATTGCTTGAATACATGAATCGAAGGGATATGGTTGGGGATATAGACTCTAAATGATCATCCTAGTGCAAACATCAACATCATGGAAATAGGTTCTGATCAAGGACACAAGTAATACCCAATGAAATTACCCGTTGGCTGTGGGATAGGTGGGTGGAGGGGAGGGAGCGAAATAGTGTGATTATTGTAACCAAGGAATAATGTTCTAAATTGACTAAATAAACTAATTCAAATGGAAAAAAAATCAGATGTTTCCACTGGAGAAACTTTATTCATTTATTTATAATTTATTTATTTTAGCTGGAGAAACTTTAGAGACCCTCAATTTCCTTCCAAGTGTAACCTCACATATTACTTCCAATAATGTGAATATTTAGAATAGTCAGAATAGGATTATTCTTACTGTCCCTCCCATATGGATCCTAGTGCCCGTTCCTTGAAAATTACTGTAATACATTTTGCATATAATTTTCTGTGTATATAGCATTGCAAATTGTAAACTCTTTAAGGTAAGAGATTATTTCATTTTGACTTTTCTTTTCCTCCAGTACATATAACAGTCTGGCATGTAGTAGATATAAACAAGACTTATTGAGTTGGTGTTCATATTGTTCAGTAGCCCATTTTGCAGATGAGGAACAGCAAGGAATGTACTCCAAGATAGGAGAAATGTATTCTTCTAATAAGTCCTGAACATGAATTGTTTTGTCTATAAAAACAAAAAAAAAGACATCCAAAACCAATCAGGTAACATCTTGAGTTTTGTTAATTGCAGAAACAACTAACTTGAAGAACACTCCATCCCAAATCGGAATAAATAATGATTCATCCTAATTCATAAGCAAATTCCTTTGTATTTGATAAAGTTGCTTCCAGGTGATCATGAAAACTGTCTAGGAAATCAGTCAAATGTAAGCATCAGTGTAGATGAAAGACAAAATTGGCTCCAGTAAATTGAAGGGTTCTTCAGAACAAAACAAAACAAAACAAAATAAACTGACTTTTCCCTAAATGACCAAGTATAGATCAAGGGCCCTTCAGGTCTATTCAGAGCTTTAAATAGTTCAAGACCTTTAGGAGGTAAATGAGCACATGCCCCAGGGCTTCTTCACAGGCTGTCAGGATCTGTGCTCTCTCAAGTGAGGCAGAAGGTGATTTTGATTGGAAAAAACCTAATGACAACCCCTGATTGACGCCCCCCTATACTTAGCATCTTTGAGCTGCTACAAATCCCTAGAGTGACCAGGAAATTGACCCTTTCTACTTCATTCAACAAACATTACGAAGCACCTCCTATTGGCATTAGGTTGTAGCTAAATAGAACCCATCAATGTAGAACTGTGGGGAAGATATAACATCATCTTCATCGTCGTCATCATCATCATCATAGACATTTATCTAGAATAGTAAGAGTTTCAAGATGCAGAACATAATTCATTCATTAGGGCACAGATTTAGAGCAGGAAGAAGTCCTAGAAATCATCCAGTTCAACCCTCTCATTTTATATAGATGAAGAAGCTCTGTAGAGAAAAAATTTTCTCTGTAGAGAAAAAATGATTTGCTCAGTCTCAAACTTCTGGAAAATGTCTGAAGGAGGGTTTGAAGTCAAGCCTTCTATACTCCAAGGCTAACACCCTAAGGACTCTACCATGCTACTTCTCAATATCTATATCACTTCAGTGAGGTAAATACTGTAGCATCCCCATTTTACAGGTGAGCAGACTGAGTTTCAGAGAATTTAAGTGACCTTAATCATGGTGATAGTGAGTGTTGGTGTCAGTTAGGATTTTAACTCTGGCTTCTCCTGACTCCAGTTTGTGACAGAGAAGAAATCTGGGCATATTACAACATGAATTCTAAATTTGGGGGGGAAATAGATTTTACTTTTTTTTAACATGGACCCTTTCAACTTGGAAAAACACAGAACCACTAAAGTAGTCATAGAAACCAAATCTTTAATCAGAATAAGATACAAGTTCTTAATATTTGGCCCCCACACAGAGTCAAGTGCTAAAAACCACACAAAGCCAAAGCCCTGGGACTCTGGGAACAGTGACTCTGGGAGAATGCACCTCCAAAAGATGATTCTCCAAAGAGTAATGGATCTTGGGGATCCTATATGCCTTTGGGGGAACAAAGGGCCAGGAAATATGATTGATTAGCTGTACAATGCATACAAGGAAAGGAGGAGACCTGGGCTTGACTGACAGGAAGAGGCTGATGCCTGGGGCTGTACTACAGAAGAGGATTCTCTGATTAATGGCCTTAAAGGTTTAAAACAAAAAGGGTACCTAAGACTTGACTATGTACTAATCTTATCTAAACTGGGATCATTAAGTACCTCAAAGTTCAGTGGACAGGTAGGATCAGTCAGGTCAGTCAGGTCAGTGAGGATTTTCACTAAGACAAGTTCCTAAAGATCATGGGGCAAACTTGGGATTTCATAAGACACAGTTGACAATCCCTTTGACAGTTGAATGAAGTTCATAATCCCTTTTCAGAAGAATGTTTTTAAATATAAAATAAAATGCATATAAGGGTATCCAGGTGGTTCAGTGGATTGAGAGCCAAGCCTAGAGATAGGAAGTCCTGGATTCAAATCTAGCACCAGACCCTTTCTAGCTGTATGACCCTGAGCAAGTCACATAATCCTGGTTTTTGAAAAATAAAATCCATATGATTACAAAAGAAACCTCAATTTAGTGAAAATAAAGAAGTCATTTTTCTCATACAAGTTCACAAACCCTCTGAAATCTTTTCATCTCCCTCCAGCAGATCTGGGTACCTCATAATAAGAATTATTGGTTTAAAGGAAGAATAGGAAGAATCTCATGGACTAAAATTCTGCAGGGGAATTGATGATCTCAGAATGATAGGAGATACTCAGGAAAGAAATTCTGAAGCCACAAAGGGAGACAATTCCAGTGAAGAAAAATGAGTTCTCTGAAGAGACCAATATGGATGAACATGGGACTCACCAACCAACTTAGATTGTAAAAAGAAATTACAGAGGATGGAAGCAAGGATGAATGTGAAAGTATGATTCTACAAATGTACTATGAAGGCTAAAGCTCACAATAAACTGAGACTGGGAAAGAGAGATAAGGGTGGCACAAGGTTTTTGTTTGTTTGTTTAGCCATATTGGGAGAAAAAGGTAAAATTGAAGAAGGAACAGGATGACTACATAAGGGTAGGAATAATGACAACTAACAATAAAAAAGGAGTTTATTATTTTTTAGTTTGTTTGGTTTTGTTTTTTAATCTGCTAAAGAAAATGAATTTTGCATGGAAAATTATAGAAGAAAAATGGAATGGGGCAGTTGGCAACCCAAATAAATACTGAGATAGTAAGAGTGCATCCAGTAGCCCTTACCAAATTAAAGTCATTTTCTCCAAATGAATATATTCTTGGATACAGAAGGAATTGCCAGATGTTACTAAGCCATTGTCAATAATATTTGAAAGAGCATGGAAAATGAGAAAGGTACCACAAGATTGGAGAAGAGCAAATGTTATAATTTTCACACAAAAAAAGAAGAGATTAGAATCTACAGTCTATAAGTCAGTTGTTTTTACTTCAATTTCTGGGAAAATTCTAGATGGATCATTAAAGAAAGGTAAATGGACATCTTAAAAGAAAATAAATGAAGATTACAGAGAACCAGCATGTTTTTGTGGTGGGCACCAGGGTCCCCCAGGACACCCCAATTTCCTAAAGATACCACAGGTCAAAGAGTACATGAGGAATTCACTTTGCAGGGCTGGCAGCTGAACAAACATAGGGTCCTCTACCTCTAAGCTTTGGATGTATTTACACTAACCTTAAGATAAGAGTCTGAACATGAAATATCTCATATTTATATCTCAAACACATTAGGATCCTCCAGATAATTAATCCACCATTATGATCTCTAAACCGCAAACATCACTTATGATCCCAAACATCCCTAGATTTCTCAAGATGGGGAACATGATCAGGATGCCATAAAGGAAGTGTGTACTTGTACTATGTATGCCCCCAGACCCACCTCTATGATCAGGATGTCATAAGTGATGTGTACTTATGTTTAAACCCCCAGAACCAAAGGCACCTGTTCTGTTACCTAGTCTCTCCTGTTTGCCCCACTTGTTTGTTCTCATTGTTCATCCCCCTCCCCATCCTTCCAGTCCAAGTCACTTAGACCTCATCTCTTTAGGATATAAAAGTCCTGAACTTTGCTCAGGGAGGCAGTCCTGACTACTCAACCTAAATAAATCTCTATCTTTAAAAGGTTTCCACCAAAGTCTGTCATTCTTGAAAGGGCACCCTCCCCAGACCAAGGGTTAATCTCCAGCCACCCACAACATTTTCATCAAGAAAAGGTCATTCCAGACTAATCTTAATTGCTTTGTTGAATCATAAACTAGTAACTAAAGAGAAGACTCAATGCTCCTTCCACCCCCACCCAATCTTTTGTCAAGTCCAGTCATTTCTACCTTCCTAATATCTCTCAGATAACCTCTCTGACATTGCCACCACCCTGGTGTGAGCTTGCCTTAATCACCACCTCATGACTAGATTTTTGCAATAGCCTGTCAGTGGATCTTCCTACTTCTAGACTCTCCACACTTCAGCCCCTCAAAGTCTGGGGTCTGACCCCATCTTACCTTCTTAGTCTTCTTATACCTTACACTACTCAATGTATTTTGTGATCTGGCAATATTGGCCTTTGTGTCATTTCTTGAACAGGATACTCCATCTGCTAACTGGGCATTTTCACTTTCTTTTTTTTCTCTAGCTTTCCCCAAGGCTGAAACTCTCCCCCTACTCAGGAACCACATCTCAGTCCCCCAGGCTTGCAATGTTGGTGTCATCAACTTCTCCCTCTCGCTCACCTTGTATATTCAATCCCTTGCCACATCTTGAGGTTTCTACCTTCATATCATCTCCTATACTTCCCCTTCTTTCCATTCAGACAGATGCAACCCTATCACAGGCTCTCGTCACCTCTTACACGAACTACCACTGCAATGACTTTCCAACTGGGACCCCTGCCTCAAGCCTGAGCCCACTCTCATCTGTCCTCCACTTGGTTGCCAAGTTTGATTTTCCTAAAGCAAAGGTCTGATTGTATTATACACTGTTCAGTAAGCTCCGATGGCTCTCGGTGAAATTCAGTATCAAACCTAAAGTTCTTTGGCATTTAAAGCTCCTCATGCCCGGGCCCCTTTCTAACCTTCTTATGTCATCCTTTCTTACTTCCACTCACTCTGTGAGCCAGTTCTACTGGCCTACTTGGCAGTTTCTCACACCCAGCCTTTCATCTGCCAACTCAGTGCCTTCACTCTGGCTATTCCCCATGCTTTGGAATACTCTTTATTTCAATATTTGCTTCTTAGCTTTCCTGGCATCCTTCAAGATTCTGCTCAAATTGGGGGCAGCTAGGTGCCTCAGTGGATAGAGAGCCAGGCCTGGAAATGGGAAGTCCTAGATTCAAACCTGGTCCCAGACATTTCCTATCTCTGTCTTCAGCAAGTCACTTAACCTCCATTGCCCAGCTCCTACCACTTTTCTGCCTTTGAACCAATACATAATATTGATACTAAGACAGAAGGTAAGGGTTTAAAAAAACTCAGCTTAAATCCCTTTTCTTCAGGAGATATTGTTTATTCTCTCCTCCCCACCTTGACATTTACGTGTTGTCTCCCTCATTAGAATGTAGACTCCTTGAGGACAGGAATTGCTTTATGCCTTTCTTTTTATAAATAAAAATTGTTTCTGTCTCAGGCATCAAGGCACTATAGAGTGCTTATCTTAAAGGAAAGAAGACTTGAGTTCAAATTTTGCTTTAACCACTTACTAGTTCTGTGACTCTGGGCAAGTCACTTAATCTTTTTCAGCCTTAATTTCCTCACAGGTAAAAGGGGGAAAGCAAAATAGCACCTACCTCACAGTAGTATAGTGAGGGTCAAATTAAATATACATGTAAAACATATTGCAAACCTTAAATTGCTCTATAACTATGAACTAGTATTATTTATGTCTCTAGCACTTATTAGAGTGCCTGGTACAGCATAAACATTTAATAAATATTTGTTGACTGAATGACTGACATGCTCATCAAATTTTGAGTAGAAAATGAGGGGAGAGATAACTAACTCACTGGATGACAGAATTAAATTCCAAAGAGATCTTGACCAATTGGTACATGGGACTAAATCTAGTCAGATGGGAATTCAATAGGAATAAATGTAAAGTTTATAATTATATATATATACATATATATAATTTATACTTCAAGATAAATGCATGTTTTGCATCTTAAAAATCAGCTTCTTAGAACAGTGGAGAGAAGCATGGTTAGGTAGCAATTTGAAAACAAAAAAGATTGAGGTATTTTAATGTACTGCAAATTCAATATAGGCAGCAGTGGGGTGTGACACATAGATAACCAGAGTGATCGCGGTCTGTATTAAGAAAGGCATACATTCTGAAGTCTTGTGTACTGTCTGGAGTGCCTTATTTCATGGATATTGATAAGCTGGGGGGCATTCAGAGAAGGTGAAGGATCTTGAGTCCAAGTCATGAAAATAAGTTGAAGGAATTAGAAATGTTTATCCTGAAGCAAAGGGAGGTAATGGCTATTGTATGGAAGACATATTAGACTTGTACTGTTTGGCCTCAGAAGGCAGAAGCAGGAACAGTGGGTGAATGTTATGAAAAGGGGAAATGGGCTTGATATCAGTTAGAAAAACTTCCCAAGGATTAGAGCTATCCCAATATAGAATGGGTTGTTTCTAAGTAGTGGATTTCTCCTCACTAGAGGTGTTTAAGCAGAGGCTGGACAACCACTCACTGTGGACTTTGTAGAAACTATTTTCAGCTATGGCTTAAATTAAATAGTTTCTGTGCACCCTTCCAGCTCTTTGATGCTCCGATTCAATGATTACTCAATTATTTTCCCTGCTTCCACCCCAATCTGGCCCTGACCTAGACAAGTTCATTTCTGAATTTTTCCAAACCTTCAAAGAACAAGCTTTTGTTACATGGATTATTTATAAATACAGAGAACAACAGAATGCTAACGTGGCAAAGACAGCACTAACAAAGAAATGATAGGACTTCCTGTAAGATGCTGGAGCTGTAAGAAGTCAGAGGAGCCAGCTCTGTCCAATCCCATTCAGTGATTTAGAAATGCTGTCCAACTCTATCCCTCAGGGAGGTACAGAAAGGAGGGGAAGAGAGAGCAGGAAGAGTGAAGAGGAGAGCAGGAAAGAGGAGATCAGGAAAGAGTAAAAGGGAGAAGAGAAAATAGTCAAGTTCTGGCATGGGAGTAGAGCTCTTTATAGAATGGGAAGAGAAGTTAGTAACCCTCATCTTGGGGGGGGGGGGCTGGCAGTTATTTTTTTCTTTACCTTCCATCTTATAATCAATATTGATTATAAGGCAGAAGAGTGATGAAGGATTAGGGTTCCCCATAATTTTTTCAGCCATTCCACACAGATGAACACAATATATTTTGGACATGAATAATGTAGGTTTTTGTTTTGCTTGATTATGCATATTTATCATAAGGATTTTTTTAAATTTTCCTTTATAATTGGGGGAGGGAGGGGAGAATTATAGAAGATAAGTGTTTGTCAATTGAAAAATAAAATAACAAAAGAAATTCACCTGGAAAGGGAAGAATGACTATAAGCTCATGTTTATGGAAATATTGGTCCAGGAATCTTGAAGTTTTCAATAACTTTGATAGTCTGTCTGATCCTCAGTGCTTTCCCCTATAGCACCTCTCTCAGGCACCATTTGCCATCACCATTTTTCTTGCCTATTTGGGTTGAGGGGCATAGACTTCTGGCATTTTCTCCCATTTCATCTAGAGCCCCACACATGACCTAGGTGGAATAAGCTGATATACCTCAGGTTATTGGTCACTTACCACAGTTAGGACTCAGCCAGGCAGCAGAGAATTTTCCTTTCCCCATTCAGCCAGAAGCCAGAGGGAGAGCACTTCCAACTCTCTAACCCCAACACTAGGCTTAGAAGATCTCCCGCCAGTTCTCTCCCTCCACTCCATACCAGAGCTGCTTCCTGAGGAGGAGTTTGTATTGTATCAGTACGTTGGAGATGCAATCTCATTCCTCTTCTCCAGTGGCAGGGCTAAGCAAAAAAGTGTTCCTTGCAAGGCTAAGGGTTGGATGGAGAAGGGAGGATCTTGGCCCCTTTTTTCCAATCCTAATCTAAATCTCAGCTCCACTATATGATACTCTTGAGTATGCGATTTAACCTCTATGTACCTCAGTTTTCTCATCTCTTAAATGAGGTTATTTAGTTAAATAAACTGAGGTTACTTGCAGCCGTAAACATATGGTCCTATATGATTCTGCTTCTTAGCTTTGCATCTGTCCCCATCTTTGATGAAAAAGATACTCAGATTTCCTTCTCTACAGCTGGATCATCTTCCTATCTCCTTCAGAAATTAGCATCCTTATGTTGGGAGACTTCTCTTCCCTTAGGAATAATTGCCTTCTCTTCCCAGATCCACGATAGCAGAATTTTGCCAAGAAATTAAAGCCTTCCAACTCCTTAGTCCTGACTTCCTTTTCTTGATTGGGTGGTGAAAGCAGTAGGATTCTACATTCCTGCTCCCTCTGTGATAAATCAAAAGATTTCCTTAAAGCTGAGGGGACTCACTACTTTTCCCTCTCTAAAATTCTGATTTTTTAAAAAATTCTGAGGTTTTCTCTCCTACCACCAATCAGAACATAAAGAATCCCAAGCCTATCCCAGAGCCTCACCAAAGTCTCAGTCTTGATCCAACACCATTCTCCCAACTCAGTTTGCTAGTTAAGCCTATTCCTTTAGAAATACCTCCCCTGGAGAGAAAAAAATGTGAGTAGAAAAATTTTCATTGCAAAATGTAAGAGACCTTAATGTTAAAATTGCTATAGAAATTCAAGTTGAGTAAGAAATGGAATAAAAGATATATCAAAGGATAAATCAAATTGGATGAAGGAATTAAGGAAAGAATCTCATCCAGTTAAAAATCACAACACATAAAGGTGTGGAAATTAAAAATGATTGTTTAGGACTAAAAACCTCAATGGAAACTGCAGTTCAATTAAATTCAACAAACATTGGACTTCCAGGTAAGCATGGCAACCAACTAAATGTGGCTTACTCCTCTCGCTGAGATACACTGACATACACTGATAAGGATCACTCCAAAAGACCTTAAGAATCTTTATCAGAGGAGTGAAGGAGCTGTAGAGTGGGGTGCAGCAGTGAGCAGCTAGTGCCGAAGGCAGCTAGGCAGAAAAACTCAAGATGTGAGAGAGCACAGACTTCAGGTACCTAGAGTCAGTGCACCTGCCAGAGCCAGGGAGTAAGACAGGAGTGCCTCTGCAATGAACAGGGAGTGTTTTTGGGTCCTTGAGAATTGACTAGGTGTGCAGGGGACCCACCCCCAAAAGTAGCTAACCCAGAAAAACAGGTGGGCAAGAGAGCACAGATACTGAGTGCCCCCTGGAGGAAGGTACAGAGAAAAGCCGGAAAGGACTGAGGAAAATCTAAAGCCTGCTCATTAACTCCATAAACAAAAAACCTGCTCAGAAGACTATGATTTCTGACGAAAGAGGGAACTGCAAACATCCAGAAAAAAATGGCTAACTGTGCACAGGAGCCTCAAAATCCCAGCAGGAGATAAAAAAAGAAAGCTGTCACCCTCAAAAATTTTTATGGAGGAAAAACCCAGGCTACAGAGGAAATACTGGACGAAACTCAAACAAAGGCAAAACCGAAAAAAAAATGAAAATTGCCCACAAGCCCTGGAAGAGTCTCAAATGGAGCTTATCATCAGAAAGATGGAAGCCCTCTGGAAAGAGAAGTGGGAAATGGTTCAAAAAGAAAAATCAACAAATTATATTAGAGAATCAAAAAATTACAGCTGAATGCCAAAAGATTAAAGCAGAAAACCAGGCCTTAAGGAACAGAATTGAGCAACAGGAAACCAATGATCTTGTAAAACAGCAAGAATTAATAAAACAAAGTAAAAAAATTAATGAATTAGAAGAAAACATAAAATATCTCACTGACAAGGTGACAGACCAGGAACACAGAAGAAGGAGAGACATTTGAGAATTTGAGAATCATTGGTCTATCTGAAAAACCAGAGATTAACAGAAATCTTGATGCCATACAACAAGAAGTCATCGAAGAGAAATGCCCTGATATTCTCAAACAAAGGGGCAAAATAGAAATAGAAAGGGTTCATAGAACACCCTCTATACTAAATCCCCAAAAGACAACCCACAGGAATGTAATCGCCAAATTCAAGAGCTTCCAAGCTAAGGGAAAAATCTTACAAGAACCTAAAAAGAGGAACTTCAGATACAGAGGAACATCAATAAGGATTATACAAGACCTAGCGGCGGCCATGCTAAGAGACTGCAAAGCCTGGAACATGATATTGAGAAAGGCTAGAGAACTGGGTCTTCAACCAAGAATCAGCTATCCATCAAAACTGACTATATACTTCCAGAGGAAAGTATGGGCATTCAACAAAATAGAAGATTTCCAAGTATTTGTAAATAAAAGACCAGAACTCAGTGGAAACTTTGACATCCAAACACAAAGAGAAAGAGAAACATGAAAAGGTAAATATGAAAGAAAGGGAAAAGGAGAAAAGTGTTTTTTTTTCCTTTTATTCAAACTCTCTTCTATAAGGGCTACAATTAGATGAAATTATATATACTAACATATGGGGAAAATGTTATGTGTAACTTTTAAAAATTGTATGAAATAATAGAGTAATCAGAAGAATCACTCATAGGGAAAGATAGGGGCATTAACATGATTTGGAGGGGGAAAACAAAAAGAAAGAAAAAGGAGGGAATCAATGATGGTATTAAGATATACTTGAAGAAATAGAAATAAATTAAATAGAATAATCTTTGTCACACAAAGATACACACAGGAAGTGGAGGGGAAGAATTCTCTTATAAGAAGGAGAGGAAAAGAGTGCTAATTGGTATTAGTTAACCTTACTCTCAGTGAAATCAACTCTGAGAGGGAAGAGCATCTAGATCCATTGGGATCTTGAATTCTATCTTATCCAACAGGGTAAGGGAGAGGGAAAACCTCTCCCTTGGAGAGTTTGGAATAAGACCTATTGGGCCTGAACTGACAGAAAGAAGGCAGGAGTTGAAATCATGATATCTGAAAAAGCCAAAGCAAAAATAGACCTGATTAAAAAGGATAGGGAAGGTAAATACATCCTAATAAAAGGGAGTATAGACAATGAGGAAATATCACTAATCAACATGTATGCACCAAATGATATAGCACCCAAATATATAATGGAAAAACTAGTAGAATTGAAGGTGGAAATAGATAATAAAACTATACTAGTGGGAGATCTGAACCAACTACTACCAAATCTAGATAAATCAAATAAAAAAATAAATAAAAAAGAGGTAAAAGAGGTGAATGAAATCTTAGAAAAATTAGAATTAATAGATATATGGAGAAAAATAAATAGGGACAAAAAAGAATACACCTTCTTTTCAGCAGCACATGGCACATTCACAAAGATTGACCATACACTAGGTCATAAAAACATGGCATAAAAATACAGAAAAGCAGAAATAATTAATGCAAACTTTTCAGATCATAAGGCAATAAAAATAATGATCAGTAAGGGTACATGGAGAGCAAAATAAAAAATCAATTGGAAATTACATAATATGATGCTCCAAAATCGGTTAGTTAGAGAACAAATCATAGAAATAATTAATAATTTCATTGAAGAAAATGACAATGGTGAAACATCCTTTCAAACCTTATGGGATGCAGCCAAAGCAGTACTCAGAGGAAAATTCCTATCCCTGAGTGCATATATTAACAAATTAGGGAGGGCAGAGATCAATGAATTGGACATGCAAATCAAAAAACTTGAAAGCAAACAAATTAACCCCCCACCCCAGAAGAATACCAAATTAGAAATCCTAAAAATTAAGGGAGAAATTAATAAAATTGAAAGTGAAAGAACTATTGAACTAATAAATAAGACATGAAGCTGGTACTTTGAAAAAACAAACAAAATAAAGAAAGTACTTATCAATCTAATTTAAAAAAAGAAGAGAAGAAAAGCAAATTAACAGTATCATAGATGAAAAGGGAGACCTCACCTCCAATGAAGAGGAAATTAAGGCAATCATTAAAAACTTCTTTGCCCAATTATATGGTAATAAATATGCCAATCTAGGTGATATGGACAAATATTTACAAAAATGTAAATTGCCTAGATTAATGGAAGAAGAAATAGAATTCTTAAATAATCCCATTTCAGAAAAAAAAAATCCAACAGGCCATCAAAGAACTTCCTAAGAAAAAATCCCCAGGGCCTGATGGATTCACAAGTGAATTCTATCAAACATTCAAAGAACAACTAATCCCAATATTATACAAACTATTTGACATAATAAGCAAAGAGGGAGTTCTACCAAACTCCTTTTATGACACAAACATGGTACTAATTCCAAAGCCAGGCAGGTCAAAAACGGAGAAAGAAAACTACAGACCAATCTCCCTAATGAATATAGATGTAAAAATATTAAAGAGGATACTAGCAAAAAGACTCCAGCAAGTGATCAGGAGGGTCATTCACTATGATCAAGTAGGATTTATACCAGAAATGCAGGGCTGGTTCAATATTAGGAAAACCATTCACATAATCGACCATATCAACAAGCAAACCAACAAAAACTACATGATTATCTCAATAGACACAGAAAAAGCCTTTAATAACATACAACACCCATTCCTATTAAAAACACTAGAAAGCATAGGAATAGAAAGGCCTTTCCTAAAAATAATAAACAGTATAAATCTAAAACCATCTGCTAATATAATCTGCAATGGGGATAAACTAGATGCATTCCCAATTAGATCAGGAGTGAAAGAAGGATGCCCATTATCACCTCTATTATTTAACATTGTACTAGAAATACTAGCAGTAGCAATTAGAGAAGAAAAAGAAATTGACAGCATTAAAATAGACAATGAGGAGACCAAATTATCACTCTTTGCAGATGATGTAATGGTCTACTTAAAGAATCCTAGAGATTCAACCAAAAAGCTTGTCGAAATGATAAACTACTTTAGCAAAGTTGTAGGATACAAAATAAACCCTCATAACTCATGTGCATTTCTATATATTTCCAACACATCTCAGCAGCAAGAATTAGAAAGAGAAATACCATTCAAAATCACCTTAAACAAAATGAAATACTTAGGAATCTATTTCCCGTGACAAACACAGGAACTATATGAACACAACTACAAAACATTCTGCACACAACTAAAACTAGACCTGACCAATTGGAAAAACATTAACTGCTCATGGGTAGGATGAGCCAATATAATAAAAATGACCATCCTACCCAAACTTATCTATCTATTTAGTGCCATACCCATTGAACTTCCAAAATTTTTTTTACTGAATTAGAAAAAACCATAACAAAGTTCATTTGGAAGAACAAACGATCAAGGATATCCAGGGAAATAATGGAAAAAAAATACAAAGGAAGGTGGCCTTGCAGTCCCAGACCTCAAACTCTATTATAAAGCAGTGGTTATCAAAACAATTTGGTACTGGCTAAGAGACAGAAAGGAGGATCAATGTAATAGACTTGACATAAGTGACCTCAGCAAGACAGTCTATGACAAACCCAAAGACCCCAGCTTTTGGGACAAAACCCCACTATTTGACAAAAACTGCTGGGAAAACTGGAAGACAAGGTCAACACCTCACATCCTACACCAAGATAAACTCAGAATGGGTGAATGACTTGAACATAAAGAAGGAAACTATAAGTAAATTAGGTGAACACAGAATAGTATATATGTCAGACCTTTGGGAAGGGAAAGACTTTAAAACCAAGCGAGACATAGAAATAGTCACAAAATGTAAAATAAATGATTTTGATTACATAAAATTAAAAAGTTTTTGTACAAACAAAACCAATGCAACCAAAATTAGAAGGGAAGCAACAAATTGGGAAACAATCTTCATAACAAAAACCCTTGACACAGGTCTAATTACTCAAATTTATAAAGAGCTAAATCAATTGTACAAAAAATCAAGCCATTCTCCAATTGATAAATGGGCAAGGGACATGAATAGACAGTTTTCAGCCAAAGAAATCAAAACTATTAATAAGCACATGAAAAAGGGTTCTAAATCTCTCATAATCAGAGAGATGCAAATCAAAAGAACTCTGAAGTATCACCGCATACCTAGCAGATTGACTAACATGACGGCAAAGGAAAGTAATGAGTGTTGGAGGAGATGTGGCAAAGTTGGGACATTGATTTATTGCTGGTGGAGTTGTGAATTGATCCAATTTGGAACTATGCCCAAAGGGCGATAAAAGACTGTCTGCCCTTTGATCCAGCCATAGCACTGCTGGGTTTGTACCCCAAAGAGATAATAAGGAAAAAGACTTGTATAAGAATATTCATAGCTGTGTTCTTTGTGGTGGCAAAAAATTGGAAAATGAGGGTATGACCCTCAATTTGGGAATGGCTGAACAAATTGTGGTATATGTTGGTGATGGAATACTATTGTGCTCAAAGGAATGATAAAGCGGAGGAATTCCATGGAGATTGGAACAACCTCCCGGAAGTGATGCAGAGCAAAAGGAGCAGAGCCAGGAGAACATTGTACACAGGGACTGATACACTATGGTGCAATTGAATGTAATAGACTTCTTCATTAGTGGCAATGCAGTGATCCTGAATAACCTGGAGGGATCTATGAGAAAGAACACTATCTGCATTCAAAGGAAAAAATGTGGGAGTAAAAACATCGACGAAAGGCAACAGCTTGACTACAGGGATGGATGGGGATATGATGGAAGAAAGACTCTAAACGAACAATCTAATTAAAAAACCAATAACATGGAAATGAATTCAGATCGAGGACACATGTGATACTCAGAGGAATCATGCATTGCCAATGGGAAGGGTGGTGGGAGGGGGGGAGGAAAAGAAAATGATCTTTATTTCTAATGAATCATGTTTAAAATGACCAAATAAAATAATGTTTAAAAAAATTCAACAAACATTTACTAAGTATTTTCTTTATGTCAAGCACTGGGAATACAAAAATAAAAAGAAAATATTCTCTACCCTCAAAGAGTTGGAGTGTTACTTATACGCAAATAAGAAGAAACAAAGTTTATACAAAGTAATTATAAGGAGAAGAGAGGTCTAATACTTTGGTAGTGGTGGTAGAGTGATGATCAGGAAATCTCTCTTGAATTGTATTTTGAGTTAAGCTAGGTATTGGAAGTGGAGGAGAAGAAGAATTCATTCCACACATGTAGGAATTACCTGTACAATGGTACAGGTGTTGGGAAAGAGAATTTTGTATATAATGAAGAACTACCGAGTCATTTTGTCTAGAACAAAGAAATGAGTGTTGACTGGGAAAAACACAGAACTATTAAATAGTCAAAAAAGAAGAAAATACCACCAGGTAACTAAAATATATTATTTGTACATTTATAACAACAAATATGTTCTGTTTTTGATGGTTTAAAAAGTTTGGAACAAATTGCAGATCTTTTCCACTTTTCCCTGTTTGTTATCTTCTTTCTCTTTTCCCTCAAATATTGTGTAGCATTTCATCTGCTTAAATTCATATGTTTATATGTAAAAAGTTGTAATGAAAATTTAATTGGTTAAATAAGCCTGTAATGTTTTGATTTAAATGATTAGGTTGTTGTTATTAAATGATATATTTCAAAATAGCCCAAAAGTATTCATTAATGACATTTTACTTTCTGCATCTAAGATCTCAAAGTATACTTCTTATTCAATAAGGTAAGTCATAGTGATCATCACATTCTCTTACACATGGTAAATCTAGGCCAAGAAGAATGTTTTTGGAGCTCAATTTCTCTCATTTTGTGTGTCAGCCAAGGTGGTTCACTTTCCACTCCTTCTTTTATCACCCAAACAACAATGGGTGCACCATCCTATTATAGAGGTTTACCCTTTTGTCCCATGAGAATTCATCTGGAGGGAGATTGCAGACTCATGAGTTTCAGATTAACAATAGATCTTAAAGTACTTGGTGGTCCCAGTTAGGTGGGGCTAACCGACTTAAACAAATGTTAAGTACCCTTTTGTCCTTCTCCCATTGTATAAAGGTCCTTTTCCAGGTAGCCCATCCCTTGACTGGATCTTTCCCTTTTGTGTCCATTGTAAAGCATCATCCTCTCCCTGAAAATCCTGTCTTGTATTTCTCATTTCCTTGTAGCCATTGTAAAGCCAATTAATCATACTCCCTAGCCCCAGTTCCCCAAGAGGTGTATAAGTCCTCCAAATTCTATGGTGCTTCAGAGCTATCATCTAGCATGGTGATCTTCTGTGTGGGTTTGGGTGCTTGACTCTGTGTAGAGGCCTAAATATTGATTAAAAACTTGGTTTTTCTGACTATTTAATAGTTACAAGTTTTTTTCCCAAGTTAACATTTGGAGGTCCCACCGAGATTCAAAGTTGTGTCTGCCTATGTTGCTTGCTAACAGAATCTGGATGGAATCTCATGGAACCTACTGAAGTTTCCAAATCAGGAATTCAGTTATCAGTTCAGTTGGGTAAGTAACTGCTCTCAAATCGAGAACTCAATCTTGTGTGTTTGGAAATATAAACAACACTTTAATCAGGAGGCAAAATGGGCAACCATAGTTATACGGGGGCCACCTACCGAGGGCCCCTTGAAAGGGATGCTGTGGAATATGGGCAACTATGATTCTACAGTGCCAGCCAAGAGACCTCTTTGGTGAGGATTGCTATGGAGACGCAGAACCCCTTAGCAAGACTACTGTGGATAGACAACTGCAATTCTGAGGTTCCAGCCCAGGATCCCTAGCTGGACCACTGTGGAATACAGGTCTGAGCATTTTTCTTTTATGGACAAATGGAGTCCAGTTCAACCTGACTGTGTTCTCCACACTTGGGTATTTTTTGGTTTGTTGTATGTGTTTGTGTATGTGTATGTGAGTGAAGCAGTATTCCTGTTAGAAACAAGAGTGAGGATGGTGTAGTTCAGATGAAAGAGGAGGTAGCAGTGGGAAAGAATCTATGTGAATGGTTGGTTGGCTGAAAACTTTGAATGGGAAGCTAAGCTAGAGCATTGGAGTCCAAGTGTTCAGTTGAAGTTTTGGGTAACTGCTTTGAATCAATTAAAATAGGGAAAGTTTCTTAACGGCATTTTAGCATAAGGTTTAACTGGTTGTAAATCTTTGTGGAAAAGCTTCTCGTAGAAGCTCAAGAACTTAAGTTCTGGATTTTCTCTCAGTTTTCTGTGGGGTTTTGTCTATATTGCATCTGTAATGTATTTCTTAGGTGGAGGCTTCTCTAATGTAAATGGACAAGAAAATATTGGGGGAAAGGGTTTGTGTTTCATGGTAAGAAAACCCTGAGCATATTAAATTGAACAACCAAATTTCTCTGAGAAGCGGCTTCTGCCTTAGGCCAAAAAAGGGCACAGCTGAGAGAAATGCAATTTTTGGACCACAGGTGAAATTAAGGTAAAAAGGTAAAGAAAGGGGGATGGATAGCCATTTAAGTACTGTATTCTGATTCAAATGTAATCTTAAGTTCTTCCTTTAAAATCTTAAATTTTGTGTGTGGTGAGAAATCATTATGAATTCTGTTTTTTGAGAAGTAAAAGCTTTGCACTGCAGCCTGATTTTTGTAGCTTTTTTTTTAAGGTAAATTTTCCAGAATGCAACCATTACATAGAGAAGTTTTTGTTTTTTTAAAAAAGACTAGTAAATCCTGATGATTATTTTTTCTATAGTGATTTACCTTTATTTTTTCTTTTTAAGTAGGGAAGACTGGCCCAAATTAGTATCTAATTCTGAGCATCATTTTTCTCTGATAGATAACCACTGGCACAGACTATTAGTTAAAGATTTTCCCACCTGGGAATTCTAGAGTGACATCATGCATTTATCATTCCACTCCTGGAGTGTGGGTGAAGTTATTAGAATCTGTTAATGTTCATTTTGCTAGATTTCTTGATGAAAAGGAATTCATTCAGAACCTCTGGAATCCTAACAATTCTCTTAGCCACTTCTTAGGGATCTAAAACCTAGACAACATTTTTCCTACAGCCTAGAACCTGAAGAATTTCAGAGAAGATATCTCTGTGAATAACCTGGAGTCCCCTAAGGCATTTCTATATAGAAGTCACCTCTATTTCAAACCTTCAAAGACTACTGGACTGAATAAGTATTCCATTTATTATTGTTTTCATTACCTTTTAGTTTTTCCAAAGAAGGTATAAAATTTGCCATATCATTTCCTCTGGGAATTCTAATAAATATTTATCCTGAGTGAAGTCTGTGTTAAGGAGAGAAGTAGAAAGTGTAAAAATGGAGATTTGAACCCCAGACTTCAATTCCGAGAAATCCTTGGTAGTTCCCAGAATTCCCTAAAATCTCACCTGAGGTCCTCACCTGGGCCAAGAACAAAATGGATATTTAAACTGACTCTCTGCCTACTTTGGCCCTCTCTCTCTGCTTCTGCTTCTAGCACTTGCATCTCTCTACCTAGCAGGCAGGATGTTATGAGTAGGTTGCACATGTTTTTTTATTCTGTCCTTTTTAAATTCTAATAATCTTTAATAAACCTCATAAAATATAATACTTTTAGCAGAGAAACTAATTTAACTGTTACAAAAGAAAAGAGCTAGTTTCCAGATGTAGTTAAAGTAGGAAAAAGTTCAACTAGTAGCATTTTACTTTGTCAAGGGGTTTAAAGTGATATCTGTTAATTTGAAAATTTGCAGCAAGAAGTTCCAGAGTGCTTTTCTAAGTTGGCATAATACATATGGTCAGTATATATGTAGAATTGCAGAATTTAATTGTCTAAAGGTGATATCAAAAGAATTTAGGAAAGAGGAATGGAGTTTGATAATTCTAAGGAAATAATTGTTAACAACAGGCAATAGATTATTTTGTGTGCATGTTTAGAGAGAATTGTCATTTAAGGTTTAATTGTATGAGAAAGTTATTAAAAAGGATGTTATGGGAAAAAACTGGTGAGGGATACAACTCAGGTATAGTTCTGGACTGGAGAAAAGCTGAGAGGTTGCACAGCTGGATCCCCTAGGAAGTAACATCTGTGTTATACCTTGGCAGGTTCTACACATGGGTGGGCACCATGGCAAATTTACATATGGCATTAATACTCCAAATTAGGGGAACATTTCTCTCTTATTTTAGTTACTTTCCACTTTTTTCCTGTTATGGAAAGTTTTCTATAGTCATATAATGTAGGAAGCTTTAGATAGACAAATCTTGAAATATAGGAATTGAAGAAGCAGATAGGTAGAAATTTTAGCCATTTCAAATAATTTAGCAGATAAAGAAGTTCCTTTTCCTGAAGCTTTAGATGGAGATATTATTAGGAAAAAAATCAGGTCATAACAAAACCCTAGCACATAGTGTCAAGAAGGGGGAACAATACAAATAGTAAATTCTAAGCAACAGCTTTGATAAATGGGTTTTTAAATCCCTAGCATCTTAACTTCCACAAGAGGGGTTTGAGAATGTTAAAATTAGGGGAAATTAGCAATATTTTAATTTTGAGACTTTTAAATTTAACTTTTAAAAGTGTTTTGAAGCTGAAACTGTCATATAAGGATTCTTAATATTGTTTTGAGATTTTGTAATAGGATACTTAATTAGAATTTTACTTAGTATTAGCTGATATTTTTATTTTTCCACAAACAGTGAAAAAGGCCATTTTCAGATGTACAAGCCTTGATAAATCTGTGATGTGGATTTTATTTTTGCTTTTATAGTTCTATAGTTTAGTTGGCATCTATTTTTAATGTTGCTTTCTCTATAATATTACCTTGGTAGAGCAAGACAATCTTTTTTCTGATGAAGCACATAACTTACATATTTTTATAATGGACATAAATATTTTTACTAAAAATAGTGTTTAAAACTAATGATATTACTTTTAATAATTGATTGAAGCACCAGATGTCGAGTAATATTTAAGGACTGATAAGATTTAAATCAGACCAAAATTAGCAGCATATTTTAATCCCATATGTAATAGTGAACAAATGCACTGGGAGTCAATTAACTCCTATTGGAGAATATGTTTATGTATTTCTCATGTTTTCTCTTCCAGCAATGGAACTGTTTTGAGAACAGGTTTATATTTAGAAGACTTCTGCATCTTTTTGATAAGCTCCATTTTAAATTCTTCAAGAGCTTGTGGACAATTTCCATTTTGGGGGGGAGGTTTTGGTGCATTTATTTGTATTTCCTCTTCTATTCCCTCTGTAGCCTGGGTTTTTCCTCTGTAAAAATTATCCAGGGTCAACCCCTTCTTCTTGTTTTTCTTGGTATTGGGAAGTTGTTCCTGGGCACTATTTGCCATCACTGTGGTGGTTTTTCCTTCCCTTTTCAGTCAGAAATCTGAATGAGATGGGAAGGCTCTCTGTGTATGGACCTAAGGAGCAAGGATTTTGGCTGAGGCCAGCTCTCTAGTCTCTGCAGCTTCTGCTGTTTGCTGCCCCTCTCTGTGCTGTCTCCCTGCATGGGCACCCACAGTCTGTGCTCCTTAGTCTGCTGGGGCCTCAGGTCTAGCTGCTCTCAGAGGTAGGTCCTTGGTGGTCTCAGTCAGCTGCCAAGGACCTAGAGGTGCCCCTCACTCGCTCCAGAGATTCCCCTCAATCACTCATTGATTCTAGCACATGCTGGCTCTGACTCTGACTCTGTAGGTGAGGTGGGGGAGGGTGGATCAGCCTGCATTTTGGTGGAAGCTTTTTCACCCCTTTATGGTGTGGAAATGCCCAAATTCCACATACCTTCAGTGCTGCGCCCTACTGTAGAGTCCGTTCATTAGTATGAATTTGCTTTTTTTTTTTGGCTTTTTGAGGTAGCCTGTATTAGTAGGTAGTGAGGAGAGGAAGAGTCCTTTGTCTAGACTGCTGCCTTGTTTACCTGTAAGTCCCAGAAGACTTCTACAAAAGAAGACAAAGAGGTCTACAGCAGGATCCACTGAATTTGAAACACTGAGAGACTTTGGGAATTGGGGTAGTTTTTATTTTGTTAAGATCTTGCCAAAGGTAGAATGCCTGCATTTCTGGCACAGTGTCTGGGCCAGTGTCTGGGCCAGTGGCACCAGGCTTTTGGGGAGTGTCCCCAAATGACAGTCATCTGTACTAATGTCCCATGTTTTTCTATCCTCAGTAACAAGGTCAAGCTCCCTTAGGCAACACCTGTTTATCCTTTTTGGTGTGGTCAAAAGGCATTTAACCTTTGACCACAAGGGGTGTGTGCCAACTTGGAATCTAGAAACCCCAAGTTTTCCCTTTTGTCCCATCAGAATTCTTCCAGAGGGAGAGCTCAAACAAATATTTCCTTTTATCCTTAGACTAATTCTGAGAGATAGCTCCATTTTACATTTGAGGAAGTGAAGAAGAGAGATATTTAGAGCAAATAACTTGCCCAGAGTCACACAGCTAATAAGTATCTGAGACAGGATTTGAAATAGGGCCTTGCTATGAATCTTTCTGATTTTAGGACCAGATGCCTATTACTGCATATTTCTTATGTTTCTATTTTATTATTTTGCTATTCATGTTTATATCTTGATGTGCTATTGTTATGCATATAGTAAAATACCATCCATCTGTTATGTACAAATTATTTTCCTGTTTATTTGCATACAGGTGGATATATATTTATATTTGTTATTATAAAGAACTATTAACATGCTTTTTTAAAAAGTCAGCTCATATACCAACCTATTTCTGAATCCCTTCCTGATACCCACAGATTTAAGTGCCTTCAATTTCAAATTACCTTATACTGATTTTTGTATATACTTATATATACACACAAAGTAGGTATTTCATTAAGGATTTGGTGATTCAGAAAAATTTAAAATTTCAAATATAAAGAAGAAATAGCTAAAACTTTCTTTTCATAAACATATAACATGAGATAAAGTCTTAGATCTATATTAATTACTGCTTCTTATACGAGGTAGGTAATTAACATGCATTCAATAGAAATAGGAAGAGTGGATATTTGCCATTTTTTGAAAATCTCATAAATCACATAAACTATTAAATATATATTTTTTTTATTTTTTAAACCCTTACCTTCAGTACCTTCAACACTATATGTTGATATGAAGGCAGAAGAGCAGTAAAGCCTAGCAAATGGAGGTTAAGTGACTTGTTCAAGTTCACACAGATAGGAAGTATCTGAGGTCAGATTTTAATCTAGGACCTCCCATTTCTCTTTTTTTTCCCTTTAGAATATTTTTCCATGGTTATGTGATTCATGATTCCCCCTAATCCTTACTTCCCTCCTCCCAGAGCTGACAATCCCACTGGGTTATACATGTATCATTATTCAAAACCCATTTCCATGTTATTCGTATTTGCAGTAGAGTCATCTTTTAACATCAAAACCCAAATCATATTTGTAGCATACCAGGCATCTTAGCATCTTGGAAGTATGGTTGATGTATTGATATTGTATCCTGTATATTCGTTTACCAGACACACGGTCAGACCATTTAATGTTCATTGTATGGAAAGGGACAGTCCAAAGGACTAGAAAAGGACTAGAAAATTCTTGGGCTGGGTGTTGACAGCCACAGTGTCCTGGCTCAGACTACATTCATTTACAAAAGGAATTTGGGTTGGATTAATCTCCTCCTCTGCGATTCCGTCATTGTCAATACTACCAATGTAAAAACCTATATCATGCCACGTATTCATTAATCACCTCCCACTTGACATTCCTAAGGTCCCCAATAAAGGCTGGGGAACATGTGCCAGCCTTCTCTTCTCTTATACCTCTTACTCTCACAGGGTTTGCTCTCCCTCTTGTCTCTTACAATCTTGATCTTGCTGTGGCCTATTATGTTCCTCATGTCTGACTGACTTACGCAGCACAGCTGCCCTGCACATTTCCCATTAATCTCTTGGCCATGTGGCCCATGGGGGATGTCCCAGAGTCCTGTGCTCCACGCAGGTTCTCTTGGTCCTCTTACTTATAATTTCTCCACTCTATTATCTTTCACTAGAGAGGTATCTACGGAGGAGCTCACAACTCCCCAGGTGTTTTAACTTGTGGTCTCTGAGTCTTTATTCCTGTGTCTCTTGCCCTGATTCACATCCATATCAATCTCACATCCATATTCCTCTAGCCCCCATTCTCCTTCTCAGGTCACCACCCACAGATAAACTATATAGGAACTGCAGGTCGGTCCCTATAATATTCCTTTCGAATTATGTGATTGTTCATCTGTTTTTCTTCTGTGTTTCTTCTCCCACAGTTCTTTATCTGGATGTGGATAATGTTCTTTCTCATAAGTTCCTCTGGATTGTCTTGGGTCATTGCATTGTTGCTAGTAGAAAAGTCTATTACATTTGATTGTGTCATAATGTATCAGTCTCTGAGTACAATGTTCTCCTCGTTCTTCTTTCACTCTGCATCAATTCCTGGAGGTCTTTCCAGTTCATATCAATTCCTTCAGTCCATTATTCCTTTCAGGACAATAATATTCCACCACCATCAGATATCACAATTTTTTCAGCCATTCGCCAACTGATGGACATCCCCTCATTTTCCAATTTTTTGCCACCACATAGAGTGCGACTAAATATTTTTGTACAACTCTTTTTCCTTATTATTTCTTTGGTTGGGTCAAAGGGCAGGCATTCTTTTAAATTCCTTTGCACATAATTCTAAATTGCCTTTCAGAATGGTTGTACCAATTCACAACTCTACCAGTGGTGTATTAAAAGGAACTCCCATATCTTGACATGGTTCTCAATCCACTGAGCCACCTATCTACCCCAGTCACATAAATTTTTAAGTTTATAGACACTGAAATTTAAAAAAAATACCTAGAAATTAGTATTTTTTTTAAAAAAACTGAAGAGTCCTGATGGTTTTTAGAGACAAAATATCAAATGCAAACATTACAACTGCCACCTAGCTTTTGCTTAATTTCTTCATAATTTGACTATTAGCTGTGACATTCATGAAGACACTTCCAACAACCACATGGATACCCCAATGACTATGATAAATCACTTTCCAGTAGCCAAGATCATCAAGAGAGAATCTTAAGGTTCGATAATACTTATCTGCTTCAAAAAGAGTCACTTGTATATAGTCCAAAAAAATACCAATTCAGATGATAGATCAATATGATCAACCCAATAGCTTTTGACACACAAAGCATAGCAAATTTCTTTAGTTCCATCTATAAACATTTCGAACAGCATTTCTCTTATACGTTCAACTTTCTCCCTCAGTGTAGTCATATCATTTTTAGTTTTCTATGTTAAAGTCAGTACCATTATTTTTTCAGAATTTACTTATGGAAACATTGATTCAAAATCTCTTTGAAGTAACTCTGCAGATGTTTGTAGTAGACATTCTACTTTGGCTCTTTCAAAATAAATTTCTGCCCTATTGATTTCCTGTTGTTTTAACAGGTGCAACATTGCCCTTAAATTCATTTTTACATATTGTACCATCACAAATTTTCAACTTTCACTTGATAAAGGATATGCTATGACATCAGGCAAAGGTCTCTGAACTGAATTTTACTTTGCAAAACTTCTCCATTGAAGTGACAATCATAACCTAAATTCCTATGGAGCATAAATCTTTGATCCTGGGGCCCAAATGGTCCCCTTGTTTCATCTGGCCACATACTCCTTGAACATATATCTGGGGGTATCATAACTTAGCTGCATGAGATTCATCAGAACCAGAGGATTCAGCAGTGAAAAACATTTTGGAATTTTGCTTGGTAATTAATTCTGCTTGACATCATAACAATGATACCCAACATTTCTAACATGCATTATAGTTTTTCAAACCATTTTCTTTCTCCTCATCTCATTTAGTCCTCATAATGATGCTGAGGTAACTGGGAAGGAATATTTTATCCATATTTTTTTCACAGTTGAAGAAACTGAAACAATACATAATCTATCTTATTATTTATGTCAATGACTTGCAGTAAGGCTATAAAATGACTAAACTGGATATCAGCTCAGGTCTTCTGATGGTAAGTGTTGGACTCTTTCCATTATACAATATTGCCTTTAAAGAGGCTCAAGTCATATGTATTTTTTTTTCTTCTTCAGATATTTATTAAGTGGCCACTAAGTGACCAGCACTATGGAGTTTGCAGAACAAATATTAAACTCAGGGGGTTTACATTTAAATAAGTATAATTGTAGAGTTGCAGCTGGTCAGAACATTTGGTGACAAAACATTAGATCATATTGATAAGCTCAGAGGATAAATTTAGTTCTGTCCTATGGATATGGTCTTCCTCCATCTCCCTTATTATTTCACGGTGTATATTGTATGTCAAAATGGCAAGTCTGGGCAAGAGAGGGTAGGTTGATCATTATTGCTATTAAAACAATCCCTGTGAAGGTCTATTCATACCATTCTGTTTATCTACAAAAGAAGGCATATATCACAAATACCAAAGTACTAGATGAAACCATCAGGTTATTCTGAGAAACATTATACCAAAGAGAGTCTGAATAGTTATGGTTGGCAAAAAGCACTGAATGAATGAGGGTTCTGATTTTTTCCCTACTTAATGTGATTGTTATTTCTTCAAGTGGAAACTGAAATTAAAGACATTAAATTTCAAAGCTATGAGTATGGAAGCTCATTCTATGGTTGATACAACATGCACTTATTCAGATTCTCACAAGTACTTTCATGGCAGTGCTTTCATGGTGGTATTTTCAAATTTCACATAACTGTGGTGTTTATCAGATGTGCTCTATCCCATGGAAATAATAATAATAATAATAATAATAATAATAATAATAATAATCTTTCTCAAGCACAAGAATTTCCTGAACACAATGTTCTCCAAAGAACTTTTGATGACTTATTGCTTCTTGAATAAAAAATTCCCAAACTTCCCAGCTTGGCATTTAAAGCCTTTAATGGGTGGATGCCAAACTACCTTTCAAGTCATTGGACATTACTATACTTTAGACTCTCTTCATTCTAGTGAAACTCAGTATTCCATCTGACTGTGCCTTTGTTATATAAGCTGTCCTCCATGCCTGGGCTGGACTCCTTCCTAACCTCCATAGCTTCCAATTCTTAGCTTCCAAGATTCAACTGAGACACTATTTACCCTATCAGAAGGTTTTCTTGATCTTTCTCATTGTCAGTGTCTCTCCTCTCCTCTCCTCAAATTATCTTTCATTTACATGTATCTGCTCAGTAGAATGCCTTTGACTGTTTTTCTCTTTGTATCCCCAGTACTTAGATCTGTGCATTGTATATAGTAGATAATCTGCATTTTTTTTTGTTTATCAAATGAACAAGTGAAGTATCTAAAAATAATCAGGAAGATTTATCCAAAGAATTTCATTATCCATGGTTGTAGGACCACTGTGCCATCCAAGCAAAGGGTTGGCGTGAGCCAGAACACATAGAATCTTAGAAATTGTTTTCTTAAGTTCTAAACTATTCTCAGCACAATACAAAGAAAAGTCAAGACGCTTGAGGAAATTGTGCCATGTATTTCTTTTTAAGCAATGTGAGCTGAAGACAAGAAATAAAAGGAACAGATCAAGTTACCAGGACATGAGTACACTTAACCGAAATCATTCCAATTTTATTTCATTGAGTTCTCAGAAATGTGTGGAGTCTCTTCTTTCTTGATGACTCATTGCCCTGGGCCATTGCATATGTAGTTCTGAATTTAATGAACTATGGTCAGAAATGATGAAATAAACTTTTTTTTTTATAAAGAGTTGGAGAAGTCTGAGAAGGAAGTATCCATATTTATACAAAAACAAACACACAAGAAAGTCAGTCTCTGTATAGATCACCTTACTCTGCTTTGTACCATGGGTATAGGATGACTAGCCACTGCCTACATTTTAATTTGAATATACAGCCAACTGAATGGATTTTTTTCTGGAATGTGTGTGTGTGTGTGTGTGTGTATCTGGACTAGGTATATGTTTATGGCTTTATTTTTCATTTAAAAATTTTCTCAATTTGGAGAGAGGTTAGTGGGAAAAATATATTATTTTAAAGTTGTAATTAATTGAAAGAAATTAAAATAATATACTTTAAAAAGACTCAACTCATAAAAGATTTTCCTTCCTCCAATTCCCTTACAAAGGGCTTGAAACTTTCAGAAGCTTTCAGAAACTTCAGAACTGCATTTTCCATCAGTAGCTCTGTTTAGTTTCTGTCCCACAGAATATCATGTCTCTTTCAAGATAAGCTGGTTATGGGAAATCTCACCACCATGCTGATTGACTTAATTTTTGATAGTCAACACTTTTTCGACTCCTTCAGTTGCCCCTCCTTCTGATTGAATTGCTGGAGGATGGAACAATACATTTTTCCCAAGTCTTCCTTTACAGAGGGCTCAGAATGTATAAGACTTTTAATGTAACTCTCCATTTTCCATCAGCAGCTTTGCTTGGTTTGACTCCATAGACCATTACGAACACTTGCTGGTAGCTTCCTTTTGTGTCTTCTATTCCCTCATTAGATTGGAAGCTCCTTGAGGGCAGGGAACAGCTGTCTTTCTTTCCTTTTTTAAAAAAAAATGGAATCCTCGGTGCTTAGCATAGTGCCTAGCATGTAGTAGGCACTTAAGAAATTTTATTAAATTGAAAATATATTAAAATAAGTATTAAACATATTAAAATATATTACAGCATCTCACCTAAAATTCTTTCATTTTTGCTCCTATTGCATGGAGTAGAGTATTGAGTTCCTTACAAATGTAAATTCCTCTGGAATTATGGGACAAAATATAACTTTAGTCACTTATTTTTTGATATGGGAATTAAATTTTTAAGTCAATCATCTTCAAAAAAATTGAATAGGTTGATTTTTATTTTTTAGAAGAGGGAAAAATATGGAAATTTTTAGTTCTTTTCAATAAAGTTGGATCTAATTTTGATATGGGCTTTTGGACAAGACACTTAGAGCAGAAATTTTTGACTTGGGTTTTGTGGATAGCGTAGAAGCTGAACTTGCCTGCTGGACACTTTCACCTAGATATTTCTATGTTACCTGAATCGTTTTATGCATCCAAATGAACTCATCTTCTTTCCTCCCCTCCCCCACCTTCCAAAACCAAAACCAATCTGATTATTCCCAGATTTTCTGTTTCTATTAGAGTTTCCACCATCCTTCTAGTCATCTGTTCTCAAGATTTGAGTCATATTTTCCTTTCCCCTCTTTTCATTCATTCACTCATTTGTTTATTCATTCATTAAATTATTCATTCTCTCCCTATATACAATCTAGTGCCAAGACCAACTGATTCTACCTCCACAACATTTCTCCTATTTTATCCCTTCTTTTCCACTCACAGCTCCTTAATTTTGGACCCCATGGCCTTTCTTGGACTAATAACAGCCCACCAAGGTCTTTCCTGTCTTGTCTTTCCTATCTCCAATCCATCTGTCATCCAAATTATGCAATAATCTTCCTCTTCTGCTACCTTCATTCCAAATTTTTGGTGGCTTTCTATCATCTTTAGGATTAAATGCAAACTCCTTACTGTGGTACTTAAGCCCCCTATATTTTGTCTCTAAGATGTTTCAGTTTTATCTCATATTACTTCCCATCACCCATTCTGTGTTCCAGCAATCTAGACCATGAACCATTCTTTGAACTTGACTGTTGAAGACAGAAATTGCCATGTAAAATGAAGTGTTATGAAGATAGAAATACCACATCTTTGTACCTGATTGAATTTGGTAGGGGGTGGGGGACAGGACAGAGGGAGAGTGAGGAATTGAAGCCAACATCAAAAGTGCTCATCTGGGTGACTGGGAGCAAAATGGAACCTTCAATAGTGATAGGGTCAGTTTTGGACCCAATGAGCTTAATGTATTTATAGGACATCCAGTTGAGGTATCTAGTAGGCCTTTGGAGATGTATAACTGAAGATCAAGTGAGAACTTAGGGCTGGAAAAGTAGATCTAAGAGATGATCATTGAAACAAGGAGAGTTGAGATCACTAAGTGAAATAGTCTGGAGAGAGAAGAGAAAAGGGCTCAGAACAAAGGAGGGAAATAAGTGTGGGAGGAATGAAGGAAGGAAGGACTGTGTACTTGTAATTGTGTTAAGAACAAGTGGAAAGGAAGACAAGGAAGGGAAGAAGGAAGAAAGGAGGAAGGAAGGACATTGGAAAGTGTGTTATGTGCTAAGGCTACAAATACAAGTGAAAAGGAAGACCCTCTTGCCTGGGGTCATTTGGGATGGCTACAAAACTTGGCATGGATTCTGGTTCACAGAGGGGTGGCTTGCCATTCTGATTTTTCAAAGCTCACAAATTGAAGTTGAGAGTAACTCATGGCTCAGCACAAACCAAACATCACCAAGCTACAGTGTTTCATCTCTAGAAGTAAACTCAGGCAGACATTATATAGAAGCTATTTTAAGTTGGAACCCACTCTACCCAGGGACCAAAGTGGTATAGGATGGAGTGTACCACTGGGTATCATGGCAAAAGGGAATGTTTGGGTTCTTGGTCTTGTGCTATTTTTTTTACAGTACATAACCATTTGTAAAAGATAAAAAAATACAGGAAGAAAATGATTGGAAAGATGAACAAAGCACAAAAATGCCTTATAACATATCTTAGAAAGGAACTAAGTTCACAAAGATCATAACACCTTGTCTGAAAAGAGAACACAAAACATGAATGTTGAGGGCTCACATTCTGGAGTGTATCTCTCTTTCAGCTTGATTCCAGGTGGTCCAGCAATATCTGGCTAAATACTTTGCCCAAAGTTTATCCCTTTGAATTTGATGACACTTACAAGATGACTCACAAACTTACTTCATTGAGACATTTCAGGAAATGGCCTGTTTATTGCCATTTACAAATAATTGAATAGCACAAAAGAAATGGAGAAAATAATTATTTTTACTATATGGCCTGACATCTTGACCTGAGATAACTGGTCTTTAAGGCTATCCTCATCATCTACAAACTAATATACTCCCGAATGCAAACTGTTCCCATCACAACTCCTACATTTCATTAAAACTAATCACAAAGTCCCTTTTAATGGCTCTAAGAATTGCTTTGAAAGGCAGAAGGTAGGAAACCTTCCAGAGGTGCCCACATAGCTAATTGCTGTTCACTTTTCAATTATTTTCCTAGAGGTATATCTAGTCAACTGATGACAAAGCAATCCACTATATTTTGTCAATACAGTTAGATGCTTATCCAAAAGAGACAGTGAGACATGGATTGAGTATAGGTCTGGGAGTCAAGAAACCTGGATTCAAGCCTCTCCTCTGACACTTAACCAGTCGCATGACCAAAGACAAATCATTTTTACCTCTTTAGGCCTTGGTTTTGCCTTCTTTAAAAGGAGAATCATCATATCTATTCTAAGTTTTTGATTGAGGCAATTATGTGGCATGTTGGACAGATCACTGTACCTAAAGTCAGGAAGAGCTGGTTCAAATTTAGCTACAAACACTGACTAGTTCTATGACCTGGGCTAATCACTAGACCTCTGTTTGCCTTAGTGTTCTCATTTGCAAAATGGAGATGATAATAATAACAGTTATCTCCAAAGGTTGTTATAAGGATCAAATTAGACAATACTCATAAAGGGCTTCATAAACCTTAAAATGTTATATAAATGCTTGTTATTTGTAGTAGTAGTAGTACTACTCATGGACACAGGACTGTTGTAAAGTTTGAACAAGAAAATATAAGAAAAGTGTTTCTCAAACTTTAAAGCTCTATAGAAATCATAGTTGCTTTGTTAACGAGTCCCATTGCCAAACATCCAACAAAGCAGCAGACCATTTATAAAAACTTTTCAGGCACTGGTGGTAGTGACACTCATTTTCATTTATAACAGGCTTCCCCTAGAATGCTCTCCCTTCTAACATTCCTCTTCTGAAATCCTTGGTTTCCTTTACAACTCAACTCCAGAAGCAACTTCATTCAGCATGCTGCATTTCCTGATCCTTCTACATGGGAGTGTCATCCTTTCCCCAAATCTCTTGCACTTATTTGGGCATGTTGTGTATATACTTATCTCTCTCAAAGGAATGTGATTTCCTTCTACTTTCTAGCTTCATGTCCTCAAATCTAACAGTTCAGACAGAAACAGCCAGCATGATGGATGAATCCATGAGAGTAGAAAAGGAATTACACCAAATCCAGTGTTTATCCATATCTGACCTACTATCGGTGTGCTCAGTTTGAAAGTGCTTCCGTATGCTTGTGCTCAATGCATGCATCTATAAAAGGTCCAAGCTTCACTTTGTCTATCTCAGCATAAAACTATACCTACGCATACTCCCCTGGGCTACTTCAAATTGATCAGTAATTCTGGACTGAGTTGATTTCTTGGGTTGCTGTTAGGGTTATGTATATGCTTCATTTCCCAGAACCAGAACAAGGCTGAGACCCAAGATTGGCAGTGAGGAAGAGATATGTTTCTCCTTGCATTTTTTAAAATGAATATTCCACTGATGGGTTTTGTTCTGTTAATGAACCTTGTAGGTAGATTGTAGGTGGCTGTGATTATATTTCTATTTTTAAGACCCAGAACTGACTATATCAAACTGCCTCACCTTTGTTCCTGAATAGAAGCTGTGTTCTCATCTTCAGTAGAACTAGGGTTGCCCCAGACAGAGTAGGAGATGGAAAATCAAGCCATGCAGATGAATTTCCCTTTGTGTTTCAATGATATTGCCTTTGGCCTAGCCAGCAACCATCTTCTGATTGGTACAAGAATGAAAGGTTCTTGGGACACCTACTCTCCTCTGTCCATCTACCAAGAAGAAGGGATGGTTGAGAGATATGTATGCCTTTGAGTTTAGTCCCTCTTGTTTTTATATTAGTTGGTCCTTCTATCTGCATCTATGTTATATTAATAAGGCTCTTCAACATGTCCTAAGACCCTTTATACTTAGCAGTTGGAAAAAATATGGTGAGGTTATATTAAGAAGATCAAAAAAAGATCTTCTCTTATAGTGGATCTCTTAATATCAGCTAGACAACTTAATTTTTCTGAAAGGAAATTATCTTTTTATTATTCAGATTCATCCCCAACTGTGATGGGGATTTGGAAAAATATCTCATTGAGCAAGGAGAAAACTATATCATCAGAGAAATTGTTTCCTTAACAAATCTCTGGTAGTACAGGCAGTGAGAATCATGCAGAAGAGTTGACTTTCTCACACACCTGTCAGTTTACGGGCTCTTATTAGTCTTTCCAAAGCCTTGTCTCTCACCCATCTCTCTTGAATTTTCTCTCCTTTTCAAAAACTCCCTCCAGGTTTCAAGCTTAGAGACCCAATCTCTCTCCACATATACAGCATGAAGAACCACAGGCCCTTCAGGAAATGCCCTCTAACCAATTTTTGGCAGGAATATTGTAATTTTGTCAATTGAAAAGTAAAATACATAAAAGAAAAAAGTGCATTTTGGACATTCCCACAGAAAGCTAGATCAGTCCTTTACTTTTCACACATTTAGATAATTTGGTTTGAAATATGATAAGCATCATTTCATTTATATTTTGTGGTCAAATGCACTTGGCCATTCTTGGCCAAAGGAATGCCAAAGTTCATCTTAATGACAACAAATGGCATTGCTACTATTATTCAGCAATGGAGAATCCCTTTGATACTTCACAATTTAATAACTGGTTCCTTGTCCTACTTCTTTCATAAGTAAGACAGGAACCAATCAACAGATCCTGGTTTCTATAACATTACAATAATTGTTCTTCAAATCTATAGCTACAAAATCCTGTTTGGGTTTTGCCTTAGAATCAATACTGTGTATTGATTTCAAAACAGAAGAGTGGCAATGGCTAGGCAATGCAGGATAAAAAACTTGTCATAGTCATACAGCCAGGAAGTGTCTGAGGCCAGACTTGAACCTAGGACCTCCTCTCTCTAGGCCTGACTCTCAATCCATTGAACTATCCAGCTGCCCCTGGGCTTAGATTATATTAAAAATTAACTTTTCTGGATGTTGGCTAGAATTTTTTTAAAAATCACACATTTAATAATTCTCCAATATTCCAATGGATCTGGATTCTCATCAGTGTCTATAAATTGAGTATAGGACTTGGAGTAGAGGAGGAAATATCTACTTACTCTTCTGAGAGCCTCCTTCAAATTCTCTTGACATTGTGTAGATGCTATTGGTACATAGAAGATGTCTACAGACTATGTCTTCCTCTTGCTCTATGACAATGTATCTCATGATACATTTATCTGATGGCCTAATTTCCTCACTTCTCCAATGTCATTTGTCCTTTATAATATGATGCAGCTTGCTTATGCCAATTATATGCTTTCCCACTGCTCTTTATGTGATCCTTAGTTGCATTCTTTAAATTTCATAGAATGCTATAACACATATGGTCCTGCATAATTAAGTATTGCCCTTTCAATTCTTTGTATTTGTCCTTCCATAAAAAACTCCTTTCCCCCTTATTTCCAAGTAGAAAATTAACCCCAGAAAATTCAGTCTTAGGCAGTCCTGGTTAGGAATTTGGCCTTAGTAAGATAAATGAATAAAAGTAGCTGAACATTGGAGAAATTTCTTCAGTTATAATCTTACTGGGACCTGATGTTGTACCCTACTCTTTCTACATTTAACTATTTCACAGTTGTTCTTTTTAAATTTTATTTCATTTTTTACAATTAAATGTAAAAACACTTTCCAACATTTTCAAATAATACTGAGTCTTGAAATCTCTCCCTCCCTCCCTCTCTAATCCCTCCAACCCTGCCTTGAGATGGTAAACAATCTCATATAGATTTTAAATGTGCAATCATTTAAAACATTTCCCCCATATTAATGCTTTTGTGGAAGGAAACTCAAATAAAAAAAATTAAGGAAGTGAAAAAAGTTTGCTTTAGTCCATATCCAGACTATCATTTCTCTTTCTCTGGCACCAGAAGTTATTTTTTTAATCATGAGTCCTTTGGAATAGTTTTGGATCACTGTGTTACTGAGAGCAGCAAAATTATTCACAGTTCATTATACCATTTTCCTGTCACTGTGTACAATGTTCTCCTGGTTCTTCTTATTTTACTTTGGATCAGTTCAAGTAAGTCTTTTCAAGTTTTTCTGAGTTCTTCTAGCTTGTCCTTTGTTACAGTATAATAGTATTCCATTACATTCCTATACTATAACTTACTTTGCTGTTCCCCAATTGATGGATATACTCTCATTTTTTAATCTTTGCCCCCATAAAAAGAGCTGCTTTAAATATTTTTGTACATATAGTTCCTTCCTCTTTTTTGTTTTTTTATTTCTGGGATGCAAACCTAGTAATAGTATTGCTGGGTCAAAAGATATGAACTATTTTGGATCCCTTCAGGTGTAGGCCCAAATTGTTCTCTAGAATGATTGAATTAGTTTATAACTCCCTCAAATAGTGCATTAGCATCTAATTTTCCCCACATCCCTTCTTCTTTTTTTAATTTTATTTAATCAATTTAGAACATTATTACGTGGTTACAAGAATCATATTCTTTCCCTCCCTCCCCTCACCCCACCCTTTCCATAGATGATGCCCAATTCCAATGGGTATTACATGTCTTCTTGATCAGAAACTATTTCCATGCAGTTGATGTTTGCACTAGGATGACATTTAGAGTCTATATCCCCAACCATATCGCCCTCAACCCATGAAATCAAGCAGTTGTTTTTCTTTGGTGTTTCTACTCCCACAGTTTTTCCTCTGAATGTGGATAGTGTTCTTTCTCGTAGATCCCTCCGGGTTGTTCAGGATCACTGCATTGCCACTAATGGAGAAGTCCATTACATTCTATTGTACCACAGTGTGTCAGTCTGTGTACAATGTTCTCCTGGTTCTGCTCCTCTCACTCAGTATCAATCCCTGGAGGTCATTCCAGTCTCCATGGAATTCCTCCACTTTATTATTCCTTTTAGCACAATAGTATTCCGTCACCAACATATACCACAATGTGTTCAGCCATTCCCCAACTGAAGGGCATCCCCTCATTTTCCAATTTTTGGCCACCACAAAGAGCGCAGCTATGAATATTCTTGCACCTGTCTTTTTTCGTATTATCTCTTTGGGGTACAAACCCAGCAGTGCTATGGCTGGATCATCTTATTTCCTCTGTTTTATTTCTTACCAGCACCTCCCCCAATTTATAGTAGTATTGATTTCTTTTCTTCTTTTGAGTTTGCATTTTGGTCTTCTCTGTCACCAAAATAACTTTCTATATTGAGTTTCTTTTTTTTGTTGTTGTTGTTTGCTCATTTCCAAGCCTTTTCCTATTCTTTTAATTTAATTTAAAAAATAGTTAAAATTGGGCTATGTAATTGTGGTGAAAGGAACATTGTTCGAAGCTTCAGATTCTTTGTGCTCTCAGAGGTAGCCCTGAAGACCTATCTGCTTTCAGTTTTTCCAAGGTGGTATGATGTAAGGAGAGGTGTATTTAATACTCTCACAGCCTGTGCTCTAGGCTGTGATTACCATTGGAACTGTGATCAGGGACTCCCACTTCCCTGTGGCTGAAAAAAACTGGTGTGTTCTAGTACTCCTTCTTACACTAAAACCTTGTCCCAAGTCTGTTACCTAGATCAGTGTATGGGAAATACAATAAAAGCCTTGCTCCCAGAACCACAAAAGGGACCTTTCTAATCTCCTTCTGAGCAGTTGTCTGACCCACATCTCTTACCATCTGTGGCTAAGAGGGAGCTCTGGAAGCCTCTGCTGCTGCTTCAGGTGTGCCCAGAGTCCATTGCTTTGGTGGGGTCTGCCCTGGTGTGTTGCTTTGCACTCCATCTCCACCCCAGTGACCTAGATCCCTTGTGATGGTCTAAGTTGTTTTGGACTGAAAAATTATCTCACTTCATCGTTTTTTTTTTTTTGTGGATTAGGCTGATCCAAGATTTATTTTTAGGCATTTTATCATATTTTTGGGAGGGTAAGTTGGTAGAGATCAGATGGCTCCATATTCCTTTTCCGACATCTTGGCTCTACCCCCTGGTAGCACATTTCTTTTTTTGATTCAAATGTGATTTCATTGATATTGTGAACTCCTAACTAGTGTAGCTCAGCAATGTCTAGATGTAGAGAGTTGCCTGGAATGCTGAAAAAGTATGTGACTTTTCCAAAGTCTCCCCCACCAAACATATACAGACCTAGTTTGTGTCTGATAGGAAACTTAAATCCAAGCTTTTATGACTCTGAACCATTTCTATCCATTCTGCTAATTGTATCTTTGTTCAAGTATTATAGCATCACCTTCACTTTTGAAAATAAGAAACCGAGAAGTAGAAAATATGGGTGAGAAGCACAATTAGCCTAAACTCCTCTTGATATTGGGTTCTTTCAACTACAATATTATGCTTTTCACTTATTCCTTAGAAAAAAGCCAGGAAAAAAATCAACTTCAGGCATAATGCATTGTACAGAGTAGTGAATAAGTATTTGCTGAATTGAATGAATTCTGCTTCTAATGCCACATTCATTCCTTTAGGAATATCACAAAAGCTACAAGTAGTACAGCTAACAGAATCATTATGCTTTTAGGATTGCTGCAAATACCTCCCAGGTAGGTCTCCCTTCAGAGTGTGAGGATACTCTTGTTATCATAAGGGAACAGCAAAACAGCAATAGTTTTGGTCTCTCCTAGCTCATCATGTGGAAGGAAGAAAGACTCAGGTATTATGCTTTTTTTTTAATGTGCTTTGCATCAAGGACATGAGGTACTTAGGAGAAAAATGTAGAACATAACAGGAAACAAACACTTAGGATCATAAATGAAATTAGACAGCAAAAGAAATAATGGAAAACCTTAAGTGTAAACCAAGAAAAGTTATTATTTCTTGCTTTATTCCCCTGAATGCCCATTGCATGGGTGACAAACACAGAAATACCAGCATATAAGCATATAAGAGAAAGACAGGATAGTACCTTGCACAGAGAACTGACTTTGGAATCAGGGTTTTAAGGGGTCTTTTGCTTAATGTATATGATACTGGGCATCACTTTCAGTAGTATTCCTAGAGAACTCTCTAAAGCTATAAGTTTCAGAGCAAATGCTAATCTACATTAGGAAAGTAAATTTCATAATTAGAAGGATAAAAAAAGGTATAGAGTAGAAAGCACTATTCCTTGGCATTTAAGTAATGAATGGTGATACTTTGGGGTCAAGATGACTGCCAGAATGAGAGACAGGCTAGCCAGTGCCCCCAATGCCTATTTCAATTTAAAACAATGATGTTCTCACCAGATCAAATAATGATCAATAAATCTAATCAAAACTAAAGTAGATAACTTATCCCATCTCAGAACTTTATAAAAAGTAAGCCAGAGGCTAAATAGCAATAAGAAAAAGGACCTTTCTAGGAAATAAACAGAGACAAGATATATATTACATAAGACAACAAAAGTAGGGGACTCTAATGAGAAAGTCACAGTATAGTCAGAAAGCCCCACATTGAGGAACTTGGAAGCCCCTTGGAGTGTAAAGAAGCATAAGTGAGCAACTGGTGATAAAGCATCAACAGCTTTTGGAAAGTTACAGGACAGACACAGGGGTTCTGAAGTCCCTAATGTTCTTTCCTGAGAAATCAGAGAGGGTCCTTAAAATTCAGTACTCTAAAGCTCAATGATCCAGGGGATTTATAGGCAGGTTTGAAGTTTTGAAAAAACTCAAGCAAGGTAGGGTGAGACTGAGTAGAGTCAATCATACCACAAAAAAAAAAAGCAGCAGAGGAAAGAACCTAGTCTTAAAACAAAATTGCAAGTGAAGAATTAAAGCTGGAAAAATGACTAATATCAACAATTATTGAAAATTTAACTCTAAAGCAACTGCAAGCAGAGATTCAAAGAGATATGGCTTTTCCACAAGAATGACATGAATATAAAGAAGAAGCAAAGCAACAGATAAAGAAGAAAGAAAAACTTTCTTAAGGAAAGAATTGAGAAAATAAATAGCATAGAAGAGAAAGTACTAAATGTTTCCCTCAAGACAGAATCCTTGAAAACTCTAATAGAATAACCAGAAATAAATGACTCCAAGAGACAGCAAGAAATGTTAGAACAAAATGAAAAGATGAAAAAAGAATAAAATGCAAGATTATGATATATAAAACAATTAACCTACAAAACAAATTGAGGAAAGATAATTTAAGAATCATTTGACTTCTGAAAACAATGGTTAATTTTTTAAAAAGCTAAATGCTAGATACTATATTTTAAGAAATAGAATTCAGAAAGATTACACCAAGAGATCCTCTGTTAAAGCTCCAAGAGGGGAGACTGATAGAAGTCCCCAAAAAACAAAAAAAATGAGAGGAACAAGAGCACAGACAAATACGGGGAGGAAAGAAGGGGTGAATTTGAACAAACAACAGAAACAGAAGAAAGAAACTACAATAGACAGCTACTACTCAGCAAATGGAACAGAGGGGGGGGAGATCAGCAAACGATAAACCAGAAATCCCAGCGAATTGGGTACAGGCTGTGGAAGAACTCAAAACACAACTAAGAGAGGCTGAAGACAATTGGGAAAAGAACTTAAAAATTAAGGTAAGTCATCTGGAAACAGAGGCACTTGAACTAAAACAAGAAAATAGTGTCCTGAAAGCCAAAATCATCCAGCTGGAAAATGAGGCAAAGGAGATGAAAGATGAGGCAAAGGAGTTGAAAAATGAGATAAAGAGGATGAAAGACGATCTTCAAAGAAAATCAGACCAGAAGGAAAAAGACGACCAAAAAGCCAGAGATGAAATCCAATCTTTAAGAACCAGAGTAAAACAACTAGAATCAAGTGACCTCACAAGGCAGCAGGACACTATAAAACAAAACAAAAAGAATGAAAAAATTGAGGAAAATGTGAAGCATCTCATTCACAAAACAGAAGATTTAGAAAATCGCTCAAGAAGAGACAATTTAAGAATAATTGGACTACCAGAAGACCACGACAAAAGAAAAAGCCTGGACATAATACTAGAGGAAATTATCCAGGAAAACTGTCCCGAGATCCTAAAACAAGAGGGGAAAGTGGAGATTGAAAGAATCCACAGATCACCCCCTGTATTTAATCCCCAACTGACAACACCAAGAAATGTTATAGCCAAATTCAAAAACAATCAGATGAAAGAACAGGTATTACAAGCTGCCAAGAAGAAGCCATTCAGATACCATGGAAACAAGGTGAGGATAACACAGGATCTGTCTGCATCCACACTGAAGGACCGAAAGGCATGGAATATGATATTCTGGAAAGCAAGGGAACTAGGCCTACAGCCAAGAATAAAATAAATACCCATCAAAACTGACTATATTCTTACAGGGGAAAGTATGGTCATTTAACACAACAGAAGAGTTCCAAGCATTCATAAATAAAAGACCAGACCTGAACAGAAAATTTGAAGTCCAACCACAGAACTCAAGAGAATCATCAAAAGGTAATTTAAAAAAGAGGGGAAAAACAACAACAACAACAAAATTTTTTTAAGAGACTCAGTAAGTTAAAATGATATGTATCCCTATAAGAAAAGAGGTCATTGGCAACTCTTAAAAACTGTTGCTATCACCTAAGCAGCTAGAAGAACTACACTCAGAGGGAACAGTGACAAACTGTATAGGATGAAAGAACAAGAAATAAATAGGTATATAGATATATGCATGCATAAATACATATACATGTTTATATATATATACATATATATATATATATATATGACTAAAGCTAAAAAAGAAAAGAGGTTATGACTAAAAGAAATGGGAAAAGAAACAAATGGGGGTAAATCTATATGTCACAAAGAAGCTCATGGCGGGAGGGGGGAGAACATCGATACACTGGAAGGGTAAAGAGGTTGGAGATAGGAAATACTCAACTCTTACATACTTTGAAACTGACCCAAAGAGGGAAGAACAATCCAATCCATTGGGGAAGAGAATAGATTTGCGCCCTATAGGGGAGTAGAAGGGTAAAAAACAGACTGGTGGGGAGGGAAGCAGTACAAGGGAGGGAGAGGGTGGGGGGGAATTTTAAAAAGACTACAGGGGAAAATAAGGGAGGGAATAAGAAGGGAGGGGGTAGAAAGGGAAGTACAAGGGGGACTGATTTAAAGTAAATCACTGGACTAAAAGGTAGAGCTGAAGAAGAAAGGTTAGAATTAGGGAAGGATATCAAAATGCCAGGGAGTCCACAAGTGACAGTCATAACTTTGAATGTGAATGGGATGAACTCACCCATAAAACGTAGACGAATAGAAGAATGGATTAGAATCCAAAACCCTACCATGTGTTGTCTCCAAGAAACACACATGAGGCGGGTAGACACCCACAAGGTCAGAATTAAAGGATGGAGTAAGACCTTCTGGACCTCAACTGACAGAAAGAAGGCAGGAGTGGCAATCATGATATCTGATAAAGCCAAAGCAAAAATAGACCTGATGTGTTCTAAATCTCTTATAATCAGAGAGATGCAAATCAAAACAACTCTGAGGTATCACCTCACACCTAGCAGATTGGCTAACATGAAAGTTATGGAAAGTAATGAATGCTGGAGGGGATGTGGCAAAGTAGGGACATTAATTCATTGCTGGTGGAGTTGTGAACTGATCCAACCATTCTGGAGGGCAATTTGGAACTATGCACAAAGGGCGATAAAAGAATGTCTACCCTTTGATCCAGCCATAACACTGCTGGGTCTGTACCCCAAAGAGATAATGGACAAAAAGACTTGTACAAAAATATTCATAGCTGCGCTCTTTGTGGTAGCCAAAAACTGGAAAACGAGGGGATGCCCATCAATTGGGGAATGGCTGAACAAATTGTGGTATATGTTGGTGATGGAATATTATTGTGCAAAAAGGAATAATAAAGTGGGGGAATTCCATGGAGACTGGAACGACCTCCAGGAAATGATGCAGAGCGAAAGGAGCAGAACCGGGAGAACATTGTACACAGAGACAAACACACTGTGGTATAATCAAACGTAATGGACTTCTCCATTAGTGGCAGTGTAATGTCCCTGAACAATCTGCAGGGATCTAGGAGAAAAAACACTATCCATAAGCAAAGGACAAACTGTGGGAGTAGAAACACCGAGGAAAAGCAACTGCCTGACTACAGCGGTTGAGGGGACATGACAGAGGAGAGACTCTAAACGAACACTCTAATGCAAATATTAACAACATGGCAATGGGTTTGAAGCAAGAACACATGTGATACCCAGTGGAATCACGTGTCGGCTATGGGGGGGTGGAGGGGAGGAAAAGAAAATGATCTTTGTCTTTAATGAATAATGTATGGAAATGATCAAATAAAATACTATAAAATAAAAAAAAAAGAAATAGAATTCAGATTCATTTAGCAGAAGGTAACCTAAAAACAGAATAAATATACTGATAACGTCCTGAAAGTGTTCCAAAAGAAAGAATTTAAGTTATAGCACATCAATTAAAAACTCCCAAGTCAAAGAAAAAATGCTGCAAAGATCCAGAAAGAAATAGCTTGAACCCCAAGGAATTATAGTTAGTATCATACAAGACCTGGAAGCTTCTACTAGGTGCCAGAGGACATCTTGGAATACAGTATTGGAAATGGCAAAAGCAATAGGCTTACAGTATACAATAACTTAACCTCTGAAGCTCATTATAACTTTAAGGGGGAAAAAAGACCTTTAATGGAATAGAGGACTTACAGTTATTTCTCATGAAATAGCCAGAACTGAACGGTAACTTTGAGATACAAATAAAAAAGAATAAAGACATCTAGAAGGATAGATTTATTTTAGGAATTGTGAAGGGTTGTATGATAGTATAGTGTTATCATTTTCATTTGGGGAGAAAAGACAAATATCCCTTCAGAATGTTAATTTTTTTAAAGGATACTGAGGAAGTTATATAAGGAAAACAGAGTTCCAGAATATGGATGAGTTCTGTTCTGAAGGTTTTAAGAAGGGAATGAAAGGGGACAGTAATATGGGGACTGCACCAGAGTAAAAAGGAGTAAGAATTGTGAGACTTGCTATTTTTCATAACTTGGGTGCATGAATCAAAGAATATGCAAACATGGAGAAAGGAGTAAGGACTAGACAACAGAAGAATTTTCCTCTTACCTGACAGTGAATGGAGGGTTGAAGACAAAGAATTTGTTGTTGAAATACGCCAAAGGCAAAAAGGAAATAAATTTAGATAAGGAGGGGGAATTGGGAAGAAATATAAAATTAGGAAGGAAAAGTTACCCAAAGAACAAACTTCCTTATTCTGAAGGAGTAGGACAAGATGGGCTGTAGAGTTCCTTCCAACTCAGAGATTCTGTGATTCAATGGGGGGCGGGGGGGGGGGGGGGAGGAGAGCGAGAGGGGAGGGAGGACTTCTCCCAAGAGCTTTGACGTAACAAATTTAAGAAGCATCTCTCACTCTCACTTCGGAAGACTCGTCAGTAAACGTGAAAAGAAAGACCAAAAGTGTCACCTCAGCTGGGAGCATCGGAGAGATTTCCGATTGTCACACAGGAGGGAGCTCCTAGAGAGCAAAAGAGGTAAGTGGGTGAGGCATGCTTTCCTTGTCATGTGCGACACCTGCTGAGTAGGGCAGCCTTAACTCTACTTAGACTGGATTGTCTTTAGGGTCTGGAGAGGGGAAATATTACAATTCTTCATTTTGTGAGATGAGAAATGCAGAGCAACGTGTGTGTTAGCAGCTGTACTGCTAGCTACACAAAATGTGCTAGGACTAAGGAATTGCTAGCAGTTCAGAAAACGGATTTCTGTTGCTATAGAAGGGCGGAGGGATTATCCCAGGCGAAAGAAAACAGAAACTAAGGGACCCCAGGGAAAGGTTTTGAGAGAGCACATAGAAAGCGAATTCTACTTCAGAACTTTGGACAGAGGCATATGTCCTCTTTTCGATTTATTTTAGAACAGAACACTTTTCAAGCTTCCCAAGAGAAATAAGAGCATCTTACCCTTCAGCGGGCTCTAAACTTTTAATTATGCACCAAGAATTTAATTCAGAAACAGAAAAAAAGAAACCGAACAGCAATGGATTGAGAGAATGAAAGGGAGGAGAGGAGGCAGGCAGATTTGTTAAGCAGCATAAGATAAAACCTCTGGAAAAGCCAGGAGAATGTCTTAACAAATCAGAAATTTAAAAGACGGTGCAAAGAATACTAATCATGCACGTATCAGTTCTAAGTAAACATACGGAAATGCTTGTTCAATTATATTTTATGATTTCCCGCTCTCATGCGGAAGACTCCACCTTATGGCTAATGATTAGATAGCATGGTGATCAAATGTTCGGATTTAGCAGTGATTTTTTTTTAACAGTCTTGGCTTTTGGTCCAACTGGTATTGCCACAACTTTAATTCTTTTACTGCTTTTAATCTTAGTGATATAAAATAATTTGGAAATCTAAAATGGAACTGAAAGCAATGTAGTACAGGAAGTCAGGATCGTTCTTTATTTTTGCTTTCTATTAGAACTGAAACATTCTCAGGACATATCTATTTCTTCTTTTTTATGTTCACAAAGTTTTTAGGCAAACTTTTTAGGAAGAAAAAACATTCAATACTTTTCTTATTTTGTAGATATTACTGTCTGAAGGGAAAAATATTTCAAAATATTATATGGCTTCCTTTTTTCCATCAGACATAAAAATGATTAATTGTTAAAAGATGGAATTAAATATTATCCCTTGACAATCAAAGTAAAAGTGAAAGCAATCATTTGGTGCAAAGAAAAGAAGACCATAACTTTTTGAAGTTGTATCAGAGATGCAAAACATTTTCTGCATGTTTATTAAATTTTCAATAGTTCAGCTTTTATGTGATTGAAGTATTTTCTTGTCTCTTTCTGCTTTCAAAATGCTATCTTTGAACTGATTTTTAAGAACCTTTTAGAAACAAATACCTTAATTTTCACATAAATCCCTCCCCCTCATATCTTTGGCATATTGACATATAGTACTATAGTGTCTCATTCATGTCCAAGATAATTCATAGGAGAGATGGACTCCACTGTCTTCAGGCATATGTGTATGGAAGAAGGAACAGTGTCAAGGTAGGGGAAATAATATAATGTAGGCAGAAGAGGATTGCTGTCATAGGGATAGGATTATTACCAGGTAGTAAAATTGATCAGAAAGTTTCCTTTAATTTGTATTACTGTTGTTTCCAATTCTTAAGTGAGCAACAGAATGGCCAAAAACAAATACATGGAAAGGAGAAGATAAAAATTACTTCACTGCCAAACTCAATGGCCTCTCTTTAGTCCATATCCTCTTGACATCTGTTAAATTTGGCATGATTGACTACCCCCCTCCTCTCTTCCATTAAATATCTCCTAGGTCTCTTCCTATGTGTCTGGTGCTTGGTGGCTTCTATCATGCCTACCTTTTCTTTTTCCATTCCCCAGAGTTCAAATGTCCTCAAAGATCCTGTCCTTGGGACTATTTGCTAAGTCTACACTCTTCTTTGATTCTCACAACCAATTCTGTGGTCTTAATTATGACCTTCATGGAAGTAATTCTAAAATATGTACCTATATTCTTGATCTCTTCCCTAATTTGTAATACCACAATTATATATGATGATTGGAAAACATTTCTTGACTATTCTGCTTACAAATATCTCTGGCACTGAAGAACTCAGAATCACCTTTATAACATGATGAATCATTATACAAAGCATATTATTTGAGAAATATTGATTAGCAGAGATATTACTGGAAATTCACTGGGGGAAAATTCAGTTGGTGTGTGGATGGTGGGGGTGACAATGCAGAGGACAATCTACCTAGATGGTACCTCCTAGATGGTTCACCATTTGATATAGTCACACTGGGAGAGGAGGCATCTTGTTTTCCAATTGTAGCTTGAGCCTCCTCCATATAGTTGACAATGCCTGATCCATCAACCCTGAGAAAAAGGAGAGGTATGGGGAGATAGAAGGTGGCAGGAGAAGGGTATGGGAGGAAAGAAGAGCATGGGAGGAAAGCATCCCTCTCATGTTGGTCACCAAATTGTTTTATTTCCAGGATAAGTGGTATGAAAACAAGATGTAGGAGTCAGTAAATGGAGCTATTACTACCACGGGGCAACTTGAGCTTCATTTACTGGCTCCTGCATCTTGTTTTCATACCACTTATCCTGGAAATAAAACAATTTGGTGACAGGACATGAATTTCCTCATTTTAGGCATACTACTAGGGTTGCTTTTTCCCCAAAGGCAGGGATTTTTATAATCTTCCTTTCTGTATTATTTCAGTGTCATGGTAGATCTGGAAAACCAAGGAAGGACTCATTACACCATGAAATTCACCTGTACCCTACTCATTATGGGACTGTGCTATGTGGCACCTTTATTCTGTCATAGCCAAATTGACCTCCTGGCTCTGAACCAAGCAGATCCACAATGCTGGGAATCCTCTTCAGTGCTCCTTTTGGAGATGAGAAAGCCACGCATTTCTGACACTGTGACAGGATTTTGGGACTTTATGATTTACCTAAAGTCATCTGAGAACTTGCAACATGGGGCCCTTTTTTGGGACCTGGCCCAACTCTTCTGGGATATCTATGTAGACTGTGTGCTTTCCAGGAACCATGGCCTAGGAAGGAGACAGCTGGCTAGAGATGAAGAGAAACTCTCCACAATGCATGCACAGCACACAGGAAGTAAGCCTTTTGCCTTTTGTTCCTGTTATCTCAAAGAGGATGTGTGTGTGTGTGTGTATGTGTGTGTGTGTGTGTGTGTGTATGTAGTTTTCAGCCTATTGCCTCCATCATGTCAAAAATGGGAAGTAGATGAATAGCATCTGGTATCACAAGCATCAGCTAGTAAATAGTTGTAGGAAGCTATGATTCACCAAAGAATATTAACAATCCTGAGTCCCCATTAAAAAGTTTTAGAAAGTTCCTTTTCACCTGTTAAAACAAACAAAAGATTTTCAACCCAATGCCACTAGGCAGCTTGGAGGCACAGTGAACAGAGCATGGATAGGTAATAGATGGAGTCATGAAGAACTGAATCCAAATCCTGACCCAAACATTTACTGTGTGCCCTTGGGCAAATCACTTAATCTCTCTCAATCTCAGTCTCAGTTTTTTATCTGTAAAATAGGAATAAGAATAGTACCTACCTCTCAGATCAAAAGATCAAAAGAAATAATATGTAAAGTGATTTTTAGACTCTTAAAGTGCTAAAATAATACTTGTTATTAATATAACCAATGCTTCAGGGGCTCCAAACATGCCACTTGGGAGAAAAAAAAAAGGCCAACTGATATTTTACCTAACTCCATTATTTTGCATGTTTACCATGCAAATATGAGTCCCAACCAGCTGAGTAATGAATCTTTAATGAGTGGTAACCAACTGAAAATTAGGAGATTTTATCAAATTACAATTAGGCATTTTTATGAATGCAGAATTTTATGAAAATAGATAAATCTCTGAGGTCATTCTTTCATTATATGATGTCAAAAAGTCATCCTCTGCCATGTTGTATCTTTGGGATCAGTCTCTTAGGATCACAAGATATTAGAGTTAGAGCTGATCAGATGGGATCTATTCTACCCTCTTATTTTACATTGAATGGAATGAGAAGCAGAGTGGTTAAGTTATTTACCTAAGGTCACATAGGTAAATGACAGATGTGGGATTCTGTCTTCCCCTCCCCTCCCCTCCCCTCCCCTCCCCTCCCCTACCCTCCCCTTCCTTCCTTCCTTCCTTCCTTCCTTCCTTCCTTCCTTCCTTCCTTCCTTCCTTCCTTCCTTCCTATCTTCCACCTACCCTCCCTCCCTCCCCTTCTCTCCCCCAGTTAATTCCATCTCTCCTTCCCCTCCTCCTATTAGAGAAGGCATCATTTGACAAAGAAATATCTGCATATATAAAACTATGTCTTATTTCTCCATTCATAAGTTTTTCTTTGGAGGTGGGCATGCATACGTCATTCTTCAAGCAATATTTCTGTTGCTGCATATAACATTCTCTTGGTTCTGCTTGTTTCACTCTTCAAAACTTCATGTAAGTCTTTTCTTGTTTTTCCTAAATTAACCAGTTCATCATTTCTTATGGTGCAGTGGTATTCCATCACAATAATATGCCATGGCTTGTTTAGCCATTTCTCAATTGATGGGCTTTTCAATTTCTAGTTCTTTGCCATCACAACAAAAGCTGCTATAAATATTTTACAACAGAGATTATTTTCCTTTTTCTTTGATCACCTTAGGAAATAAACCTAGTTTTGTATTGTCTTAACACCTAGATGGAGGGGTTAGCAGTATCTAGTTGGTGTGATAGAGTGCTGGACTTAAGAGTCAGATAAACCTGAATTTGAATCCTACTTCATATTATTAGTTGTGTGACTCTGGGCAAGTCATTTAATGTACCTCAGCTTCCTTATCTGTAAAATGAAGGAGTTGGAGGCAGCAAAGTGGCTTAGTGTATGGAGTGCCTGAGTTCATATCCAACCTTAGTTACTTCCTAGCTGTGTGAGGGCAATTGCCTTGTCCAATTGTTTAGTCCTTATCCCTCTTCTGTCTTGGAACCAATACTTAGTATCAGTTCTAAAAGAGGAGGTAAGGGTTTAAAAAAATGAAGGCATTAGACTTCATGACCAATAATGTTCCTTTCAAATCTATGATCTCATGAACTGAAATGTGATTTTCTTGGTGGTTAGCAGTACATGCTAATAGTTATCTGACATCACCTAAACTTCAAGGTAGGTCATCATTGATATCCATCTTTCTCCTTCACCATTTATTTTTCAGTTTCTCCTTTCATTCCAGGAAGTCAAACAGAATTACTCGGGCTATCAATGACTTCTTGGCTACTGTTCTACAGAGCATCCATCTTCTCTTTAAATAAAAATTGCAGGATTTGCTGAAGCTTCTGAAACTATTCTACCCTCAGTGCTAAATTACCACTTGATATAGGGGGTGACCATAAGCTTTAGGTAAAGGGACTTGTCATATTTGGAATATGAGCATGAAAATTTTATTCATTGGTTTTAACATTTTATGTAAATTATTTTTAATTAAGTTTATTAATTAATTAATTTAGAATACTTTACATGGCTCCATGATTCATATTCTCTCCCACCCCTCTCCTATAGCCAAGGAGCAATTCCACTGGGTTCATATAAATTGTTTTTAACCTGAACTCAGAAAGCAATTAATGTATCAGTTCAGGCTATTTAAGAGTCTCTGGGTAAAAAAAGATACTGAAATGAATTGAAATATTTAAATGAAAAAAGAGATGTTTCATTTTAAAATTCTAATGAAATCTTTTAGATGGGTCATTTGGATTTTGGAGGTGTTACTCTATATTCTTAAAGTAGGCAACTAGTATTACTCTTGGGAACAAAAAATATTAGGATTGGGATGAGATTGGAGGAGATACTTGATCCTTCTCTAAAGGAACATGGAATCATTTGTAATAAAGGGAATATTGAGATAAATATCTCTAAAATAAGGTGTGCTTTGCTTAATAAAATAGATATGTTCTTAATTTTATGCAATGATTACATTTTATAAATTCACTATTTTACATAATATTCCCCTTGGTATGTGTATAAAATCTTTTTTGGAAGAGAAACCACCAGTCTTTGATTTATTTTATAAAACTAAATTTTAATCAATCTGCCTAAATTTAAGCTCATTTATTGTTATAGTCATAAAAATTAACTAATATGATCTCCAGCAAAGTATGTAACTTTTAAAGATCTTAGTTCCCTCATCTGGAAATGATTTGAGATTAGATGAATCCTAAGATGTATTACAGCTCTAACATTCCATGACAATGAAAAAAAATCATCAGAGACACAGAAGTGATATTTTAATGTAGACAAGTGCAAAATAGTTAATTTAGAGGAAAGAGATCACAGAATCATGGAATAAGAGTTGTTCCCTCTGAGTCAGTCAACTATCAACAATAGCTGAATATCTAACTTTTTCCTATCATTTTCCTTCTCAATGGTGATAAAGGAAGAAAATAAAATAATTTAGGAAATATTTAAATACATTCATAGGTGAAGGACTCATAATGAGAAGCTATTATATTTTGAGATCCATGCCTAAACTTTAAAGCTGATATCAAGAATAACTAGGCCATTTTAACAACATGTATTTCTGGGTTACTTTCAAGATAGCAAATTGGATGTGTAATCATCTGACCAAATCTACAATTCACTGATACTTTGATGGATATATGGTTTCCTTGGTGTGAGTCAATAAAGCTACCATAGCTTTAGAGTCTATGAGATTTTTTTGTCTTCATTTCTTTGCAAACTCTCCTTAGAGAATTGTAACACAAGAGATCTTCTTGTTTTTATTTGTCTCTTCTCTTCTCTTTTCTTTTCTTTTTTTTCTTCAGTACTCTGAGCTACTAATGTATGACTTGAGCTGAGTATTTGTTGTCTCCTTTTTTACCCTCATTTACTTCAAAATTTCTTCCCTAGGTCCATGTGCTCCCATTCTTCTGGGCATCAGTTGTCCCCAGGAACTCAGATATCCTTCTTTTCTTAATTCATGAGCAAATCACCTCCTCTTTGGGTGATATGTGCCCATGATAATGTATTTTACACAATTTCTCACATACTATATTTCAATGAATTTGCACCACAGAATTTTGCCATTCTTACATTCTAGAAAGGCAGAGAATTTGTTTTTTTCTTTTTTTTAAAAAAGAAAATACTTTCAATCACTAGTCACTTTTACTGTTTTTCTAGAAATCAGCAGCAAATGAACTAAGAAACAAATAGGCCAAAGGTATTATTTAGATACCTTCAGTGGGGGTGAGAGAATGAGAGCTTATATTGGAAAGTGATTCCAACAACAAAAAAGGTTATAATAAAGTTATTAACTGGAAAAACTAAACATTATAGTAATTGTGCACCAGAAATGTGAAGATACGAGTTTCAGTGGTTTGGAAATAAGTTTATTCTGATTTACTACACTTGAGATAAATTGTAACACTGAATACAATAGATATGATTGCATAAATATACAAAGACATGTGTACATGTCTACATTGCATTACATATTCATAGTCATTATAGATATATGTATGGCAAATTTTCTATTGCATGACAACTTACCCTAGAATTAGCCTTCAGAATGACTTTGTGACCTATTGTTTATTTCCCTTTTTTGCTTTCAGGTTCATATTCTCAGTTCTTAAGAGCCCCTCTCCTAAAGAAGAAAGGATTGATTGAAGATCTGATAAGCATCCATATGCATAAGAGTGGGTCTAGATTGGTTGGAAGAGTTACCAGTGACCTGGGAATAAAGAGAAAATAAATCTAATATTAGATTTAAACCTAGTGTAATTAAAAAAATATATACCTTTTTCTTGTACGTAGTTTCATATTGTATCTGATTCTTTCCCTACATTGGAAACGAGTGCTTTAGAAGTTTCTTTATTTACTTCACAAGCTACTAGGGCTATAGAATCTAGAATTAGAAGAAATCTTAGAGATATAGTCCAGCTTTCTCATTTGCCTGGTGAGGAAGCCAAGGCTCAATGATAATCATTTGAACCTAGGTCTTTTGATCTAGGGTAGTTAGGTGGTACAGTAGATAAAGCACTGGTCTTGGAATCAGGAAGATTCATCTTCATGAGTTCAAATCCAACTTCATATATTTACTAGTTGTGTAACCCTGGGCAAGTCACTTAATACTGATTGCCTTACTTTCCTTGTTTATAAAATATCTGAAGAAGGAAGTGGCAAACCACTCCAGTATCTTTGCCAAGAAAATTCTAAATGTGATCATGAAGAGTCAGACACATCAAACTTTTGACTCTAGGGCTAGTCCCTTTTCAAGACTATATAACTTTGGGGCATTTAGGTAGCTCAATGGCTAAAGCACCATGCCTGGAGATTGGTGGTCCTGGATTCAGATGTGACCTCAGACACTTCCTTTCTATGTGATCCTGGGCAAGTCACTTAATCTCAGTTGTCCAGACCTTACTATTCTTCTGCCTTAAAACTGATAGTATCAATTCTTAAGATAGAAGGTAAGGGTTAAAAAAAGACTATAGCTTGCTCTGTCAGCTAGGACTGACAGGGGTTTGGCTGAGAGAGTAATGAGACAAGAGTGAGGTGGTACAGTGAAACTTTGTTGGAGGCAAGTAGGGGCAAAGAGGGAAGGGAGGGAAGGAGCAGTAAAGGAGAGAGGCCCAACACCAGGAGAGTTGTCCTGTCTGGGTGGGGGGGAAGAATGATAGGGGAAAGGGGCAGTGAGGGGGAAGATTGGCACCAGTAAAGGTGGCTGCCAAATCTCTACCTGAATGGAAAAGGATGCAACTCCTTATAAGATTGGAAGAATAGGTGGTGTAGGGATGAGGTAACCTGGATTGTTTCTATTGGTTCAGGTGAGATACTTGGGTCTATTTCCTTCCTGAGGTGATAGGGAATCTCAGTCTTTAGAGTTGGGGGGAAGTTCCCAGGCTGATGATCAGTCATGCAGGAGGTATTACAGGGAAATCCTGGTGTTCTACCAGATTTTGCTGGGACGGATTCTGTTTGGGCAAGTGCCAGGGTTGGGCAGGGCTATTAGTTTTGATAGGGATGGCGTGAAGGGGGGTTTTGGTCCCATGGTCTCTCACTCCTATTAGATAGGAGTCTGCAAATGATGGATTACACATACTGAGCAGTCTTTGATCTAAATGATTAAATTCAGCTTCCAAAGGCAGAAGAGGATTGGAAGAATCTGATTTATTGCATCCTCTTGTTACTTTCATCTTTAAAGTAAGAATTCTCATGAATTTTGTTTCTTCTCTAAACTGAATGCCTTTCTTAAAAAAAAAAAGCAACCCCTACTTTCTTTCATAGTAACAACTCTAAAATGAAAAGGGCTAGGCAAGCAGGATTAAGTGACTTGCTCAGGGACACACATTAGGAAATGATTTGAACCCAGGTCCTCCCAGCTCCAGGTTTGGTTCTCTATCTACCATGCTACCTAGCTGTCTACTAAACTGCATGGTTTTAAAATCATGAAGTACTGTATTGCAGTGTGTATAGGGAAAGTACTAAGGATGGATTGGGAGTTCTGGCACATTGAATGGAAAAATTATTGTACATGGGTTATAGCAAGAGAAACAGATCAGCATAGTATTTATTTGCCTATTAGAATTACAGTTCTCAAATTCTATCAAGTTCTAGGGTGGTCTGTTTAAAGACATCTAGCACTCAAAAGAAAGAGGAAAAAAGTTAGTGGATTAGTAATATTGAGAGATTCCATGATAAATGAACATGCTTCTAATTGACTAGAAAATCAACAAAGGGTTGGTCTGAAATGAGAAACATGGCAAATCTCAAACTAGGGTTCTATAAGAAGAGTGCCTCAAATAAGACATATAGAGAGCATATGGATTAAATTTAGCGAGCAGAAACAAGCATCCCATCTACAACTTCATAAAGTTTTTGTGAGAATCCAATGAGATAATGTATGTAAAGGATTTTGCAAACTTTAAAGAGCTATTTAAAAGCACCACTACCACCACCACTTTAACTCCTCCTCCTCCTATTACTACTATTACTACCACCACTACTATAACTCAAATTTCATAGAGCTAGGAAAAATGTATACAGAAAAGTGAATGAGTCTAGAACTTGTTTAAAGCAGGGAAGGCTTATTAACTAATTCATTAGAGTCCTGTTTACATTTTGGTTGTTGGATCAAATAATTTTAAAAATCCTTACCTTCTGTCTTAGAATAGATACTGTGTATTGGTTCTAAGGCAAAAGAGTGGTAAGAGCTAGGCAATGGGGGTTAAGTGACTTGTTCAGAGTCAAACAGCTAGGAAGTGTCTGAGGCCACATTTGAACCCAGGACCTCCCATCTCCAGGATTGGCTTTCTATCTACCGAGCTTTTCCCAATCATTATTTTTAATACTTTTCTCCTTTATTGTAGTTATAATACTTGGTAAATAATAACCTACTTAAAATTTCAGTAGGAAGTAAAAAAGCGGTTTCTAGCTTTCCTCTTTTTAGGAAGGAGAGAACTTTGAAAAATAAACTCCCATATTGATGTTACTTTAAAATCAAAGTAGCTTAAACTAACAAATGATCTATATACTTAGACCTGAATAAAACCTTAGAAGTTGTCTAGTATAGGGGAATATCAAAGGGTGAGGGTCCATGACTAACATCCTAGATTTATTTCTCATGGCTCCCCATTTAAACCTTCTACATTATGGCCCAATCAGATCACTTGTTATTCTCCAAACTCAAGAGGTCAACTCCATCTTCTGCCTTAGAAGTACCTGTTTTATGTGTCTAAGAACCTCTTCCTTTTCATATCCATCTCTTAGAATCCTTTGCTTCCTTTAAGGCTCATTTCAGGTACTTTTCTTTAAGTGAAGTGTTTATTGATTTCCTTTCCTAAGAACCCTCAAATTATCTTGTGTTTAATTATAGGTTTATATGTTATAATCCCAGTGCAATGCAGGCTCATTGGGGATAGAGACTATACTAATTTTTTTCTGTGAATCTCCATGCTTATAACAATACCTTATATATAGCAGACACTTTAAAATGTTCATGAAATTGAATTGAAGTGTCCATGGGCATCCAGAAGATGTTCTATAGTCATAAATGTGAATCTGGAGTTTAGAAGAGAGCTTAGGCTTGAGAAAAAAGACTTGGGAATCTCTGGGCCTCAGTTTCATCATCTATAAAATGTATCTAAGTTCTCTTCTAACTCTAAAAGGTATTATACTATGAATCATCTGTATGGAGGTGGTAGTTGAAGTTATTAAGAATAAATAAGATTGCAAACAGAGATAGTATGGAAAGAGCAAAGAAGAGAGCCAAGGACAAATCCTTAGGGGAATATCTATATTAAAAGGACAGGAAGAAGATAAGGATTCATCAAAATAGAGCCAGAGGGAGCTGTTAGATAGATGGGAGTGGAATCAGGAGAATATACTTTATTTGAGGTCCAGGAAGAAAAGGAAATGTAATAAGAGGGAATGCCCAACAATATCAAAAGCATTTCTACTAGCAGCAATGCAATGACCCAGGACAATCCAGAGGGACTTCTGAGAAAGAACACTATCCACATCCAGAGGAAGAACTGAGGGAATAGAAACGCAGAACAACATATGATCAATCATGCAGTTCAATGGGGATTATGATTGGGGTTTCAGTGTTAAAAGATCACTCTACTGCAAATATGAATAACATGGAAACAGGGTTTTAATAATGATACATAGATAATCCAGTGGGACTGCTTGTCAGCTCTAGGAGGGGGGGAGGAAAGGGTTGGGGAGTGGGGGGAATCATGAATCCTGTAACCATGGGAAAAATATTCTAAGTAAAAAAAAGGGGGGGGGGAACCAACAATATCAAAAGCAGCAGAGAGGTCAAAGTGAATGAGACAAATAAAAACCATTGGGTAGTATTTGAAATAGCAGTTTAAGTAGGGACAGAAGCCAAATTACAAGAAGTCATGAGAAAACAGACAAATTAGTTAAAAAAAAGAAATAAACAAAAAAACCAGAGGCATTTAGGTGGCTTAAGATATAGAAAGCCAGGCCTGGAGATGAAGGTCCTGGATTTGAATCTGGCCTCACAAACAATAGCTATGTTACCTGGACTAATCACAACTTCCATTGCCTACCCCTTACTGCTCTTCTGCCTTGAAACTAATACTTAGTATTGATTCTAAGACAGAAAGAAAGGGTTAAAAAAAACCCTATCTTAATCAAAAAATTTAGTCTTGGAAGGGAGGTGAAAGATAGGACTGAATGGGCTATTCTCCCTAATCCTCCATCTCCCCCTCCCCAAACCATCAGTGGAGTAATTTGAATATGTTTCTAGATAAATAAGAAGTCAGTAGAGAAGTAGCTGTTGAAAATGCATGAAAGGCAATGACTGCCAAGTAAAGTCCTGAAGGAGGCAAATGTCAGCATAATATAGGCTTCAAGGTTAGTAGATTCCTCACAAATCTCAAATTTGGCATAATAGGAAGAAGTTTCAACATCTTTTGGATACCTCTGTTTCTCTTGAAATAGACCAATTCTTCACTTTTCTGATAACTCATCTTTCAGAAAATAGAAGATTCAAGGATAATTGTAATAATATTATCACCCTAGTCTGACCAAAAGGGAAGAGCTGGTTAATGAAGTAGAGATGACTCTAAAATGTTTTAGGAATTGTAAAGGCTAAGGCAGAGGAAGGCCAGATATAATTAGATCTGTCTAGTAGCAGGGGTTCTTAACCTTTTTTGTGTGTAATAGACCCCTTTGGCAGGCCCTTTCCCTGTCATCAAGTTAAAATTACCTAGGATTATAAAGGAAAAAATTATATTTAAATATAATTATCTATCTATCTATTTATCATTTATCTTCACAAACCTCAGGTTTAGAATTCTCATTTTAGATTTTAGAAGTAACATGTTTCAAAGAGTTAAAAAAAAAAGATTTGTAAGACCATACAGCCTGAGACACAATAGAACATTAAAGCTGGTTATTTAATAAAAAGTTGAGTTGCTCTCAAGAACAAAATTCTTATGACATTGGGAACAGTTGATTGTAGAGAGGCAAAAGAAGAGCTGTCTAAAGATATTCATTTAGTAAAGCGGAACTCATTGACCAACTCATCTCTTAAAAGAACAAGTAGACATGGAGGTGAGGGCACAAAAGATGAGGATCAACACAAAAATATGGCAAGGTCCTGTATGAATAGCATGAATAAAATTAAATCTGAGCAAGAGATGGCACTTGTAACAAATGACAAATACAAAAAGGAACCTTTAAAGATATGTATGTATGTATGTATATGTCCATATATATGTACACATATATGTAAATGTGTGGCAGCTGGATGGCACAGTTGCTAGAGTACTAGGTCTGGAATCAGGAAGACATGAGTTCAAATTCATTCTTAGCAATTTCCTATTGTGTGACCCTGGGCAAAACTCTATTTGCCTCAGTTTCCTCATCTGAAAAATGAGCTAGAGAAGGAAATGATGAACCACCAAATGATGAACTTTTGCCAAGAAAACCCCAAATGGGATCACAAAGAGTTGCACTCAACTGAACAACTACCACCACAACAAAAACTACTTTAGAGGACAAGAAGAATTCCAGTTAAACATTTATTATGGATTAATTAATTATTAAGCATTTATTATTTGCAAGGGTTTAAGTCATTTACTGGCTATGTAATCTTGGGCAAGTCAAATATCCCAGGGTTCTTAGCCAATGGTGTCAAACTCAAATAGAAAAAAAATCTTTGCAGACTGCATATTGACTTAGAAAACCACAAATTTACATTATTTGTTTTGTGTTGCATTTTTATCTATTATGTTAAATTTCCCAATTACATTTTAATCTTTTGTTGGCCTATGTTTATGGAGTTTTGCCTGCAGCGAATCTGGCATCTTTGCCTAGGTGATTTACTTAAAATACAAATTGTATTTTTGCATTAGTCTAAGGAAATGATGGTGAACATTTTAGAGAACAAGTGCCGAAACCTAGTGCTGCCCTCCTCCTACCCCAGATAGGGAAGGGAAGAAGTTCAAAGAAGTACTCCCATTGGGCTGTTTGACAGGGATGGGTGATGTACTCAAGTGCACATGGAGAGGGGGAGAGGAGCAGACTGGTCAAGCCTCCCTCTGACTTTCTAGTAATGAACTCTGGCAAACTCGGTGTTGTGGGCATTGCAGGTGTGCCCACAGAAAGGATTCTGCATACTGCCTCTGGCATGTGTGCTGTAGATTTTCCACATGGGTCTAAGGAGTTTCCTAACTGAGAGTTCCCTATATTAATCAAATTAAAGGCTCCTAGAGGAGCTAACATTGTTTGTATCTGTGTGTGTGTGGGGGGGGGGGGTGACAATAGCATGCCAATAGTAAATCATGATAATTTCAGGTGGTAAAGAGTAATGCAAGCCAAGTGATAGGTATCACTGACCCTTGAAAGGACCTAAAGACTCAAGGAGTCAGAGGTGAGGAGGGAGTGCATTCAGGCAAAGGGGAACAACCTATTCAGATGCACAGATATAGGACCTGCCATGCTATGTTTGCATTATAGGAAGTAATATGATTTTCTTAGATTATAGAGGTCATAGAGAGGAAGATCATGGGAGCATCTAGATAGCACAATGAATAGATCACCAAACCTGGAGATGTGAGGACTTGGGTTCAAGTCTGGCCTTTGACACTTCCTGGCTGTAAGGCCCTATTTAAGTCACTTAAACCTATTTGCCTAGGTTACTAAGATGGAAAGTAAGTGGGGTTTTTAAGGAAGTGTATGAATTATAGCAGGAAAAAAATAGGTTGGAATAAAAGTAGATGGCTAGAAATGACATGCCAAGGAGCTTGTGTTTTATCTATGATAAGAAACCATGGCAATTTCTGAATGGGACAGTATTGTGGTTCAAGAAAACTTACCTTTGCAACTTTGTATGGACTATTTAAAAGAAGGTAGGGACTAGAAGTAGGAAGAATAATAATTAGAAGGCCAAACACACTAATGAACTCATGAACTGGTTATGGGAATGACAGGATACAAGAGCTATTTTGAAGGTAATAGTTAGTAATGAATATCAGGGATGAGGGAGAGGAAAAGTCACGGGAGACAGACTGAAAACTTAGTTGACTAGAAGATGCTAGTACCCTCAAAAGAAACAGGGAGGAGCTAATTTATGGGAGAAGATGATAAGCTCCACTTTGGACATATTGAATTTTAGATGCCAATGGGACATCCATTTGGGTATGTTCTTAGACCATTGGCAATGTGGGGACTGGTTTCAGGAGAGAAATTGATTACATATATTTGAGAATCATATACAGACAAGACTAGAGGAGAAAAGAGGTCAGGAAAGAGTCTTAAATGATATTTATGGTTAGGAAGTAGGAAAAAGATGATCATTCACCAAAGAAGCCTAAGAAGGAGTGGTCACATAAGTAACAGATTAGAGTGAGAAAAATGTTTCAAGTCAAAAATGAAGAGAATATTCAGGAGGAAGTGTTGGTCAATTGCTTCAAAAGCAGCATAGAGTTCAAGTAAGAAGACTTGCAAAGAGACCATCGCATTTAGAAGTGAAAATATGGTTAATCATGGAGAAAATATCTTCAGTAAAGGGGTAAATGAGGTCAGAAGCCAAATCGTAAAGGTGGAGAAGTAAATGGATGATACAGTGTGGTCACATAAATTGGTAAATGAAGTAATGAATGAATAAACAATCTAGCAAACAAACATGAATAAGTAAATAAATAAAATAATAAGGGTTGGAATTTCCTTCTTGCTATGCCTGGGCATATAATGGACCATAATAAGAAGGTGAGATAATGTAACATTTTTTGTTTGCTTTCTCTATCAAAGATAGTGATTTTTCAGAATGAGGAAAGATAGAATAAAACCAATGACAGGAATTGAGACTTCAAATAAGTAAGGAGATGGTACAAGTGTCCTTAGTTGCCCTTGATTTCAAGGCACTTGACCTAATGGAATAATATCACATGCTACATTCCATATAGGATGTGATTGATAAACCACTGTAAGTTGTTTCTTGATGAATTATGTTATACGGGAGAAATGTTACTAGATTCAAGGCAGGCAAATGTGATCCTGATTTTTTAGAAAGAGGAAGAACTATACACTAGGGAGCAAACCATTGATTCCTGGTAAACTTTTATTCTGAATCATCATAGAGATGACTTTTGAGCACTTAGAAAAATGGAGTGATATCATTATGAGAAAGAATAAGTTCATCTATAACAAAAGTCATATTACACTAACTTAATTTCCTCTTTTGACAGGTTTATTAGATTGGTACTATGGATATAATAGACCTCTTTTAGCAAAGTTCCAGATCAAGTATATCATGATGTCTTTTTTAAATTAAAAAATTTATAAATAGTATTTATTTTCAGGTATCCCAGTCCTTCCCCTCCTCACACCATGGAAAGCATCATCAGGCAAAAAAAAAAATGTATGTATAGATTATCCTTCAAGTTTTCATTTTTAGCTCATTCTCTAAAGATGAACCTTCACAAGCTATTCTTCAAATATTAAGTCTGTAGCTGTATATAATGTTTATCATGATATATTTGTGGACATAAATAGATGTTTCTACAGTTAGATCAGTTCAGAGGTGATTAACAGGCTGGCCAAAGGAGGATTACAAAATTTTGACACTTGATAGTATAAAAATTAAATTAGTCTCTAGTAATAGAAATATTATATTTTATGAGGTTTATTAAAGATTATTAGAAATCAAGGAATAGAAAAAAACAAAATAATGAAACCACGTGCCTAGGGCTGATTAGCCCATTCAAAGCTTACTTACTGCATCTTGCAAATGGTCGAGCAGAGAGAGTGTGAGCACAAAAGACGTTGAGGTAGGTGTTACCGCCAGTTTAAATACTAATTGTGATCTCTCCCAGGTGGGGACTCAGGTGAAATTATAGGGAACTCTGGAAAGTACCAAGGACTTCTGGTGATTGAAGTCTAGGGTTCAAATCTCCATTTTACAATAGAACCCCTTCATCTGCTTGAGGGTAGATGGGATTTAGGGGAATGACCTCTGGCCTGAGTCTGAAAATCTGAATCTGAACCTCAGTAACTCTTGTCTTCTAGCTGTAAATCCATTGACAAGTTCTCTGACCTCTTGACACTAAATTGTCCATGGATTCATTGACGGATTCTGCTGCCAATCAACAATATCAACATAGATCAGGAAGGAAAGCCAATTTATTATATGTTTAGAGCTGAGACAAACAAAATCCTGGTGAGCCCCAAGCATCAGTTTTCAGCAATCTCAAACAGATCTTAGGTAGACAGAAGAGGCACAATGAAATTGTACATAAGGCAGAAGGAGAAGATAAAGATTTACATATTAAATAATATATAGCAGGAGAGGAAGTACATGAGGTAAAATTACAAACTGGTCAGTAAACACTGGGGATAAAGATGTTTTCTGCAGACTAACCATTAACATTGGAGCTATTGCTAATTATTTCACTTGCTCATCTTAAGTAAATAGAGGTAAGAAAGCCAAGTCAGAAATTCTGTTATCACTAACGTGTTAATCACCTACACTAATAGTCGAAGCCTCAGCTAAATTCTGCAGACTTCAGTTAGTTATATGACTTTTCTATCTTAAGGAAATGGTGGTATAAAGTCAAGACTGAAAACTTCTCTTATAATACTGTCTATGCCTTGGTTTATTCACCTGTGAAATGGAGATAATAATAATTACATGACCTATTTAACTGGGCTTTTACTTTTTTAAAGGAAAGGAACTTTTAAATTTTAGAAATAAAAAAAATTAAGTCATCATTTTGTCATGTCTCTGTTTTCCAGCTCTAGAATCACAATGAAAATAACTTTGTCATCTGTTCAAAGAATGGATACATCAATCTATTCTTCTAAGGTTCCACTTATTCTTGTCCTCTCTGCTATATGTTTTGTCTATTGGAACGTAAGCCTCTTGAAAGCAAGAATTATCTTACTGTATCTCTACCACCTTACAATGTTTAGTACATAGTGAGAGCTTTTTCAAGCATCAGCACTAAAAGAAAAATTAGTTTATTAAAAGCACATACAAAGCACAAACTTATGGTAGGTGTCACTGAGTCTGGGTGGCTCACACTGGAACCTGAAATTCCCTTTGATTCTTTTAGATCTTTGATCTAGAAAGTCTTTTTTTCCCCCTAAACCCTTACCTTCTGTCTCAGTCCAAGACAGAAGAGTGGTAAGGGCTAAGCAATGGGGGTTAAGTGACTTGCCCAGGGTCACATAGCTGGGAAGTGTTTAAGGCCAGATTTGAACCTAGGACCTCCCATCTCTAGGTCTGGCTCTCATTCCACTGAGCCACCTAGCTGCCCCCTAATCTAGAAAGTCTTAACCTAGCAAGGGACACAAAATTACTACTACTACTACTACTAATAACCTATACCTATAATGCACTCTAAGGTTTATGCAGTGATTTACAATTGGTTCTCAGAACATCCTAATGAGAAATATGGTACAAATATAATTAACTCCATTTTATTTTGTTTTTTCTTTTCATAGTCCTTTCTCATATTCTTTATCTTTTATTTTAATTTTCCAGATTCCATGTAGATAGAACTTTAATAATCACTTTCTCACATTTTATAATCTCTATTCTCTGCTTCCCTTCCTCTTCTCTCCCTTCTTCATCCCTCCCCCTCCATATGGTGGATGCAATATAGATTGTACATGCAATATCATGAAATACATAGTTCCATTCTTTTGTCATGTTGTGAAAGAAGACACACATCACTTATACTAAAGAGAAATTCATGAAGGAATAAAGTGAAGAATGGCATGTTCTGATCTGCATTCAGACTCTGTCAGTTCTTTCTATGATGGCAGATAGCCTTTTTTTTGTTGAGTCCTTTGAGTCTTGGATGATTACCTCCATTTTATAGGTGAAGAAACTGCAATTTAGAAAAGGCAAAAGACTTGTTAAAGATCAGAATCAATAATTACCGAGCATTTTTAAACACTACATATCAATTACTGTGTTAAACTTTGGGGGTAAAAGGAGAAAACTGTTTTGCCCTCAGCTTATATTTTAATGGGGATAACAACATGCAACTAGTAACTAGGTACAGTACTAGTACAGTAACTAGGTACAAATGAGATCCATGCAGAATAGAGAGGAGGTAATCTGAGACTCGGGGTAAAAGTCTAACAGCCGGCAGGGCTGGAAAAGACCTCTTGCAGAAAGGTAGTAGCAGTTGAACTGAATCTCAAAGGAAGGAAGCCAGAAATTCGAGGAGCAAGACTTAGCATCAGATTTCCATGCCCCAAGTCTTTTGCTGCTCCCAGAATACTACACTGCCTCTCAGAATCATGGCAGATTTCTGGAAGATCATCAATTACATGGAATTAGGGTAGGTCTCTCCTTTGGGACCATGTCTCTAAATTAAAGAACCTGGGAAACCTCAGGAGAGTCTCAGGAGAACTTTTTTTTTTTTCCAGTTAAGAGTTGTATGGTTTGATAATTCATGTAAATAGCTCAAATAAAGTATAACTTCTATGGGCACATTTGTGAAGAAGTAACATGGCTGAAGTGGAACTATCTAAAGGTGTCTGTTTCTGCTGAGTTGGATTCTAACACTATTCTTACACCTCATTTACTTAAAAAAAAAAAAACCTATCAACTTTTACCTCCTAGCATAGAATCAATACTGTGTTGCTTCTAAGGCAGAGGAGCACTAAGTGGTAGAGAATTGAAGTTAACTGACTTGCCCAGGGTCACACATAACTATGGGGTGTATAAGGTCACTTTTGAAACTAGAAACTCCCATTTCCAGGCCTGGTGCTCTATCCACTGAGCCACCTAGCTGCCCCCTCCCCATACTTTCTTGATAAAAAGATATGTATATATCAAACTATGTATTATTTATTTCTCTTTATCAGTTCTTTCTCTGGTGGTGAACATACACAATCTAATCTTCTTCTGCTGCGTATAATGTTCTCTTGGTCCACTCTTCAGATTTTCATGTAGATCTTTCCAATTTTTTAATTAACCTGCTCATTATTTCTTAAGCACAGTATTCCATCACAATCATATGTCACAATTGTTCAGCCATTCCCCAACTGGTTGGAACCCCCATAATTTCCATTTCTGTGCCACCACAAAAATAATTATCATACTTCTTTTAGAACATAAAGGTCCTTTTCCTTTCCCCCTAATCATCTTAGGAAACAAACCCAAAACTAGTATTGCTGGGTCACAGGGTAACTTTGGGAGGGAAATTGTGATGATTGGAATATTTTCGTAGACTCCATAGCTCCTAGTAGAGTCATAGATTGTTTATATGATGACAACTGTCTGTAGCAGCATGCCATGCAAGCCCATGAGAGGTGCCAGTATTTCTCCATCATGTAATAGTGAAGGCACCTCCACACATTCTCTATCTTCAGTCTCTTTTGCCAACCTGGTTGCTATTGCTAATGGAAATAATATTTGGCTTACAAATAGCTGCTATACTTGCCCAGAACCATATGCAGATCTACCAGCTAAAGCTTTTGATTTTCTTCTACTAATAACCAGTCTTAATCTTTAGTAGAATGGATCCAGAAAGGCAATTAAGGCATTATATCAGTAACTTCAGTGATTATTAAAAGAGGTAATATTAGTTAGCCAATTAGATTATAAGTTTCTTTAGGGCAGAGAATAAATTTGATTCATTTTTGTAAACATATCCTGCCTCCCATATCTAGCACAGCTCCTTGCACATAGTAGGCACTTCATAATTATTTGTTGGACTAATGAATGAACTGTATTTTTAAAAGTTATTATCTAACAATGGCTTAAGAGATATAAGCAGCAGAACATAGAAATAAAACATTCCCAATTTGCTTCCATTTTTTTAGGAACCTTCACTGAGATAAGAAAAAGGAACAACTTTCTCCTCAATCAATCAAGTCATAAATCCACAAGCATTTATTAAGCAACTAATATGGGCCAAATATGATAGTAGATACTGGGGATACAAAGACATAAGTTAAATAGTCCTTTCCCCTGAAGGGTTTACATTCTATGAAAATCTGAATTCTTAGCTATCACACTGAATTTTCAGAGAGTGCTTGATTCCTTAAGCCCTTGTAAGTGCTTTACATAGATTCTATAATTCACCAAGGTGGCCAGTTACCTGTGTCTTGAAGAAATTAAAATGGTCCCAGAATCCTCTCATTTCCAGGTTCTTAAGGTCAATTGGTCAATGAGGTTAGAAAAGGCCTTGCTCACTTCAGCTGCTTGGAAATACAGATCCAGCTTTGCTGAAGATGGTTGATCTGAAATCAAGAACCATTTTATGGCTTTTTTAAAGATTTGTATTCAGAAAATCCTCAGACCCATCTTTATGAAACTACACATATAGTTCATCAGAGCAAAGAATTAGAAGCATTTTCTTTTCAGTTTCCTAATTATAATTTTCATCTTATAACATTTTAATAACTAACAGGTATCAAGTATGATAGTTAACTTCTTTTATTATTAATATCTTTTTCTTTTTTATTCTTCAGTTAACTAAATTCCTGTGTGGTGGAAACTCATGCCTCTGGGAAGGCTGACTTATTGATAGCATTAATTCTGGAGTTTTGAGTTGTAGTAGAAAAAAGAAAGAAAGGGAAGGAAGGAAAGTAAGGAAAGAAAGAAAAAAAGAAGTATCCTCTTTTCAATTTCCTAATTATAGTCAGTCCCCTGTGGGAAAACATTTCAAGATCTTCCATGGATGGCTGAAACCTTGGGTAAAAGTGAACACTTGCTTGTTAACCTTAGGCTACTGAATCAGCAGCTATGGGTATCCTAACAGCGAAACCAGCACCAATAATCTTATTTTGGGGGCATGATTATAGTAAATAAGGGCTTTCTTAAATAAAGGCATTGTGATAATGCTCAAATGCAATCAGTGAGAACACTAGAGGAAGATTGGAGGTAAATTTCACATGGGAGTATGAATGTGGGGACAAAAGGAGTTGAATCATATATTGGTCTGGAAGACTCCACCATGCTCTAGCTAATAGTTGGTTGGAGGTGTATAAGTGGAAATTTCGTATCCTTTGGACTTCATCTCCCAGAATTCTTCCCTCATCTCAAGAATTCTTTCCCCTTTCTGATTACATGTGCCCTTTACTTTATGGTTTTTAAGCTATGGGTAGCACCTCCCTCGTTCTCTTTTTCATGGGTGAGGCTGGTGAACTCTCTCTGTTTCTCTAGCCTTTTATTTTCCTTTGCTTCAAGTTTTATTATTAATAAATCTAATACTTAGAGTATTGATATTATTTTTTTCAAATTTACAGAGGGCAGATTGAAATTATGAACCATTTTTGTTGTTGTCTGGAAATGTCAAAGTTTTCCAATTTTCCCCCATTTTTCCCCATGACTAACCAAAGGTTACTGAATCAGCAGATACAGGGGCCCAGCTGTATAATTGTTTCCTAATTATAATGCTGGAAGAAAGAATGCTGTACTCTTTCTGGGAATTGGCTATAGCACCAAGATCCAATAAGGATTTAACTTATTGGGGAAGAAAGCAACCATGATCCATATACAGTGGGGCAGAAGAACAGAGCAGAGAAAAAGTGAGTTGGAAGACCTGGACTTTATACACTTTGCAATCTGGGTATCTGAATTGGTGCTGCCTTTTTAAAAAGTAAGTTTCAGAAGGGGCATGCTGAAATCTCTTTGACTTCATCCATTGGGCACCTGCTTTAGGGATGTTTAAAATATTTCTAAATAATAAAGGATTTTGATAAGAACAATATTTAAAGGCAAATTTATATTCTGGCTTTTCAGCCCACTGTTAGTATGCATACAATAGGAAAGGGTCAGGCAAAAGCCCATTTTGATGCAATATCCCCACCCCCACCCCTCTGAAATACAATCAGGGCACGAGATCTTACTCCACAGGTAGAGGTCTAAGGAGGAATTAATTGGAATCACCTGTGCCACAGCCCGTCAGCAAGAAATGGAACCAACCAAGAAATGATTCATTTAAACTCACTGCAAGTCTTTCTGGGAGGAGGAGAGGAGGCAAGACTCCTAGAAGTTGAGGTCTGAGGAGTGTGAGGTGAGTTGGAATTGGAGATTCACTGTTCTAGGCAGTAAGCTAGATAAGCGGTCATGTTCGGAAAGCCCTGCAAAGCCTATTATTCGGATAGTTTTGTGGTTATGAAATATTGGGCATCAGGACAAAGGAAAATAAGGCAGCTCTTTTGACCCAGCCATTTTTTCCGTATTTTCTACCAAGGATTCCTTTGGCATTTGCTTAACTTTTCAAGTGAGGCTTTCTAGTATCATTTTAATCCCACATTGTGCACATCTGCGTACTTCTCTCTTCCTCCCCTTTTCCTCATTTCCCCCTTCTTCTACCTCCTACCAACATTTACTCTCCTTTATCTTTTTCCTTTGAGAATCTCCATCCTACTTCTTTCTTATCTTCTGCCCCTGAGGATTACTTCTGAAGTGTAGGATACATATTGCAAAAGAACCCAGGCATCATTTGGTTTGATTGTCATAGAATGCAATAAAATGGACTTTCTGTGAGGTTGGCCTTTATTGACTAAATCAGATGGTCTGTTTGCTTTCCTAAAATTTGTTTTAGAAAATGCAAGTTTGGTTTTCTGAGCATATAGCTGAGGACAACAGGTTGAAGGGAAAGGAGGGAAAAAGGAAATGATCTTTCTTTCTCCTAGTCTTGCTCACTGTCCTTAACGCTTCCCCTTCTTTCCTGCATGAGCTTTAAGGAGGAACACAAGAGTTCAAGAAAGTACTTCTCCTCGGGGCTCTTTCACTCAAAATCGAAAGTTGAAGAAAACCGAAGAACGAGACTGCTTTTCCTCTCCCTTCCAAAATTTAGCAACATTTTAAAACCTCCCTCAAGTCTTTCATTTTAGGTCCAGACTATTTTCTGTTACTGAATTTAATCATCTCATATTAAGAGTGGTAAGAGGAGCCTCTTTTAATAACTATTTTGAGTTCTCTGTCTTGAAAATCAGTTATACTTAAAAAAGGAAACTGAATACTATGTAATAATTATAGTTACATTTATATAGCACTTTAAGGTTTGCAGCATGCTGTAAATCACAGTCAAGGCCCCATAGAAAAGATAAGAAAATATCACCTCCCACTTTCCTTTGCAGAGTTAGGGAACTATGGGTGTCAGACTTTACTGGAGTGTGGAGTTAATTTTGCTGAACTTCTTTTGTCCTCGCATGTTTGTTTTTTGTTGTAAGGGATAGCTTGCTGGGTAGAGGAGGATGTATTCAAAATGAAAAGCTTAGAAAACCAATCATCCCTGAGCTGAATGAACTAATCAGTTAATACCAGCAACCACTGGGTTGCCTACCAGGTATGCTATTTTTGCCCTATTAAGACTCTAAGTGATATAAAGTCCATCTTAACTGCCAATATAGACTGTAATGCTTTGCTAAATCTGTGTGGTAAGACTATTCAAGATCTAGGGGGAATATAATTCTAGGTGATTAAGCTATCTCTCTAAAGGTAAATCCTACTATTTAACAGACAGTATGTCAGTAGGATGCTAATAATCCTTCCGATATCTCTCAAATGAAAAAAAACTGAGGTAGCCAAGGGATCAATAATTTGCCTGATATCACACACTGAATCAGTAGCAGAGATGGGAACAATATTCAATTATCCAAAAGCTTAGTGTAGTATTGAGCTTCTTTCATTTCTGGATCTTCCTCCCCATTCCTATATTTATACATGCCATTATATGATCCAGGATTCTAATTTTGTTCTTAGCAACTTTGCAAAAAAAAAAAAGTATACATCTGAAGTGTTTTCATGCTACCAGATAGATTTCTATGGTTCATGCCACGAAGCAACCAAGTAGGATTTGCTGAATGGTGTATCATCCAAAAAATTGACTAAGAAGACAAATGGCATGATGAGTCTCAGTTCAAATTGGGAGGATTTTTGGATTGCAATAACATGAGCCAGGAAAATCAACAGATTACGTGTATTCAAAACTTCAAACAAATTGTTACCATAAAAGAAATAAGTGGTAGACAGAACCAAATTTAGTACAACAAATTTTTACAAAGTTCTACAGAGCTTTTAATAGCACACCACTAAAAAATGAAAATATGACTCATGGTGCCAATATAATATTTTTTGATGCTTATAGACAATGTATTTCCTCTAGAAAGCACCACTGTAGTTAATAGTAAGTACAAGCAAGGCCAAGTATTTTTTTTTTTTACAAGCCATTAAATTGAGTAAGGCTGACTGATGCTAACAGCAACTTTTATGCACAGAAATACATTTTTCCTTTCCCTGTTTTAATGGTACAATGATTGCAGAAAAATTCTCTTGGCAAAAATGATTTCAAAACAAGCTTGGTTTTTTTTTTTTTAAGGAACTCAAAACTTAAATTGTGCTGATCTTTTGGGTATCATTTAGATATTATAGCCTATGAAAGTATTATGACATTCACCAAATGTTGTAGAACAGACTTGGATACTCCCAATAATTTAAAACAAGTCAGGATAAACAGCTCAGAATGGTATTCTACCCTAGTGAAGGCTGAACTTTAAATATTTCTGAAACTGATAGTTCCTCAGACCATTTTGAGGGGACATTCTTCTCCCTAAATACCCAAGATCAAAACTTCAAAGAATATGAAAGATTTTTTTGTTTAATAAAGCCTAGTTTTATGAGAAGTTTTTCTTATAAAAATATCAATTGAATTTTAACTTCATCTTAAAAATTCATCAGTACTCTCAAGATATTTAAGGTGAAACAGAGTGAGCTCAAATTAAGGTAGCAACAGGATCAGGAATATCGAATTCTAATCTTGACTTTGTCCAAGAGACCCCAAACAAATAATTGGGTGTCCTTGTGCCCTTGTTTACTATCAAGTAGAGATCTGATCTAAACTCCCTTTGAAATTACAGGAATGTTCTTTAGAACCTTTACTCATAATTGGCTTGAAATCTACAAGTGTTTAACGATTGCTATTATTACTCATACATGATACATTTCATCAAGTAGTAACAGTTTTGAAAAGAGCTCCTTAGATAAAAACAACATAAGGACTGACAACCCCCCCACCCCCACTATTCTAGATAATCAATCTCTCTAAGATAAGAGACTATTTACTTCCTGGAGACAGAAAAGATAACCATAAGAGGGTAAGATACACAAGTATTCTTCAGCTAATTCTACAGCTTAGACCACTGTACTTCAAAAGGAAAGAAATAATGACAAAGAAGAATGGTCAAAGTAATTTCTCAGAAAGTAGTCCTGAGTCATACTTAATGCTGATGATGATACTTTATGTCTTTCATCTTCAAAGCATTTATGATTTGGAAGTATTAATTCCTCCTTCAACAAATTTATAAAGAAAGCAAACCTTTTACATGTGCATTTGATCCCATTGATGCCTCCTTTCTTCAGTAGATGACAACCTCAGTAGTATTTCCCCCCTCTCTCCTTCCCTTCTCCCTTTCTTACTCTCTATTTTCTTTCCCTATTGTATCAAAATGCCCACCTCCCCATCCTAAAAAAAATAAATCTTCACGAGATCTTGACTCCCTCAAGATATGGTCCTATATCTCTTCTATATTCTTAGCTAAACTCCTTGAAAAAGCTATATTCACTGCCTCCACATCTTATTGCCCATTCCTCAGTCCTTTTCAATCTCATAACTGAAATCTCTCTCTCCAAAGTTACCACTGATCTCTTCATTGCTAAATCTAATGGTTTTTCCTAAATCCTCATGCTTCCTAATATGTTGGCTGAATTTGACATTGTTAATCACTCTTTTTCCTGCATATTCTCCTTTTTTTGACATTGCACTCTTCTTTTTCGACTTGTTCTGTCTCCTTTGCTGCTTCATCATCTATATCAAGCTTCTTAATTGTCAGTCCAATTAAAGCCCAAAAGTAATTTCCTTCTAGACTTTTGGTAACTGTATCAGCTCCTAATGGTTAGTTATATTCATGCCAATGACTCTCAAATATGTATATCTCTATGATCTCTATATCTAGCTCCTGTGGATATTTCAGCCCTATATCACCAATCACCTACTGAGCATTGAAAATGAGATTCCCAGAGAAAACTTAAAAACTGAACTCATTACTGTCTCCTCTCCTTGCCCCCACCAACCCCCCCCTTCTTCCAGACTTCCATATTTCTGTCAAAAGTACCACAATCTTGCCAATTTCTAGGTTTATATCTTCAGTGTTATCCTCTACAATATGACTTCTTTTCTCCACTCATAGCTACCACCTTAGTTCAGACTTGATCACCTTCATCTAGATTATTACACAGTATCCTGATCATCTCTCTGCTATCTGCCACCACTCCAGTCTATTCTATACACTGTTGCCAAAATAATTTTCATTAAATACAAATATGACTCCATTATTCCTTTTAGTGAATCAACTCTAGGGACTCATTATTGCCTCTATGATAAAAGAAAATTTTTTTGCTTACCTTTTAAACACCTTCACAATCTAGTCTCAACCTATCTTTTCTGCCTCACTGGATGTTATTCCACCTTGTAGATTTTGCATTCTACCCAAACTAACCGTCTTTCTATTCCTCACCCATGGCATTTCATCTCTTGTCTTCATGCCTTTGTGTTAGACATCTCACATGCCCAGAATGCCTTTCTTCTTTACCTCTGCCTCAGTGCCTCCCTCTCTTCAAGGCACAGCTCAAACAGTATCCCCTGGGTGAAGTATTTCCTATTCCCTACTCCTCTTATTAGTGTCCTCTCTCCCAAACAACAATATATTTTACTATGAATATTTTTAAAATTCATTTTATATTACATTGTGTATAGCTATAATTATTCTTATGTATTTCACTTATCAATAAAACATTTATTAAACACTTACTTTGTTCTAAGCACTATTCTAAAGCTCCAATACAAAGAAAAAACAAACAGTCCCCTTAAGGAGTTAATAGCCTTAATGTGAGAGATATCATAAAAATCACAATATTGCATAAATCAGAATATACTATTAATCTAGAGCAATGGATGGTGACCTTATAGGGTATGACACTTTCCTAGGAGAGAAGGAAAGATAAGGAGAGAAACAAACAGAAAATATTCCAGGCATGGAGAATATCCAGGGAACAGGCACAGAAATGGGATAATCAATGTCATGTCCAAGGAACCAGAAATAGGATAGTATGGTTGAATTGTATGGTGAATGGAAGGGAGCATAATTTAAGAAGATTGAAAGGATCTATTTTGTGTAGAACTTTAAATGCCAAATAAAAGGCTTTATATTTGATCCTGGAGGTAACAGGGAGTCACTGAAACTTATTGAACAGGGACTGACATGCTTAAAAACTATGCTTTAGGAAAGCTAAAGTCAGCTGAGTAAAGGATGGATTGGATTGGAGAAGGAGTTGAGGCAGAGAATCCAATTGGAAAGCTATTGTAATAGTCTAGGAAATATGTGATGAGGGCTTAGACTAGGGTGATGGATATGTGATTAGAAATTAGGGGTTGTATGTGAGAGCTGCTATGGAGAAACATGACAAGACATGATAATCGGATGAATATGTAGGGTGAACAAGTGAAAGGAGTCAAAGTGGCAGAGAGGTTATCTGGGTGATCCTCAGTAATAATAGGAAAGTTTACAAGAGGGGGAGATTTAGGGAAAAGATAAAGAATTATTTTCTAGATATGCTGAATTTGAGATGGCTGTGGGATTGGTAATGCAAGACAATAGGTCAGGAGAGAAACTAGAGTCTGATGAGTCTGGGTAACATCTGCCTAGAGATGTTAGTTGAACCAATGGGAGGTGAAAAGATCACCTGATGATCAACGATTAAAAAGAGAAAAGGAGAGGAGGACCAAGACAAAGCCTTGGGAAAACCCCATAATTATATAACTTATTTTGGGTTACACAGAGAATCCCAGCTAAGAAAGATTACCTGAGCTCAAGAGTCATAGATCTTTACCCTTTACCTATAACATAGCTTCTTATTAGGATGACTTCTAACGGGCTTTTTAAAATCAGCCATTGATCACTCAAGACCATAAACTCTTACTGTTCTCCAGGGGAGTTTTACCTGTTTGTACTTGGACAGACAAGGAATCCTTCAGTTTCATTATGAGCTGTTGTAGTTCTTCCTCTCTCTCTTCTGAATGCATCTCCTTGGTGTTGAATGGCATGTCTCTTTCAACAGATGCTGCTGATGGACCCCCCATTTCCTTTAGAGGGTTTGGGGTGTCATCATCTGATGATTCCCTCTGAACATTTGATAAAGGAAGAAGACTTTCTTCTGGCTTCTCTTGAAGGAGAGCATTAGTGCTCTTCAAAGGAATTTTCTGCAAAAGAGCTTCTGGGGATAGTAACTTCAACATGCTAGGCATTGCTTCAACCTGAGAGTCATGACTCCCTTCAACTATAGAAGGAAAAGTAAGAGCCTGCCGTTTTTGACATTCAGTAGCAGTGTTCATGACTGGCAACAAATCTCTTCCATCCCCAAGCCTTTTGGAGGAGGAGGGCTCATTCTTGGAGGCCATGTTTTCAGGACAAGATGGTAGAGGGTAAAATGCTTGCAATACTACCTAAGTAAAGAAATGACAATTTTTCTCATTTGACTCTCACCAAATAATCTAATTTTCAATGTTTTCCTCATACGTGACTTCTAGTCTATTGTCATGATATTTTTTACATTTGTAATTTCTGTGTTAGCTTAGAACTTTTTACCTAAAGGGTTGGAATAGCTCAGATTCCAAATCAAAGTCATTAGAAAGCCTGCAGGGAAATATAAGTATAAAAGAGCATAATGAGTTAATTTAATCTTAAATACCTTTATCATATAGACTCAATTTTAAGTGATAGTTATTGGAATAGAGTTGTTTTCAAGCTATATTTGTTATATCCAACCTTCCATGGTTTCTCTGGTGGTTGAAGGAGAATATTACAAAGTAGGAAAATGAATATTTATTTAAAACCTTGAGTTTCCCACGTCAAAATGATAAGGGGTTATGGTTAGACAGAAATTTATCTGGAAAAAAGATCTGGAGGTGTTAGTGGAATGATTAAGATAGAAAAATCGCAGAAGATTAATCCGAGTTAACACTACATAACTGCTGAAATAGTCAATGACATCTTGGGTTACATTAAGGGAAAAGTGACTTCTAGGAACAGGGAGATACAGTAGTCCTGCTATTCTGGTCAGAGTACATTTGGAATATTCAGTTCTGGCTACCATGTATAAGAAAGACACTGATAGGCCAGAGAGCATTTAGAGGAGGGATCTTATGAGGCAGGGTCTTGAATCACTTCCATATGAGGATTAGATGAAGAAACTAGGGTTGTTTCTCCAGGAAAGAGAAGGCTTGGGGTCAGGTTGGACAATAATCATTTTCAAATATTTGAAATACTGTTTTGTGGAAAAGGGAATAGACTTGTTTTGTTTAACCCTAGAGGGAATAACATCTGAATGTAAGAGGAAGCAATAAAGCAAATATAACCTTGGAGTCAAATACTTTCTAGCAACTACAGCTGTCTAAAAGCAGAATGGACTGCCCTGGCAAGGAGGTCTTCAAGAAAAAACTGGATGACCACTTGCTGTGTATGTAGTAATGGGGACTTGTTTTGGGCATGGGTTGGATGAAATGTCATTCTATGATCTGGTCTGCATTGTACTTTTTTAGTGATACTAATTCAGTGTTTTTAAAATCAGTTTTTTGCAACTGCCTATTCAGGAAAGGAACATTTTGCCCATTCTAAAATCCCCTTCAAACATCACAAATACATAACCTAAGAAGACAGACTTCTAGCACCCACACTTTGTTTATCCTACCAGAAGAGAAAGGAGCCTATGCAGTTCCCCTTGCCCCAGCTACTCCTTGCTTCCCTAATGGAAAATTTTACCTGTGTTTCCTCTTTTCTCTACACTGCTTGTTGGTGAGAAAAGGCCTATTCTAGAGAAGGGGAGGTAGAGAAATATCTGGTGGAGACAGCTTGATTTGAGTTTAGTCATGAAGGCAGAAGACTGGAGCCATTCCATAGATAGAGAGGTATGGTCTAGACTTTATACATGATAAATGCCATGTACATTCGTGATACCTGAATGTCCTGTAGCTTGGTCTACAAAAGTTTCTTGGTTGATTGCCATTTATGAATTTTTTCCTCCAAGCTACAATTTATTTGTTCTTGGGAACTACATATGACATGTACGTTGTTTGCAGTTGTTGAGCTGTGTTCTTTACCTGCAAAGAAAGATGTTTGAGCAGGGCTGCACAGTGAAAGACTAGTGAACCATATATAGGGCTCATTGTAAAGACTGAAAAAGGAAGCATACCAGTGGGGACTCATGAGTATTAATCCTGAGTAGATGTGGTCTCAAAGAGTACTTTGAACCTAGTTATTTAGATTCCCCACTGAGTGAGGATTTTTGCATTTTTTGTTTAGTTTGCAAATCCCAATGCCAACTATATAATGAATCTTCCCTTCCTTGAACTGGGCTGTTAACATAGAAAATATTTTGCTGAATCTATTTCTCTGGTATGAAATGCAACAATTGTGAAATTTCAAAACCTTAAATTGCTTATAAGGGAAGGAATATTTATATAGCACCTACTATGTATCAGTCACTGTGCTAAACTCTATTAATAGACATTATCTCACTTGATCCTCACAATCCCTGCAATGTAGGTGCTGTTATTATCCCCATTTTACAGTTGTAAAAAATGAGGCAAACAGAGTTTAAGTGACTTGCCAAGAGTAATACAACTATTAAGTGAATTTGGAATTTGGGTCTTCCTGACTCCAGAGCATCTAGGTGGTACAATGGATAGAGCATCAGTACTGGAGTTAGAAAAATAATCTTCCTGAGTTAAAAAATCTGGCCTCAGAAAAACACAAATCATGTAACCATGGAAATTTTTTCTTAAATAAAATTAAAAAAAATTCTAATGGGTCTGTATGGCCCTTTCTTTGATGGCTCATTGTTCTTTAGAGTTATCTTAATTTCTGGATCTTGATGAGGAACATGAGTATTAACCTGATAGCACAAAGATGTATGTCCTGAAGTAATCCTTCATAGTTGCATAGTGTTCAATCAGATTAACTTCTTTTGGAGAGAATGGGAATTTTATCTACAGGAGGAGTGGAAAAAGAAACTCAAATGAAGAATAGTTTCCCTAGAACAATTTTAGAAGGAATATCCTATATACCCTATAATCACATGAGTAGACTCATTGACTTGGAATGGATCTTAACTTCAACTCATTTAATTCATTCCCTTATATTACAGATGGGGAAACTGAAGCTCACAGACTTCAAATGACCTCCCCTTTGTTGACTTGTCTTACACTGATCACAAAAATGCTTCCTAATAGCAAATTGAACACTAGTGGAGGAAGTCCATTCTGTTTAAGTCCCTTAGGAATTATTTATAAGAGAATCAATACATTTATGAGAATGCCTTTCAAGAAGTAAACTGAGGTATTCAGAATATTTAGCTAATCATATCAAGATTTAGTTTTAAGTTTTAAAGTGCATTTTTATTAGTGACTTAAGTAGAATAGAAGTTGAATTAGTATTGGATACACTAGCTTCCTCTTGCTTAGGAAATCTCAAAAAGCATAATGCCATCCCAGAATAATGGAAAATATAAAGGACAAAGTTCTTGATTTCTATTGAAAATGATATTTTTGTGTACACATTTTGAGCCTACCTTCTATCACCATGGAGGACATTAATGGATTTATGAGTTTCTAGCAACTCCCTTTAAATACTGAGCATTACTTGAAAAAGACAAATAGAAAAGAGAGAAGCGTTTCTGGTTTAAATTTGATCCAAGCTACTAAAATTCACTATATGAGCACATGTTCTACAAGCATATTAGGAGTAGGTCGCCTTTGGGAATATATCCAAGGGCAAAGTATGATTAAAGGAAATGAATGAGATTTGGGAAAGAAAGGTTATCTTCAAAGGGATGTTGATAATTGTTCTAAAAGGGCTTATACATTTCAAAAGCAATCAATTCTTTTAAACAGGAGCTGGCATTTACAGAGAACTCACAACAACATGGAAGAAGTTTGTTGGTGAAAGTATTGCTAGCTCCATTATGAAATCTGTGGCTGGGACTCTTGAACTGGTTTACGGAGATAGAATGAAGTGGAAAGCTTTGAAGTCTGAGGAGCTAGGTTCAAGTTTTACTTCTGATGATCCCTTTGTTATGGTGGATAAATGATTTATCCTCCCAAGACTTTGGTTTGCTCATATAGAAAATGAAGGGGATTGAACTTGAGAGAACTTTCATCTCTGGAGTTATGATCCTATGACTTACCCTTGATCATATGGCTATTAATTATCAGCACCAATAGTCAAGGGCATTTAGGTGGCACAATGAATAGAACACTGGGCTTGGAGTCAGGCAGAATCTTCCCAAGTTCAAACCTGATCTCCAACACTTATTAGTTATATGACCCTGGGCAAGTCACTTACCTCTTTTTGCTTCAGTTTCCTCATCTGTAAAGTGAGTTGGAAGGAAATTGCAAACCACTCTAGTACCCTTGTTAAGAAAACCACAAATGAGGTCCATGAAAAGTCAGACTTGACTTGAAAAATGACTGAACACCAACACTCACACTTGGGTCTTCTGATTTGCAGTTCATCACCTTTGTCTCTCAGGAGCTCTTGTATAGCTGCTGATCACCCACTCAGGAACTGGCTACATGTGGCTGATGAACAAAGAAGTGCTTTGAGGTTTTGGGGAACTTGACAAACCACCCTGGAAGCATCATTTTTTTTTTGGTAAAGTCTGGTAATCTGAAGGAAAAGTGGGATGTTCCTATGGGAATAGCCTGAGAATACTAGGACCAATTTAGGGGCTAAGACTAAAGTATTATATCTTTAGTTTTTAGAATAATTTATCTTAGATCCTGGCCATGAGCAGCTATCCATTGTGACCTCTTCTCCAAATGACTTGAATGAAAAATTTCAAATATTTATTTAGAATCTCCTCCTCCTTCCCCTTCTACAGATGAAAATGATCTCTTCCATCTCAAATTCCTCATAGCACTTTCTCTATTCTTTTCTTGACCCTTCTCTCATTTTCCCCTCTCTAACAGTTATTTCTATAGAGTTATTCATACCCACTGGATCCTAAAATACTTAAGAGTAGGGCTCATATCATATGGATGTTGATATCTCCAGAGTGTAGAACATCTTGCATATAGTAGGAACTTTATAAGTTAAATTACTAACTCAAATACTCATTGAGTACTGTTGACAATTCCTTCAAAGCAGAAAATACCATGGTAATTTAAAAAAAAGCCCAGAGAAGAAAGACTTGATGGATTTGGTATGGAGAGTTAAGAATTCACAAAAAGGAAAGACATTAAAAGTAAAAATTAAGGGAATTGGAAAACCCAAAAGGAAAATCTTTTTGAACCTCTTCAACTAGAGCATATGTGTTGTGCTGATGAAAAAAAAAGATCTATATTCTGCCAAAATCTTATAAAAATACTTGAGGTTCTTTTCCCCAAGAAGGAAGGCAAGCAACAATTTTTTTTGTCCTCCCACATTTGGCCCCAACTCACTGCTGAGCCCTCTAACTGGATGCATCATTGAAGAGTATAAAGATAAGCATCTTGGAGATGCTCCAGCAAACAAGAGGTGGTGATCAAAGTACAACCAAAGAGTATAGCAGTCTAAAAAATGGCCCAAAGAGTGTAGTAGTACTCAGAAGCTATTAAAGATGATTGTCACAAAGCCTGTATTTTTTGCTCATACTGACACCCATGATGACTGCTCAGAGAACTTAAATAATTTTTCTGGTGATTGAAAACTATCATACTTCTAGGAATGAGTGATTCCTTTAGAACCAAGGGTGCTGATGAAATTGACTAACCGAGACCCTTTTGCAGCATTACATAACTGTGCCACCTAATGGATGAACTGGCTCCTTTAAGCTAGGGGTTTGTGAACTTAAAAATAATTGTTACTGGCGTTAAATATTACTGGTTTTCTTTGTAAACTACTATGTTTATATATTTAAAGGATTCTTCTTTTTCCAAAATCCTTATCCTCTGTCCTAGTAAAAACTGTAAAACAGATGGGCATGGGGGAAAGGGACTTCCCCAGGATTACACAGCCAGAAAGTGGCTGAGGCAGTTGGAGCTGAGTTGGGGGTTTGCTGGCCACACTGTGGGAGAGGAGAAACTTGGCTTTTGAACTTACTCTCTGACTCTCTCAGGCTCTGAGCAGTTGGAGCTGAGAGGGGGTTTTGTGTCTCTGTATCTGGGAATGGAAGTCATACTTTTCCCTGGAGGCTTTTGGCTGGCCACACTAAGAAGAAAAAACTTGGCTTTTGAACTTAGTCTCTGTCTCTCTGGCTCTGAGGAGTTGAAGTTGACCAGGGGGCTTTTTTGGTCTCTGGGTCTCTGACTGGGGGATACACATTTGCTCTCTGGAAATTTGAAGTTGGCTGAGAGACTTTTGTGAAGCTGACTTGGCTTTTGGACTCTGGTGGAGCTAATTTGGTTACTTGAAGTTCTCTGACTTTGGACAGTTGAAATTGACAAGAAGGATAAACTTAACTGAAGAAGAAGAAAGAAGATCTTGAAAAGTCATTATCCTTCATCTCCCTGTCTAATAGTCACAGTTTGTGACTGGACTATTTTCTACATTTTACCTCAGTTAGACTAGGGCCTTCCTCATCCCCTTACCTCAGTTTCCCATTCTGTTATCCCAATCAACCCCTTACCTGAGAAAGAAACTTAGAGTATTTTATAATTCACTCAGGGGGGGAGGGAAAATTGGGAGGAGAAGGGTGGCAGTTGGAACAGGGAGGAGTGAGGGAGGAAGGAGGTTAGGAAATAGATCAGTCATCATTAGGAATCAATAGGCAGATCCCAGAATAAATCCCAGGGCAGTCTCTTATAAGCAATGTCCCCTGTGTACCAGTATCCCTGTGTGTGTGTGAGCATCCCTCAGCAGCATTTCTCTGTCCTCCATTACCAATAAGCAGCCTTAAGTTCCCTCAGCAGTTTCAGACCCCTGCAGCAGCCTCTCTAGTAAAAGCCAGTCAGAGAATAGAGACACAACCATTGTGAAGAAACAGTTTCTCCTCAGTTCATCCTCTCTAGTTCAACAAGTAATACATTTTAGTCAGTTTACATCTTTATTACACAGGCTTGTCAGGAATAAAGGGCTTTGTAAACCTTAAATATTATGTAAATAGGAATTATTACTGGGATTATCATTTGAGGTAGCTAGGTGGCATCAAAAATAGAGTGCTGGATCAGGAGCCAAGAAGAACTGAGTTCAAATCCAATTTTATACACTTATTATGTGTCACTTAACCTCAGCCTCAGTTTCCTCATATTTGAAATTAAAATTATAGCATCTACCTCCTGAGGTTCTTGTGATGCTCAAATAACATAATATTTGTAAAGTGCTTTGCAAAGCTTAAGGACTATGTAAATGATATAATTATCATTGTCATTTACCATGACCACCATCATCATCTCATTGCCATCCATAGATTCCTGTCCATTATCTTTTCCTTATATTAAATCAATTAGGCATGGAAGACTAGAGGAGGAAACTGGCTGGAATCCTTCAGTATTCCTTTGTACTCTACCATTGGCTAACAGCATTAGGCTTATCAATAAAGGTGTAAGTTTTAATGTATTAATAAATCTGTGACCTTCCCAATTTATCTGGGTATTCCCTCCATCACTTCAGACTGCAGTCCTTTTCATTGGATGCAATTATCTACCATAAACTTCTCTACCTGAATCATAGTGGAACTAACCAATGAACTAGAGCTTTTCCTATGTATTTTTACATTTCATGGGCATTAATAGGGAGCTTGTGGGCAGCTAGGTGGTATAATGGATAGAGCCCCGGGCCTGGAGTGAGGAAAATTTATCTTCCCAAGTTAAACTCTGGTCTCAGACAATTAATAGCTATGTGACCTTGAGCAAATCATTTAACCCTTTTGGCCTCAGTTTCTTTATCTGTAAAATGAACCAGAGAAAGAAATAGCAAAGCACTCCAATATCTTTGCCAATAAACCCCCAAATGGGGCCAAAAGCAGTTGGATAAGACTGAAATGACTGAACAAGAACAAAAAATGGAGGACTTGTGGTGCCCATCTATCATACTTCACTCATGCCATGTGACTAGCTCACCTCCATTCCAATCATACATTTGCTCAATGATAAAATTTCATGTCACTTTTTGATATAAGATGATGTGACATCTGTGCCCTTCATTGTGCATTTTGGGTCACCTACAGCTTTGGGGACCAGAAGACAAGAGCATACCAAGACTCCAGAGAACCTTTATGTTGGAAAGATGGGTCACTGCACTGAGGAAAAGCTTGGACTTGTTCAGAGTCCTGTGCAGTTTACCAGATGGAATCTTTTTCCTGTCTAATTCTATGTGTCCCAAATGTGGACGTGAAATGAAATAGCAGCTTTTGAAGGAGTGAGGTTTTAGAGGCAATGTGAGAGGGAAAAAATTTATACATTCAAAATTACCTGCTGTTCACAGTAGATTTCCAAGATGAACAGCCTCTGGCATGTTAGATCATTGTAGGTAAATAAAATTGGCAAGCTAGATTTGTACTTTTGGGACAAAGGTTGCCTTAAAGACTATTTTAGTGCGGCTGGAGCATGGAGTTGAGAATCTGAGGTAGAGAAGGGAATAAACATCCATATAATGTTCACTATGTGCCAAAAATATGTTAAACATTTGACAAATACGTCGTATTGAGATTTACCACAAATCTTTGATGTAGGTACTATTATTATCCCCATTTTACAGTTGAGAAAACTGAGGCAAACAAGCTAAGTAACTTGAGCACTCAAGGTCACACAGCTAATAAGTGTCTGAATCTGGATTTGAACTCACATCTTCCTGACTCCAGGTCCAGTGTTCTGTCAACTGGATCCCCTAGATGCCTCACTAGGTGAGATAATATGCTTCTACTCTCTTCATCCATAGTCTTCCCCTTCTTCTGCTCTTCAAAGGAAGCTTGCCACCCAGCAGAATCACCAGTACTATTTACATTTATTCTTACAGATTCTGTCTTTCTGCATCTCTCTAACACAAAATTGAATTCATTTAAGTGAAATATCATGTATAATACCCTGCATAATGATCTGGCTGACAGACATTTTTCATTCATTTAGTTTTTCCTATGTGTATTATTAGCACTTAGGAGGACCTGAAACTTCCAAGCAACACAAACACAACACAACATCATCATCAAACAGGACACAAAATCATCATCAAACAGGAGCATCTAAAGGACTTCACTCTCTAGAACCTTTCTTCCATTTGGAGCTTGAACAAAACATTCTCCATGACAGTGAACAAACCTCAAAAGATGTAACAGTCCGTTAAAATTGACCATAACTTGTCCATTGTTGGACAAATTAGCATTTCAAAATTCCTATTCAGGTGGGAGACTAACAATGTACTTTTGTACCTGTCACCATTAAATAAGAGCAACTTAAAACAGGAGCACATACACACACACAGAGTGCTAAAAATACTGACTATTCCCAAAGTTGCGCTAGCAATTATCCATCTTTAGGATGGAAAGAAGATATAATCTGACTATGTTTTGAGTCTTCCAGTGTAATTTTAATTAAAGTCTTTCATGGTGAAAAATAAAAAAGTTCTTAATTCAAGTTTTGGCCATGTTGAGTTTATTTAAAATAAAGGTTCAAATTTATACAGAGATGGAAATGGCCAGCACAGGATTATTATTTCTGTTGTTTCTGATGCTGTTGTTTTTGCTTTGCTTTGTTTTGGAACTGAGCTCTGATCATGAAGACCTTTCATAAATAAGATAGTGAATTTAAATATTTCCCTATATTTCCTTTAATCTCACCAACATATCAAAGGTACACATAGAGTCAAAAGAATGGTTAGTTAGATCTTATTGGAACACTATCTTGATCTGATACATTGGACATAAATGAGGCTTTTCTTCCTTCCCATCTTCTTGAGCAGCTGTGTTATTTTCAGTGTCTGTTTGCTGAGTTAGGGATAGATAATCTTTCAAGTATTGCTTAGAGGTTTCTGCTATTCAGCATATTCCAGTGGAAAGAAAGACTGATTTACATATGATTGCACCTCAGAGCTCCTCTGGGTTAGAAGTCATTTTTCAAAGTCAAAATAATTTCCAAGGATAGAATTCTCATTTTTCATAAGTTGCCTTGAAAACCTTTTAAGAAACTCAAAATCTGAGTTTGGGGGATCATCGTGAAAATGTTAGTAAAGCTTGGTTGTACTAGCAATGATTCCTTGTTCTCCCCAACTCCTACCATAGCCAACGCATGACTACCTATGTTCTCCTGACCTAGGACTGATCTCAAATTTCCACTGTTCTTGTAGACATAAAAATTTTGCTCCTCTGGTCTAAATAAGAGATTAAAGATGTGTAGCAGTCATTGACGAGGATAAAAATGCTACTTCTGTGCATATCTTGGACAACATGATCTAGGAATGTAACTGCAAAGAAATTTGTAGATAAATAGACAACTGACCAAATCAATCTATCTAGTGTAGATATTTATGGGGGTCAGCCTAGAGGAATGGGCAGTCCTTCCTCTGACTCTGTCTTACTTCTATTTAATCATGTGTTTGTTTTGTTTTCATTTTTACTATTAAAGACTACTTTGGTCAAATATGATGTTATTTCTTTTAAACACCTCCAGTTAACCCTGTTGTTGCTAGTGTCCTTTTGTTGTGAGAAAAGGGTTCAAGGGGAACCTTGTTGGTGAACCTTTCATAACACAGGACTGGGATCTCAATGCCTCATACATTATTAGATGAGGGGCATAAGCACAAGGCATTTCCTAACCGGACTTTGAAGTGCTGAATTACTATGAATGCAGACCATATTTTATAAATCTGTTCTGTGGACATGAATGAATACTATATATATATATATATATATATATATATACATATATATATATATATATATAATCTTTAACCATGTGGTTAAATGGTTAAAGTGTGGATGGACAGACTAGACTACTCTGAATTTTCTTCAGTTTATGTCCATATTACTTTAAAAAAAATATCCATAGCTTCTGTCTTCTGTATATTAGTTCCAATGCAGAAGAGCTGTAAAAAGTGACTTGCCTAATGTTACACAGCTAGAAAGTGTCTGAGGTCAAATTTGAACTCAGGACCTCCTATCTCTAGACATGGTTCTCTAACCACTTGGCCACCTAGCTACTCCTAAGATTGCTTTTTCATCTACAAATAGATTCGTCTTGAATACCTCACCATCTAGAGGGACTCCTTCCTTGACTTGGACTCTACACTGGATCTCTTTTATTACAATTCTTTCTTACATCTCTTCATATACCTCTCTGCTTCATGCCTCTCCTAAAGTCTAATATCAGAATGTCATTGAACAAGTTTATTTCTCTTTATATCCTAAAAGAAATCCAGAATAATTTGACTATATGCATGAGAGATACCTTGTTGGAAAATATCCTGGAAGACTATTACTTTTTTCTATTGAGTTGAATAATTTTCATACTCAACAAATTATAACCACAGTGTGGTCTTATATTCTCTACACCAATAAATTGAGAATAAAGATGTGATCTATGGTGGAATATCACTTGTGAAAACTAGTAATACCCTCATCAAGGTTGCCCTCAATTTGTGTATAGTTGGAAAGATATTAATATAGTTCAGAAGTTATTGATGTTATCTCAGTCATCTTTTTGGCTATTAATGGCTATTCATGTTTAATTCCTCATCCCCCCATGCCTTTGATATCTTCCCTTTCCTTTCAGATAAATTATAAACAGTTCCTTAGGGTCTTTAGGAATTTCAAAATAGATCTTCTCTCTCTATTTAATCTCACTACTTTTCCCATCTTTGTTTTATTTAGTGCCATTTCTATCTCCTTTGTAAGTATTTCAACCACATCAAGGATTTTAGGGTCAAGTGTGGTGGGTCTACTATGCTTGATTTTTTTCCTCTCATTTGTAGTAAACTTCCTATTTCCATTCTTGAATGCCCTGGCATGACTTTGCTTAGTTGAATGTCTTACCAAGTTTCCTTAAGCTGATTTTACCCTTCACTGCTTCTCTCTGCTTAATGAAAGTATTACCTACCATCATTCTTTATAAAATTTTACAGACAAATTCATATTCCAACCTGGAATTGCCTTTGGCATCTTTCTCACTACATTTGACACATAAGTCAAATGTTTGCTAGCTGAATAGCTCTCTTGAACCCTTTGTTGTAAAATAATTTCCTATTGGTTTAACTTCTGGATGAAATTATTTTAATTGGTATTAATATAACTTCTGTTGTCTATTTATAATTTTTTGTTTTTGATAGCTTGTTGAAATAATTAAGGAGAAAGTCTAAATTGTACCATCTATTTTTCTCATTGCTATTTTTCTTGCTTATTATACATTCTAATCAGAGGTAACTCATACCTCTCATATTCTCGTTATTATGTCTTTTCATTATTGTTAAAATGTAGTCTCATTCTTTGCCATATTGTTTGGTGTTCACCATATAAAGCATCTACCAAATGTTTTTTGAAGAAAGTTTTTATGATGTAGAGGTATATCTACAGGGCTTTGACTTTTTCCTTTCTTTTTTGGTAAACTATACTTTCCCTTTTGCACTGAAGTCACTAAGTATCAGAATGTATGGTATATAAATATAGAGGGGGTAGTTTCTTATCAACTTGATCAGAGAATCTCCCTACTACTTCATTCTCATGCTTTTGGTGCCTAAGCTTTAATTATTTTCATAGTGTTTTTCTCCATACATTTGTTGTTAATGCTGCAATATATGATGATGAAAATGTGCCATGAAATAATATTCTGTATAGCTTTTGGGAGAATGATAAAACCCACTCCATCAACTCTTTCTTTGCCTCTCCAAAAGCTGCCCATGAGTCATCATTCCATTTAACTGAAGTGTCTTTCTTTCTTCTAGTTTCATTAAAGCCAGAATGTCAAGATCAATTTGATGCAGCTCCTGCAATATACCTATTGGTCACTGGGCAGATGCTTAATATTTATTCATCAGTCAAAGTCTGTTTTTGTTGTTTTAAAACCAGGTAGGTTTAGCATCTTCTGATCCCTTTTGGGGTACTCTGGGAGAAGCAAAAGGAGATGATACAGGAAAAAGGCCATTTTGTATTTTCCCCTGTTTTGTGGATTGCCATGACCAAAAAAACAAAACAAAACACTTTTCTTTAGATAACCACCAGTTTAGTGGTGTTATGGCTCTTGATGATCAGTTAGGCTGCCATTATGAACTGGACTGTTTCTTGGACCATCCTTGAAGTCTTTTCCTGCATGATAGAATCTAGCAAAGCTGCCTTGCCCTGGCATAGCTTTTCAGAACTCAAGATTATCTCCATACAATGATGAAGTATTGAATTCAGATTTTGTAGTTCTGGTTCATGGTTATGTTGGTTCTAAATTTTTCCTGGATGGCAGTATGGAGACAATGGAAAAAACAGAACCTAGTTGCAATACTACCTATGGATATATATACATATATATATATGTGTATGTATGTATGTATGTATGTATGTATATCCTGATTATATACATATCAGGATAAATATTTTAAGTGAATTTGGGTCAGATTCCTTCTGAAGTTTCTTCTAATTCTCAGACTGTATAAATACATATTTATGTATACATATAAATAACTAAATATTTTGCAGTTACTATAATTCAGTGTAAATGAATTACTTGCCATTTGTTGTTGCCAGTGCAGACTGATTGCTCCAAATAGTTACTAAAAAATGGATAAGCAGAAATTAAATAAATTGTAAAATTCAAAATGCTGAATTGACCATTTAAAGAGAGGGGGGAAAAGGGAGTAAAGACAATAGTGTGGGGAAAATACATAGAAAAGTAACCAAAAAATCATTAAACCAGAGGCAATTCTACTTAATCACATTAATTTTTAATTACAAATGAGTCTAAAAAAGAAAATAATTTTCACTTTAATAATTTAGCCTTTCTGATCAGGATTCCATGGAGTATACTCTGCTCAAATAACATATGAGGAAGTAACCACTTTCATGACCAAAAGAATGACATGAAACTCTTGAAGAGTTTACAGAAACTTTTTTTTTCATCTTCAGCCTTCAGTCTTTTTTATATCTGCTTTGCTCTCTTTCCAATAGAAATATTTTACTGGCTCATTTAAATGTGGTCTTGCCATTTGAGAAATATTTTTTTTTAAAACCAGTAGATCAATAAGGGAGAAATATCAGAATGCACCTCTTCCCTTCCAAAAGTGACTACCTCCTCTTTTCAAGATAATTGAATATAGAGGACACTGCAATATGTTCATTATCATAGCTGTCCTGAAGACTGCTTCCTGTTTAGGGTTAAAGGGCACTCTTTGCTAATGGGCACTCACTCTTCTTGTTCTTGGACAGATGTAGAGACCTTTCCTTTTGCCCTGTCTGGCAGTCAATGCCTCCTCTTTGCTTGTTTATTCTCACAGTTCCCCAGTAGTCAAGTTGTTCCTGAGAGTTTGGAGGAAAGCTTTGTGTTCTTCTTTGCTGACATCTGCTGGAATGATGAACAGAAAACAGACTCATTAACTAGAATCTAAAGGAATCAAAATGGGACTCATGTTGGGTGCATCTGCCTTCCCTTCTTTGTTCAGAAGAGCCAGTTTCCTTGACTTCAAAATGAAGGGATGGTAATAGATGATTTCCAATATTCCTTTCAGTTCTAACAGTCCATGATTCTATGATAAATAGGTATGGGTAACATGACCAATGGGTTATTGAATTCTTGTCATTCATTTTTAGAAGGATTAAATCTTTTTCTAATTTATTTTTAATATAAGTTTTGATTCCTTGTATTTTCTATATCACAATCATTTATTTAATGCTAATATTTACATGCCTATTAAAATATTCCCTTTTGAAATCATATCTTTGTGTAAGGTTGGATTTCCTTCATATGTTTCAACCAAAACAACATATCACAATAGATTGGATGCAGAAATAGACAGCAAAATCCAACTGTCTTCAATGTTTAGCCAGATTTTAAAGAGATTTACAAAAATACATAAAGTAATTCTCACAAATTTGTTTTTGTTTTGGAAATAGCTATGTTTCATAAAAATATGGTCTTTATGGTAACACGTAATATCTTTATTTTTATTTTAAAATTGTAGTTTAAAATACCTAAAATATTAAATATCAATAGATACAATTCACATGAACAAAAGCTCTTTGGAGGCTTCAATAATTTTTGTGTAAAAAGAGATCAATTATTTTTTTTAGTGTAAAGGAATTCTGAGATGTTGAAAAATGTTGAACTAGAGAACAAGTTAGCTTAGAAGAAGTGTTATGTCATGTGAGTTTGAGTTTCAGAAAGGCATGAAAAAGAATGTAGGTTAAAAAAAACCTAAGATTCATAAGTGGTTAACTGACTGAATGAAGATCATATTGACCTGGAGAGAGGTCTCTAGTAGAATATCCTTGAGCTCTGACTTTGGTGATTTGAACTAGTCTTCATTTCCATTAATACAATGGATAGAAGCATAGATGTTTATTAGTTTGGGGCTGATGTAAAGCTGGGAGGGATAAACTAATATGTTATGTATCCAGGTCAGATCTCAAAAATGTCTTGACAGGATGGAATAGTGGGTTGAGATTAAGATGAAAATGAATAGGAATAAATATAAATTTTGTATTTACATTATACAATCAACTGCAAAAATCTATAGTAGAGAGGCTAGGATAGCTAGTTAATATGTCTAGAAAGTAATTCTCAAAGAAATACTTGGGTCCTATTGACCCCAAACTTCTCATGAGTCAAGAGTGTGATATGGTAGACAAAAGTGCTACTTGGGAAGTACTTAGTTCAAATTTGGCCCCAGACACTCTACAGTAGCCATATGACCCCTAGATAAGGCACTTAACCCCCATTTCCTAGTCCTTACTGCTCTTCTGCCTTGGAACCAATACATAGTTTTGCTTCTAAGATAGAAGGTAAAGGTTTTTTTTTTTTTTAAAGAGGCACTATGACTTCAAATGATATTAGAAGGCACATAATTAGAAGGATGGGGATGACAGTACTCCAGTACTCTGATTTGATCAGTTCCATACTCAGTTCCATATTTTAAGAGCTTTGTTGAAAACCAGATTATAACTAGGGGAAGGTGAACAGTGAAATGATTTGAAATGACACTTTATGAGAATCATTTGAAGAAGTTGGAGAGAAAAGTTATGAAGCATTAAAGCCATCTTCAAATATAGGAAAGCTGTGTGGAAGAGGTTGGGTTTAAAGTAATCAATAAAAAATTTTAAAATACTTACTAGGACTACTTAGCATGTATACCACCTAATAATATGGTGATGCTACAGGTTAGTAAATATCAAATTATCTATCTATCTATCTATCTATCTATCTATCTATCTATCTATCATCTATTAAACAGGTGAGGGAGGGCACTGACAAGAAGTGGCATTTGAATTGAGCTTTGAAGAAAGATAGAAATTCCAAGGAGTAGAGATATAGAAGGAGCATATCATAGGAATGGGGGACAGCCTATTTAAACGTACAGAGATGAGAGAGAGAAAGAATTTCAGATATGAGAAATAGAAAGTAGATCTGGTCAGCTGCAATATAGAATGAATCCAGGGAAATAAGGTATAATCAATTAGTATGCCTGGAGAGGCAGATTGGAGCTAAGGAGTGAATGATTTTAAATGCCAAATGAAGGAGTTTGTATGCTATCCAAGAAACAGCTATTGTCACATTCTATTGTAAACAATAGAAAGACACTCAAATGTCTTTGGTGGGAAGGTGGTGGTGGCAATATGATCAAGCTCATGCTTTTGAAAAATCCATTTGTGGAAGTGAGAAGTAAAGGAAAGAGATTGGATTCAGGGAAATGAATGAGGAGGCTATTCCAAGTGACAGGTGATGGAAGTCATGAACTAGTCATTATCATGTGAATAGAGAAAAAGGAACAGATCTCAGTGATATTGTGGCCAAGTCAACAAGTCTTGCCAAGTGACTGGATATATGAGATGAAAGAAAGTGGAAAGTTGATTCTTACTTAAAACTGTGTTTGCCTTTTGACTCAGCAATACTATTAGGCTTATTTCTTAAGGTGATCAATGATAAAGGAAAAGAGCCTATATGTTGTAAAATATTTATAGCAGATCTCTTTGTGGTAGAAAAGAACTAGAAATAGAAGGAATGACTATCAATTGGAGAGTGGTTAAACAAGTTGTGGCATTTGATTGTGATGGAATATTACTTACTACACCATAAGATTAGTTTTTTAAAAAACCAAGGAAAGACCCACATGAAATTAGGAAGAGTGAAACAGAATCAAGAGGACATTATGTACACAACAGAAATATTGTTTGAAGAAAGACTTGTGTATATCCTCCTCCAAAGAAAGAAGTGATCATTAGAAAAAAGGAAGGCATAGTTTTAAACATACATATATCTTTTTGTTAAATGATGCCTTCTCTAGTGTGGGGAGGGGAGGATGGGAGATATCTGGGAATTTTAATGTAACAAACATACAAACAAACTAATTAATAAAATAAAAAGGAAGCTGGGAACTTGGATATGACTTGAAGAATGGAGATAACCTTAACTGAAATAGGTAAGTGAGATAGAAGGCCTTTTGACTCAGCTTTTTGTTTCAAAGGAAAGATAATTTCAAAATCAAGATAATTTTGTTCCAGATACTTTGAATTTTAGATGCCTGTAGAACACCAAGGTTGAAAGATCCTCTGTAGGCACTTGGAGATAAGGACCTGGAACTCAGGGGAGAGAAGAGAACTAGATAAATAGATCTGGGAGTAATTTCCACAAAGATCAGGATTGAATCTATGGGAGCAGATAGGGCATCAGAAAGAGAATGGAGAGAGAGGAAGAATAGGTCCAGAATAGAGTCCTGGCATACAACCATATATTGGATGATGATGAAAAAGGATACAATGGCATGGTCAGGCATATTAGAAAAGAACTACAAAAAAGTAGAGTCATAAGAATTCCAGGGAGGTGAGACTACCCAGATAAGGGCATGGCTGACAGAGGAAAAAGCTTTATAAAGATCAAGAAGAATAAGAAGGGGGAAAGGTCATTGGATTTATTTATTTATTTATTTATTAGATCCTTGGTGCCTTTGGAGAGAATTCTTTGTCTTAGTGGACCAAAACTTATTCTTCTTAGCCTTGGATAGCAGAAATGTGATTAACTGGGCAGAAGATATAGGAAGATACATTTGATCTCATTGGGAGGTAAAATTTCCTAACAAATAGAGCTATGACGAGTTCTTTAACAACAGAGATATTTAAGTGAAGATTTTAAATAAATGAGGACCACTTGGAGTTGCTAACAAAATTAATCACATGCTTAGAACTCAGAGTAGATAACTTTGGAGGTAGGTCCTATCTAAAAATCCAACAATTTGTTGTTTTATGAAGTATTATCAAGGTTGTGCCAGTCAGGGAAGGAAATATATTGAGTGGGATTCATTTTAGGCAGACTAGCCTGAATGAAGGGAAAAGTTAAGATGTTAAAGAGAACTGTTTCCAGAAGCACAAGAGGGAAAATTCCAGAGGAAATATTTTTTGGTGGTGGCCCAAGGCCAAAGAGGGGAGTTTGGAAATTTTGTGCCTGGAACTCAATAGGTATATTTACTTAAGCAAGTAAAGTAGTAAGTACTTAAAGTATCTGAAGAGACCTGCTTAAATGTTTGCTGATTCATTCATTTAGACTAGGGACAATGTTTCCTTTGAGGAACTGGAGAAATCAGGAAGGTTTCAAAGGGGTCAAATCAATTAAATGTGTTTGGTCATAGAAAAATGTCTTTTATAACTTCCATGGACTTGAGCTTGGGTGAGTAGAACAGTAGTTCAACAATTAGGAGGAGGTACTTTTGAGCCCAATAATTTGGAGAGTTATAGGAGCTGTGTTTAGAGAAGAGAATAGAAAAGTCCTCGAACTGAATAAGGTAAAAATCTAGATTCAGAAACCGAGAAATCAGTCTAAAAAAAAAGTGACATGCTATGAAGACTAGAATAAGTACAGAACTTGGAGTCAAAAAGACCTGAGCTCAAATCTTATCTCAGATGATTATTAGCTATGTGACCACGAGCAAGTTACTGAACTTTCTCCCTTAGTTTCTTCATTTGTAAAATGGGGATAAATTCATATTATATATGTATATATTCATATATAATATACAAGTATGAGCTGTTTAGCATGAGATAGTAGAAAGAGCTTGGGATTTAGACTCAGAAGGCAGGGACTGAATGTTCTGTTCTGCTATTTGCTACTTGTATAACCGCATTCAAGTCATCTTTCTGCCTTACTTTCTTCATTTGTGGAATGGAAGAAGACTATAATTTCTTGATTCCAGAATTCAGATTTAACAGAACAATGAAATAGCCACAAGGTGTCACTATGACATAAAAAGTCATATTTCCATTGCTGCATTTTTTTTTTAATTTTATGGTGTTTTAATTACAACAGGAGGAAGAAAGTAACATTGCTGCATTTTTGAAAAAAGATGATGAGGAAAATCAGCTCTACAAACATGGGCACAGGCAGGATTCCCAGGGAGAATTTCTGTGGGGACTGTCAGTTCTCAAATTGGAATGCTAGTCAGTTGCCTTTTGAAGGTTAGCTTCCTGAGCTTAAAAGAGGTAGAATTGCTTTTCCCTGAGTGGGATGAATCCATTTCTTTTGGTATTAAGTGCTGTGCAAATGATGCCTCGACTAAGAGGATGATTCTGGTAAAAAGAATTTTCTTTTCCTGTGGTGAGATGGGATAGAAATTTTCATTAAAAAGTTATTGTTCTGGTTCTCTTTGTTGCTGCAGGTGGCCTTGTTTTCTTTCCCTCTTTTGTCTACAAAGATGCTCAGGTCTTTCCTACTCTCTGTAATCCTTCCCTTCCCCCCAGCTTCTGTCTGATTTCTCTCCTTGACAGTTAAACCTCTAGAAAGTTTATATATTGTGGAAACATGCACACACTTATAATCTATACACCATAGGTTTGTATGCTGTAGTTTGTAGTGATATTAACTTTTTAAATTAAGAAACTTCTAGTTTAAAAAGCTTATATCTCTATACTTGCTTGTCTTCCCTTCCTTACCATCTACTTAACCCCTGAAAAATGACATCTGACCCTGAAACTATCAGAAGTGCTGCTTGCTGACACCTAGGACAGAAACTTTGTTTTCTCAAGCTAAGTGGAGAACCACAGCTACTCACCCCATGCCAGCTTTCCAGGGATCTAGAAAAAAGTCCAGTATCCCAGGCTATAGAACTCAGTACAATCTGCCTTTTCATTGGTCTGCCTGCCACAAGTCTCTCCTCACTCCAATCCAAACTGGACATGAAATTATCTGACTGCTCTTCTCTGATAGGATTGATAGATTTCCATTCCTAAGGACTTTGGCTGATATCTGGTACTTATGTCTTCACCTCTCTGGTACTATCAGCCAAATAGATTTATATATATTATTTATTTTATTAATATTATTTTTATTTATTATTCATTTATAAATAAAATAATTTAATTCATTAAATTATTTCTATATTTTTGTTATTTTAATTACTGTTTTATTATTAATACTAAAATGTATTTATGTATTCTTATATATATATATATATATAATAACAAATTATGGAGCCAATCAGAGTCTTCCATCAGTCATGTCCCCTAATTTTATCTGTGGGCAGAGGTAAGCAGTTGGCAAGCCCACTGCTCCTTCTCAAATCCTTTCACAGTTGATTATCACACAATATTGCTATTACTGTGTGTAGTATTTCCTGGTTCTGCTTAATTCATTCTGCTTCAGTTCATGTGGGTTTTTCCAGTGTTTTCTGAAATCATCCCACTCATCATTTCCTATGGTACAATAATATTCCATCATTGTCATACGCCACCTAATGATTAATCTCTCAGTTTCCAATTCGTTGCCACCACAAAAATAGCTGCTATAAATATTTTTGTAAAAGCAGGTCCTTCCTCCCCATCTTTTTTTTTTCAGCTCTTTGGGATATAAACCTAGTACTTGTACTACAGGTTCAAAAGGCATACACGGTTTTATAGCCCTTTGGGTATAGTTCCAAATGGTCTTCCAGAATGTTTGGATCAGTTTACAACTCCATAAACAATGCCTTAATGTCCCAATTTTGGCACAACCCCACTAACGTTTATCATTTCCCTTTACTGTTATATTGGCCATTCTTATTGGTGTGAGGTAATATCTCATAGTTGATTTAATTTGCATTTTTCTAATCGAGAGTGATTTAGAACATTTTTTCATATGATTATTGATAGCTTTGATTTCTTCATCTGAAAACTGCTTGTTCATATTTTTTGACCATTTTGGCAATGGGAAAATGATTAGTTCACAATTTGTAAATTTGATTTAGTTCTCTCTATATTTGAGAAATGAGACTTTTTATCAGAGAAATTTAAAGTTAAAAATTTCCTCCTAGTTTGCAGTTTCCCTTCTAATGTTGGCTACATTGGTTTTATTTGTACAAAATCTTTTAAATTTAATATAATCAAAATTATTCATTTTATATCTTGTAATATTTTCTATCTCTTATTTGATCATCCTTCCCAAATCCTTAGTGATGTCTTTATTATCACACTCAACCAATCAACAGAAACAAGCACCTACTATTTGCCAAGCACGATTGACCACATTGCCCTTCTGGTTACTTTTCCCTGTTAAATTTGGTGGATCCTTCTGATTGTCCTCTTATTTTTCTGGTCATTCTGTCTTCTCCTCTGTTCTTCCATACTATCCTATAGTGAGTGTCCTCAGAAACTTGGCCCTCCATTCTTCTTTATTTAGAGCTAAGCTTTTGAAAATCTCATCTAGATCTATGAATTTCACATGGAAAGTTGTGGAGGTAGGAAAGGGCAGGAAGATATTGAAGAACAAATAGCCTGCTCTGAGTAGAACATAGAGCTCATAAAGGAGAGTAGAATGCTATTAAGGCTTAAAACATCAACTGGAGTCAGATTTTGGAGGCCTTTAGATGTCAGATTGTGCACATGTCTCCTAAGTCTGCACCTACGTACCTGATCTCATCCCTGAATTTTAGTCCTCCATCTCCAACTGTTTAACAGATATTGAACTCAGATATTCCACCAGCACTTCAACAATGTGAGCAATTGAACTCAAAATAAAAGTAAATTCATATGACCGTGGGTGAGTCACTTAACTTCCATGGCCCTCTGTTTCCTCTTTTGTAAAATGAAAAATTTGGATTAGAAGATCTCTGAGACATCCTCCATAATCTTCCCCTCATAACCTGAGCAGGTAGATGGCCCAGTAAATAGAGTGTTGGACTTGGCATCAGGAAGACCCAAATTCAAATCCTTCCTCAGACACTTGCCTAGTTGTGTGATCCTGGACTAGTCATTTAACTGCTACCTGTCTCTGTTTCTTCATCTGTACAATGGGGAGGGAGGAGACAATCACACCTATTGACTAGGATGACTATGAAGATAAAATAAAAACTACTGTAAAGCTTTTCTCAAACCTTAAAGCACTATATAAATATTTATTATTTCCTGTCCTTCCTATAAACTTCCCTCTTTTTATTGAATGTAATACAATCCATCCAGTCATTCAAGTCTGAAATCTCCAAATGATTCTTTAAAACTCTTTCCTCTTTCCTGAGTCCAATTGTCCCATTTAATTAGCAGCCAACTTCTATCTTCCTAAGTATCTCATATCAAGGTCCTCATCTTCATATCCTCTTCAATCAACCAGTTCAGAGTCTAGTTACTTTTCAACTGGAGTAATTGAATCACCTTCTATAGACTCTCTCCTCTCCAATCCATGCTCTTCCTAATGTATAGATTTGGCCACATCACTTTGCTACTCAAAACTCTATTGTAGGTACTCATTATGTATGTAATAAACCAGCAACCCTCTAGTTAAAGATTAAAGATCCTCCTCAACTGGTTCCAGTTGGCCATAGTATACCACTCCCATTTAGAGTTTTTGTGTTCTAGTCAAGCCAGACTACTCCTTGGTGTCCACTCTCCTCCAGTGCGGTCCACCTCTGGTTGCTAACATGCCTCCTTTATTTCAAGATCCATGTGTCCACCACTTCATCCTCAGCCCCTGGCCAGCTAGAAGTGATCAGCATCTCCTCCAATCTCTCTTACTATTCTGCTTACATATATTGCATTTATATTTGTCTTGTCCCTACCCTAGTAAATTATAAGCTCTTTGAAGGCTTATGGCATATGACCTGGCCCTCAATAAAGGTTTATTGAATTGAATTGCATATGTAATTTCCTCAAGTTTACTTACAAAGTTCATGGGAGGAATGTTAAGTAAATAGAAAAAAAAGGGCATCTTTTCCTTGCCTTTCAGATTTGAACCCATGCACTAGGCATTTGACTTTCAAAAAAAATGCCAGGACACTTATGAGAAAAGGTTTAATGATAAAATAGTAAATGTGTTGCTGATCTCTAGCCTCTTTCTGTGTTTGTCGGGTCCATCTTTAGAGTCCCTGCCATTTACTTCTGCTAGACCATTCAGGCGTTCAGAACAGACAAATTGTACCTCAAGTTTATTTGAAAAACTATTCTATAATGGAACTCTGAATTTGCCAAGCTATCATTTGGATAGAATTCACTGTAATTCTTGTTTAAGAGAGTAAAGAAAATTGAGATTTTACTAGACGTAAGGATGCTAGACTATTAATAGCAACTCTTACTGGGGTTCTCGAAGAGTGTGCTGTAGTGCTCGAGTGTGTCATAGAGTTCATTAGTACAAAATTTTAAATCTGTTATTATAGATAAAAGAAAGCTTGAACATAACATTTTTGCCCACTCAGTTTGGATGGTGCCTTGAAGGACATACCAGTGAAGAATAAAGCCTTCCATTCTTAGCTCATACAAGAGGATACAATACCTGATTGCCTGAAACACATCTGCACTAATGATCCTGTAACCTTGCATAGGTGAATGGAGAAGGGATTTGTAGTTGATGGAGGACATAGAGAAAGGTGGTCAAGTAATCCTGTTTTATACAAGTTTTACTTACCTAGCATAGGTTGTATGATAAACATATTTTCAAAATGTCTGTATACATTCCCTATATATATACATATACATAATCTCAATAAATCACATCAGAAAGCTTTAACAGGACTCAACAAAAACAGCCAGTCTTATTAAAGGGAAATTGCAGCAATGCCAACTAAAACATTTAATGTACCACGATTCTTCATGGCAAAAGCTATTGTGCCAAATGCACCAAAAATGTGAGAATCACTGATGTCGTGCTTCAGTCCAGTGAACAGGGTTGCCAATAATGTGTCAGATATTATCTGAACATGATGCTCAATCATAAGATGAGGCTTCTTAGGGGACTTATTATGAAGGTTGACTAAGAAACGTATTCAACAGGGGAAAGCTAGGTGGCCCAATGGATTGAGAGCCAGGCTTAGAGATGGGGAGGGGTGCTGTTGGGTTCAAATGTGACCTTGGAAACTTCCTAGATGGGTGACCCTGGGCAAGTCATTTAACTTTCATTGCCTAACCCTTATAACGCTTCTGCCTTGAAACCAATACACAGTATTGATTCTAAGAGAGAAATTAAGGGTTTAAAAAAAAAAGAAGAAATATACTTGACAGATGACAGAGTTGAAGCATTTCAGACATTGCTGTCTGCTAGTTAAGATGCAAAGGAAAGCATTTATTTTTCAAACTGGGCAAGTATGGAGAGCATTCATGAAGATGAAAATGAATGTTGGTGAGCTAATAGGAAACCACAGAAGTGCCAAGGGAATAACAGTTTGTAACAGCAGTCAACTTTGTAGAGAAATTGGGTCATTAGTCTTTTAAAAAGAAAGCTCCTGGCAGGGAAGCTAGGTGGCAATACTGTGTATTGGCTCCAAGGCAGAAGAGTGGTAACAGCTAGGCAATGAGGGTCAAGTGACTTGCCCAGGGTCACACAGCTGAGAAATGTCTGAGGCCAGATTTGAACCTAGGACCTCCTGTCTCTAGGTCTAGCTCTCAATCCACTGAGCTACCCAGCTGCCCCTGGTAAAAACAATTTTTGATGTTTGTTTTCTGACATTTTGCGTTTCACATTTTTTCCTTTCCTCATTCCTCATATGATAAGCAAATTTTGATATTGGCTATACATGTTATAATAAAATATATATTTCTGTATTTGTTATATAATGGAAGACAACATGTCTTTAAGAAGATGAAAAAATAAAGTGAAGAATGATCTGCTTCAATCATCATTGAGACTCCGGGAATTCTTTCTCTGGAGGTGGGGAGCATTTTCATCATAAGCCATTTGGGATTGCCTTGGATCATTGTGTTGCTGTGAATAGCTAATTCACATTCATTCACAGTTTTTCATTGTATATTGTTGCTGTTGCCGTGTGCAATGTTCTTCTGATTCTGCTTACTTCACTCTGCATCCGTTCATGTAGGTTCTTTCCAGATTACGTGGTGTAAAAGATTAGTTTGGGGGAGTTGTGGGAGATAATTTGGGAGAGTTGGTTGGAGTAAGATTGCGAATGTTAGGCTAAAGAATTTACCGTTCATGTAGGCATTTGGAAGCCACTGATTGTTACTAAAGACAGTGGGATTCTGTAAAGTGAGAATAATCTGATCATATAAAGCTGCTTTAGAACTGTCATTCTGATTGTTTGGCACAATAAACAGACTCAAGGTCACATTATTAGATGGCAGGACAGTTGGGACTGGATCCCTGTTCTCCCGACTTTCAATTGAATGCTTTCTTATATACTATACTGCTTTTGGTCACAGTTCTAGCCTTATGCACAAAATGTAGCATTGTGCATAGAACTTCAGAAATTACATTGCCTGATCCTGAATACAGATGAACATAAGAGTGAGAAAAGTGGAGTAATATTTCCTAAAACCTCACAATTGGTAGCATACAACATACCTTGAATTTTGCTGAAGATAATATGAAAATACAATCTACCAAAATCATTCTCATTAGACAGAAAACCTTTTTAAATGAGAAGTTTTGCATTTATTCTCATCCTTCAATATCTAAACTCAACTACTATATTTTATTCCATTTCAAAATAACTGCTAACCTTGACATAGTACAATCAGTACTCTCTGAGTAAATGTTTAGCCTTTGATGAGGGCTGAATTATTGGCTGTCCATGCTTTGATATTCCCGCCAACATGGCGAACTTTTATATAAACAGAGTATGCATAAAGTCCCACTGTTTAATGTAAAACTCAAAAAACATTTTAATGCATCAGTATAAATTTCTTTGGTGTGGTTTTCAGCAGACTTGCTTCGTTTTTTAGTCCTGTAGTCATATAGTCCTTATTCTAACAGTTCAAGAATCTCTAGTGGGCTTTGTAGGGCCTCCTTAATATGAGTTTCCCCTTTGACCGCATTTCCTATATGACCAACTCTTTTTTTTTCTTCTGACACAGCCAATTATTGACTAGAGATGAAGAAATTAAAAAAGGATCACCAGTTGCCAGGCTAGCTTGTCTTTGCTAAATAGTTCAAAGGCTGTCTGGTCAAGGCTATAGATAGACCCCTTCTCAGAATACTGTTTTAAATGAATAAAATAAATACACAGAAAAAAGAAAATAAATAAAACTAAATAAAACATATAAGATCACAAAGAAATCAGAGGCTAGGATAAACAAAGATACATTTGTTTTCCCATCCAAGTTCATAGATTCCCTGAAATCTATTGGTAGACCACTGGGGATCTATGTACCTCAGTACGGTACCCTAAGTTTAAGAACCCCCTTTTTTATGCTACCACATAATTCTACAAAGCAAAGCTTGGCTTCTAGCCTCTTCCTTCTTTTCATTGAGAGTTTCTTTTACTAAGACTGGGATTTTGCCTGGACTTCTCAAAAGTTCTAAATACTTTGCAACATCTCCACCCCCCCCCCCAAATCCAACTTTTAAACCTCAGTTTACTAGTATTGGTGTTTTATTTCAAATTACATAAGCATAAAACTGCTTCCAGATGGTGAAAAAAAAAGTAAAATAAAAACCAAAATCATTTTGCTATTATTTCTTTGGGACTAAACCTTCTTTTTAGCTATTAATAGAGATCTTGTTCTAATCCAACTGAGGCTATGAAACAAAAGATAAAGATTGATTTTGCTTTTGATCTGAGGAAAGGTCTTTATTAGAATGAATTTAGAATTATGTAGAAATGAAAGAATTAACCATTCCACTAATTACTTATCAATTCTTTGTGCAGGAAAATATTTGGTCTAACTATAAAGCAAAAAGTTTACCAACTCCTAGAAGATAAAAGATGGCAGTTAGGTGGTTCAGTACATTGAGGGCTGAGCCTGGAGTTAGGAAGACTTATCTTCCTTGAGTTCAGATTTGGTCTCAGATAGCTACTAACTATGTGATCCTGAGTAAGCCACTTATTCCTAGTTTGTCTCAGTAAATGGCAAATCACTCTATTATCTTTGCCAAGAAAACCCCAAATAGTGTCACATAGAGTTATTCATGATTGAAACAATTTAACAACAAAAGAAAATATAAGAAAGGGTAATGAACATAGCTCACATTTATACTGTATAGCACTTTTAAGTTTGCAGTGTCTTTGCCATACATTATCTCATTTGAGTCTCCTGCTAATCCCATTAGGCAGGTAACATAATTATTAATGTCCCACTTTGCAGAGTAAAAAACTAAGACTCAGAAGGGTTAAATAATTTATCCGTGGTGACAAAATAGCAGAGGTAGTATTTGAACACAGGTCTTGCCGACTCAGGGTCCAATACCTTATCCACTGTACCATATGGTATACTTCTAAGAAGAATAAAAAAAAAAAGAATATGAAAAAGTGCCTCTCCAAATTGGAAGAGCTCGATTAAAGAGAAATGTAAACAAGTTATGATAAATAAAAAGTATTTAAGTCCAGTTATGAAGGAAATTTTTGCAGACACCATATCTAACCTGGTGAGTGACCTTTTTGGTGACTGTTAATCTGTTGCAGGTTGGGAGCCGCAAATGAATGGGAGGTCCAGAATGTAGCCAGGACAGAAATTCTTCTTCTTTAATTACTAGGTTCAACACCTGAAAAATATCAGCCTCAGATCAGTTTTTAAGCATAAATCTTGCCTCTGGTATAGTAGAAAATGGATTCTCATCCTTCTCCCTTGCTCTATTTGTCATTTCTGCTGCCCAAGTTTATCACACGAAAAGTAGGAAGCAATTCTACCTCTTAAATTAGGTTGTCTGGGTGGTGACTGGTAATATGTCTGCAATTTCAATCAGTCAGCAAATTATTCAAGCATCCCCCCTGTGAAATCCCAGAGACATTTGCATTCGACTTGCCCCTTGGAAACAGCTGTGGGGAGCAGTTTCTACACAACACAGAGCATGACTTTCACCCACAACAGTTGGGAGCTAGAAAAGACAAGAGGGAAAAAAAAAACTTTTTCACCTCTTGCTGCTATTAGAAAATGAAGAAATAAGGAGTGAGCGGTTGAAGCCACCATTCTCTAGTGTCAGTGTTCACACACACAGGCTAGAGTGCCAAAGCATTCCTCCCCTCCCCCCATACCCATTTTAACTCTTAACAAGTAAAGGTAATGAGTGATCTTTGCACTGTGCTTAAGAAGAGACAAAGAACAAGCCCTTCATAATTTGGACCCAACCTATCTGTCTAGATTTGATTTCTCATTAACTCTCTCCAACCCCATGTAGTCAACATTCCAGTCAAAAATTTTCCCATCTAAGAAGAAAAACATATGATCTATCACTTGTTTATATGGATATATGATTTGGGGGGTTAGTTTTTAAAAGATTTTTACAAAAATGAATAATATGGAAATAGGTATTGAGTGATCAAACATGTATAATCCAATGGAATTGCTTGTCAGCTCCAGGAGGGAAGAGGGAAGAGGGGAGGGAAAGAACATGAATTATGTAACCATGGAAAAATACTTAAAAATAAATCAATCAATAATTTTCAAAAAAAATTTTTTAAATAATTTCCCCCATTTAAGCAGTTAGGTGGTGCAGTGGATAGATCTCTAGGCCTGGAGTCAGGAAGACATGATTTCAAAGTTGGACTCAGACAATAACCAGCTATGTGACCTTAGACCAGCTATTTAACCTCTGTCTGCCTTGGTTATTTCAGCTGTAAAATAGGGTAATAATAGAATTTACCTTATAAGATTGTAGTGAATATTGTGGGACTTAGTAAGTGTTATTCATGGATTCTTATTACCCCCCCTCCCTTCCTGTCCCTAATAAGTGATTTTTCATCTCTACCTACATGTCTTTGCAAAATCTCCCCTAAAACACTAATACACTGCTAATAGAGTTGTGAATTGCTCCAACCATTCTGGAGGGCAATTTGGAACTATACCCAAAGGGTGCTAAAAGACTGTCTGCTCTTTGATCCAGCCATAGCACTGCTGGGTTTGTACCCCAAAGAGATAATAAGGAAAAAGACAGGTGCAAGAATATTCATAGACTCACTCTTTGTGGTAGAAAAAACTGGAAAATGAGGGGATGTCCCTCAATTGGGGAATGGCTGAACGAATTATGGTATATGATGGTGATGGAATACTAATGTGTTATAAGGAACAATAAACTGCTTGATTTCCATATAAGCTGGAAAGACCTCCATGAACTGATGCAGAGTGGAATGAGCAGAACCAGGAGAACATTGTACACAGAGACTGATACCCTGTGGGTCAATCAAATGTAATTAACTTTGCTATTGATAGAAATGCAATGATCCAGGACAATCCCAAGGTACTTATGAGAAGGAACACTCTCCACATAGAGGGAAAGAACTGTGGGAGTAGAAACACAGAAGGAAAATATTTGATTTTTCACTTGTTCATATGAGTATTGGATGTGGGGTTTTGTTTTCTAAAAGATAATTACAAAAAATGAATAATATGGAAATGGGTATTGAGTAATAATACATGTATAATCCAGTGAAATTGCTTGTCAGCTCTGGGAGGGGGTAGGGGAAAAGGGGAGGAAAAGAATGTGAATCATGTAACCATGGAAAAATACTTAAAAGATTTCTTAATTAAAAATTAAAAAAAAAATCTCCCCTAGAGGACTTCCGGTCAAGATGGCGGCTTAGAGAAAGCTAAAGTTCAGATCTCCATGATCAAGTAGGATTTATACCAGGGATGCAGGGATGGTTCAATATTAGGAAAACCATCCACATAATTGACCACATCAACAAGCAAACCAACAAGAATCACATGATTATCTCAATAGATGCAGAAAAATCCTTTGATAAAATACAACACCCATTCCTATTAAAAACACTAGAAAGCATAGGAATAGAAGGGATGTTCCTAAAAATAATAAACAGTATATATCTAAAACCATCAGCTAATATCATCTGTAATGGGGATAAACTAGATGCATTCCCAATAAGATCAGGAGTGAAACAAGGATGCCCACTATCACCTCTACTATTTGACATTGTAGTAGAAACACTAGCAGTAGCAATTAGAGAAGATAAAGGAATTGAAGGCATCAAAATAGGCAAGGAGGAGACCAAGTTATCACTCTTTGCGGATGACATGATGGTCTACTTAAAGAATCCTAGAGATTCAACCAAAAAGCTAATTGAAATAATCAACAACTTTAGCAAAGTTGTAGGATACAAAATAAACCCACATAAATCATCAGCTTTTCTATATATCTCCAATACAGCTCAGCAGCAAGAACTAGAAAGAGAAATCCCATTCAAAATCACCTTAGACAAAATAAAATACCTAGGAATCTACCTCCCAAGACAAACACAGGAACTATATGAACACAACTACAAAACACTCGCCACACAACTAAAACTAGACTTGAGCAAATGGAAAAACATTAACTGCTCATGGATAGGACGAGCCAATATAATAAAAATGACCATCCTACCCAAACTTATTTATCTATTTAGTGCCATGCCCATTGAACTACCAAAATACTTCTTCACTGATTTAGAAAAAACCATAACAAAGTTCATTTGGAAGAACAAAAGATCAAGGATATCCAGGGAAATAATGAAAAAAAAAAAACCACATATGATGGGGGCCTTGCAGTCCCTGACCTAAAACTATATTACAAAGCAGCAGTCATCAAAACAATTTGGTACTGGCTAAGAAACAGAAAGGAAGATCAGTGGAATAGACTGGGGGAAGCGACCTCAGCAAGACAGTATACGATAAACCCAAAGATCCCAGCTTTTGGGACAAAAATCCACTATTCGATAAAAACTGCTGGGAAAATTGGAAGACAGTGTGGGAGAGACTAGGAATAGATCAACACCTCACACCCTACACCAAGATAAATTCAAAATGGGTGAGTGACTTAAACATAAAGAAGGAAACCATAAGTAAATTGGGTAAACACAGAATAGTATACATGTCAGACCTTTGGGAGGGAAAAGGCTTTAAAACCAAGCAAGACATAGAAAGAATCACAAAATGTAAAATAAATAATTTTGACTACATCAAACTAAAAAGCTTTTGTACAAACAAAAGCAATGTAACTAAAATCAGGAGGGAAACAACAAATTGGGAAAAAATCTTCATAGAAACCTCTGACAAAGGTTTAATTACTCATATTTATAAAGAGCTAAATCAATTGTACAAAAAATCAAGCCATTCTCCAATTGATAAATGGGCAAGGGACATGGATAGGCAGTTCTCAGATAAAGAAATCAAAACTATTAACAAGCACATGAAGAAGTGCTCTACATCTCTTATAATCAGAGAGATGCAAATCAAAACAACTCTGAGGTATCACCTCACACCTAGCAGATTGGCTAACATAACAGCAAAGGAAAGTAATGAATGCTGGAGGGGATGTGGCAAAGTAGGGACATTGATTCATTGCTGGTGGAGTTGTGAACTGATCGAACCATTCTGGAGGGCAATTTGGAACTATGACCAAAGGGCGACAAAAGAATATCTACCCTTTGATCCAGCCATAGAACTGCTGGGTCTGTACCCCAAAGAGATAATGGACAAAAAGACTTGTACAAAAATATTCATAGCTGCGCTCTTTGTGGTGGCCAAAAACTGGAAAACGAGGGGATGCCCATCAATTGGGGAATGGCTGAACAAACTGTGGTATATGTTGGTGATGGAATACTATTGTGCTAAAAGGAATAATAAAGTGGAGGAGTTCCATGGAGACTGGAACAACCTCCAGGAAGTGATGCAGAGCGAGAGGAGCAGAACCAGGAGAACATTGTACACAGAGACTAATACACTGTGGTATAATCGAACGTAATGAACTTCTCCATTAGTGGCGGTGTAATGTCCCTGAACGATTTGCAGGGATCTAGGAGAAAAAAAACACTATTCATAAGCAAAGGATAAACTATGGGAGTAGAAACACCGAGGAAAAGCAACTGCCTGAATACAGTGAGGGGACATGACAGAGGAGAGACTCTAAATGAACACTCTAATGCAAATATTATCAACAAAGCAATGGGTTCAAATCAAGAAAACATGTAATGCCCAGTGGATTTACGTGTCGGCTATGGGGGGTGGGGAGGAGGAAAAGAAAATGTTCTATGTCTTTAACGAATAATGCTTGGAAATGATCAAATAAAATATATAAAAAACAACAAAAAAAACAACAAAAAAAAACCTCCCCTAGAATGCCTGGAATTATACTTCCTGCTTGACACCATCTCTTAAGACACCTAAAATTCTTCAAAATTTAGTTCAAACCTCAATTTCTATATTGGCTTTTCCCAACTTACCTTGTTAGTGCCCTCCCCCCTGGTAATTACTTTATATTTTCTGTGTATTTATTCTGTATCTTCAATGTCTTAGGGTCATTGTAACCTTTATTAGCTTAAAATATAACAAATATTCTGTATTTTATATGAATTTATCTGTGTACATGTAGTTACTGTTTGTCTTTTGTTTTTAAAAAGGACCAATGATATTACAGACTGGTGCCTTGTACATGAATTAGATTTAAGTGAGGCAGAGTTACACCAAGTGGTCAGCTTCATTCTCTCTTCAAGTCATCAAAATACAGCGGCAAGCCAAAAGTCAGGATGATTGGCAATGGCTGATGGTACAGTGGATGCTCTTGTCATCATTGATGTCTGACTCCAAGCTGTTCTCATCTGCCCTTTCCAGGGAAAGTACTTAAAGATAATGGCATTTATATCTTTTCTTTTTAAAACTTTGTTTTGTTTTTATCCTTAGGTCCTAGTATAGTTCTTCAATAGCTGTGAATGAATAAATGAACGATTGAATGAATGAATGAATGGACCCTTCAGGCTCAGAATTCTTTCCACTGTTCTTTCTGCCTCTATGCCCTTAATGCCAGTTTTCTTGTTCAGTTGTTTTCAATTTCTTTGTGACACCATTTGTAATTTTGGTCAAGATACTGGAGTGTTTTCTATTTCCTTCTCCAGTCCATTTTATATATTGGGAAACTGAGGCAAATAGGATTAAGTGACTTGTCCAGCATCACACTGCTAGTAAGTGTCAGAGGCCAGATTTGAACTCAGAAAGAAGAATGCAGTTCTGATGCTCTATTCACTGTACCACCAAGCTGTCACTTCATCTCATACCCTCCTACAGCCAATTCAATAAAGAAATATTTTGTGATTTCCAATACAATGGTGACACTGACCTCTCTGTAATTGTTGTGACTCCACAGGACCTAGAAAGCACAATAGATACCTCACTTAGGTGTCAGGAAGACAAGTTCCAGCTCTGGAAAATATTGACTTGTCTTGGAGCAAGTCACTTAATCATTCCATCCCCATAGATAACTTTTTGAAACTAGAAGTTGCAGAAACGTTCATTTCATTGATAGAAAAAGTTTCTTTATTGGGAGTTTTGCACTGATTAAATTCCAAATCTAGTCCCCCCAAATAATTTGGATGTATAAGTAATGATCTCTACCTGGTTTTACCAGGTTGTATGCCATTTTTGTTGTTTTGTTGATTAGTTATGTCTGATTCTGTGACCCAATTTGGGTTTTTCTTAGCAAAGATCCTGGAGAGGTTTTGCCATTTCCTTCTCCAGCTCCTTGTACAGATGAGGAGACTGAGTCAAACAGGGTGAAGTGTCTTGCTCAGAGTGACAAAACCAGTAACTGAGCCCAGATATTAACTCAGGTCCTCCTTTCTCAAGGACAAGCAATCTATCCCCTGCACCACATGGCTGCCCCATTTTACATTTGAAAATTATTGTTAGCTTAAGGAGCTGGTTGTCTGCTCAGGATTTATAGCACTATATGGTATTATGTAATCTTTTTATTCATCTCCACCATATAATCTGATATAATCTTTTTTAAAAAACCCCTTATCTTCTGCTTTAGAATCAACACTAATTATTGGTTTCAAGGTGGAAGAGTGAAAAGGGCTAGGCAATGGGGGTCAAATGACTTTCCCAGGGTCCCACAACTAAGAAGTGTCTGAGGCCAGTGATATAATCTTTCAAAATGCACTTTGGGATATTGTATTGCAAAACTCAGGAAAATTCAGTTTTAAGGTGATCTCCAGTAAAGATATTAATAATATATAGGATTTTCTAACGAAACAAAAAAGTACAGAACCCCTGGATGGAAACCATTGCTTTATCACATTCTAAGCATTATAATGAATTTTCCTGCTGCAAATCTATTAGCAGGTTTCTCAAAACACTTGTAGTCATATGCTCCATAGGACTATTGTTCTTCTGCTGATTACTACATAGAGCTGAAAAAGAGCCAGAAATACCAAAGGAAAAATATAAAGTAGAGAATTTTATAAAGAATTTGTGTTTTTTAATTGTTAATAGTTGTTTTCTTGAGATACCAAGAAAGAGAGGGCATTAAATTCTTGTTTATATTCTCCTTTCTTGATTTGGCAACCTAATCAATTTTTAAATTCTGCTTTTTTCAATCTATATACTTAAAAGAAGGTGATAGGGTTGATACATCTATTTGGGTAGTAGGCATATGAACAACATCTCCATGAAAAAATAATGAGTTCAAATACAAAAATGAAGACATTGAAGGCAGTGCTAGCCATCTTGAATTAGACAACAAAGGATATAAACTGCTCTACTCTGCCCTAGTCATGCCATATCTGGAGTTCTATGTTCAGTTCTGGGCACCACAGTTTAACGGGCTTGGTTGAAAAGACTGGAGGTGGCTACAATGGGGTTGGGGGTGGGAGACAGTTGATAGCTGCTTTCAAATATTTAAAAGGATGTAATATAGAAGAGGGATTAAATTTGTTCTTCTTGACCCTAGAGACCAGTACCAAGATCAGTAAATGAAAGTTACAAGGCCACAAATTTAGTCTTGATGCCAGGAAAACCACCTTAGTGGTTAGAGCTTCCCCAAAGTGAATAATCTGTTTCAGGTCTTCAAGCAAAGGCTTGCTGACTGTCAGGTACAATATAGTGGTATACATAACTCTGAGGTATGGATTGGACTGCATAGCTCCTGAGGTCCCTTCCAATTCTCAAATACTAAGATTCATGTTTCCCTAAAATTAATAAAATCTATCATAAGTTTTCTTTTATTTTTTGAAAGTCAAAGATATTTTACATAAGATAACAATTTTCTGCTATACTTTCTGAAATTATAAGATTCATACCCTAATGCAAATAATATGGAAATTGGTCTTGATCAAAGATATATGTAAAACCCAGTGGAATTACTGATTGGTTATGGGGGGAGAGGGAGGAAGAGGAGAGGAAAAGAACATGAATCGTGTAACCATGGAAAAATATTCTAAATCAATTAATTAAATAAAATTTTTCCATTCTAAAAAAATTTTAAAAAATGAAATTATAAGATTCAAATTGTCTCACTGCCTCCTTTTCATCTCCCTCTCAGAGATGGTAAGCAATTTGATCTTATGCCAAGTTTTCTAGAGATAATAGTATCTCATGTGTAACTATAAACATATAGACTATTTCCTATATTTTGAGTGTCTTTTCCCATTGTTTCCATGTATCCAAATCCCATCTATCCTCTAAAATTTAATTACTGGCAATGGATTGGATATGAGGGAGTGGGGAAGAGAGGGAAGAGAGAAAGATTACATGTAGGTTGTCAGGCCTGGTGACTGGGATGATGATGGTTCCTTTGACAATAATAAGGAAGTTAGAAAAAAAGAGAGGGTTTGGGGCCCAGGGGAATATGAGTTAAATTTTGGACACAATAAGTTTATTTTTTCAAAATTCCTTATTTCATTGGTCAGTGGCCATATTTATTGGCCAAAGATTTGTGAAATTACCATTTGGGATGTCATGGAAAAAATTTCTGGGGTCATTGATGGTGAGATGCAAGAGGGACACTCACTCCTCGGAGCACTGCAAAGCAGAGTGTTTGCTTATGCCTGTTTTTTGACAGACAAGAGTTATCTAAATAAACACAACATCACATCACTCTTTTTACAAGGGGTAAGAATAGATTCTTCATTATGCCCAAAGGGTGACAAAAGAATATCTTCCCTTTGATCCAGCCATAGCACTGCTGGGTCTGTACCCCAAAGAGATAATGGACAAAAAGACTTGTACAAAAATATTCATAGCTGCGCTCTTTGTGGTGGCCAAAAACTGGAAAACGAGGGGATGCCCATCAATTGGGGAATGGCTGAGCAAATTGTGGTATATGTTGGTGATGGAATAGTATTGTGCCCAAAGGAATAATGAACTGGAGGGATTCCATGTGAACTAGAACAACCTCCAGGAAGTGATGCAGAGCAAAAGGAGCAAAGCCAGGAGAACATTGTACACAGAGACTAATACACTATGGTATAATCGAACGTAATGGATTTCTCCATTAATGGCGATGTAATGTCTCTGAACAATCTGCAGGGATCTAGGAGAAAAAAACACCATTCATAAGCAGAGGATAAACTGTGGGAGTAGAAACACTGAGGAAAAGCAACCGCCTGAATACAGTGATTGAGGGGACATGACAGAGGAGAGACTCTAAATGAACACTCTAATGCAAATATTATCAACATAGCAATGGGTCCAAAATAAGAAAACATGTAATGCCCAGTGGATTTATGCGTCAGCTATGGGGGGTGGGGGGAGGAAAAGAAAATGATCTATGTCTTTAATGAATAATGCTTGGAAATGATCAAATAAAATATTAAAAAAAAGAATAGATTCTTCATCTTGTACTCATTTTAGACAGTCCTGAGATGCTCTGTTATTAGTGCACTTGATAAGAAGGCAGTCCCCTGATAGAACAAGAAGGATGGCAGCAGTAGAGAAAAGTTAAAATATATATATAAAAGATGTAGACAAAATAAGAAAGAGAAATCCTGTTATTTGTGAAGTTGGTATTCATGTTTGTTTCTCAACTCATAACCACACACAGAGCTACCAGAGTATAAATTATCGCTTTTAATTGTCTCTGTTTAATTATATCGCACACACCATAACTAAGACAACTTGCGGTCCATTAACCCAGCTCTGGTTTACAAGCATGGAATTCAGTCTTGGGAGTGTGTCACAAATAACCCTATATGTTTCATGTCTCTATAGAAAAGGAAAAATGTTTCACATGAAAGCACCGAGGCTGAAATATTGAATAAAGACAAGATATATGTCACAACAAAAACAAAGCCACAAGCAACTTCTACCCAAGCCCAAATATATACAAAATAGTCTTCTCTCTGGACCTTGAGGCTCAAATAGTCCTCAAAGCATGTGGCATTAGTTAGGGATCAGATTCTCCCACAAAAGGAAGACAGTTGAGTTTGGTACTGAGTCAACCCCACCTTGCTCTGAACCTACATAGTCTATACAGTTCAATGCACCAATAAGGTACAAGTTTGTTCCTCCACATTACAATTCTCTTTCTAACTATTCCTTGGTGTTGGTTCTTGCTTGACCCTGGAACTCCTCTACTTTATTTAGGAACTCAGCATTGTCCAGAAACTCCTCTTTTTCTAAGGGGATTGACCCTAGAATTCCTCTGTTTGTCCAGCAACCTCTCTTTTATTTTGCTATTTCTTCCATCTCTTTGGTCATATAGATTCTCTTTTCTTTGACATACTTATGAGGATCCCTCCTCTTTGGCAGTCACATGGCTTTCTAGAGAGACCCTATACATGTACAGGTTTCCCTTACAGGGAAGTTAATTTAAATCTCTGTATCTCCTTTCCTATCCACATCTCCCAGGTTTTTTACTCCTGGGTCTACTTGATATCTCCTATAGAGAGACATCTACCATGTCAAAGACAAAAAAAGAAACAAAAAACTCATCCTTTCATCTTGTTAGCTTTTGTCATCCTCATCCTCCTCCTTCTCCTCTTCATGCTTCCTTCTTCCTCCTTCTCTATTACCTTCTATCTTAGAATCTGTACAAGTATTGGCTTCAAGGTGGAAGAGCTATAAGTATTAGGCAATTGGGGTTAAATGACTTGCCTAGGGTAACATAGCTAGGAAGTGTCTGAGGTCATATTTGAACTCAAGTACTCCTAGCTCCATGTCTGGCCCTCTAACCACTTAGCCACCTAGCTGCCCCAGGCCAGGTTCTTCTTGATTTTTAGCTGCTAAAGAAATTCAGTGTTATATTAATAGTCTTCCATCCTATGTGGTAACAAACTGTCGATTTGGGTCTTGACTTATGTAGCAACTATAATTCAGGAGTATCAGCTGATCATCTTTGACTTAGGGTGCCAGCATTTAGGAAGCTCTGATATCACTTCAGTGATGCAGAAGCACAATGGGCATAGCACTTGGTTAGAAGAGTAATGAGTTAAAATAGAGAGAAGCAAGATGGCTTTATCTCAGCCCCTGTTCACTTTGAATGACCCCTTCCATGCTATTCCCCAGCTTTCACATGGAGGTCAGAAGAAGCAGTAAAATTCAATCTCAAGGTCTCAATGAAGAATTTTGAGACATAGGAGACACGGACCCAGGACAATCCAGTATGGTGTCCCTGTATCAAAGAAGGCACTGTATTCCATGAGCAGTAGTACAAAGGAAACACGAGATACATTAGAGACATCTATAAATTTAGAAACATCTCCATCCCAAATGTTCAAATGCACTATTTGTGCCTGACCTGTCATAAAGCTAAGCTCATATTGGACTGATGGGCCACAGTCAAACATACTGTACCCTGACCCCAACTAGTCCTTAATCCTTTTTTTTTTAAGAGATATTTTTTTAATCCCTTACCTTCTGCCTTAGAATCAACACTGTGTTTTGGTTCTAAGGCAGAAGAGCAGTAAGGGCTATACAATGGGGGTTAAGAAACTTGCCCAGGGTCACACAGTTAGGAAGTGTCTGAGGCCAGACTTGAACCTAGGACCTCCGATCTCTAGAACTGGCTCTCAATCCACTGAGTCACATAGCTGCCCCAATGACCTTGGTTACTGGTCATATTCTGGTAGGAAAGATGAACAACTGCCTCTCTAATGGCTCGTAGTGTCCTAGGGTCTCTTGAGTTCTCTCTCCAATCCAAATGACTTTGTGTTGGAATTGGTAACCTCATTTTATAGATGAGAAAATAGAGAGGCTAAATGATTTATCCATAGTCATAACTTGTACATACCAGGTCCAGAATCTGAACCCAGGTCTCTTGACTCTGAATATCAAGTATTAGGGGAAGGCAAGCAAGAAAAAAAAAAGAACAACCAAAATAAATATCCAAAGTTCCTACATTAAATTTAATGCACATCACTGGAGAGTCCATCAGAGTCCTTACTCAGAATACATTTATGGTTTATTTTATACTTAATTCTAATATGCTTGTTCATCTGATTTCCCAGAAAATCGAAAATTTATAGCATCAGAAAGGGAGAGGACTACTTGCAGTAAAAAACAATACCTGACAACAAAAGGAAGAAACAAAAAAGGCATCAAAGGTCAAGACATAAGAACCTCCAAATCACAAACATTTGGGCTTATTTAGTGTAGGAGCAAATACTCCTACCTCAATCACAATATAATAATTGATGTTCATAATATTAACATTGAATCATCTAGGAAAGGTCACTTTCTGTTGAATGTTCTACTTAAGAAAGAAGGGAAAGCATGCAATATGTTTTAGATACATTTCCATCAAAAAATGAAATAAAGGAGAAAATTATGTTTAATACAGTAAATCTATAATTAAAAATTAAAAAATCCTAATCCCAGAAAATTATAGATGGTTGTGATTTTATTATTAATTAGGAACAGCCAAATTCTCAGTACAAGATAATTTGCTGAATTTATGGGAAGATACTATCCTTATCTTATTCTTTAAAAAAAAATTTTTTTAATTAATGAAGAGCTATTTTCTCTGCATTTCATCACTTCCCACTGGGAACAAAAAAAAACCTAACAAAAAAAGAAAACATTTGTAACAAATAATATTCTCCTGCATTTGTCTATGACCAAAAAAAGTATCTTAATCTAGACTTTTACTTCCTCACTTCTCTTTAAGAGGAGAAGTGGGGAGCATGTTCATCTGGAATCGTGTTTGATCATCACATTGATCAGAGTTCTTAAGTCTAAGTAGTTTGTCTTGATAGTATATTCTTGTATAAATTGTTGTCCTGGCTCTGCTCACTTTACTATGTATAAATTCATGTTTCGTCTTGGGTTTCTCTGAAATTATCCTTTTAAAATCATTTCTAGCATGATAATAGTACTGAATCACATTTATATACCATAGCTTGTTTAGCCATTTCCTCATTGATGGGTATTCATTTGCTTCCCTTTCATTGCCTCCACAAAAAGAATTGATGTAAATATCTGTGTGTGTGTGCAGGTCTGTCTGTGTGTATGTATATAGGTAGGTAGGTAGGTAGGTAGGTAAGTAGGTAGGTAGGTCCTTTTCTTCTCTCTTTGATTTCTTTGGGGTATAGACCTCAGAGAAATGTAACTAGGTCAAAGGATATACACAGTTTAATAACTTTGGGGGCATAGTTGTGAATTACTTTACAGAATGGCTGGACCCATTCATAGTTGCAACAACAGTACATTAATATACCTGTTTCCTTACAGTCCCTCCAAAATTTTCTGTTTTCTTTTTTGTCAACTTCATTTACTTTGAGTTTGAGATGAATTCTTAGAGTTGTTTTAATTTATTTTTCCCTGTTAGTGATTTAGAGAATTTTTTTCACATTCTTATTGATAGTTGAGATTCCTCTGAAAACAGATTGTTTACATACCTTTGTTAACCATTTATTCTGTTATTTTTAATGTTTAATCAAGATTTTAAGAATTGAAGTAATCAATCATCAAGTAAAAGGTCAATCTTGAGTGGGGGTTGAAGAAAATCTTTTAAATTAAGGTTATTGATGATGAAAATTAACAAAAGTTACCTTAGAAAAGTGATTGGTAAAAAAGGTTTATAGGCTCCCTTTTACTTGTAAGGACAAAGGAATAGCTTCTTTGTTTTTCAAAGGTAGAACCCAATTAATTCATCTTGGACACATGCTCCCATTGGTGAAATACCTCTTCTAGAGGGTGCCAAAGAGATTTATAGGTGCTTTCTTGGAAGAAATATTGTACCAAAACCCCACCAATTTGTAAGATTATCAAAATGAGCAGAGAAATCCCTCAATCAAGTGACTACATGGCCATATTGTTAGATGTGATTGAAAATATGACAGTATATGGGGGAGGGTAGATGGGCAGAGGTTGCATTAGCTATAAGAAATGGAAAAAGGATTGGCAGTGTGAACAATACATGCTGTAGTTTAGTGACTCAGAAATGTTAAAAACAAAATGAGGGGAGCAGCTAGGTGACTCAGTGGATTGAGAACCAGGTCTAGAGATGGGAGATCCTGTGTTGAAATTTGACCATAGACATTTCTAGCCATGTGATCCTGGGCAAGTAACTTTACCCCTATTGCCTAGCACTTACCACTCTTCTGCCTTGGGATTAATACACAGTATTGGTTCTAAGATGGAAGCTAAGGATTAAAAAACCCCCAACAATCTCAGAACCACAGACATAATCAATCCTAGACAGTGATCTAAATGGGCTTAAAAGTTAACATTCTGTAAACATATGTTAGATTAATTAGATTCCAACTATACATTTTTTCATAAAAATTAACAAAAGCATTATGATGTGGTAGGATAAAAATTGGATTTTTAGTAAGAAGTTCAAATCACAACTTTGATATTTACTACCTATGTTACCTTACTTAAGTTTTGATATCTCCTTGGCTCTGTTTTCTCGTCTGTAACAGGAAGGGATTTGCTAAATGATTGTTAAGGTCCTTTTTATCTTTAAATTCTATAATCCATCTATGAGCTAAATTATTTTCTAATAAAAATTTTAAAGAATATAGTATTGTTGTTTATATATAGTTTTCTTTAGGAATAATGTGACTTTCAGTATTCTGTTTGGAAAGGAATAATACAAGGAATTAGTTGACCAAACTCTGTCCCCCCTCCCCCAGTTAACTGAAGAAAAAAAATGGTTATTATGGGAAAGGTAATAAAAAATGGTATATTATGTTGGAGAATTGGAGAAAGGTAATTTTCCCTAATGAAACATTTTTTAAATCCAGGTTATACTAAAATCATCAGCAGAAGTAGTCTAGGTGAAACTATAAACTATATTTATATATAAATAAAGTATCTTTATTTGATGGTAAAACTTCTACCTCTAAAATATATTTAGAGAAATTTTAATGACTAGTGGCCCTAGAAGGACCTTGCCTTGTCTTCATTGAAGGAATGAGGAACTCTGAAACAAATGCTGGAAATACTGGGAAGCAGGATTATTCCATAATTCCAGATATTCTCAAATGGAGCTGCGATGCTGCAACATAACCTTGAATCTTGCCATGTGTCATGAAAAGTTAAGAAATTTGTCCAAGATATATTTTAGTAGCCTAGGGACTCACCTGATTCAAATCCCATTGAAACTATGCTATAATCAAGGCTGGACTTGGAAAAATGGGCTGTTCTTCAAAAGTACATTAGGCAAAATTAGGATATTAATGCATTGCTGGTGGATTTGTGAATTGATCCAACCATTCTATATAAAAAACAATTAAGAGAGACTGAAGACAATTTGAAAAAGAACTTAAAAAGCAAAATAAGTCATCTGAAAACAAAGGCACATGAACTAAAACAAGAAAATAGTCTTGAAAGCCAGAATTGACCAGCTTTAAAATGTTGTAAAGAAAGTGAAAGATGATTTACAAAGAAAAGAGACCAGAGGGAGAAAGATGACCGAAAAGCCAGGGATGAAATTCAGTCTTTAAAAATTAGAATCCAACAACTAGAAGCAAATGACTTCATAATGCAGCAAGAGTCTATAAAATAAAATCAAAAGAATGAAAAAATTGAGGAAAATATGAAACACTTCATTGATATAAAAAAAACCGTACAGACCTAGAAAATAGATCCAGAAGAGACAATTTAAAAATTATTGGACTGGAGGCAGCTGGGTGGCTCAGTGGATTGAGAGCCAGGCCTAGAGATGGGAAGTCCTAGGTTCAAATCTGGCCTCAGACACTTCCCAACTGTGTGACCCTGGGCAAGTCACTTGACATCCATTGCCTAGCCCTTACCACTCTTCTGCCTTGGAGAAGTATTGGCTCCAAGGTGGAAGGTAAGGGTTTTAAAAAAAAAATTATTGGACTACCAAAAAATCATGATGAAATCATTCTACAAGTAATTATCCAAGAAAACTGCCCTGATATTCTTGAACAAGAGGGAAAAGTGGAGATTGAAAGAATCCACAGATCACCTCCTGCTTTAAATCCCCAGTTGACAATGCTCAGGAATGTTATAGTCAAATTCAAGAAATGCCAGTCCAAGAAAAAGATACTATGAGCTGCTAAGAAGAAACCATTCAGATATCATGGAACCATAGTTAGAATAACAAAGGAATTGACTGCATCCATATTGAAGAACTGGAAAGCATGGAATATATATTCTGGAAAGCAAGGGAAATAGATCTTCAACCAAAATCAGCTACCCAGCAAAATTGACTATATTCTTGCAAGGGAAAGTATGGTCATTTAATAAAATAGAAGACTTTCAAACATTCCTAAAGAAATGGGAAAAGAAATAAAATGGAGTAATTTTATATTTCATAAAGAAGTGCATAAGGGGTGGGGAGGTGAAGACCAATACAAAGGAAGGGTGAAAGAGGTTGGAAATAGTCTCCAAGAAAAATTTAATCATTATGGTGGGAAGATTCATAAAGGTTCAGATGGAAGGAAAACCTCTAACTGTAAGTTCAATCAATATCCACAACATCAGCAGCAGCAGCATCAACAACATCAACAACATTATCAACATCACCGTCATCATCAAAGTCATCAACAATATCAGCATCAGCATCATTATCATCAACATCATCCTCAACATCATCATCATCATCAACATCATTATCAACAACATCATCAACATTAACATCATCATCATCAACATCATCATAATCAACACCAACATCTATCTATTCATCTTTTCCTGGTCCAGGAAAGATTTTTGCTGGGTGGCCTAATCTAATATCACACTATGCAGAGTACTGAATGAGAACCAAAAGACCTAAACTCTAGGCTTGAGTGCTACTATGTGTCCTTTGGGAGTAAAAAGAAAGCCTTCTTTTTCCTGGACTCACTTTCCTCATTTAAGTATGAGTGCAACTTATATGGATTCTGCTTTAAGTTAATCAATTAAATCAAAGAATAAATTAGGTGTAACAAGGGGGAAAAGATTACTCATTTACAAAAATGAATGATATGGAAATATGTTTGGCTTGATAATACATGTATAACCCAGACTGAATTGCTTTCTAGTCTTGGGAGGAGGGAGAGAATAAAGGAGGGAGATAATCCATGTGTGCCTCTTCTCTTGACACTTTTTGGTCCTTAAACCATAACAACAACCTCTTCCTGGGACCTATTCCTCTCTTTACAATTATGGTATCCTTTACATTGCTTAGTCAAAAATTTTCTTAGGTGAGTTCAAGTTCAGCATATTAAACTCCTCACTAAAGTATGTTTCTAGCATCTACCACATAGATTGATTAAGTGGAAATGATGTAACAAATGCAAAGGGCTCTGTAAAGCTTAAAGTTCTAAATAACTATCAGATCATCATCAAAAAAAGAAAAAAATGCATTTTAATATTATTTATGCCCTGTTGTTTTTAAGTTTTATTTTGGTAAATATTCCCCAGTTACAGCTCTAATTTTGTTTGGGCTTCACTTGGGAATATTGGGCTGCATGTCTGACACCTCTGCCCTAGGGCATGACTAGTGCTGCCCCAGATCCAAATCATAAATAAATGTATATATAATTTTTTCCTTTCCTTCCTGACATACAATGCTTTAAAAGAACTGTTCTATATATCTAGCCACCTCCATCAATCTGATAATTATGTCTTTAAAAAAGCAAAAGCAAATGAACATTACTATGTTGGTTAGGAGAATTTAAAAAAAGGGGTACCTCTGCTCTCTCCCCTGTCATACACACATTGATGTGAATAAGCTCAGAGGCCTTTAAATCCACCTGGTCTGATTTCTGTCTGAAGCTTTGAAACATCTCCTTCAGGATCTAAGTGAGCTGTTTCATTGAAAGGGAGAGTTCCCTTGCTCCCTTGCTTCCCTAGAGTTGGCACTGAGTAGGACATGCTGAATCAGGGAGATGCCAATCAAATCTGCTGTAGGATGAAAGGAAACAATAACAAACCTTAGTCTCTTTGGGAGTACAAAGCCTTCAAATTAAAATTAATCACACCTAGGCTTTAACTAAAGGTGCATGTTTGAAAACAATTCTTGGGAGCAGCTAGGTGGCTCTGTGGATTGAGAGCCAGGTTTAGAGGTGAGATGGCTCTAGATTCCAATTTGACTCCAGGATCTTTCTTACTGTGTAATCTTGGACAAGTCATTTACCCTCCATTGCCTAGCCATTACTGTTCTTCTGCCTTGGAACCAATACATAGTGGTGACTCTAACATGGAAGACAAGAATTTAAAAAGAAAACAATTGTGATTTTTAAGCTAAGTTAAATGTGTACAATATTGGAATTCTGGTGGTTCTAGAAAGTTATGAATCAAAGACATCAGAACTTCAGAAGAATTTCAAAACTATGAGTAATCCAAAGGGCAATGGAAAGACATAATGTAGGTGTGAGCATATTGAGACTGTGACTTTTGAACAAAGAGGTTGTATTAATGACATCATCAAATACAAGACTGATCAGAAAAGGTGATGGGGCAGACCATGTAATAAGCGCAAAAGATAACACATGACCAGCCTCAGGGATGCCCTGGTATTCACAAAATATTGGAAGATGTAGAAAATGGATATGGATATATATATATATATACATATATATATATATACTGGAAATTTATGGAAAAAAGTAGACAATACGATAATAATTATGGATAGCTTTTATATAGTACTTTTGAGTTTTCAAAGTATTTTACATATATTATGTCATTTGGTCCTTACAATAATCCTGTGAGGTAGATGCTATTATCTCCATTTTTACAGATGAGAAAACTGAGGCTGAGAGATTAAATGACTTTCGCAGGATCATCAACTAGTAACTAACTGAGGCAGGATTTTAACTTGGGTCTTTTTGACTGCAGGACTAGCATTAATATGTCACCTAGCTTACATTTAATATTACCCTTGTGTTCAAAAACCTTCAATGTTCTCCATTGACAAATAAATGAAGTACAAATTCCTTAGCTTGGCATTCAAGGCCCACTGTGCTCTAGTCCTCACTTTGCCTTACTTATTTTCGATTTCTAATCTTCCAACCTGCATCCTGTGATTTAGTCAAAGTGTACTCTTTTCAGCTCCCGAAATATACTCCCCACTTCCCAAATGCACAGTATCTTGGTCTTGTTGTTCCCTCTGACCCCAGGGCTATTGTTCTCTCTATTTTCCCACTTAACTGCTATCTCTTGACAAGGCTTAGTTAGGTTGCTATCTCACCAGTGATATCACAGATCCAGCATAGAACTGCTGAATTGGGCAGCAAGGAGGTATGGTGGATAAAGTGCCAGCCTTGGAATTGGGAAGACCTGAGTTCAAATCTAGCCTCAGATATTTTACTATCTTTGTGACACTGGGCAAATCACTCAAACCTCGTTCCCTCAATTTCCTCATCTTTAAAATGAGCTGGAGAAAGAAATGGCAAACAACTCTAATCTTTGCTGAGAAAACCTCAAAATGGGGTCAAAGAGATTTGGATACAACTCAAATAACTGAACAACAAGGGCATATGTTGCATATTTGCACCTTAGGCTTTATTACCCCATGTTATCTGGTCAAAATTGTAGATAACACTCCAGATCCTAACAATTCTTATTTCTTCAGTGTACTTGTTGGGTTGATGTTTTTCAGGTGTTCAGTTATTTCAGTTAAATCTGGTTCTTTGTGATGCCATTTGGGTTTTCCTTGGCAAAGTTAGTAGAATGGCTTGCCATTTCCTTCTCCAGATCATTTTACAGATGAGAAAACTGAAGTAGACAGAGGTAAGTGACTTCCAGGGTCACATAGCTAGGAAGTATCTGAGGTTGGATTTAAATGCAGGAAGATGAGTGTTCTTGACTTCATGTCTGGTACTTTAACTGCAGTGCCACCAAGCTGCCCCTAGTTACTTGTCAGGAAACCGTAAATTATTATAACATTAAAAAGGAAGTTTTAAATAACCACAAACACCTCAATAGCTGAAATTTGGATAATAAAAATGTAAAGAAAAACAACAAAGTTGGAGGGGGGGAGAGTTCCATTAAGAGGATTAAACTAATTTACTTTGCATTTTGGCCATATTTTAATTTCTGTTTAATGATCATACAAAATGTTTAGGGCTCAAATGACCTTGGTGATTAATTTTGTTCTCTCATTTTAGATCTGAGGAATGTAAGACTCAGAAAGACCTCTACTCAATATCAATAATTCCAGATTTCTTGGCTCAATTCCTCTTTTTCAAAGATCCCAGAGGGCTTTGAAAAGGGTATTTCAATATTAGTCGTTATGCTCATTTTCTTTGGACTTGGCACAATTTGCCAACTCTCCTTTAGGGGAATAGAGGAGAGAATAGTTATTGGAGTATAAAAAGACTATTTTCACTTTATAACATTTTTGAGACCATACTTTTCTTTTGTCTATAACATATAAAAATTTTACCACATTAAAATAAACACAAAGAAAAAAATGTATGTGTTTGTTATTATTTAATCGGTACCATACTTCTCTTTTTATGACAGAAGATAGTTTTTCCCATGTTATGTTATAGATTTTTAGGGTTCTGAAGATCAATCAATAAATATTTGTTAAATGCCTACTATGTTCCAAACACTATTCTAGACATACAAATTAAGAAAAGACATAGTCCCTGCCCTCAAGGAACTTACATTCTATTAAGGCTCATGAGGAAGTTCTTGTAGAATCTTTTCTTTGTTTGTTTCTTTGTTTATTTCTCTCTTTCTCTCTCTCTCATTCTTTCTTCCTTCCTTCCTTCCTTCCTTCCTTCCTTCCTTCCTTCCTTCCTTCCTTCCTTCCTTCCTTCCTTCCTTCCTTCCTTCCTTCCTTCCTTCCTTCCTTCCTTCCTTCCTTCCTCTCCTTACCTTAGTATCATTTCTAAGACAGAAGAGCAGCAAAGGCTAGGCAATCAGGGCAAAGTGACTTGCTCAGGGTCACACACCTAGGAAGTATCTGAGGTCAGATATGAATTCAGTCCTGTCCCCAGGCCTGACTCTCTATCCACTGAGCAACCTAGTTGTCCCTAATCCCACTTTTTTTTTCAACTTGCCTTTCTCAGATCCCAGAGCTGCTAGTGCCTTCCTTCCTGAGATTAACTCATGTCTATTTTGTTATTTTCATGAATGTCTGCTTCATTACAATATGAGCCTCTTGAGATCAGGGACTGATTTTTGACTTTTTTTGTATCCCCTGATTGGCACAGAGCAATTAATAAATGTTTACTGATTGACTGATGAATGAGGTGATAACTTACTAGGCTCAAAGGTATATGTATTAACAGTTAGGTGAAAAGGAAATAAATTAAAAGTAAACATAATTGGGTGAATGTATCACCAAATTGCACTTTCTTTCTATTTCTCTATGGAAACAGGCCAGCTTTCATGCACTAGTTCCTCACAGAGGCACCAAACTATTGCTGATCATCAGCAAACCATGGGCTCTGTTGGTTTCCAGATGCTTCTCCTGGTGAAAGAGTGAACCTGTATCTGCTATACCATCTGTCATCTCTCACTCTTGTCAAATTATATTTGATAGTGTCATTTGATGAAGTTATGCAGCATTACACAACAAGCTGTGATAGACGGCAACAGGGAAAAGGGATGGGCTTCCCAGGTGAATTATCACTCACCCAATTTCCTTAGTTCTTCATTTTTCTGTCACTGTGATTATTCTTGAAAGGAAGATGAAGAAATGACTAGATTTTGGTAGACCCCCCTAGCTTTAGAATGAAGTATTCTGTATATGGTGGCATCTAAGGGGTAAACCTAGAGGGATTTTAGTGGGTGAGGATGAAGAAGGTAAATATTCCAGGCATGGGAAACAGTCTGTGCAGTCACGGAAGCAAGATTTGTATTGTCACAATCAGTGAGAATGTAGCTGCCTGCAGCCACACATTAATATATTTGTGGGTGGACACTTGAGAAGGAAAGTTAGAAACCAAGGGAAAATGGATGAAGGGGATAGAGAGGGAACACAACAAAGGAAGAAAGATAAAGAGTTCAACAACATGGGCTCCTGAGTGTATGTTCCTCTGATGGTGGAAAAGAGAGAGAGCTTCACGTGTCCCCAATCTTTTATTGGACTATCAAAGAATGGAGAATGGGAGGTGGCTAATGAACATGTGACATGGCATAGGATTTAATATTGACTCAATTGACAACCACAAGATCAAAGAGGAGGAGGTTAATCAAACATATGACCTGGTAGGAAATCTGGTTTATCAAGGTAGGAGCTAGGACCCTGTGGCAGCTAATGCTTTGCCCAAGAATTCTCCTGACCTTTAGACTATAGATTTGGAGAATCATCAGAATTAATAGAGTACCAATTAAATACAATGATCAAGAAATATGACCATGAGTCTGGTACATGAGCACATAGGTTGCAACATCAATATAAGGATACATCAATAATACTTTCAAGATTAGAATATACCTGGGACACCACAAAGAATCTTGAATGAAATGGTCACTGTATATGTCCCTTTATTACACACACACACACACACACACACACACACACACACACACACACATATATATATATTGAATATATAATTGAAACCTCTTCTTCCCTTCTTCTGTGAGTATCTCATGCTCACATCTTCCCTCAGATCATCTATACATTGGCCACAAAATATGGTGGAGGCTTCCTTTTAATTTATCCATTTTATTTTATCCTCACAACCCTGGGGAGTAGGTGCTATTATGATTGCCATTCCATAGAAGTGGAAACTGAGGCTGACAAAGTTTAGATGACTTGTTAAGGTTATACAGCTGGCTTAATTAGGTGTCTCAGATGAGATTTGACTTCAAGCCTTTCTGAGTCTAAGCCTAGAATACTAGCCACTGTGCTCCCTAGACTCCCCACCTTCTCCACTATTTCTTTTAAACATTGTATGAATTTCAGAGCAGACTAGGAGGCCCATCTCTTTGTTCAGACACACACTTCTTAGATATCTTTTACACTATTTCCTATGCATAAATTGTCACTGGCAATGTGCTGCAGCTTATTAGACCTACCATATCTCTTGATTGGTTTTTGGATTACTCACAATTTTGATTCTTCAGAGACTGTGACGGTCCAGAAGTCACCGATATCTAGCATCACTAAAATTATATTAAACAGATGGACCTTTGTTTCAAGGAAAAGCTTGTCATCCTAAAAACCCAGTATAATTGCTCAGACACAATCCAGTCTGCTCTCTTCTCCTTTTCCAATTCTGGGTCTATCTCATGTCCATCTGTAAGGCCTGTCTAAAATAAAATGTTCTGATAAATCACCTCAAATGACTTTTTTCATCCCCTTCTTTTTCTCTGTGTTATTTTTGGGTCAAAATCGTGTTTATGAATCTCATTTAGGAGGTTCTTAATACAATCGACACAATTTCATCCACATATAGGAGCATCTTTAGTTTCTCGCTATGTGCATGCAATCCTTCCTTTGTGCTTGGGGTTGGACTGCCTTCAAAATAGGGCCAGATGCCTTTGGTAAACATACATATCCTTGTTTTCTATCTCACTAAATCTGAATGATCAGAGGATCACAAGGTATATTTAATTACCTGGATGCTAACATAAGTGAAGAAGGTTCCTTGTTGGAGGAGAGGCGTTAAAGCTGAATTTTGCTCCATTAGGTAAAGTTTTCATTATATTCAATAATAAATACAATGAGATCTGTCATTATTGGCACCTTTCATTAAATCATGTGACTCTAAAGCTGTGGTACCTTGAAGAATTAAATTTCTGTCTTCTTGTTTGTAAAAAGTACTCTTCATTGTATAGGATAACACTCTGGGAGAGGAGAAGGAAAAGATATTGAGAAAACAATGGCGATTTCAAAAAAAAACAAAAGACAACTATTAAAACTTTAAAAATAAAAGACAACTCCAAGGGACTCATGAAGAAAAAGGATATTTACCTTCATAGAAGGAACAGATGGAGTTCAAATGCTGACTGAAACACCATTCTCCATTTTATTTCCTCCATGAATTTCTCTCTAGTATAGGCAATATGTGTCTTGTTTCATAACTTGATGAATGGGGAAAAATGCATTATATGATAAAATATGTATAATCTCTATAATATTGCCTGCTTTGAGGGGGGAAAAGAATAAGACAGATTTTTGAACATAGCTAATGTGGAAATTTGTTTTTCTTGGATAAGCATATTTATTATATTATATATTTATAACAAATAATATGCATTCTATTATTGTTGTATTTCATATTATCATATACTTAAAAATAAAAACAAAAAATAAATCAGTCTATTATTAACTAAAATGTTAATAGATTTCTTCTACATTTTATTTTTTCTGATCTCTATACACTTTCATTTTGATATGAAGCACCCAGGTCATAGGATCAAAGGACTTTAAATAAAAAGGACCTACAAATCATTTAGACGAACCTGCTCATTTAAACAGTTGGAGAAATGGAGGGTCAGTGAGCTGAGTCAGTACACAAGTTACTACGATACTTAAAGTGAGAGAGGCAAGACCTTCTGACTACAAGTCTAGTTAGTGTTCTTCCACTAGTTCATATTGACGTTGTGGAATATAAAAAAAGATGCCTATGTATTTCCAAACACCATGAAAGCTCAAGCTTCTGAGGTCTTTAATTTAAGTACATTACAAAATAAAACAGTAGCAAATCATCCAAAAGTGCTTTTTTCTAAGCATATTGCTTCAGTTAGCTTCCACCTCTGTAAGGACAAGCAAGGATCATTTCCCAAAGGAAATATCAAAAGTTGAATCATCTTACCTAAGTTGTTCAAAGGCGAATGGGAAGCCAACATGAGGATTTTGATTAATTATAGAGTTTGCCAGTACCTGAAGAAGGAAATGGCAAACCATTCCAGGATCTTTGCCAAGAAAGCCCCATGGATAATATGGCCACAGAGAATTGCATATGACTGAATGACTGAACAACAATACAGAAAATTTGTAAAAGAATTTCCAAGTAAATTTTTATGTGACTTCTCATAATTTTAATGAACTTGCATGTCTCTTTAAGTAATGTCATCAAGCTCATATTTGACTATAGTGATGCATTATACATGCTTTTTCTCAAGTCTCTGAGTCAGTCGAAGAAAGTATGCCATCCTTGCATGGTTATAAATGTGTTCTATCGCCATCATTTTTATGATGCTTACCTTTCTCAGTTTCCCAGGAAAAGTCTTGTGCTAACATATATGCTCAGAAAAAGTCCAGAAGTTTATAGTAGGAAAAAAAAAAACAACTGAATTGAAGACGATCATAATGGCATGTCACTGTGATGCTTTCATTTGCTGTTAGCTTGTTATTTTGACTGCTCAGCAACTGCATGCAAAAGAGGTCAGGTGGAAACTATACTGTTTACAGACTCTGAAAAATGCATTCATTAGTAATTAAGATCTTGAATGATTAAAGACTACTTCTTGATCTCCATTTAAAGGACCATTTCCCTTTGTATGTGTAAGGAAAGTAAAAAGAGCACCTTCTTGTTTCTGTCTTAGGGACAGTAGAAATTGTTTGACTGTTGTGTTATTGGTGGGCCTGGAAAAAAGGAAAGTGGTCTTTCAAGGCAGTGATTTAGCAAAAGAATCTAGTTGACTAATCTAGTCAAATTTTAATTTACATAGGATGATTATATATTAGTATTTTCATACTATAACAACAAAAATAATGCAAACCTCTAAAATGGTAGTATTTATTTATTTTTAAATCCTGACCTTCTGTTTTAGAATCAATGCCATGTATTGGTTCCAAGGCAGAAGAGTGATAAGGGGTAGGCAATGGTGGTTAATTGACTCCTGCAGGGCCACACAAAAAAGCATATGAGGCCACATTTTAATCCAGGATCTCGTATCTCTAGGTGTGGCTCTCAGACTACTAGGTCACAAAGCAGAATTTATTTTTTAAGAACATTTACTATGTTTTTGCAGACCAGTTTATAATGTAATTTGAATATTTGCTATTTTCCATTAGTTCAAAATTTAAAAGAAATTTTTGCACTAAAATGTTTTGCAATGATGATAATATATAAGGGTGAACAGATTTCTCCCTTATTTTTAAAATGTTTTAAACTTCAGATCCTACCAATCAGAATTAAAAAGTGCTTCATTATCAATCCTCACTTTCCTCATCTCCCTGACAGCTAGTAGTTAACATTATAGTCAATCTTCATTAAAGCTGAGATGAAGCATAGGCATATTCTTTCATAGGAAGTGGGAATAAAGAATCCAGGATTTTTAATTACTGGGTAATATGCTCCTGGATTATTTTCATAATTCAATATATCTTTTACTTATCCTTTTCTACTTATAGATTTCTGATGCTGAAAGTGATCACAATTATCAGCATTTTCCCCTTTTAAATAAAAAACTGCATTTATAATATGAGAGATTTATATCTCAAAGAAACCTCAGAGGGTTGTACTGTATGGGCTATGCCCTACTTAGTCAAGACCCCTGGTGGTTTCTGTTTGAAAATGGAACCGAAAGAGACACTCATAGATCATTCAACAAAAAAGAGATTTACTTTGCTAAAAAGCAGGAGGATATTTATCAAGGATAGGTATTGAGGACACCTTGATTTGATTCAGCTGAGGGGAAGCTCCTTTGCTTGAATTATCTAATGCGATCCACTAGCCAAGAACCAGAGCCACCCTTTGAAGCTCTTTGTGCCTGTACTAAGTTGAGTAGGAAGTGATATCAACAGTCTAAGCCTTTAGTCTCATTAGTCTCCTGAGCCAACTAAGTCTCAAGGAAGTTTTCAACACCTTTTAAGGAAAAATTAGCCTAACTTGCATGAGGGGGAGGGGTTAGGATATTGTTTCTACTACAGAGGCCATATAATGTATATATGTGTGTATGTAGATAGGAATATATAAATACAAATAAATAGTTATTTGTGAAACTATAACTTGAAAACCTTTCCCTTTTCCTCATTTCTGTGTAAACTATATATTTTTGGCATTATAAACAAAAATATTTTTTAAAGTATGTATTTTTTTCTTATAAAGTTTTAGTGATGATGGGTCAGAATTAGTAGTATATTCAGAATTTTATACAAGATATTTGAATTAACATTTAGGCTTTGAAAACTTATGAAAAATGAATATTATGCATCTTTGTGAATACTGTGAAGCTGGGATTCTGGAATCTTTTGATTTATCAAACACTAAATTACTGTGGTCATTTATTACTAGGTTTTGTATGCCTAATTTATTTCACTGATCCATTTCTGTATTTCTTATCCAGTCCCAGATTGTTTTGATGATTACCTCTTTGTAATACAATTTGATCTGCTACTGGTAGGTCACCTTCATTGACATTTTTTTTCATTGAATTTCTTGCTATTCTTGACCTCATATTCCTTCAGGTGAATTTTGTTATTATTCTTTGATTATTGTAAATTAGAGAGGAAATCTGACTATTACACCAATAGCTCTTCCATATAGGCTATTTAAAAATAATTTTTTCTACTGATCTATCTGCCTTTAAGTATTTATTGATCAATGGATACATTTGTCTATTTATTGATTGGCTCTGTCCAGTAAGAAGCTCCCTCTACCAATGTTGATTAGAGGCAGCTATATGTCACATTAGATAGAGTATAGGGCCTGGAGTCATGAAAGCCTGAATCTGAATCCAGCTTTAGATGTTACATAACCTTGGGTAAATCATTTAACCTCTGTTTATCAGTTTTCTCAACTATAAAATGGGCATAATTTTGACGCTTAGTTCACAAGATAGTTTGAGGATCAAGTAAGAATATTCATGAGGTTCCTAGCTCAGTGCCTGGCCCATAGTACATATAAGTATATACTATATAAATATAATATAAATTCTAGCATCAGTTATATAGCAACAGAGTTTCCTGGGGACACTGATAGGATGAATAGCTTATCTAGGGACTTGAACCAAAGTCTTAGGTTCTCTATTTCCTTTCATTACCTTTCAAGATAGGATTTATACAAGCTGAAAGATGTCAAATCTCTCTTACTCTGAGAAGCATTGGGACCTTTCTATTATATCTCTATATTATATAAATAATATGCATATTATTCTTATGTCATTACCATGATATAAAATTATTATTATTAAAAATTCCTACCTTCTTTAAATCAATACTATATATTAGTTCCAGGGCAGAAGAGTGGTAAGGGCTAGACAATAGGGTTTAAGTGACTTGCCCAGAGTCACACAGCTAGGAAGTAATCTGACCTCAGATTGGACCCAGGATCTCCCATCTCTAGGCCTAACTCTCAATTCATGGAGCTTCCTAACCATTCCTGATATAAAAATGATTAACAAAGACATGAGTATTGTTTAAAAGTTTATATTTCCAGTTACCTGTTAGGCTGGAATTAAGATCACATGCTGACCTCCAAGTCAAGAAGTCCTGGATTCAAGTCCAGACTTTAGCCTCACACTTGCTTTGTGACCCTGGACAAGTCACTTAACCTTTAAGTGTCCCACAAAGTTTTCTAAGGCTAAGCAAAGCAGCTACTAATATGCATTTGTCAAGGGAGTTTTCTCACTGTGCCAATGGCATAATGGGTCTGGTGTTCTTTCTCACTCTCACTCTTCATCAAAGTCATCCAGTCCAATTCCCTAACTTCATTGACACTGAGCAGTGACTTGCTTAAAATGACCCAGATGATTGTAGGATTCAAATCCATTTCTTTTTACTCTATTTTTTACACCATGCTAGAATTCAGGTTTCCTAATTGTTTCCCTAAGACAATGCAGGTTAATTAACATAAGAAATAGGGGACAGCTGAGGTTGAGGGGTGGTAAAGTCATTTCTCATCATTTTTCTTTAGTGGCAGCATTTTAAACCAATAATTTGTATTTATAGATTCTAAAATTAAATTTTCCCTTTTAATATCATTTAATCTGTTTTAGACACCAAAGACAATATTGGGGATGATTTACATGAAGTAGTGAATATATAGGATGTGTTTGGAAATGGACTTGTTCATCAGTTTTTCCGGTAGAGATGCTGTCATTTTTATGCAATTATGAGAACTAACATACTGTCAGCAATAATGCTGGGAAATAGGTATAATTATTTGTTTGCAAAAATATCAAGAAGAATATTTGCTGTAAAAAGAAAATCAATTCTGTTGGGTTTTAGAAATGCCACATTTCACTACACCAATGTAGAAGTATTAGAAATATCTAAGATTGTTTCTTTTAATTAAGATTTTCAGAAAGCTAACAGCTATTTCCAAAATATGTAAGAGGGGACAGACGTTAGAAAATTTGAAATGATCAATGAGTAGGTGGGGGGAAGTTCTTGGTTGACATTTTAATTAGTTATGAAAGTTCCTTCAAAATGTATGGAGATCTTGGTGTGACTTCTGTAGCTCTTAGTGTAATGATTAACTATAACAAATGGTAATAGTTAACTAATCTTTGCCCTGGTGAGTGAATCTAAGAGAGATGTCTGGGTGGAATATGCTGACAGACTTGTGGGAGTATGTGTGTCAGAACCTCTCTCTATGCTTTACCAAAGCTAGGACAAGAAAGTAATTCTTGGAAAAGATGGGTTTCCAGAAAATGGGCCGGTGATGGTAGCCTGGGGCGGTGGGGGGGGATCTCTAATGAGTGATATTAAGGGTGCCCCAGAGTGGAGAAGCACAACCCCCGCCCTGCATCGAGGCAGCACAGCAAAAGGTCTGACGGGAAACAGAGTATGGCTGATCAGCTGCCTCTTGATTCCTGCTCCCTCTATGTCTCCCCCCGCCACCAAGGTCTTCCTTTATCTGACTGAGATTGAGTTAAAGTTTAATAATGATAAGGTAGCAGAAGGTGGGGAGTGGGTAGAGGTGTATGAGGTGTCCCTAAATTTCTAACCCCAAAGGTCCTTCTCCCTGGCTGACCCAAAAGGCCAACCCAGGAATTTACCTTCCCTTCCCCTAATTCTTCTCTTAATCTAAACTATGGTATTAAGGTATGACAGGAATAGAAGTAAGGCAAGGCAGGGCAAGGTCTTCTGAGGTCCGACTCGGAGGCCGTCCAAGTCCTTGATCCCTCAGGTCCGAGGGGACCAGAATCTCTCTAAAGGCTGTCAGGGTTTAAGATGGAGTGTTTGGGGCTGGTTTTTGGTCTGTCCCGAGCAGGCAAGAGATCTTCCTCTCTCCCCCGAGATCCCAGACCAAAAGCCCCACTCCTTTCCGGGTCCGTTCCCAGGCTGCTTTGCTTCAACTCCAACTGTCTGTCCATGTCACTCACCCAGCTCTCAGAACAGTCCAAGACTCTTCAGCTCTTCTGCCCTCACGCTAGTTAATTAAAGTCTAGGCACCAGTTTCAATTGATCACACAATTTATTATGTTTTTGTTTTAAAATATACATGTAAGTTTATTTGAAAATTAGTGTTATGCTACATCCTCAGGATGAAATTACAAAATAACTGGTTACAACTTAAAGTGAAATAATAATAATACTTTTACATAAAATAACTATTTCTTGAAAATGAAACAAATATGTAGGTCAATACAGAGAGAAACAAGTTCCTTCTCAAAATTCATTAATGTTGCCACTCCTGTAGCTATTGAAATACTGTAAAATTCATGAAAATCTCTCAACCTCACATTTCCCCCAATCATATACATTTGTAATACCTGCTACTATGTTTCCAAACAATATAAATTCTTCATGTGCATTTTCATTTTAGTAATCAAGGGTTTCTTCCTCATTTCCTGAGGGGGAAAGAATGAACAATGTAAATACTCGTGAATCACTCCCTTTGCTCTGGCTTTTTTTTTTTCTGTTTCATGGACTCCTGTCTGTTACCCGATACTCTATCAATAATGCTAACTGCCATTTATAGTACATTTTAAGATTTGAAAAGAATTTTACATACATTATCTCATTTTATTCTCATAATAACCCAATGAGGTAGGCATGGCAGATTTTTTTTAACCATGTTACAAATAGGAAAACTGAGTCTTAGGGAGGTAAAAAGACTTGCCCAATGTGATGGAGTTAATTAATGTCAAAAGTATCATTCAGAAAATCCAGCACTTTCTCACTTTATTATATTAGTATGATTAATTCTTAATATGTAAGACATACAGTACTACTGAAAAAAACAAACTGAAAACTTTCAGAACAGCAACAATTTCCAGCCTGTGATGAGGATCCCACTCCACATTGGAACTCATGCTTAGCTTTGGGGGTACCTGTTTCAAGCCACAGTACTAATCATGATCCCAAAGTGATCAGTCCCACTCCGGGCCCCAGAGGTTTGCCACAAAGGTTAAACTGAGAGAACACGTGGAGGAAGGGAAATTGAGGAAGGGTAAAATGATGAGTTTCCTGGACACTCAGTTATTCAAATGCCTGCTGGTGTGTAGGATCTTGTTTAGGCAGTCTAGAACTGGATAAAGAAATCTAAAATTTAGGATTTTGCCTCAACCTATTGATTAATTCCATCCATCCCAAGGAAAATATACATTTTAAAAACTGGCCTGTGATGGGAGCACTTTAATCTATTTCAAAAGGAAGTTTTGATGCATAAAATATAATGTTGTTCAATCAATTTCAGTTGTGTCTGACTTCATGACCTCATTGGGGTTTTCTTAACAGAAATACTGGAGTGATTTTCCATTCCTTTATTCATTTTACAGGTGAGGAAACTGAGGCAAACAGGATTAAGAGCCTTGCCCAGGGCCACACCTAGTAAGTATCTGAGCTCCTGATTTGACCTGATTTGAGCTCCAGTCTTTCTGACTCTAGGTCCAATGCTCTATCCACTGTCATATTCAACTTCCCCCATAATGCTATTTGCCTTGTATTTATTTTGTATATATTTAGAAGCATGTTGCCTCCTTCCATCCCTCCTTCCCTCCTTAAGAGGGGGAACTGTCTTATTTTTTTGTCTTTGCATTCCAATTGCCTAGCACACTATCTGTCATATAGTTGAGGATCTAATAGACATTTCTTGATAGTCATCTTTTCATGCAATGGATCTTGGGATATTTTCTGTATTAGCAGCACTGGAGGATACTAATTGTCCAATTCATCTGTAGCCTTTTAATCCTTTTGGTGCTTTTACTATATGGTTCACAACAAATTTTTTCCCCTATGAATTGATGGTTAATGACAGACAAAATCTTTCTAGCTCCTTTTGACACTATTTAGGGTCTGGATTGCAACACAAATGACAACTCCTAAAATTATGGGACCTCTAACGAGATGTGAGGCTCTGGCATGACCACAGAAGAATCTATAATCCCTTGTACAATGAAATTTCTTGAGTGCAATTCTTGAGTGGAATGGAACTTATTATATAGAAAAGCTTCAGATATGTAATTTAGTGCTTGGACTTCTCCTTGGGTGATTATCCTTATTTATTAATTCTAATTTGGCTTTTCACCAATGTTTATCAGACCATACTGGTGTGAAACTGGTGTCAAAGTCAATGGCATCTCCTTCCCACCCCTTCTTCCATTCCCAACTGGCCAAGTCCATGGCATTTTATGTACTGCTTCCCACATGATGTGAGACCAGGTAGACTTTTGGAGGAAGGACCTCAGCCCCAAGAAGCAGAATTTCACTCTTGGCAACTGGGTCACATTCAACCACCTTTACAGGCAGTAATTAATAGTGAAGCCAACAGTCCATCTCCTTTACTGCACAAATACAATATCAACTTTAATTATGTCTGTCACCTACCTTCTACGGGTTCTTGACTTGGACCTTCTGAGATGTCTAGAGAAACTTGGCTGAAAAATTCTAAGGCTAAAAAATGCAAAGAAAAGAAGAAACACTTACAATTAATCATTGTTCGAATATACCTTCATCCCCTATGCTTAGCTCCCCTTCTTTTTGTATTCTACAGCCTTTTAGGAATCATGAGTATACTACATCATTCTGGAAGAGTTTTATTATAAGTGTTAGTGCCCTGTAGTCAAGGAGCTCTAGCACTGTCCCCTCCCTTGGGGCCATGGCATGATGCCCAGCAGCTGGAAAAAACATCTCCAGTGGCAATCCATTGAGACTCACTCCCTCAGGGTTCCACTAGTGATCTAGGGAGTTTCAGAAAAGGGAGTACTAAGCATAGAATGAAGGATCCTAGATTGAGATCTGGAAGAACACTAGAGATCATTGACACTAACCTTGTCATTTTACAAATGATAAAATCGAAGGCCACTTAAACAGTGTATGGACATATTCATTCTAAGAGGTAAGAAACTAACTGTTTAAGTGCACATTAATTATAAAACACAAATATTTTTTGTATTTACATGAAATAAATTTTAAAATTGATTAGCTCAAATTCAAGATCTTTTTCTCCTTTTATATATAAATGTTACCTTTGCCAAAAGAGAACTGAAAAACTAGACAATACACACTTACTTTCTCCTCCTCCCATATTAGCACTTTGTACAATGCTTGACACATAGTAGGTGCTTAACAAATGTTGATTTATATTTATATATAGTTTCATTTATATGTATACATATACATATATATATGTTGTTTATTGTTGTTCAGCCATTTTAGTTGTGTCCAACGATTCTCTGACCCCATCTTGAGGTTTTCTTGGCAAAGATACTGGAGAAGTTTTCTATTTCCTTTTCCAACTCATTTTACAGATGAGGAAACTGAGGCAAACAGGGTTGAGTGACTTGCCCAAGATGACACAGTTAATAAGTGACTGAGGCAAGATTTAAACTCAGGTCTTCCTGACTCCAGACTGAATATTCTACCCACTGCACCACTTAGCTGCTCATATACGTGCATAAAAGTGTGTGTGTGTGTGTGTGTGTATGTATGCATATATATATATATATATATATATATGTCTCATCTACATCAGTGAAAAGAGATTACATAAAGAATTACATCATTTTTCATGGTTCTTTTTCCTCTGAACACCTTTTGCCTGTAACTAATTAATGCTTTTGGTTTTACTGCATTATGTAGAACTTATCTCATACTGTTACTTAACTTTTCATATATATCTAGGCCTTATTTTCCTAGCTAGATTGGGATAAGCTTCTCAAAGGTAGAAACCAACTCTAAGACAAACAGGGAGTCCCCAAAGTCTTAGTTATAGTTATGGATTTTAGTTACAGATATTAGAGATTTTAAAGCTTAAAACCACATTAAATATAGCATGTCCCCAATATCATAGTGCAGTTTTTTTTATAACCCTTACTTTCCATCTTGGAATCAATAATGTGAATTGGCTCCAAGGCGGAGGAGTGGTAAGGGCTAGGCAATGGGGGTCAAGTGTCTTGCCCAGGGTCACACAGGTAGGAAGTGTCTGAGGCCAGATTTGAACCTAGAACCTCCCCTCTCTAGGCCTGACTCTCAATCCACTGAGCCACCCAGCTCCCCCCACATAGTTCAGTTTTTAACTATTAAAGGAATTAAAGTTTAAAAGTGAACTAAGACTTTTGGGACATCCTTTGTCTTTTTTCCTACAATGCCTTGTGCATAGTAGACACTCAGTAAATGACAACCATATTCTTCAATGGTGCTTTTCTTCTGAAGAATACAAATCATTTCACATATATATATATTCTCTCTCTCTTTTTTTAATGAAACCCTTACCTTCCATCTTAGAATCAATATTGTATATAGGTTCTAAGGCAGAAGAGTGGTAAGGGCTAGGCAAGGGAAGTTAACTGACTTGCCCAGGGTCACACAGCTAGGAAGTGTCTGAGGCTACATTTGAATCCAGGATCTCCCATCTCTGGGCCTGGCTCTCAATCCACTGAGCCACCAGTGCCCCCTTTCTTCTTATTTTGTAAGAAAGGTCAGAGAGAGAGAGAGAGAGAGAGAGAGAGATTCTCTAATCCCATTTTATAAACAAACCACAGATTTGTATATTTATTCTTTTAAGATTAAATTTTAGCATTTGGGATGAAAATAAGTAGTTTGTAATTAAAGCAATTTACTACCACTTTGTTCCTTTAGTAGTTCTTCCTCTGCCCTGTTTTCATCGATTTGGATTCTGACTCTGGTTTCCCGCGGTGGGGCTCCAGGTGCTAAAATACATAAGTAAAAATAAAACATTTAAAAATAGATGTATAAACCATCATATTCTTTATACTTTATGGATGTGATTGCTTAATTTCTTGGGTTTGCTATGTTTTGCCCTAAGTGGGAAGAGGCTGATATGCTTTTGAGATGCAACTCCCCCTAGAAAAGTACAATCATAGGGTAAGAAGTTAGGAAGTGAATGATGAAGAAAATAGAGAGGGAGAAGAGACTAAAACTATCAAAGATTTCAGGAAGAAGAAAACTCAAGGACCATGACTACAGATAGAAAAGTCAACAGGAAAAACAATAACAACAGAAGGAAATATGGCCCCTAGACCTATTAAATGAGTAAAGTAACAATCTGATTAAAGACCACAAAACAAAGAAAGGGATAGCACTCAATGAGACATAGAAGACACTGGAGTTGAGGAGAATATGGAACTACACTATGCTGTTCCTGAGTAGTTTAAAAGAAAAATTAGAATTATAAGAATAGAATTTATGGCCCATACAACAAAAATAATAGGCAGAATAGGAAAACTAGAATCTTTAATGGCAAGTATCATGGAAGAAGCAAAAGAGAGGATAATAGATTGGGAATACAAATATAAAGAAATGAAGGACACTCTAGAAGAAAGCAAAACCCAATAACATTAAAAGAAAATGTGCTCACATAGAAGCAAAACATACTGATCTGAAAACAGGATGTATAGAGACAATCTAAGGATCATAGGTCTCTCAGAAGAAATGGGATAAAGCAGGATAAAAATAAAAAAACCTTAACACTGTGGAAAGGAAATTAGACTGAGAGTTTGTAGGGGAAGGGGCCAACTGGAAGTGCCATTTCCTTTCCCAATAAATATTACAACACCCATTATAAAGCAAATGAGAAAAGATGGCCCAAACTTCTATATATAGAAAATGAAATTCCAATTGAAAGAGTTTAAGATCATATCCAGGAAAATCATCCAAGATATGCAAAACACAGAACCGTTGAATTTAGTTATTCATTTCAGTTCACTGGAGTCACCGTGATGATAACTTTCTCTACATTTAGCTAAGAGTTCCTCAAACAACAGACTTAGAATTGTTCTAGTGCTTCATGTCAACAAGCTTTTCAGTTACCATACTGACATAGCCTCTGAGAATACAGGGTCACCATCACACTTTGGAGTGCCATACAATTATTATTATTGTTGTTGTCATCATTATCATTGTAAGGAGACATCAGAGTAGGTCATTAGTGAACTAAGTTTTAAAAATAATAAAATTTAGCTGGGGAATACATATTTTAAACATCTCATGATATGCAACTCAGTTTTTCTTTATTGGAAATAGGTTTTCTTTGAAATTCCAGCTAAAATTTTACCTGGAGTGTATGGCTCATAAATTAATTGTTCTCCACTTGCAACGAGTTGTTCCTGTTTCAAAAGAAAAAGACATTATAGCACAGATTCTACATTGATGATTGCTACTTATTTTGGTACCAAATGGAGATTTCACTAATGTACAACTACCAGTATGGAAAGTCCTTTGCCAATGAAGATCAGCAATAGCTGGTAACTCAAAACTTACATGACATGCACAGGATCATGCTGCTAGTATGAACAAGGGAAATAATTTGAATCCCAGTATTTCTAATCAAAAGACCTGGCTCTCTATACATTATGCTATATTATCTCTTAATGATCATCATTATTAATGTACTCATATTTTAAAATAAAAGATTTTAGTTACTATTTTAAATGGCTAAATACAGAACAAACATAGATAGCACTATAAAGTAGTCAAATGTATTTCTTCACAGACATTCTAGAAAAGACACACTCAAATGAGTGGTGTCTTTCAAAGTCATTGCTCTGGGAGGATGCATACTAATTCCTTAGAAGCAGATGACACAATTCCAAGAGCCACTAGTCAGGGAAGAACACTTCTTCTCTGTTGGGGCAGAACTGAATCTCTGTTCCAATATTCCTACTGTCTGTGTCTTTCAGATCTTGCAAGGATATGGTCAACTTATAGCCCAACTGATTGCATTGCCACTTTTGAATCTATCAGGGGAGAGAGAGAGGGAGGGAGAGAGAGAGAGAGGGAGGGAGGGATGGAGAGAGGGAGGGACGTGTTGCTCATGTTTCACAGAGATATAGAAATATTTTACCACTTTATTACCACATCAACACCTTGTCATCTGTGACTACTTCATTTGAGCTGGGATCTGTGTCCAACCAAATTCTGTATCCCACTGTTCAATTACACGAGCACTACAATTTCCTTTTTATCTTTTCTGAAATTACCTGTTGGAGATCATGGATTATTCTATTTCTAACGTCTTCAGTTAGTTCACTCTCAATTAAATCCGTAGGAACAGTCCATATTCCATTCTGGCATTGTGCTGGCATGGAAATTACCATTCCTTCAGGCATGCCAAATTCACCTGGAATATAGTGGAAAAGCCCATCCCCAAAAGACAGTGAATAATAAGTGCAATCAGTTGTTTCTTCTTCACTGCCCTTATGAAAAGGCAGAATTATAAAATGACCCACAATAAGTGTTCTTGAAAATGAAGATTATGCTGATCTCTCCTACCAGCTTTCTCCTTATTATGTAGTTCTACTAGAGCCCAGTCAGTTCTTGATTGTCTATGCATATGTATATTTGGTGACAGTAGAAATTATGGGCTCTGGGACATACAGCCTAGCTGATCCATGGCCATTTTCTCCCACCCATATTCCTTGATCTGGAAGCTTGTTTCCCATGTCATTTTCATGAAGTCATATCTGTATTATCTGCCCATATTCTAATCCATAAAGCAGTTATATTTATCTATGGGACAAGTTATATATGATTTGGAAGGGAAGTTTAAAATGGGAGTTTAGTGAACAGAATGATTTGGGTTAAAGGCAAAGGATAATGGATTATTTTCAGTACACTATTCAAGAAAAAAAAATAGCACAGCTAGGAGCCTCTGACATTCTATCATGTTTTATATGCTCTGTTCATAAAATTTCCTTTTAAGAATGTTCCTTGTAAGAATGTTCATCCAACACAAGACAATGCTGTAAATATTTGTAACAACATTTTTTACCTCCCCCCCCAAAAAAAAAGGTTTTTGGGAACAAGTTAAAGTATAAAGTGGTTTTATATAAAAACATCAGTTGTCTTCTATATTTTGATAAGCAGCAGTACCAGCTTTCATTTGTAAAGCAGTTTGTGGCATTGGAGGAAAAAAGAATTCCATGTCTGTTGAAATGATTTATAACTGCAAAGAGAAGATAAAATATTAAAGAAACATATTTTCCAAAAAATAAAAAAATTTAAAAAATGAACTTTAGGCATGGGAATTCTCCAGCTAAATACTGAATGTTCATTAAAACAATCTTTACAACCTGGCTAGGATAGGTGATAGGAAAATTACTGGTAATTACTGGTAAGCACTCAATATTCAGCTGAACTGTCCACTTGTATGTAGAAGTGAACCAAAAAAACTGTGGCTGGCTTCCTAGCAGTGATGTGTGATGGGAAAAGCCCTGCTCTGTGAATGAGCAGCCCTGGATTTTAACCACTGCTCTACTACTGACTACAGTACTTCTGGAACAGAACTTGGTCAAATGGCTTTGCCTCTCTACACCTGGTTTTCTTTTCTTTTCTCTCTTTTTTTTTTTAAATGAGGGGATTGGAGCAGATGCTTTTCAAGGTGGCTTTCAATTCTATCAGTCTATGAATCCAAGTAGCTCTTGGCCACTAAGACAAACAGGAAGACTTCACTGAGGAAACATATGTCTAAAAGAGTGGAAAATACTGGAATTTCCCACCACTCCAAATTCTTCACACAGCCTCCTATCTCTAGGCTTTCCTACTCTGGTTTCTCTGTTCTGGGATAGGCAGAGTATTCAGGGATACTGAGAAAGTGCCCAACTGCCTCAAATATCAGCCTCACCCGCCTGTTGATACTTGGAATCTCTTTAAGAGGATGCAAAGCCATTTATTTTATAATTAGACATAAAGCATAAACACAATGACATATTCACACTCATTTGTAAATTACTGATATCGGATCCTTTCCTAGGAGCAGGCATTGATAGGGGAAAATAGAACAAAGCCACTGGGGATTTGAAAGAGATAAGAGAAGATGCCAAAGAGTGGTAAAAAGCTAAGGGTGCTGAACTTGGCCTATTTTGACATTCTGCCTACTGTGAATTGTCCCAGATTCTAGGTCCCATACTGGATGGAATCCCTGCATGGAGGAAATTGCTAGGAGACATTAGCCACTCTCTTGTATTTTCTCTGCTAACGCTTTTTCCATTGACATGAGTGAATGAGTATATTAAGACAAAGATAAAACAGCACCAGCAGTATAATGTACCAGAAAGGGCACCAGATTTGGAACAAAGTCTGCTCCTGCTATGTGTGTGACTTCAGGCAGGTAATTTAATTTCTCATAACCCAGTAGTCTTGTGTATAAAACAAGGGCACTAGGCCAGATAATCTCTCAGAGAGGACAATAAGGATGGAGAATGGTCTCCAGATAATGCCATAAGAGGCTCCATTGAAAGAACCAGGATGTCTACTCTGTTGTGAAAAGGCCTCAGGAAATGCTATATCTCTGCATTTTTCAGGGCTAGTGGTGGGAACAGGGAAAATCTTGGGGAGAGACCTCAGGGAGGTACATCCTTGTCCTTATTGTGTGGAGAGATCCCTTGACACACTGAAGTTGTCTCTAAGACATCACTGCCAGGGGATGGAGCAAGATGGATCAAGGAAATCCTAGAGACTGGATGGAGGTAGGGGTGAGTAATGACAGGTGTTTTGAAGTATAGGTATCCCTTCTGCATCATGGAGCTTAAGGGCATAGTACCCCCAGAATCTGGAAAATCCAGATAAAAATTTTTGACCCTCCCTCTGAACCAGAGCAAAAGTCTGAATTTTCTCCTTTTTCTTTTATGGGGTGTTTATAGTTCCTTACTGTAAAATTTGGGTTGTCACAGACTATATGTTCTGAGTTTCTAAACTTTTTCTGCATCTTCTGTTGGCCTTTGAATGTTATCTGTGACTTTTGCAAAACTCTCAAAAATTTTACATTTAATTTCTTGTGCAGACAAGCAATATATCAACACTGCTGTGGAAAAGTCTCAGTGTGGAAGAGAAACCTGTATTCCAAAAGTTGTTATGTAGAAAGAGAATTAGACTGATTCTCCTTGGCATGGGAAATCAGAGCCAAAAGAGGTTAGAATTTGCAGAGACAAATTTAGGCTTGGGATAAGGAAGAACTTATATTAACAAATTGTTCAGTTGTGTCCAACTCTTTATGACTACATTTGGGGTTTTCTTGGCAAATATACTGGAGTAGTTTGCCATTTTCTTCTTCATCTCGTTTTACAGATGACTGAGGCAAATAAGGTTAGGTGACTTGCCCAGGGTCACACACTGAGTATGTGTCTGAGGTTAGATTTGAATTCAGGAAGATGTCTTCTTGACTCCAGGCCCAGAACTGTAATCATTTTGCCACCCATCTGCCCCTTATTAACAACTAGAGCTGCCTAAAATAAGGGGGGGGAAAGTCCCCCAAGGCAAGGCTGAATGATGCTCTCATCAGGTATGTTTTAAAGGGCATTCTTATTCAGGCACAGGGTGGACTAAAGGGCTTCCAAGGTCCACTATGAGATTTTGTGACTCAGGTATCTTCTGTTCAAAACCCTGAGCCTTTAGTCAATAACAGCTCCTAAGTTAAGAATTCTGATCACTGACCTAACACTATACTCTTTATGATGTTAATGAGCAAATTATAGAATTTCAATGAAAACTTATTTATTAATATCTTATTTATATCCCCAAGATAGAAATACAAAATTCCTTTTTTCCTCATAAACAAAAATATGTAACTCTATGGAATCCTCAGCTTATAAATAAGTTATGCTCTAAATTAATTCCCAAGTCAGTAATTTAGAATGAAAGGTATTTTCTTAGGGAGTGAGAGAGAAGATGATTTTCACAAAAACTAAGTTAATGAATAATCATTTCTTTTCCATCTCCACAACATTTAAAGGGCTAAAGCAGAGATATCAGACTCAATGTGGGCCTGGCCTTTGTATGTGGCTAGAACCAGATTAAAATGTAATTGAGAAATGTTTAACAACAACAAATAGAATTTCTTGTTTTCAGTTGCTTAAGTTGTGTTCAACTCTTTGTGATACCATTTGGGGTTTTCTTGGCAAAGATCCTGAAGTGGTTTGTGTAAGGATAATATTAGAAAATAAGTATTGTTCTATTAGTTTAGGGATAAAAAGTAGAATGCTGGCTTGAGAAAGAACTGGAGTTTGAAGCAGAGCTGAGAGAGCATGTTGATTTCTAATGCTGACAGTTATAACTGTTTTTCTGTGTCAATTACTCTCTCTGGCAGTTGGGAGTCGATCTTTGGCAGTTGGCAGAGACACACACTCAGAGACTCTCAGGGCTGGAAGAGGTAACATCTTTGTCTCTCTCTCTGTCTGATGGAAAGATCTGAAGAAGTGTTTTCCTTTCCCAATTTGGGAAACATTATTGACTATTGTGGTTTTTATAGATTGTTTAACTCTGAGAAGACCAAAGAAACTTTGGTCTTTGGATTGGTCTCTGAGTCTGTGAAGACTCAGAATCCTAACTTGATTCTTGTTGAGACTCAACCAGCTAGCCTTTGCTATTTTATAATTTGAAGGCAAAGTTAAGATTTATAAGGAAAATAGTGGTAGTTTTTATTTAGATAGTATAAATTTGGGTTAGTCAGATCAGGGAGGAGTAGTATAGCCTGTGAAACACAGGAGAAGTGGTTTCTTGCGGAACCAGAGTTTATTTGGGTGGATTTAGAATCCCTTAGATTTAGAAATCCTTTTTTTATCCTTATATATTTCAATAAATATTTTATTTTTATAATAAGAGCCGCTTTAGCGTCCTTGTGCCTGGGCCTGAAGGGAAGTTCACATTTGAGCTTCACTTCATCACTGAAGATACTTTTGATTACATCTATCAAAAGTATCAGAATAGTTTTGAACCTATATTGAATAGTTTTTCCATCTAAATATTTTATTTTTATAACTTGCCAATTTCTTTTTACATTTGCAGTTCCTTCTCCAGCTCATTTTACAGATGAGGAAATGGAGGCAAACAGGATTAAATATCTTGCCAGAGTTACACAGCTAGTGAGTATCTGAAGTTAGATGTAAACTTAGGAAGAGGTCTTCCTACTATAGGCCAGGCACTCTATCCATTGTGACATCTTGCTGCCAAAAAACTGAATACAGCTGTTAAAGGGTAAGTTTGACCAGTAATAAAGTTGGTTGAGTCTTGTTACTACTTAGCTGCTCCTCCCTGGTCTGAGGGCAAGATGGATACCCTCCAGCCTAGAGTACATCAACAAACTCTATCTGACTTCTTGTTAACAAAAGTAGATTTATTATAGTTAAAATTCAGGAAGATAAGGAAAGGATGATGGGCAGAAGGTTCCTAATCTTTTCCCAAGCTAATTGTCCCAGTACCCTTCTGACCCTCAGGGGTATCTTCTGGGTCCAAGACAGACCTGCAATGTCTCCCTTCCTCTATCTAGTTCCCACCATCCTGCCTAAGTAAACTAAGCTAAGCCCATCAAACAGTTGTTGAATGGAGGTCTGAGCTCACTGATTAATCAGGAGGATGATGCTAGAAATGACTTAGCCACCACAGGCTGAAGGCTCAGCCTACTTGAGGTAACTTAGACATCCAAGCCAATTTCTCTGATAGAATCTTCTTGGGAGTCAACAGTTGTCAATTAGATAACTGGAATCACTCAGGAACAACAAGAACCTATGTAGGAAATTTGGGTCGCTTTCCACTCAATTTGGAGAGAGCTAAGGGCAGGAGATGTGTCTTCCTCCACACAAACCTCACTCTCCTCAACTGCCAGTTCCAGGCACTCAGACTCCGAATTCCAAGCTCCTTCCTACATTCTATCTTCTCTATCCAGTGCACTCCTGTCTTTGGCCCTTCACATTTACCCAAATTTCCCCCTTTCATTCTTCCCCTGTAAACTTTGTAATCATTTGTAAACCCTACCCTTACCCTTCTTTCCTTGGGGACATCCTGAGAATAGGTATAGTTATAATATAGGAGAAGTATAGATAGCATAGAGGTGGTTTCTTGTCTTGGGGTTAGATTATAGGGTAAGGATTTAAGTACATAATAAGGTCAGTTAATATGTGGCCCACAGATATCCATTTCTATTTAAGTTTAACACTACTAGGCTAAACAACCTGAGCCTACATGAGAAATCTAGGAAGAAAAACATTAAAGGTGGCTAATTCATGGACATTCTCCTTAACACTAAGTTCTCAGATCTTCCTAGACTGAATCCTAAGGAGCCATATGGAATAGGAGACCTTTTTAATTCCCGCCTTCACCAAAATCCAGAAAGGGAAGTTAAACCAAGGAAAAGAATCAGCCACTTAATGGAACTTGGTTCAGATGTCAGAGATGGGAGTTTGTCACTTAGAGAACATACATGGATATTTGGTTTAGATATGATTAAATTTGATTGTTGCCCGCCTAGGAAAAAGAAAGAAAATCTGATCATCTGAGGTGAGAAACAAAGATTCACCTTCACTTCTTATTCCTACAGAAAAAAACTCTCCTGGAGGGGAATCGTGGAACCAGAATGTCAGCATAGTGGCTATACAGTGTGCTGATGGAATAGCCTTTTGGAAATGCTCTTTCAAACTCCAGGCATTAAGGGAGGCCACAAATTCTTTGCGAATCCATTCACTGCAAAAAGAGAAAGTGGTATTTTACTAAAATAAAAAGAAACAAGAACAATGACAAATGAACTAATTCAAAAAGTTGGAAAACTGAAACATAAACATTAAGTACAATCCCATACTAACTCCATCCTAAATGCTCAGTTACATACTAGCTTTATGTTAAATATTACTGTGTATGTAGATTTGTTTTTAAAAATAAAACAAACAAAAAAACTGTGTTGGAGAACTACATTCCCCAGCATTCTGTACTTTTAAGAAAAACTGTATGCTGAGGAACTACATCCCCCAGCATGCCTTGCACCTCTCAGGGTTAGCTTCCCCCTCCTTCCTGGTGTGGGATTAGTGGATTGGTCTCTAAATGGATCAATCCTGCGCTAGAGAGGGATCTTTTGTCTCTGACTTTGAGCCAATTCAGCTGCAGAGAGGAGGGGGAGAGGGTGCTTTTTCTTTTGTTATTCAAGACCTTTTCCCTTTGATCTTTTTCTTCTGCTTTTCGTTTTTTCTTTTTACATAGATTACAAACTATACAAGAGCAGGCAATATACTTTAATTTCCTTTGTATTGCTTCGAGTACATCGCATATTGTGTTGCACTGAGTGCACAAATCATAAATGGTTGTTGAATAATTAATTACAAAGTGTTAAATTAGTTTGTAGGTAGTGTAAGTTCCCATTTAAATCATATATTTTCTATCTTATGAAAAATGTACTCTATAGAATACATTGTCTGTTATCTACTTCAATAATTCAAGAATGCACAATTTTGTCGCGGTGGGTATTCCCTCTATAGATAAAATTAGTAGGTGTTCTTCAAGAGCTGCTATGGCCAAGAAAGTCATCACTCTGTCATTGCCTAGCCAAATACATAAAGAAAAAACATACACATTTCATTTCACATCTCTATTAAAATACATTAAAGCAAGAAGTACACATTAGCTAATTCTGCAGTTTTGTTGAAAGTAGTCTGCAAATTTGATTCTGTGAAGTAATATTCATCATTGCCCATAGCTCTTTTGGGTGGTGTTGTATTCCACCTGTTCCAAGAATAAAGAGAAATACCTATGGCTAAAATTTTTTTTAAATGTAATACAGGAAGAACTTCTCTCAGGCCCAAGGGAATAGTATGAATTGGATCAAAAAATCAAATATCTAAAATTCCAAATATTTTTGTGTCCCTTTTCTGGTTCCCTTTAATGCTTGTAAATGATTGGAAAAAAATTCAGTGAGATTTAGAAAATTCCATATATACACACAGACACAAATAACGAATACTATGCAGATGGAAAATTTGCAACACCTGAGCTATACGTTCCCAGCATCCTTTTAAGTTATGTCCTCATTTTTAGTAAGGATGCTTAGGAGATAAATTTGCTGCCAGGTGTTACAAATTTTCCATCTGCACAATACTGTTCAGCACAAAAACGATAGTGGTCAAGCTTTTATTTCATATGGACATATCTAATCTAATCTATTTATACTTCATTTAGTAACATGGTAAATATGGAAAAGCTGGACTGATAAAATAACATTTTTGCAGAACTAAAGATATTTGAAAACTATTTTGAAGACTGAAAAATGCATCATCTATTAATGGCTAATATATAATATTAAAAATACTATACCTATCAAATATCAGCTGTAACAGAAAACGTGAATAGTTTGGAGGTCCCCAAATAGCACTGTTATATTTGAAAATTTTTGCTTTCTTCAGGTCAATATAACGAAAGCCAGTAATATTGCCCCAAATTATCACATCTTTGACATCTAGAACAAAAGAATTCAATGAACAAATATAGAAAACGAATACAAAAATGGAAAATACACTACTTTTTGAGAGATAATTAATTGGGACTTAAAACTAGGGAAATTGCTTTTTTTAGAATATATGAATATCCTGCCAATCTTTTATTTCCATGTGCAGCCCTTTTAAAAATGTTTTGTTAATAAATTAAATTTTATATCACAATTATTTTTAGAAATCTAATTTTCCTCTATAACCTCAACCCTTACTCTGAAAGAGAACCCTCTTTTAATCTAATTATAGTTAAAAGTTAAAGTTAAATATTTAAGCAAAATTAGTTATTTCATCTCACAATGCACATAGCCCTTTACTCTAAAAGATCTTCTTTCTATGTATTTCATTAACTATGTTGTTTTTTCATTTGCTATGTGTTTGGCTTCATTATTGTTGATTATTTTATCGATATTATTTTAGTCAATGTGTATATATTTTTGGTTCTATTTCACCCTCATCAGTTACTACAAATCTTCTCATCTTCCTCTGAATTTTTTATTCTTTCTTCTTTTTTCGTTACATTTGAGTTTTAAATCTCTGTGTATGAAACTATATATAATACATAGTTCCTTCTTTAGAGGTGGATAGCATCTTCCATTATAGGTAGGTAGGTAATTTGACTATTCATGTAACTTAGAATAGCATAGTTATCTTTAAACAATATTGCTGTTACTGAAAATAATGTTAATTTGGTTCTGCTTGATTTGCTCTTCCTTTATTTCAGGTAAGTCTTTCCATGTTTTTCCCTCATCAATTTGCTCATCATTTCTTTCTTTTTTTTTTTGATGAAGGTTTTATTTTATATTTTAAGAAGAATAAATTGTTCGCCCAAGAGATTATTGATTTCATATCTATTGATTGTTTGGTTTTCTCTATATGAACTTTTTTTTTGTCATTTATTAAATCCAGAATAAAATGTAAAAATAATTATAGCACTACCAGAAGATCAATTCATCCTGTTTCCAGTATGTATGGCTAAGCCTGGATTGCTCCCTAACCAACTTTCTCTAGTAAGCCCTAGTCCTGTGTTGGTGAACCTATGGCATGTGTGTTGGAGTGTGCCAGAGAGGGCTGCTCCCTTCCCCCTTTCTATGCACAACTGAGGACATTTCTCACATCACCCTCTGTCCTGCAGCCCAATGGGAGCACTTCCTCCCTCCCTCTCCTGTCTATGGTAATATGGGGGAGAGGCTCACAAGTGGCAGCTCATAACTTCTTTAGAAAACTTTTCCCCTGTTCATTATTTCTTAAAGGAGAGGAGTATTCCATCATAATCGCATACCACAGCTTATTCAGCCATTCCTGAAATGAAGGGCATTCTCTCAATTTCTAGTTCTTTGCTAACACAAAGAGAGTTGTTATAAATATTTTAGAAAATTAGGTTCTTTTCTTTTTTTCCCCTAGATTACCTTGTGAAACAGACCTAATACTGCTGGTGCAAAGGATATATACAATTTTGTAACTCTTTGAGCATAATTCCAGATTGATCTCCAAAATGGTTGGAACAGTTTTTACAGTTACACCAATAGTGTAATACTGTCCCAATTTTCCCACATCCCCTCCAACATTTTCTATTTTACCTTTCCTGGCATAAAATTCCACTTGGAGATAATTTAAAATCTTTGTAATATATTGTTGTAGTCTCCTAAAATATATTTTATTTAGAATTTTTGCATCAGTCATCATTAGTGAAATTGATCTATAATTTTCTTTCTCTGTTTTTGCTCTTCTTGATTTAGGATTTGGTTTCATAAACGGAGTTTTGGAGGACTCTTTCTTTACTTATTATTCCAAATAATTTCTTTAATATTGGAATAAGTTAATATTTAAATGTTTTGGATAATTAACTTAAAAATCTATCTGGTCCTGATACTTTTTTTTTCCCCTAAGGAAGCTCATTTATATCATGTTCAATTTCTTTTTTCTAAAATAAGTTTATTTAGATATTCTGTTTCCACTTCTGTTAATCGGGGCAGTTTGTTTTTGTAAATATTCTCCCATTTCACTTACATTGCTAATTTTTTGGCATATAATTGGGCAAGATAACTCCTAGTAATTGCTTTAATTTCATATTCATTGGTGATGTATTATTCAGCCATTTCATTTTTGATATGAGTGTTGTGGTTTTTTTTTTTAATCACATTAGCTAATTGTTTATCTATTTCATTAGTTTTATCATAAAACAACTGATAGTTTTATTTATTAATTCAATGGTTTTCTTACATTCAAATTTATTAAACTCATTCTTTGTTTTTAGGATTTCATATCTGGTGTTTAATTGGTGACTTAAAATTTGTACTTTTTCTAGTTTTTTAAAAAAATTACATACCTAATTCATTGATCTGCCCTTCTCCATTTTATTGATGTATTTAGAGATATAAATTTTCTTCTGATTACTGCTTTTGCTGCATCCCATAAGTTTTGACATGTCTCATTATTATAATTCTCTTTAATATAATTATTTATTTCTATGTCTTGTTCTTTTACCCACTCATTATTTAAGTTTAGGTTATTTAGACTCCAATTAATTTTTTTTAAACCCTTATCTTCCATCTTGGAGTCAATACTGTGTATTGGCTCCAAGGCAGAAGAGTGGTAAGGGCTAGGCAATGGGGGTCAAGTGACTTCAGGGTCACACAGCTGGGAAGTGTCTGAGGCCAGATTTGAACTTAGGACCTCCCTCTAGGCCTGGCTCTCAATCCACAGAGCTACCCAGATGCCCCCCTCCCCCATTAATTTTTAAACTGTGTTTCCATGGTCTTTTATTAATGCAATTTCCATAGTCATTCATGCAATAATATTCTATTATATTCCTATTCCAAAGTTTCTGTGGACATTCATAGAAACATAAAAGCGCAAAGGGAACTTGGAGGACATAAAGCTCAACATCCTTATTTTATAGATAGGAAAACCAAGATATTCTTCCAATTAATAATTTTTTCCTAGTTCTTTGCAGCATCAAAACGTATTTCTATTAATATTCTGGTACATACTGGAACTTTTTTTTTAACCTTTGACTTCTTCTGGATACTCAGGAATAGAATTGTTAGGTTAAAATGGTATGGGCAGATTAGTTTTCAGGTTTCTAAAACAGAGACAATTTTGTTGTCAATGAGGGGTTATAATGGATATTAGTTATCCTGATCAATTCAGGTTAACTTTGGTATTGGATCTATTTTTTACATTGGTGGCACAGTAGATAGAGTACTGGGCCTGGAGTCAGGAACTCTCATCTTCCTTAGTTCTAATTTAGCCTCAGACACTTACTACCTGGGCAACTTTGGGCAAGTTATTTAACTCTTTTTGCCTTAGTTCCTCATCTGTAAAGTGAGCCAAAGAAACAAATGGCAAAACCACTCCAATATCTTTGCCAAGAAAACTCCAAATGGGGTCATGAAGAGCCATATACAACTGAAACAACTGAACAACGACAAAAAATAGGTTGCTATTTTAGATGAGATATATCAGAATACTATTTTCTATGCCTTCCTTGTTGGTAAAGTAATGGATGGAGTTTTTTATTGTCATTTGTCATTTGTTAAGGGATTCAGAGTCCATCAGTGACAATGGTCAAGACAAGGCCATATTTTATAGGGTTTTTTATTTTGCCTAAAATGATGCTAACTATATCCTTGAATGCCTACTGGCCACTGTTGGTTCCCCTTTCTGGAAGGGCCTGACTTACTCAGACTCTGACTACTGTGATCTCTCATTGGATGTTGGAGGCCAACATATCCTAGTAGAAAGTGAAAGAGGCAGGATCTGAACCTATCCCAAATGCTCTGAATTCAAAGCCAGCATTTTGTATACTGCACCTTGTTGTCCCCCTCAAGGCTCCTATTTTTCTTACCCAGACTTGCATCCACTTAACTTCCACACGTGCCACTTCAACAACTAGTAAGGGTAATGGTTAATAATGGCAAAAAAAACATTTCAGCACCCATCAGACATCATAAGCTACCCTTTATTCATCCGATTAGGTGAAAAGCTCCATGCTAGCTGCTCTTTACCTACCCCACATACCACTAACTTTTTATAACATTTAAACTCCATCATATATTCCACATAATATTTGTTGAATATTGCACTTATCATATTTAGTTTTGTATTAAATCTCCATGTGCATATATCATTTCTCATCAGTAGATCGTGAGCTCAATGAAAGCAATGTATTGTATCATTGATTTGTATCATATGATTTGTATTGTATCATATGATTTGTATCATCTCCAGCATCCAAAACAGTGCTTTGCACATGAGAGATGCACCATAAATGTTTGTTGAATTGTATGAAATTATATCATGCAAACTGGGAACTTGGATGACTGAAGGAATTGGGCTCAAAGTTTAAAAAATTTAGAAAGGGCTTATGAATCATACAAACTGGGTCTTTGGTCTATTAGGAAGAACTGTATTCAAATCCTATCTCTGACCCAGGGAAGTTACTTTATATATGAGACCTCAGTTCTTACTTCTGTAAAAAGGGGACAGTCATATTTCAAATACCAGTTTCATAAAGTTGTTTTGAGATTTGAATATGTGATGTAATGTGCTTTAAAATATTAATAAGCTAACCAAATTGTCAGTGATATTATTATTAATCAATTAATATTTATCAGCATGGCATAATAGAGGGAGCACTGTTGTGTGTGGGCAATTCTATAAATGCCCTGTACTGGACTTGTATGGCCTTGAACATCATTAATCCTTAACTTCATTGGTAAAGAGTGGGTATAGATTTGATGGTGCCCTCTAGTTCTCAGTCTATTAACCTCTAAATCTACAAGGTGGGAGTGCTCTGCTGATTCTGGGAAAATGGGCAAAGGTAAAAGATACACCCTGCCCTCAAGAAACTTTCATTCTCCTGGATTATATAATTTCCAGTTCATTAATTATCCCAGATGATAAGCATATAGCCTATATCCTTTTATCTATTCTCATGTTAGTTAAAAATAAATTAACATAAAAACTCATTAAACACATATCTACAGGGATTCACAGATATATCATATCATATACTAAGATCACAGGATTGGAAATGCTAGAGCTGGCAGAGACTTTAGTGCTAATGATCTTAGGCAAGTCACTGAATATCTTGGGTATTGAGTTTCCATTTCCTCAACTGTAAAAGGAATGGATTAGCCTAGATAACCCTACAGGTTCTCCATCCATGACTCTGTAATAATCTAGGTCATTCCTTTCATGTGACAGCTGAGGCCCAGCAAGGTTAAATATTTGTCCCAAAGTCCCTCTGTCAGGTTTGCAACAAGGATTGAACCACAGGCTTTCTGACCCCTGTTTACTGAATTTTTAGATGCTCTGAAAACAAACTCGCTCTAGATTAAAAATGCAAATGACTCACCTGAAGCTGGTGCTTTCAATTTTCTGGCCAACATGGCTTTTGCTTCATTTTCAACAATCATGGCCACAGCAATGATGTTCCGCGGATTCACAGAAGGTGTATGTTGTATGATCAAGCTGGTGGTGAGATTTAGGAAGGTCTTTCCTGCCACAATAACTTTCACATTTTCATTAGCATTTTTGTCAATCAGGGATCCATATAATTGACATATAGGAAACCTATCCCTAATTCTATCTTCTAGAGGCTCAGACTCATCTTCAATAATGTCATTTAGTATGACAATAACATGAGCCTCCAAAAATGCCTCATTGATTTCTGTGCACAAGGAGATATTCCGCAGAAGAGGCAATGCCAGGTCTTCACTCTCCATCACAAGGCCCCTGAGGTTGTCTTCGTTGTAGGTACTGCTTAATAGATTGATGCTAATTTCTTCCTCCAACCCAAAGACTTCTCCACTTGCCAGGATTGGAATTAGGTGGTAGCATGTAGGACAAGATGCACTGATGAAAATGTGATAACTTCATTATAAGTGATACAATGATGTCCCTTTTAAACCATGTTGTTCTGTATATGTAGTAAGACTGTACATATTTACATTTTAAACATTTTATTTTTAATAATTTAATTTATGGTTATTTTTAGTAGCCATATCATTCTGTAAATATAGTAAGACTGCACATATTTTTATTGGATAGTCTGTTTTAGGTCAGAGTTTGTTTAAAAAAACAAACAATCAAAAACCAAGAGATTCTGACTTCTACCTTAGTCTGGTCTTGAGAAGATAGTCTCAAAATAATTGACCCTGCCTCTTTTCAAATGACTGAAATAACATTTCCTTTTTGTAGAAAGCTATTTCTAATTAACTACCATTTTATGTTGGTTGTCCTTTTAAATTTTATCATATGAAAATAAAAATCATCATGTCTCTATTAACCACTATTCATGAAAAGTTATGGGAAAACTTTTGGGAAAAAATTGCTTTTTAAGAAATATGTCTTTAAAACAATCCAAATTTCAGTCTGGACCCAAATTCATCAGTACATTATAGAACTAGGATTTTAAGTCATAGAAATCAAGTCATAACATTTTAAATTTGCAATAATGTAGACAAAAGGAACAGAGTTAGCTCTTTGCAAAGCTTACTCAACAAATAAAATACTTTGGATTGTTTTCAAACCTTTACCTTCTCTTAGAACTGATACTAAGTATTGGTTCCTTGCAAAAGAGTGGTAAGGGCTAGGCAACTGGGGTTAAGTGACACACTCAGGGTCACAAAGCTAGGAAGTGTCTGGGGCTACAGTTGAACTCAGGACCTCTCATCTCCAGGACTAGCTGCCCCAACAAATTGCTGTGTGAGATTACTGACTTTGTACTCAGGACACAGAAGGGTTGAAAACTAAGTGGTGCATAGTGGCCTAATCTATTACAGAATTAATCCCGCTCCCTGATAAAGAAGAATTATAATGTAGCAAATATCCTGGCTGTACTGTCCTACCCGGTGATCCAGACCTGTAGAGGATTGATCATTTCTTTGAGCTCTTTCTCTTCCTGCTCAATTTCTATATGTGTCTCCATGTTCTCGTCAGCAATGAGCAACATATCATCAGTCATCATCTTTGAGGTAATCCCATAGTAAAGCTAGACAGAGAGAAGCCCTAAATTAGCACAAGAAATAAAAGATAAAGAAAGCCTCATTCTGTTTCATTGGAATGAAAAGGGGGTGCTCTGCCTGCTGCTACCACAGCTGCGGGGCTTGGGGAGGCTGCTTTGGGAAATTCGCCATCCCGCGTAAAGGAGGGAACTTGTCCACAATTCAGATCATGCGCTCGGTTCTACATTCTGTAGTCTACGGGCTCACCATCTGTTTACCTCAGGGCGAAGAAATGTTTTAATATGATGCTGAGCTCGGACTGAGCATGTATACAATCAGAATGCCACTAGAGGCTCAGGTTAGAGTATATGCCAAAGTTTGCTGATAACAAAGCCCTATAAAGAGCCAGCCAGGAGAAGCAACCTGCTTGATCCAGACCAGCACGGAATGGATCCAACCAAAATGCTGTGCCCTCAAGCAAGGGAGTAAGTCCTCCAAAGGCTGTGCCCCACCCAGAAGTGAGAGTTCCCCTTCCCTCTCAGAGGGAAGAGAGAGTAGTAGACATGCCCTGGGGACCCAGCTTCTCACAGTTGGGGTTGGGAGAGGGAGACTACAGGAAGAAGAGAGAAAATACAAGAAAGCATTTGAAAATTGACTGCATTTTCAAAGTAAATGTAAAAGTGTAAGGAGGAGCAGATAAAATTTCAAGCAGATATTAACTATCTAACAAACCTATTACCTCAATATGCTCCATGAACTCATTAAATCCTCCCAGAAGAATACCCTTTCCTCCACGGTCTAACAACTCTCTCCAAATTATAGGAGAGCGTTTGTGACTCCATTGATTCTTCTTACATATATCCTGTAGCCATTGCTATTAAAAGAAAATGCCAAGGAAAGTTTAATATGATTAAATTTACTTAAAATTTAGGTTTTTGAGATTGAAATGTTAGCCTTTTCCAATTTGTATAAGAGTTTAAGGGTTCTTTATAAAGTATGCCTTATATTTTAAAATCATACTGAAATACAAATGAGCAAATTAAGTTTAAAAAGTGAAATATACTTTACATTTATCTTAAAATTTAAAAAAAATATTCAAAGCTAATGCAACCAAGATTAGAAAGGAAACAAATAAATTGGGAAAAAAATTACAGCAAGTGTCTCTGATAAAGGCCTTATTTCTCAAATATGTAGAGTCAAAATGATAAAAATACAGGTCATTCCCCAATTGATAAATGATCAAAGGCTATGGACAAGAAGTTTTCAAATGATGAAATCAAGGCATGAAAAAATGCTCTGTCACTTTTTAAAAAAATCCTTACCTTCTATCTTAGAATACTATGTATTGGTTTCAAGGCTGTTAAGGGAGTTTTGTTTTTTTTATTAATTTCTCCTCTTTTATATTTAAGGGGGAAAGGAACAATCATGTTTTTTCAGTAAGAGCCTCCCTGCTGTGCAGGTTGTCAGTTAGTGACAGTTAGAAGGATATGGCTGGGGGGACTGAGTGAATGGGAGAGAGTTGCCAAGGGCTTTTCATCTCTGGGTCCCCTGGAGAGAGGTTGTGCTGCTAGCACTCTCTCTGGTTGGAGACAGAGAATGGAATTAAGGTCTTAATAGGCTTAGTAAATCTTAATAACTTGGGTAAAGAAGGCAGATAGATAGTAGTTATATATGATTAGATGGTGAGAGTAGGAGAGTAGGCGAGGGCTTCAGCCTCACAGAAGATACAGCCCTCTGAGGCAGATAGATGTAGAGTTTTTTGTTTTGTTTTTGTTTGTTTGTTTTGTTTTCCTTTTTTTTTTTTAAGAGAAATTTAGTTAAGATTGGGATCTGGTGTTTAGTTACAAGCTATTGTAAGATTACTTTCACTTCCTTCCTTCCTATTTCCTATCCATATTTTCCTACTAATAAACTAAGTGTTTTGCATTTAATAAACTGTGCACTGACTTTTGTTCCAACAACTACCCCCCTCCCCAATTTAACCATTCACAGCCTGGAGAGTGTAAACCTCAAATTTCCTTAGACTTATAATTGTTGAAAATTTCACCATTGGGATATTTCATACTTGGAAAATTTCTTACTGATAGTCTATTGGAATGGGAACTCCATTGGCATGGGAGGTTCCTTCTCTTCCCTTCTTAAGATTACTTTAGGACAGAAACCCTTTGCTGAACAATGGAAAGGACTTTGACCTATGCTTAAGCATAGAACAGGAATTTCTTTGAGTCTTGATTGATTTTAGAATTGATACAATGGAGATACTTGGAATAAATCTCCACCCTATTCAGTCCTAATAGGATTGAGTAAGGGCTGCAGCCTAGATCAAAATTTAATTATTCCAATCTCTACCATACTCAAGTTAACAGGATTTAGAAAGGGCTGTAGCAAAGGAGTATAGATTTAATCATTTGAAAAATATGACCTTCAACAGACATGTGCAAAAGCCAGAAACCTCTGGGCGGTCCTGGGTTAAGCGAGAGCCTCCATTGACAGGGAAATTGATGAAGAGTGATTGGTAGATGTGAGGACTGAGGGGAGGCAACTTGGATGGTGTCCTTAAAGATAGGAGGGTCTGGAGACTCAAGGGGGAGAGGTGATTGAGTTTTTTGGTCGGTGGTTCCTGGGCTCTGAGGAGGCTTGCTCTGAAGGAAGCTGAAGGTGGGGGCCTCTGAGACTGTTTCTCCATTTTGGACACGTGAGTAATAGGGACTGATCTCTTTTCTTTGCCCCAGCTATCTAAGGGCTTGGGCCTTTTGGCCCAGCCTAAACAGAAGGGGTATTTAAGCCCTATTCCCTTCTCTCCCCTTTCTCTCTCTATATATATCTCTAATTCCTTTCTTGCTCCTATTGTAATTAAACTCCAAAAAAGGCTGACAGCTGACTTGAGTTTTTCATTTAGGAATTACATAGCTGATTCCTTGGCGACCTTAAATTAATATATATCAGTCTTTTAAAGTGATTCCCTTGTAACATTGTGGCTGACCACACGGGAGTCTAAAGAATCCTCTCAATAAAACTTTTTCCTTGCCTTTTTACTATACTGTTTCACCACTTAGTCCTTTTTTTTAAAAAAAAAAAACTTGGCTTAAAGACACAGCTGCTAGAACACGTGAGTATAAAAAACTTTTTCTCTTTTCTCCTTAAGTTAAATTGGAATCAGCAGTTTTTTCTTTTTCTTCCCTTTAATCTTAAGGGACAGCTGGGTAGCTCAGCGGATTGAGAGCCAGCCCTAGAGGCAGAAGGTCCTGGGTTCAAATCGGACCTCAGATACTTCCCAGCTGTGTGACTCTGATAGACAGAAAACAGCTGTTTTTAAATCTCAGCAACAGGACTCTAAAGTCCTGGCTGGAAGAACTGTTTCTAAATATCCTTTCCCTTAAGGAACAACTTCCTGGATTAAAAAAAAAAAAAACCCTGTGGAAAGTTTGTTGCTTTGCCCTGCTCCCCACCTGTTTTGTGAAATTACAAAATATACATATAAAAATGAGTACTACATTCTTTGACAATTATATGGCAGCTGAAGAAGTAGGGGCATTGAGGAATGAAGGATACCTCCAAATTTTTATATTAATAGGTACTGTCATTTTTGTACTCCTCAATACTATATTTAGAGATGAAAAAATAAAAAATATTGAGGATAAAATAAAACAAAATGAGGATAAAATAAAACAAAATGAGGATAAAATAAAACAAAATGAGGATAAAATAAAACAAAATGAGGATAAAATAGAAAATATTGAGGATAAAATAGAAAATGTTGAGGATAAAATAGAAAAAAATGAGGATAAAATAGAAAATATTGAGGATAAAATAGAAAATATTGAGGATAAAATAGAAAAAATTGAGGATACAATAGAAAAAATTGAGGATACAATAGAAAAAATTGAGGATAAAATAGGAAATATTGAGAATAAAATAGAAAAACTTGAGGATAAAATAGGAAATATTGAGAATAAAATAGGAAATATTGAGGATAAAATGGGAGATATGGAAGATAAAATAGGAAAAATTGAGGAAAAAATGCAAGCCCAATTAGAAGATCTAAAATGTTTCTTACAGGATCAATGGGCAAACACCCACTCTACCAGAAACAGACCTGTTTCTGAACCTTTGAATGAGGAAATTTCCTTCCCTGAAATAGAGATGGAAAACACCTTCCCTATAGCCCAGTTAACAGACTGCTTCTCTCGTGCAGTGCAAATCTTGTCTGAATTTAATCCCCAAAACCCTTCCCCTGCAATCCCAGCTTCTCATGTTCCTTCTCCTACAGAAAACCAAATTCCAATGCAAGGGAGATCTTGTCCTCCTAGAGAAACCTGTCCTTGTCAAACTGACCCACAGGTACAAAATTCAACTAGAGGCCTGTTTCCTCTAAGAGAAGTACCTGAAATAGGACGAAATGGGGATGTGGTGACTTTAAGACATAGGATACCGTTTACTCCCCAAGAAATAAATGAATTTACACGAAATATCCCCACATATGAACAAGATCCTTTTCTAGTAACAAAAAAGATGGGAGACATATTTTTTCAATATAATCCGTCTTACAAGGACGTTGAGAGCTTACTACAGGCTTTTTTAAGTGAACGTGAAAAAAATAAAATAATTGCTCATGTCAACAAAACCCGGGGGCGTAATGCAGCACATTGGCCATCTCAGGATCCCGAATGGGACTATAATAATCCTGAGGACTATCTACAACTATACCGTTGTAGAGAGGCCATCCTCACGGCCATGAAGGAATGTGCGGACAGTACAGATAAGTGGATGGAACTGGAAAAAATTAAGCAAAAGGAAAACAAAACACCCTCCAGATTTATGGACAGAATTATCGAGTTTGGGGACAGATACTTAGATTGGGACTTAAATAAAGAGAATAGTTTAAGACAAGTTAGAAGAATCTTTGTAAATAATTCTTGCAAAGTAATTAAAAATTATTTTAAAACACAATGCCCAAGATGGTCAGATATGGACCTTGAAGAATTGCGAAAAACAGCTATATATGTTTTTAAGGGAAACGAAGAAAAGGAGAAAGAGAATAATGATGACATGGAGGAAATGAAGAAAAAAATGAGATGTGTAATAGATAGGATAACTAAATTAGAAAGTGGGCATGATAATGAACCAACGACAATTGCCCCTCTCCAGAAATCCAATTATCAATCCATTACTTGCCACTTCTGTGAGAAGAAGGGCCACAAAATGATGGAATGTAGAACCTTTCTTAAGATGTTTGGAAGGAATACACAGTTTAATAATGGTTTTAGAAATAATAACTATAGAAATTATGATAATGGTTATAGAAACCAGAATTCTAGAAATTATAATAATGACTATGGAAATAACTATAATGAATATAGAAATAAGAACTTTAGAAACCAGAATTATAGAAATAGGAATTGGGAATTTAATGACAATGCTCAAATTGAAGAAAATTTTAATGATAATACTCAACAATATATGAGAAATGGCGCTCGTCCAAAAATTACTCGAGGTGCTAATGATCCTCAGAGAGGTGCCCTTCAGGAGGGTGCCCAGGGAACTTCCCAGTATAATAAAGATGATTCTTCTTAGATTGTATTGATTTTGTTGATATTAATTAACCTTTTTCAGTTTTTTTTTCTCTCCTCTCCAAATAGTAGGAAAGATGAATAAAGAACTTAAGACTATGATTGGCAAATTATGCACTGAGACCCATTTAAAATGGCCTCAAATTCTCCCTCTGGCCCTATTTTATCTTAGAAGCAGGCCTAGAGGAGACTTACATATTTCACCGTGTGAGATGCTTTTTGGACATCCGCCTATACAGGCTAAGCCTTTCTCCCCGGCTTATACATCGCTATTAGGGGGAGATATTACTATTGCTTCCTATATACAGGAGTTACAGCACAAACTACGTGAACTTCATGAATCCGGAGCTGCAGTACAAGCTGGACCATTAGACTTTTCTCTGCATGACCTGAACCCAGGAGATAAAGTTTATATCAAGAATTTCAAGCGAACTGGAGCAACTCAACCTTCATGGGAAGGACCATTCCAAATATTATTAACTACTCCAACATCTATAAAGATTGGAGAAAGAGACTCTTGGATTCACTGCTCACATGTGAAGAAAGCATCTTCTGCTGAGACTGATTGACTCTATCCTATCATATGAATTGTGACTCTATCTTATCATATGAATTGGAGATAATAATCCATAGACAAATGGATGTTTTTTTTTCAAGAATATATTGAATTACTGATTTTTTTTCCTTATTTTTTCTTATTTCTTTTTATTTTTTGATCAGAATATTTGATTTTTTTCTCATTTTTTTGTACTGAAGGTACACATAATTAATATTAATATTATTTTTTCCCTGCAGTAATACAAGTTAATATATATACTCTTGCTATAATATCAATATATGCCTAAAAGCTTTAAACTATGGGAACCTGCCATTTATTGATAAAATATTATAGAACTGTGATTAATGTTTGTGTCTGATTCCAGGAAAAGGGATAAAAACAAGGAGCACAGACTAAACCTGAATAGTGCCAATAGAGCACACATGAAATATTAAAGTGAGACTCAAGGTTGCGACGCTTAACTTATGTTTAAGTCGTAGGACTTCCTTGTATCTACACTCCTTTTCGAAATACTCAAACAAGTACAAAGCTTGACTATCATGCTGGCTCCCTATATCTCTGAAGAAAAAAATCAGACAAGGGAATGACATTTCCCCATCAAAATAGAATTCTAATTCTTTTCTTCTTATATTATGGCAACTTCCTGTAGTCTTGGCTACAGATGGCTAAGTGAAATATTACTGCATTCTATCCTACATACTTGTGGGATAGAAATTACTTTAAACTGGACCTATACAAGGTCTATTTTGAATTTTTCTTATGTTTTTGATTATTTTTCTATTCTTTTGATAATTGACACATACACCCCCATAACTGAACATTGCATTCTGAGCTAAACTTGATATATTTTTTTTTTAAATACTTACTTCAGGGGGGATTGTATTTTAATTTAAAATCTAAGAATTTTTTCATTTTTGATTTTTTTTTGTTTGAGATTTTATTTTTATAAAAATCCAAGACTTTTGTTTAAGATTTTACTTTTATAAAAAATTCAAAGATTTTGATTTTGTTCAAGAAAAGATCTTCAAGAAAGAAGCTTGAAACTTTTATATCCAGAGAATGAACTGTTGCAGAAAGATGCCAAAAACCTACACTTCATCAAGAAGATCAAGAATGAACTTTGGATGTGATTGATTGGACTGAACTTTTGATTGAACATTTATTGTAACATTTATGCCAAAAGGGACTGCCCCTAATTTGGCTTTCTGTCAATGCGCCTAGCAAACATTGGTTTTGCTTTCTTTTCTTTTCTATTTCCTCTCTCACTATTCTAATTTCTCTTAGAAATTGAATATTGTGTATATCTTTAGTTAGAAGTGAATTTAGAACTACAAAATGATTATGTTAAATGATCAATGGGGAGACTAGTCTCCCAATGATCATCAGGGGGGATTGTAAACCTCAAATTTCCTTAGACTTATAATTGTTGAAAATTTCACCATTGGGATATTTCATACTTGGAAAATTTCTTACTGATAGTCTATTGGAATGGGAACTCCATTGGCATGGGAGGTTCCTTCTCTTCCCTTCTTAAGATTACTTTAGGACAGAAACCCTTTGCTGAACAATGGAAAGGACTTTGACCTATGCTTAAGCATAGAACAGGAATTTCTTTGAGTCTTGATTGATTTTAGAATTGATACAATGGAGATACTTGGAATAAATCTCCACCCTATTCAGTCCTAATAGGATTGAGTAAGGGCTGCAGCCTAGATCAAAATTTAATTATTCCAATCTCTACCATACTCAAGTTAACAGGATTTAGAAAGGGCTGTAGCAAAGGAGTATAGATTTAATCATTTGAAAAATATGACCTTCAACAGACATGTGCAAAAGCCAGAAACCTCTGGGCGGTCCTGGGTTAAGCGAGAGCCTCCATTGACAGGGAAATTGATGAAGAGTGATTGGTAGATGTGAGGACTGAGGGGAGGCAACTTGGATGGTGTCCTTAAAGATAGGAGGGTCTGGAGACTCAAGGGGGAGAGGTGATTGAGTTTTTTGGTCGGTGGTTCCTGGGCTCTGAGGAGGCTTGCTCTGAAGGAAGCTGAAGGTGGGGGCCTCTGAGACTGTTTCTCCATTTTGGACACGTGAGTAATAGGGACTGATCTCTTTTCTTTGCCCCAGCTATCTAAGGGCTTGGGCCTTTTGGCCCAGCCTAAACAGAAGGGGTATTTAAGCCCTATTCCCTTCTCTCCCCTTTCTCTCTCTATATATATCTCTAATTCCTTTCTTGCTCCTATTGTAATTAAACTCCAAAAAAGGCTGACAGCTGACTTGAGTTTTTCATTTAGGAATTACATAGCTGATTCCTTGGCGACCTTAAATTAATATATATCAGTCTTTTAAAGTGATTCCCTTGTAACAAGAGTCAGGTAAGAGTTTGATTAATCTATTGATCTTCTGTTCTTTCCAATATTAGGAAAGGGATAGGAGTATAACCACGTTGTTCAGTAATGCCTCATTACCTCAGGGAACTCCCAATACCTGGGAATTTTAAAAAATCTCACAATTTTTTATTGTCTCCGGTTAGTACCACTTATAGGAGTATTTGTTCTGTATGCATTGTTACAAGGGTACTAGCTTTACCAAGCATTTAGTTTGATTCTTACTAAGAAAAAGAGGCAAATGAAAGAGAGATTAATGGAGACTAGAGTTGCATATCTTGAGGATTGCATCTCGAAATTAACTAACACTATTGCTCACCAAACTGAAACTATCTCCAAAGTGGAATATCTCTCAAATCACTAAAAGTATAATGCATTTAAATGAAACTATCTCCAAACAGAATGAGAGTTGTGCTTGGTCTTCTCCTACGTTTCGAATTTTTCCATTAAGGCACCTAAGATTACAAGCCAAAAGAAAGAAGATACTAACCCTAGCCTATTCTCTTTAAGAGAAGTACCAACCCTTAACCTTAAGAAGAACAAGTTAGTAACTATTAGACATCACAAACCATTTGCCCCTCAGGATATGGAGGGATTTAAGTGCAGCATTCCTTCTTTTGAGGAGGAGCCTATAACTGTGATAAAAAAAGCTAGAGAAGATGATGTAAGCAATTTGATCCAACTTGGATTGATTTTGAATATCTTCTAGATGAGTTACTAACTAAAAGGGAAAAGGATAAAGTTACCAATCTTACCAATGAGCAGGATGCAGGGTTCACTGGTCTGTGAATAACCCTCATTGGGAAATTAATGATGAAACAAACTATGCAAGATTGTGCCAAGCTAGGGAGGCAGTTCTTAATGGAACGAGAGTTTGTTAAGATAGACCTAGTACCCGGACAAAATTTGAAAAGCTTAAGTAAGAAATAGGAGAAAATCTTTCACACTTCATGGACACTTATTGAACTGGGAGGAAGATACATAGACATTGACTTAACAAGAGAAAGAGACAATAGACAATTGAGAAGGCAATTTGTAAAACAAAAAATAAAACAAAACAAAAAAACTGTTGCTTTAAAATAGTCAAAGACTATTTTAAAACCAGTTGCCCTAACTGGATGAATATGGACCTTGATGAATTAAGGAGAGTGGCAATTTATGTTTATAATGGGCATGAAACGAAAGATGCCTATGATAGTGATTTAGTGGATGCATTAAGAAATGAAAAGCATCAGGCCCAGAGATGGGAGGTCCTGGGTTCAAATTTGGCCTTAGACACTTCCTATCTGTGTAACCCTGGGCAAGTCAATTAACCCCTATTGCCTAGCCCTTACCACTCTTCTGCCTTGGAACTATTGGTTCCAAGAAAGAAGGTAAGGATTTTAAAGAAAAAAAAAGAAAGGAAAAGTACTAAAGGGAAAAATTGAAAGGCTTTAAAAAGGTGATATTAATTTTGGGGTAACTATTGCTCCTGTGTGAGAATATACAAACCAGAGGCCAATGTGTTACTTGTGCAAAAAAAATGGATACTTGAAGACAAATTGCAGATACTAGAATCAAATATTCAGCAATTTTAGAAATAATGGTGGGAACTTTTGGAATAGCTATTGTTAAATGGTAAATTTGACCAGTAATAAGGTTGGTTGAGTCATGTTAATCTTTAGCTGCTCCTCCCTGGCCTAAGGGCAATATGGATACCCTCAGGCCTAGAGTTCACTGACAAAGGCAATCTGACTTTCTTGTTGAAAAAAAGTAAGTTTATTCAAGTTGATATTCAGGAACTAGGAAAGGATGATGGGCTAGGAAGATCCCTAATCTTTTCCCAAGCTATCTGTCCCAGTTCTCTCTGACCTTCACAGGTCTCTTCTGTGTTCAACACAGTTGGACCTTCTCTGCCTCCATCTCTATCTAGTTCCCACCATCTTGTCTAAATAAAGCTAAGTCCATCCAAACAGTCTTTGAATTAAGGTCAGAGCTCTTTGATCAATCAGGAGGATGGTGACAGAAATGACTTAGCCACCACAGTCGGTAGGCTCAGCCTACTGGAGGTAACTTGGAAGTCCAAGTCAGTTTCATTGTTAGAGTCTTCTTGGGAGTCCATAGATGTCAATTAGATGTCTGGGATCACTCAGGAACAACAGGAGCTGAAGTAGGCAATTTGGGTAGATTTCCCACTCAATCTAGAGAGTTACGGTCAGGAGCTGTGTCCTTCTCCATGAACCTCGCACTCTCCCCCAACTGCCAGTCCCAGGCTCTCAGAATCCCCACTACAAATTCCAAGCTCCCTCCTATATTCCATCTTCTGCATCTAGCACACTCCTGCATCTTCATCTCTGGCCCTTCACATTTTACCCAAATTTCCCCCTTTCACTATTCTAGAACCAATAACTATTCTAGAAATAATAATAACAGAAGCAATTTCCAAAATAATAATTTTGGAAGTTATGGGAATAATAGAAACAGTAACCAAACTGAGGCAAATAACTTGTTACAATATATCCCTAATGGAACATGTCCGTGTACTAGCCAAAATGTAAATCCTCCTCAATTAATCAATTAATTCTATTAATTTTCTGTTGCTTGTGCACTTAGAAGAGCCATAAGGACTAGGCAATAGAGGTTAACTGACTTTCCCAGGGTCACACAGCTAGAAGTATCTAAGGCCATGTTTGAAACCAGGATCTCCCAGGTGCTCAATCCACTTTAGGCCAGGTGCTCAGCCCACTGAACACCATTAGCCTTTCCCCAACACTCTCAATTAGAGAAATGCAAATTAAAACAGCTCTGAGGTATTCTCTCATATCTAGTAGATTGGCTAATATGACTGAAAAAGAAAATAATAAAAAAATAATTGGAGGGAGTGTGAGGAAAGGGCTTTAAAACTGAATACCCTTTGATCCAGTAATACCATTGCTAGGTCTCTATCCCAAAGATATTTTTGAAAAGAAGGGAAAATGATCTATTTGTACAATAATATTTATAGCAACTTTTTGTGGTGACAAAGAATTGGAAATTAAGGGGGTCTCCATCAATTGGGGAATGGCTGAACAAACTGTGGTGTCTGATGGTGATGGAATATTATTGTGCTGAAAGGAATAATGAACTGGAGGAATTCTATGTGAACTTGAAAGACCTGCAGAAATTGAAGCACAGTGAAAGGAGCAGAACCAGGAGAACATTGTACACAGAGTGGCACAATCAATTGTAATAGACTTTTCTATTAGCAGCAATGTAATGACCCAGGACAATTCAGAGGAACTTATGAAAAAGAACACTTATCCATATCCAGAGAAAGAACTGTGGGAACAGAAACACAGAAGAAAAACACATGATCGATCACATAGTTCGATAGGGATATGATTAGGATTTTGGTGTTAAAAGATCACTCTGTTGCAAATATGAATAACATGGAAATAGGTTTTGAACAATGATACATGTATAACCCAGTAGAATTGCTTGTCAGCTCCAGGTGGGAGAAGAGAAGGGGTGGGGAGCGGGAATCATGAATCATGTAACCATGGAAAAGTATTCCAAATTTTTTAAATTGTAAAGAAAAAAAAAAAGAAAATTAGGTTGCAATCTGGTGAATCCAAGTTATGCTCATTTAAGGATAAAATAAAATTATTTTATCAACACATTTTTGTGTGGACCTTGTCTCTAAAAACTAAATTGTAAGTTAGAGGAACAGTTCAATGTTCATTTGGAATAATTCCACTTGGTGCCTTTAAGTTACACACAGTTAAGACTGCTCTAAAGACTTGTATTTTATGATACAATCCTTTTGATATTGAGTAACTAAACTCTTCCTAACTGCCATGATTTTCCACTTGCCCTCACAACTGACATTATAAAGACCTTAATCAGATCAACAAATGCTGATCATTCCTCTGGCCCTTTCTAAAGTCACACTGACTCTTTGGTAGGTGGCCATCTTCCAGATGAGTAATCACTGAGTTAATGATTAAGGAGGCCTATGGCAAGGATCTTGCCAGCAATAACTAAGAGAGAGATATTCCCCCTATGGTTGTCACAGGACAGCCTGTTTCCTTTTCCTTTATAGAAAAAGAAAAATGGAGGTATTCTTAAATTCCAGGAGGAAATTTTCAGTTCTACTTTTGTATGAACAATGTAGATATCTGCTGGGATGGAATCAGTGGCAGGTGCTTTGCCACTGAGTAGAGCTTGATTGCATTCAGTACTTCTTTAGTTGAAGATTTGCCTAGAGAGGAGCTGATTACCACCTGAGGCATATGATCAATAGTTTTAGCATTGGTTGATAACAGTTTGTTATGAACACTATGGAGAAAAATAAAATTAAAAAAGAACACTATGGAGGTGTGTTCAGCCTATCTCTCCAGGATCATGTCATTGTCACTGATCAGTGTGACTTCATTAGCACTGTGTAGTTGAAATGCACCAGAGGTTTTTGGTCCATAAATAGTCCTCAGGGCATCATAGAAGTGCTTGAGATTATTCCCACCAGTGGAAAAATTTCTTCTGCCATCTTGCTGAGCAAGAATCCTGTATCTCTTTAAGCTTCACTTGGACTTTGCTTTTGATGGAGTTAAACGCTGCCTTCACGGAGATGGACAAGCTATCCTGCTGATAAACCCTGTGGAGTTCTTTTTTAGCAGCTTCTAAACTTTCTCATCTTTTTCATCAAATCATTCCTGATGTTTACTGGTGTTCTGGCCCAGATGAGCAAATGCAGTGCTCTACACCAAATCTCTGAAAGCTGCCCACTCCTATTCTGCTTTCCTTTTGCAGTCTGTGTACTTACTCAGTTTTCCCTCCAGGTCAGCAATAATCTGTTCACACACAGAGAAAAGCTCTATCCTGTTAACACTGATTCTCCACAGTCATCTTCAGAGCTGTTGCTTTCGCTGAATGCAAATATTTAGCTTGAAAAGGATGGTGAAAATTGGGTTGCCCAGAGTTCATCAGCATTGTAAGCCAGTGAAGAGAGAATTAAAATTCTCTTTGTCTATTTTGACAATATTAATCAACCAAGAATTTAAAGTACCCCTACTTAACACTGAGTAAATCACTAACAAAAAAAGTTCTTAACTCCAAAGGCCACAAGCATTGCCCCTTGGGCAGTGCTAGGCAAATTGAAAGGCTGTGATTGGTTCCTGTGAAGAGGGGGAGAGACAGGAAGTGACGTGGAAAAAGGAGGTATAAAAAGGCGAGACCAGAAAGAAGATTCATCATGCCTAGTCTTTTGGGAAAGAACTTTCTTATGGATAGATTTCTGGTCCTTCTGAGAGAGACCTTTCTCGTGGATTGATTCTGAGTTGGAGATTGCTGTGCTGGAGAGGCTTTCTGGGTGAGTGACTGGAGCTGAAGGAAGAGGCTTGCATTGGTGGAACCCTTGCTAAAGACACCACCGGGACTTCTGGTGGAAGAAACTACTGTGACTTGTGAAAATTGGATTTAGCTCTCTCCTGATTGTAACAATGAAGACACTTAGCTCTTCCTTTATTGGGAAGATTGAATTGTAATCCACAATCTATTTTTAGATTTTAATCCCCCAAAAGGTGGTAACTCAGTATTTGAAGTAGATCTACCAATTTTAAGCACAAAAAGGTACAAACTAACTACTAAAGGTGTGATCTAAGCAAACAAGGTATAATCTAACCAAAGAAGGTGTGAACTAAAGAGTGGGCAGTCCTGGAGAGGAGCCTCTGCTGTGATTGGTAGACATGAAATTTAGGGGAGGTGACACAAGAGAAAAAGATCTTTAAAAAGAGGACCATAGAGGCCAGAAGAGTGATTCGAAGAGATTTGAGCATTTGAGATTTGTGATAGAGGGAAGAACAGTCACTCGAAGGAGAGACTGGAAGATGGATACTCAGACTTGGCTGTGGAATTGGACTCTTGGAGGAGCTTGTGCAGGAGACCTCAGACTGCTTTCCTTTTAGATAGTCACCTTGGTGAGTGAAAGGCTGACTTAGTGACCCTGCCTTTCTGGAGGTGTAAACCTCCGAGAAAGGCCCATCATCTTGAGACTCCTGTTCCCTGATTAGGGCCTTAGAATGTCTACCTGGCTCTGAGGACACCAGAGCTCTCTCTCCTTCTCTACCCTTTCCTCACTTCCTTAATATCTTAGACTTTATTGTAAATAAACTACCATAAATTACATTACTTTAGTAATTCATTTTGGGATTTAGAAATTAAATCCCTGGTGACCACCAATTATAATATTGAAGTCCAACCACAATTAAATTTGACAGACTCCACATGGAGATTGGGACTTGAAGGGTTCCTTGCTGGGTGGTGAGCTGGACTTCTTCAGACAGTAATTATAGGGTATCTAGCTAGGCAGTGTTTTCTACTTCTTTCCTATATTTCTCTTCTTTTGCTATATTTACATTATATTAAATTGTTAAAAGCTACTAACAGCCATGTTGACTTAAGGGTTAATTATTTTAAAAACAGTGACCACAATCTCATTTTTTAACTCTTATATTTGTCAAACCCATTTTTACCCTTACATCAATTTTAATTTTAATAACAAATTTTAATTGTTATACTAGTAATATGATGGCAAACTCACATGGATTCTGGATGAAGGACAATGCTCTCATACTTTCCCAGGCACCAACAGAGTGAAGTAGTGTTATATGCTTGCTCCCATGCTCTTTGGCATGATGTTCTCTGAGATGTTGTCAGATACCCTCAGTGAGGACAAAAATAGCATCAAGATCAGTTTTCAAACTGATGTTAAACTATTTCATTTGAAAAGGCTTCAAGCCAAAACCAAAGTGGAGAGGACATTGGTACTTGACTTTTTGTTCAAAGATAATTGTTTACTCAATGTGGCCTCTGAAACTGCTGCCTGTGTTAATTTTGGCCTGACAACACCAAGAAAACAGAGGTCTTCCACCAGCCAGCACTGTACCATTCATACATAGAACTGTTGTGGGAGAGCTATGAGATGAAACCCCAGGTTGGGGATAGGCTACCCTTTACAAGAATATAATATTCCAAAACTTAGCTTAAAATTAAAAAGAGAAATGTATTAATTTGGAAGCCAGGTGAAAGGCTGGGAAACAGTGTTCAGATGGAATACTGCCTCCCCTAGGAGATGGGGTTTAGGGTTTTTTATACCCTTTTAGCAACAGGGCCTACATGACTAGAGAAAGGATGATGTACTGGGTCTCTGGAACCTGAGATGGGTCATGTGGTTATGTCCCACGACTCAAAGTCAAAAGTGGGTGAATTGTGCAGTTTAGAGGGTAATCAGATATCTGGATATAAAATAGATGCATATCAGGAGCAAGCTGGGATGTGCTTATCTGTGCTCATCAAGAATGAAGGGAAAGGCCAGAGGGGCTCAAAGTCACCTTCCCTAGCATTGCAGGAATTCAAATAAAAATGAGTATTTTATGTACACTCTGACCTAGCACACAATCTGGGGTTTTGGGGTGTCTAGAGGAAGTCTATACCCCCATATCAGAACCATTGATCATAAAAAATGGAGAAACTTTGAATGCTGTGGATAAGTTACCCTTTTTTAGAAGTACGTTCTCCAAGGCTGTCCCCACAGATGATGAGATTGATGCATATATTGCCAGGTCTTGCTCAGAGTTTGGGAGACCTCAAAAGAAAGTGTGGGAGAGAAAGCTTTCAAGTGGTATAACAAACTGAAGGTCTAAAAAGCCCTTGTGCTGACTGCACTGCTATATGCTAGTGAAATATGGACAGTCCACTACCAACAGGCTAGAAAATGAAACTGCTTCCCTATGAATAATCTCAGGAAGATCTTGAAGGTTACATGGTAAGATAAGGCATCAGATACTGAGATCCTCTCCAGAGTTGAACTGCCAAACCTTGAGACAGAAAGTGTAACTCCAAAAGCTGGCCACGCTGTTTGAATGCCAAATGCACCCTTACCCAAAAGAGTATTTTACAGAAAACTTGCACAAAAAAGCTCAAGTGCATTTAGAAGAAGCAACATGATGCACTTTCAAGGTATCTCTGAAGAATTTTAGCATTAACTGTGAGATATGGGAAACACTGACACAGGATGCTCTGGCATGGAGTGCCTGTATCAAAGAAGATGCTGTGCTCCATGAACAGGGCAGAATTGTAGAAACACAAAGGAAACATGAGCTACACAGATCCTGAGTCACCTACATTCTAAATGTTTTAATGGACTAGTTATGCCCCATCTTGCGTCTTCCCAATGCACAATGGTTTGATCAGCCACAGCTGAACATTGTACCCTGACTCCAGCATTGTGGTATTATTGGTCTTCTTTAAAAACACAGAATGAACAACTAAACTCCTAGAGGTTGTGGTTTAAGCCACATCCACCTTTTACTGAGTTCTAATCTCTAGCAAATAATACTTTAGAGAGGCCTTGAACATGTCCATAGAAGGCAGCAATTTCACACGTTTCACTGGTTTCCTTAAAAAATTTTTTCAATTAAAATCTGAAGATCTTTGAAGGAGGATATATATTAATAAGCAAAAAAAAAAGTGACAGGTACTGAGTTCTTAGGTGAAACTAAATTTGCACTGTTTTCTAATTAGTACCTAGATTTATTTCTATGGATCATATTAAAACTTTTAAATTGGGGTCTAAACACTGATCAGAAGAGATTTGCTTTAAAAATTACCACCTGTCTATAACACATGAATAAACCAAACTTCATTATAGAAAACCAATTTGCAACAGCCAGTCTAACAATTATAATTGAATTTAGGTGTAATGACTTTTAGTGAATCTTATAGACTGTAATAGTTCCTTACCTCCCAAATATCAGGGTGTTGAATAATTTTGTGTATCTGGAAATCAGGTAGATTTTTCTGCAGATAATCTGCCAGCAGTTCTGCCTTAGCAAAGTATGGGCAATCTGCTTTACCTAAGAGATCAAATGAATAGGGAGACAGTTTACATTCTCGTGTATGTTGGTATTAGGTATTCACATAGGTTGCCTATCCCATTTCTGTATTTATCATGTATATACAAATCAGGTAGAATTCAATTCAATTGAACTTAAATATTTATTTTCTATTGTGTGCAAGACAATTCAATAAATTCTAAGGTTATAAAAACAAAACCAAATTGTATCTGTTCAAAGAGCTTCTATTTTTTGGGGCAGTAGGAAGAACACAGCATGTACAAAAATTAAGCATAAATAAGTGTAATACAATGCAATATCAAAGAATTAAAAATTAGTACAATCAGAAGCTTCATGGAGAGCACTGGCCTTTGAAAAGCAGAGCTGTAAAAGGTGAACACTCTGTGGAGAGTATTGTATATCTGTGTGCAAAGCAGACAAGAGAGGGCCTTTTGAATAGAGATGAATCAGACAAGTGATAAAGAAATGAAAGAATTCATTTCAGAGACATGTTCTTTAGTTTTCAACTATTTCTCTTTTGGAATCCTCCCAACTGACATCCCAACCTTAAGGATCGAATAGGTCTTGTTAAACTAGATAATTCTTTTCAAGTCAAGCATATTAACAATTTATTAAGTGCTTGATGATGTGCCTTAGTACAGAGGTGAACTAAGCTAAAAAAATACAAATAAAAAGACAATCCTTACCTTCAAGGAGCTTACATTCTTTTTTTGGGGGGGGATGTAGATTCTTTTTTTTTAAATAGTATTTTATTTGATCATTTCCATGGATTTACATTCTTTTTTAATAACTTTTTAAAAAAACTTTTTTTAACTGTTTCTGTCTTAGAATTGGTACAATTCTATTAGTTCTAAATATCAGTTCTAAGGTAGAAGAGCAGTAAGGGCTAGGCAATTGAGATTAAGTGATTTGCCCAGGATCACATAGTTATGAAGTACCAGAGACCAAATTCAAATCCATTACCTCCTTGTCTCCAGGTCTGGCTCTCAATCCATTGAACAACCCAGCTGCTCTTCCCCCACCCCCAACTTTTTCTTAATGTGAAAAAGAGGATTAGAAAGTTTCTAAGGCATTGGAGTCAAAGCAAATAGAAATGGGACTGTTAAACAGTACATAAAGCTCTCTGCTTACATTATATTGGCTTAGAAAACCACATTATAGAATGCTGTGTTCTATTATATTTTTATTTGTGAAATATTTCCCAATTACATTTTAGTCTGATTCCAGCCAAACTTAGGAGTATTGAAGGTCACACATATTTTGACATCTTTGATCTAAGGTACTAAAGCTAAAATAAGACTTTCTATATGAAAGACAGCATGATATAGAGGAAATACTGTGGGAATGAAAAGATCTACTCTGCCACTAACCAGCTAATGATTTTCTCTTCCATCCTGGACCTCAGTTTCTTCACCTGTAAAATGTGGTTGGACTAAATGATATTTGGTTCCATAAACAAGACACTGCATTTCTTGTTTCTAAGCATTTTCTCTGGCTCTCCCCCATGCCTAAAATATTCTCTTCCCTTATCTCCACTGCTGGCTTACCTGGCTTCCTTTAAATTCCAGCTAAAATCCCATCTTTTACAGGAAACCTTTCCCAAGCCCTTGTAAGTCTAGTGCCTTCTTTCTGTTAATTATTTCCCATTCATCCTGTACACTGCTTGCTTTGTATATATTTGTTTGCATGTTGTCTTCCCCACTAGACTGTGAGCTCCTTGAGGTCAGGGACTGTCTTTTGACTCTTTTACAAACCAGTCTTTAGCACAGTGCTTGGCATATAGTAGCCACTTAAGAAATGTTTACTGATTGGCTGATTATCTATAAGAAAGGTACATCACCTATGACATAGCCTTTTCACTGAATTCATCCTCCAGCAGACTTCAAGTCCCATCTGGTCTCAGTAGACTGCTTTAAGATCAAGCCTGTGATAGATTTCCTTTCACTTGAGGACTACACTAGCCAAGTTTGTGCATACTGCAAGAGGATAAACTGTTTTGGTCATTCTCAAGAACTATCTACTCATTTGCAGAAGGGCTTTGAGTTGGTGGAGGGAATATGGACAGAATTACAGATCTTTTCTTTGAAGTATATTTAAGAACACTGTTCTCATGGACAGCTGGGTGGCTCAGTAGATTGAGAGCCAGGCCTAGAGACTAGAGGTCCTAGGTTCAAATCTGGCCTCAGACACTTCCTAGCTGTGTGACCATGGGCAAGTCACTTGACCCCCATTGCCTAGCCCTTACCACTCTTCTGCCTTGGAACTAATATATAGTTCTTACACTTGAGGAGAGGGAACATTCAATCAGATTCTGTATATCCTAAATCCTAGAGGTTTATCTAGGGAGCCACAGATCACAGGTAAAAATAGGTACATCCCATTCTTGACTCCTCTAGTTTAACAAAGAACATGTAAAAATTATTCACATTTATCCTCAAGTATTCACCGAACACCAGGTATTACATCAAACATATTAACAAACATATTCCTTAGATTACAGTAGCTAACATTATAAGGTGATATGATTGGCAATCACCGTTTTCAGGAGTTCTTAACCTCTTTGGCCCTGAATACAAAGGCCTTTAGCATTCTGGTGAAGCCTGTGAATCCTTCCTCAGAATAATGCTTTTTAAATACATAATATAAAATTAATAAGATTACAAAGGAAGTGTATCTATACAGTACTGACATTGTAATAAAAAATTAAGTAAATTCATGGGCTCCAATCTTAAACTCTTTTTCTTTATTTGATGTGGGCACCTAGTGCTTTGAAATATAATATTTGGAAGGAGAAAGATTTGGGAATGGAAATTTTGGAAGACTGGAGAAGAGAGCCATGAGCACAGATTCGACTTCAATGCAAAAAGGAAGCTTTACCTATATGAAAAGAAGGCATTTAGGTCTTTGTTCCCTGTGGACCAAGTATTCATTTTGGGTTTTACCCACTTTCTAGGACCTTTAACCTGTCTTCCATGAGCAGACAACTCTTTCAGTAGAAGGATGACTTAGGTTAGCTGAGGTTAAAGGAGGTATGAGCAATTGAACTGTAGGAAATATTGCTTCTGTTTTGGGGGAAGTTTATGATTATTTCCAGGTACTCCTACTACTCAACTTAACCCCAAGTTAATGTACTTTTTCAGCTGCAGCACTAAACCTGATTGGTATAAAGAAATAGCTGTCAGTGGATAGGGAAAATATAAGAAGGGCTACAGATATAACAGCAGGAAGAAAGGGAAGATGTCTGCAACATCATTCTTGTCCAGATTCTGCTAGGTATTACTCTCTTTTATGTAAGCACATGTGTGCATATAATATGTATGCTTTGTATGTCTAGATATACATGTGCTTGTGTGTACATAATGTTAAAAATTATCAAGCATATATTATACACCTACTATGTAGTAATTAGATGCAGAACACCAAACATAGAGCTTAAATTGGAAAGCAGTTTGGCAAAAAGTAGATATAGACCAATACATATCTTAAACTATTTACTAAGTAAGATAAGATCAAAATGGATCTAGGACCTAAAGTGAGATATTATAAGCAAATTAGAAGAACAGGAGATATATTACACATCAAGTTTATGGAGAGGAGAGGAATTCATGAATAAACAAGATATAGAAAGCATTGTGAGATATAAAATGGATAATTTTGATTAAATTCAATTAAAAAGGTTCTATACAAATAAAACTAAAATAGCCAAGATTAGAAGGAAAACAGAAAATTGAGGGAAATTTTTTTTAACAGTTTCTTTTTTTGATAGAGATTTCATGTCAAATATATAGGGGACGTTGTCAAATTTATAAGAGTATGAGCCATTCCCCAATTAATAAATGATAAAATGATATGAAGAGATAATTTTTGGATGAAGAATCAGTCATATGTAGTGAGATGGAAAAATGCTCTAAATTATTACTGATTAGAGCAATGCAAATAAATAAAAATAATTCTGAGGGGGCAAGTAGGTAGTTCAGTGGATTGAGAGTCAGACATAGAGATAGGAGGTTCTGGGTTCAAATGTGGCCTCAGATACTTCTGAGCTGTGTGACCCTGGATAAGTTACTTAACATCCAGTGCCTAGTCCTTCCTGCTCTTCTGCCTTGGAACTAGTACAAAGTATTGATTCTAAGGAGGGAAGGTAAGTGTTTAAAAACAACAACAACCCACAATTCTGAGGTATTATCTCATACCTATTAGATTGGCTAAAATGATAAAAGGGTGAAATGACAAATGTTGGAAGAGATGTGGGAAAATGGGGACACATATGTTGGTAGAACTGTGAACCGATTGAACCATTTTCAAGAAAAATCTCAAATTATGCTCAGAGAGTTATAAAATTGAGTAAATATAACTTTAGACCTGGTAATACCACTGTTGGGTCTGTATCCCAAATTGATCAGGCAAAAAAACCCCAAAGAATCTATATGTTCTATAATATTTATAGCAGCTCTCTTTGAGGTGGCAAAAAAACAGGAAATGGAAAGATGTCCATCAATTGGGGATTAGCTAAACAAGTTGTGTTATATGACTGTGATAGAATATTACTGTGCCATAAGAAATGATGAAAAATCTTTTCCAGTCTAGTGAAACTTGGTAGCAGTCCCCTCACTCAGCCCAACTCAGCTAGATGAAGCACTTGGGCTCTGTGGTGTCAGGAAGTGGCTTTCCCCCCAGGTGGGAGCTGACTGGGAGCCGAGTCCCTGCCCCCCTCCTCCCCAAGGTGAGTGTGTGGGAACAGTAGGTCTCTGGGGGGAAGGTGTCATTGCATGCAGTCTGGGGTGGGGAAGGACCACAACATGTGTTCTCTAAAAGATTCTAAAAGGTTTGCCAACACTACCCTAGATCATCTATTAAGTGTCTGAGGCTAGATTTGAATTCTGGTTTTCCTGACTGCAGCCCAGTGCCCCACTCATGAATACATGCATTCAGGATTATGTGTGTAGAGGTATATACACCTGAGGAAGGTGATTTGCAGACTCAGCCTCCTTCTCTTTAGAGATCCTAAGTCCTAAGGACCCAAAAAATCAATGAAGGAGGAGGAGGGGGAGAAGGAAAAGTAGAAGGGAAAAAATGATGATAATGATCCTGCAGTATCAAATACAAAATCCTCTGTTTGACATTGAGACCCTTTTATATCCCAGCCTCTTTCAGCCTTCTAACATGTTACTTCTCAATATGTACTTTTCCATCCAGTTACATTAGTCTCTTGCCTCTTCCTAAAACAAGATTCTCCTCCTCCATCTGTGCTTATGGCATTCCCTCTGGCTGGCCTCCATGCCTGGAACAAACTCCCTCCTCCATTTGCTTACTGACCTCCATAACTTCCTTTCAGTGTCAGTTAAAATCCCATCTTCTATAGGAAGCTTTTCTTCACTCCTTTTAATTTCTTTCTTATTTCCTTTTTATCCTGTATTTAACTTGTTTGTTTGCTTGTTATCTCCCTCATTGGATCATAAGCTCCTGGCAGGGATTGTCTTTTGCCTCTTTTTTGTATCTCCACCTGTTAGCACAGTGTCTGGTGAATAGTAAGCTCTGAAAAAATGTTTGTTTATTTATACATACACACACACATACACACATACCCTTGCTTTTCATCTTGGAATCAATACTGTGTATTGGTTCCAAGGCAGAAGGGCAGCAAAGACTAGGCAGTGGAAGTTAGGTGACTTTGCCCAGGGTCACACAAATAGGCTCGACTTGAAACTACATCCTCCCAACTCCAAACCTGGCTCTCTCTTCATTAAGCCACCAACCTGCCCCAGAATAAATGTTTATTAACCATCTGCTGGTGCTGTGCCTGGCAATGGCCCCCTTTGATCTTTACAACTACACCCCTAGGTAGAGACGTAGGGCATTGTCATTCTTATTTTACCGCTGAGTAAATTAAGATTCATAGAGGCTCCGGCATCTAGACCAGTCAAACAGTCCTCAAAGGGCAGAAAAAGGTGGATCTCTCTGGTTCTTCTCCTAGGACGCAGCCGCCTGCTTCTTTTGGGCAGTTGAACTACAAGCATTAAAAATATTGAGGGGTCCCTGAAGGCTTTCTTACCCGCAACAACGAATTTAGCCATCTTCACTGTAGGGAACGGCCGAGAGAGGGATAGAGAGAAAACAACTTCGTTGCTAAGGAACGTCCGTAAGACGCGTTCCTTTGGAGCACTAAACTGTAAAAACAAAGTCTCTCTCTCTCTCTCTCTCTCTCTCTCTCTCTCTCTCTCTCTCTCTCTCTCTCTCTCTCTCTCTCTCTCTCTCTCTCTCTCTCTCTCTCTCTCTCTCTCTCTCTCTCTCTCTCTCTCTCTCTCTCTCTCTCTCTCTCTCTCTCTCTCTCTCTCTCTCTCTCTCTCTCTCTCTCTCTCTCTCTCTCTCTCTCTCTCTCTCTCTCTCTCTCTCTCTCTCTCTCTCTCTCTTCTTCTTCTTCTTTTCTCTTCTCTCTCTCCACTCCTAATCCTTCTTTCTCTCTCTCTATCGCTCTTCTTTTCTCCTTTTTCCTCCCTCCTTTCCTTTCCTCTCTCTCTTCAGCTCCCCTCCGTCTCCTCTATCTGTCTCTCGTTATTAATAACAAAGTGGCGTCTTTCCGGTCACTAGAACGCCCTTTCGGAATGCTGAAATACAGAGAACCTGGGTTCGAATCTCAATTTTGTCTCTTCATTCATTCAATCAGCAGTTGACTAATTGTCTGTTAAGCTACTAGATATTGTGGTTGACGACTGAGATACAAATACAAAAATGAAGCAACCCCCGCCCTCAAGGAGTTTATTATATTTTATTGGAGGAGAGAATAAGACCAGACACAGAACCGTAAAGTCCAAAGTGGACGCAAAGTAATTGGAAAAAGAGAGTGAGATAACTTGGATAACTCTGGCCAAGTTGCGAGGTAACCTTTATGGGTTTCAATTGCTTCGCTGTAAAATGTAATAGATCTTTTCCAACGTGAAATCCTGAGTTCGTTGGCTGATTTTTCTGGTAGCGAACAGTTTTGACCCTCTGTAGTTCCCGTAAGTCTCGCGACACTGGCGGTGCAGCGAGAGGAACTGGCACGGCGGCGTTCAGTTTTCAGAAATGCTAAGGTGAGTGTAGGACGAGTGGTTGAGATTGGGATTCCTCCTCCACGGAGGATAATCTCGGGGTTCTCTTGAGGGTTCTTTTCAGGTTCTTGGGTTATTGTAGAGTTCAGAGAGGAGGATAGGTTGGGGGCTTCGAGTTTCAGTTTCCCGGAGCTTGGAGGATCGCTGGCTGGGCGAGCTGGGCTTACCTTGGCCCCGCACCCCACCGCGATAGAAGCCTTGGACTACCGGCCCCTCCCAGCCGAGTGGCCCCCTGAGTTTGCCCACCAGAGCCCCAAGCCAGCAGAACAGAAGTATCCCCACCCCGCTTCCAGTGGGCGCGAGAGGCAAGGGGCGCAGCGCGCTCTGCTCTTGGGGAGCCCGGGAGATTTGGCTTGTTCTGGATTCCATCCTTCAGACTGCTTTTCTTTCCCGGTTCATGCCACCTTCTTCTGTTGTCGCTCAGAGTTTAGAAATCACCTAGATAATTGTTTCCTAACTCCCCCCCCCCCCCAAATCCCTTTGAACAACAAAATGTAACAACCTCACCCCACTTACTATACCATTCTATTAGATTTATTCATTAAGTGCAAATAACTACAACGCTTTAAACTGGCACATTCTTGCCATGTCATTTGTAACATAATTGGGGGATTATTTACTGCTTGAGGTTCCAGTAAATGTTTTTTAGCAGCAATCCTTTGTCATTTTGGACCACTAATAGGCCAAACCCCTGGTTTCTACTGATAGGGTGGGTTAAAAGAAGGGTTCAAACTAGCTATATGTATAAAATCAAAGGTTTATTTAACTAAAGGGAGAAAGGAAGGGAAGGTAATCAGGGACTAACTTACTTCTAACCCACACCAGATATTAAAATCCTAAACTTTCTATAATTATACTAAACTAATAAATTAAAGTTAAGGAAAGATTTTTAGAGGCAAGGACAAAGGGCCCAAAGAAATCTCACAACACAGGAGTCCTTTCTTTGATCAAGCAGAAATCCCAGTGACATCTCTGTAGGTCCACCCAGGATTAGAAGGGGAATGATGATTAATCCACACACTGTCCACCAGTGTGAAGTAATCTCTCCCTTAACCACTCCTTCAAGTTGGTCCAATTTCCTGGCAGCTTCAAAGTCTTTTCCTTCAGAGAGAGCCAACTCTATTCCCTCTCTGTCTTCTTCCACAGAGACAACAGTAAGTCCCAACTGCCTCTCTCCTCAGTCATCAGAATGTTGACCCAGTCCTTGCTCAGTGGGATTTCCTTGCTTCTTGCTTTTTGCAAAGCTAATTCTTTACAACACCTTATAGATAGGGGCAGGGACTTTAATGTTTGCTTCAGGGAAGAGTAGGTGCTTAATAAATACTTGTTTATCCCAAAATACCAATTGAGCTGATCATTTATTAACTCATTCTTGTTACATAACCCACCCAACCTTTTTTTCTTTTCCAGTCATACATTAGATAACATTTTTTTCATCACTTCTCAATGCAAGACATCATTAATGACTGTCTTCTTTGTTCAGTTACAGTTGTGTCTGACTCTTCATGATCCCATTTGGAGTTTGCTAAGTTACTGGAGTGGTTTATTGTTTCCTTTTCCAGCTAATTTTATAAATGTTGAAACTGAGGCCATCAGGGTTAAAATAACATGCCTAGTGTCACATAGCTGGTAAGTATCTGAGGCCAAATTTGAATTCAGATCTTCCTAATTGTGCCTAACACTGCACCTGGAAAGTCAAACCCAACTGAATAATAACAATGCCTCTTTGGTCAGACTTACTCCTCAAAGATTTGAGCTAAATTCTTTTTTCCCTACTTGTCATTTGCCCTTCTAGATAGTTCCTTGTGGATATAGGGGCTTTATCTTGTTCATTTTTATCCCTTCATGCCTGCAAAAGTGTTAAATGTTATAGATGATTATTGTTTTGTGAATGAAGGAAATAATTCTAAGTATATGACATATTAGAGCACTGGATTTGGTGTCAGAAGACTTGGGTTCAAATATTGTTTTTGCTACATTTTATATAAATTTGGGCAAGTTACCTTTTGAACTGCAATTTCTTGATCTGTAGAATGAAAGGGGTTGAATAAATTGAAGATAGGCTTAGCTTTCCCTTTGTCTACTTTTGGATTAATCAACAAAAGCTAATACACCCATACTTAACTCTAAAGTAAGAAAGTCCACAAACTACTTACCATAGCAGTTTACACCTCAAGGAAGACACTCCCACTTAATGCCTAAGTGGGGAAGGTCCACAACTCACATGCTAAAGTGGGTGACAACTGAGAAATGACTGACTTCCCTTGGGCAGTCCTAAGCAAAGTTACAGACTGCAATTGATCCCTGTAAAGTAGGGGAAGGCACAGGAAGTGATGTAAAGAAGGGTCTTTAAAAGTGGCTGCAGCTTCCTGTGAGTCAGTCTTTGATCTCTTTTGAGGCTTTGGAGGCTGGAGGAGGTCTTTCTTCAGCGTGGATCTGGAACTCTAGCATTTGGTAAGACTGCTCTGGGATTTTCTCCCCTTGGACTTTGGATTGGTGAGTGGAAAAAAAACTGACCCTCTTTTCCTGACTTCTAGAGAGATTAACACCAGATAGGCCTCCCTCTTGGAGGAGGCTGTGTGGATGAAACACTTGCTTAATTTACCTTTGGGCCCTCAGGCTGGGGCTTTGGGAGCCCTGCCAGAATAGAGCCAGGCACCAGAGCAAATATTTAGCTTGTTAGGTTAACTGCTTTTTCTACTCTCTTTCACATTCCTCTCCTTTCACTCTTTCCCTCTATTTTGTAAATAAACTGATAAAAAGTCATTTTGACTTGAGATATATTAATTTTGGTGACCACATTCTCTTATATTTAGTCCAACCTTAATTTTAACCCCTATAATAAGATGACCCTAAGATCATTATTAGTCTCTAAATCTTATGATTTTAGTCTTTGATGAATTTTTTTAAACAGTTATCAGGTTGCCATATATATACTGTTATTCTTGAACTAGCTAGTTGTTTTTGTATTTCGTTTTCATGAAGGAAAATGGTTCAAATTCACTGTTAAAATGCTTAGGAATTCTCACTGAATTCAGATTTCTATTAAAAGTTTTGTTCTCAGTGGGTTCGGGGGTGGTATTTTGAACATTTTTATATTCAAGAGAACTTGAAATACTGATTTTATTACTTTTTAGTTACACAAAGATTACTACTGTAGGGGATAAAATTAATATTGTTTGACAAAATATAAGAGGATGTTGTTGTTGATATAACTGCAGAAACTACCCTCTCCAGAAGTCAGGAAAGGAGTCAGTGTTTCACTCACTCAAGTTGTAGTCCAAAGGGGAAGATCCAAGCTCTGTCTTACCATATTCTAGAGTCCCAGGTCCACGCTGAAGAAGGTCCTCCACCAGCCTCGAAAGAGCTCGAAGACCTTCCTGTTCCTTCCTCCACTTTAGGGGACCAATTAAGTAGTCTATAAATTTGCTTAGGATTACCCAGGGGGAAGTCAGTTGCTTCTGGAGGTTACAAACCCCTTTAGTAAGTTTCTTGTGAACTTCCCTAGGGGTTTATTCACTTTTGTTGATTAAATTTAAAAGTAGGTAGGGCAGAGTTAATCTCATCTTCAAACTACCATGCCACTTTGTTACTTTTTAGCAAATATAAAAGTTATGGTAGAGCATCGATCATTAAAGTTCAGTTTTCATGCCTTATGTTATAATTGAAATTACCTTATTTTTGTGAAGACTGCTTCGAGCAAAACTATAGCCTGTCTTCCCTTTCTTGAAATACATCAGATATAAATCTAGGGAACAATTTTGTGTTTATCTAATGGACACCTCTTCTAATCAAGTTAAGAAAAGCTCTTTACTAGGCTGTGAGAATACCTTTTTTTTTTCCTTCAATCACAGCAACTCCTAAAGGTGGTTTACTATGACAGCAGAAGTTGTTGTCCCTTTAGGTAAAGTACCTGCACTCATAAAATAGCAAGTCTTGAATGCTTATATTCAAGGAAATGTATTGTCTAGATTCTTTTAAAAGAAGTCTTTAATGATTGAAGAGGATATTCTAGGTTTATCTCAGTCTGATTTAACAGTGTATTTTGTGGTCTGTGTTTATTTTTTAAAACTTTACTAATTAATTTATCCTATTTTATTTTTTAGAGTGAAAATAATGGACCTCTTCTGTTTTGCCTGGTAGAAAGTTTTGGCTGTTAGTGACTTTTCAGAAATCTAAAATCAATAGCAAAATGAATAAGAAAACAAGTTCCTTTTTGCAGAACCTCAGACATTTGAATAGAAACATTTTTCCTTTGAGTTCCACAAACATTGTAAGAACAATGAAAGTAGACCCTTTGGGACTTCATAAACTAAAAATTACCTACCAAAATAGCATATTAAAAAATGTTCTTTTCATTGACTCTCTTCAGAAAGCTCAGTTATCTGTTAGATTTTTCTGTCAAGGTGTGTTAGCTTTTCATTTGGAAGACAATAAGATCCAAAAAAGAAGATTGAGCACATTAACATCAATTTCATTTGGTAAATTCCTATATCCTAGAAGACTGTCTTTTAACTCACAATGCTTCCTTGTGTCAGACACAACACCTCAACTTACTACTGCTGGGCTAGAGAAAATAATGGCCTCCACTGAACATGATCTCCTCCAAAAGGAAAAGAAAAGTTTGTTTTTTGCCAAATACAGGCATCTCATTCAGGAGTGTAATTCCATGAGTGACTTATTAGACTTGTTTTCAAAGTGTTCTGGCTTTTCCAGCTGTAGCTATTTCATAGCTATGTGGAAAATTGCTAAAAATATGTCCGAAGACCAGAAGCGCTTTGAAAGACAGTTGCTGTGTGAACATCCTGCATTTAATAACTTTTGTGACCAAGTATTGAAAGAAGCCAAGATTGTAAATCTTCAGCGATTGATGTTTACTCTGTATGCTGTGATCAAGATTGGAATCCCTCAGAATACTTACCTAGTTCAGTTCTTGCTGAGGATAGTACAGGTAAGATGAACAGAAGCCTGAAATCTTTGATGGGTAGCCTAACAAACACATTTGTTTTTCCCTCAGTACTTTTGGGAACTCTCTGGACAATGGAATGTTATCTTTTATGCATCCACAGATAATATGTGATGTGATAATGGCCTCATCATCTGGTACAGAATTATTATTATTATTATTTTTTAATATTTTATTTGATCATTTCCAAGCATTATTCATTAAAGACATAGATCATTTTCTTTTCCTCCCCCCCACCCCCCATAGCCGACGCGTAAATCCACTGGGCATTACATGTTCTCTTGATTTGAACCCATTGCTATGTTGATAATATTTGCATTAGAGTGTTCATTTAGAGTCTCTCCTCTGTCATGTCCCCTCAACCGCTGTATTCAGGCTGTTGCTTTTCCTCAGTGTTTCTACTCCCACAGTTTATCCTCTGCTTATGAATGGTGTTTTTTTCTCCTAGATCCCTGCAAATTGTTCAGGGACATTACACCGCCACTAATGGAGAAGTCCATTACGTTCGATTATACCACAGTGTATTAGTCTCTGTGTACAATGTTCTCCTGGTTCTGCTCCTCTTGCTCTGCTGATCACTTCCTGGAGGTTGTTCCAGTCTCCATGGAACTCCTCCACTTTATTATTCCTTTGAGCACAATAGTATTCCATCACCAACATATACCACAATTTGCTCAGCCATTCCTCAATTGATGGGCATCCCCTCACTTTCCAGTTTTTGGCCACCACAAAGAGCGCAGCTATGAATATTCTTGTACAAGTCTTTTTGTCCATTATCTCTTTGGGGTACAGACCCAGCAGTGCTATGGCTGGGTCAAAGGGTAGATATTCTTTTGTCGCCCTTTGGGCATAGTTCCAAATTGCCCTCCAGAATGGTTGGATCAGTTAACAACTCCACCAGCAATGAATTAATGTCCCTACTTTGCCCCATCCCCTCCAGCATTCATTACTTTCCTTTGCTATCATGTTAGCCAGTCTGCTTGGTGTGAGGTGATACCTCAGAGTTGTTTTGATTTGCATCTCTCTGATTATAAGAGATTTAGAACACTTCTTCATGTGCTTATTAATAGTTTTGATTTCTTTATCTGAGAACTGCCTATCCATGTCCCTTGCCCATTTATCAATTGGAGAATGGCTTGATTTTTTGTACAGTTGATTTAGCTCTTTATAAATTTGAGTAATTAAACCTTTGTCAGAGGTTTCTATGAAGATTTTTTCCCAGTTTGTTGTTTCCCTTCTGATTTTAGTTACATTGGTTTTGTTTGTGCAAAAGCTTTTTAATTTGATGTAGTCAAAATTATTTATTTTACATTTTGTGATTCTTTCTATGTCTTGCTTGGTTTTAAAGTCTTTCCCCTCCCAAAGGTCTGACATGTATACTATTCTGTGTTTACCCAATTTACTTATGGTTTCCTTCTTTATGTTTAAGTCACTCACCCATTTTGAATTTATCTTGGTGTAGGGTGTGAGGTGTTGATTTATTCCTAGTCTCTCCCACACTGTCTTCCAATTTTCCCAGCAGTTTTTATCGAATAGTGGATTTTTGTCCCAAAAGCTGGGATCTTTGGGTTTATCGTATACTGTCTTGCTGAGGTCGCTTTCCCCCAGTCTATTCCACTGACCTTCTGTTCTGTTTCTTAGCCAGTACCAAATTGTTTTGACGACTGCTGCTTTGTAATATAGTTTAAGGTCAGGGACTGCAAGGCCCCCATCATATGTGTTTTTTTTTCATTATTTCCCTGGATATCCTTGATCTTTTGTTGTTCCAAATGAATTTTGTTATGGTTTTTCTAAATCAGTGAAGAAGTATTTTGGTAGTTCAATGGGTATGGCACTAAATAGATAAATAAGTTTGAGTAGGATGGTCATTTTTATTATATTGTCTCGTCCTATCCATGAGCAGTTAATGTTTTTCCAATTGCTCAAGTCTAGTTTTAGTTGTGTGGCGAGTGTTTTGTAGTTGTGTTCATATAGTTCCTGTGTTTGTCTCGGGAGGTAGATTCCTAGGTATTTTATTTTGTCTAAGGTGATTTTGAATGGGATTTCTCTTTCTAGTTTTTGCTGCTGAGCTGTGTTGGAGATATATAGAAAAACTGATGATTTATGTGGGTTTATTTTGTATCCTGCAACTTTGCTAAAGTTGTTGATTATTTCAATTAGCTTTTTGGTTGAATCTCTAGGATTCTTTAAGTAGACCATCATGTCATCTGCAAAGAGTGATAACTTGGTCTCCTCCTTGCCTATTTTGATGCCTTCAATTTCTCTTTCTTCTCTAATTGCTACTGCTAGTGTTTCTAGTACAATGTCAAATAGTAGAGGTGATAATGGGCATCCTTGTTTCACTCCTGATCTTATTGGGAATGCGTCTAGTTTATCCTCATTGCAGATGATATTAGCTGATGGTTTTAGATATATACTGTTTATTATTTTTAGGAACGACCCTTCTATTCCTATGCTTTCTAGTGTTTTTAATAGGAATGGGTGTTGTATTTTATCAAATGCTTTTTCTGCGTCTATTGAGATAATCATGTGGTTCTTGTTGGTTTGCTTGTTGATGTGGTCAATTATGTGGATGGTTTTCCTAATATTGAACCAGCCCTGCATCCCTGGTATAAATCCTACTTGATCATGGTGGATGATCCTTCTGATCACTTGCTGGAGTCTTTTTGCTAGTATCCTATTTAAGATTTTTGCATCTATATTCATTAGGGAGATTGGTCTATAGTTTTCTTTCTCTGTTTTGGACCTGCCTGGTTTTGGAATCAGTACCATGTTTGTGTCGTAAAAGGATTTTGGTAGAACTCCCTCTTTGCTTTTTATGTCAAATAGTTTGTATAGTATTGGGCAGAATTATTTTTAATGAAATTCTATCTTGATTACTAAACATGCCTATATTTACTGTTAAAATCCCATAACGAGTTAGCTTACCAGTTTTATTTATCAATTCAGAAAGATAGGCAAAGCAGAATAGGAGGATTATGAGATAGGGATGTATGAAAAGGAATATTGCTGGGTAAATTATTTCTTTATTAAGTGCCTAATACTCCTCAGGGATTGTGCTAAATGTGCTTAAGATACTAATATAACAAATTAGACATTCCCTACTTGGAAAATGCTCAAATTCTAAGGGGATAGACAACAAATGCAAATATAAATATATAAAGAGAATAAATGCAAAGCAACTAACTTTAAAGTAGTTTGGAAGGGAAGGCACTATAGCAGTTGGAGGGGACCAGGCCCTTAAACTGCAATTTGTAAGCTCTATTCTCCATTGTATTCTATTGATGTGTGTAATATTCTTTCTCCCTCTGGTAAGCCTTAGCCCTTTTCATCTCCCTTCTCCATATCCATCTTTTCTGTCAGACTGTGTGTGTATGTGTGTGTGTATGTTGTACTCTCATGAGCTATTAAAAGTAAGTTACTAATGTCAATAAGTTAATCTGATTGAGCTGAAATTATCATTTTGATAAACAGTGAATATGAGTTGAATATATTATTAGGGGTAAAATTGGATTAGGTTTGGCATAAAAATTTTATAAGTGGCAGGAGAGAACCTTGTCAAACTGTCTCAGGTCCAATTTGGAACTTAGAACCAAAACCTCTGCTGGAATTCTGAGCTTCTAGGGGGTTGAAGTTTGTAACTGACACTTTCTAGCTTGTTCTGGGATCTGAGTTTGGTCCTAGAAATAGCATTTTCCTGAGCTCCCTGGCAATTTCTTGTGAAATCTTTGGGAATACCCGATTTTGAGTTTTGGAAGAAAGAGGTGACTGACTGACTGGAGAGAGAATACTGACAGAAGAAACAAGACCTTTTTTATTCTCTGGTCTATGTGAAAAACAGTGAGGAAAGAGATTTGACCTACTCAGGCAGGAAGCCATTCCTACTTCCACCAGATTCAACTTTGGCTAGAGCTGGCAGTACAACATTTATTGAAAAACATCTTGAGACAGTATTTTTAAAACTATGTATAATTTTAAATAAGGATTTTGGACATAGGCTTAGTTTAGATAGAAATTGAGTATAAGTTAGAGTAAGAATATAACATATATTTGGGGAAACCCAAACAAATTTGGATTTAGTTAGAACCAACCCCCCCTATGTTTTTTAGGGTTTCCTATTTTATACTTTAACTTTAAACCTTTTAAATCTTATTAAATTAGGATTAAGTTTTTCATCTGTCTCCTAAATTATCCATTACACTGGCCTACAAACTAGGCCCAACACTGTTATATTGGCCCTTATCTAAAGGAGTTGGCAATCACAATACAACAATAAGAACAAAGAAGATATTGTGTCACAAAATTATCTTAACAATTGATTTTGTAAAGGGATACTATTATTACTAAAGCTAGAAGAGTTTGGAGTATACATGTTCATGAGTCTAATACTGTATAGAGCATTATGCTTCCATCAGCTCCAGCTTAAATATATATATATATATATATATATATATATATAATGGAAGCCTGATGCTCTAGTAGGAAGTATGTGAGTGAGTGCATGTGTTGACTGTGTGTTCCAGTCTGTTTCAGTCACTGATCTTTACACTAATGACCTTAGTTATCAAGAAAAGGTTAAAAAGATGTTCATTCTTTTTAAGAATCAGAAGAAGCATGAATCAATTCAAAAAACAACAATGAATATATATATATACATATATATATATATATATATATTTTTAATTTTGGCAAGTAAAAGGTTAAGCTTCACATGCTCAAGAAAATTCCTATATGAAAAATGCCATTCCTTTTTAGGAAATAATGGATAATGGATATGTTTTTGCTGTTCCTCATTAACTTTATATGTGGAAGTATTCATTCAGTTCTTAAGTTTGGGGTAAGATGAACTTTTCAGCGATAATATTTTAATGTCAACATATTTCAACAGGAACGTATCAATGAATGTGATGAGTTGGGTATTTCAGTTTTGTCACGTACTTTAGAAGCCATGGAAGCAAGCAAAAACGTGGATGCCCTTCGTGCAGGATTGCGGTAAGGAGATAACTTCAAGGAATTCTATTTCTTTTAATTCAATTAATTTAGTTCAACATACAATTACTAACTAGGCCTATGTACCAAACATTTCACTGTCAGAATTGATAGAGGTCAGGAAGCCTGTTGCATTTGTAGTACATTTATAAGTGCAATTTTCAACCCAGTTTAAAATCTTGACATTGGATCAGAAAAAAAACCCAAAACTTTACTTTAGGATCACTGTTAAAAAGAAATGGTAATGTTGAGAGTCAAATTAAATTCCTAAATTTTCTCCTAATAGAAAAAAGTGTGATATCCTTTTACTGAACCACTACCAATGGCAGTGATGTTTCATTTCTTCATTTTTTAAAGGCTTTATTTTTCTTTATGGATCCCATTGATGACAGCATAGCAGAATGTGGCTAACATCAAGAGATACAGGCTCTTGGACTGTATCTGCCACCATTTGTGGTGCCATGTAGATTATTTAACTTCTTCAATTTTCTTATCTGTAAAATAAGGGATGAGAGAAGACATGATTTCTAATAATTATTACCAGCTCTTAAATTCTGCAATTCTAAGATTTATTCTCTTTCATAACAGGCTTTTAGTTGATAAACACATATGGAGACTAGAACACATCCTTACTCTACAATCCATCATGAAATGTATTGGAAAAGATGCCCCATACCCTCTTAAAAAGAAATTAGAGGTAAAGGAAGAAAAAAAGGCAAAATTTGACTTGTTTCTGTTGGGTATTTGGAAGGAAAGGTGCTTGTGACTAACTCTTTCCTTTTTCAACCGTAAGTACTTCACTTGATAAATGATTAAGTCAGATACTATTATCCCATAAAGAATGCTGATAAATGGAGCAAAGAATAGTAAGACCCTTCCTCTGCTCTTCTAAAGAAATACATTTCCTGTAATGCTTAGATCTTTTTTGAAATGCTTCCTGTAATGCTGCTCCTTGTCTAGACTACTAAGATCAGATTTTGCTAGAGCTCTGGGTGGCTAGGTACTTAAGGACTCCAAACATAAACACATCTGAAGCAGAGGTGGGGGCTCTGTCTGCTCAGTGGTCTTTCAAAGGGTCATGTTATTCCTTTTATGTCAACTTATGGTCAGCTTGAGTAGAAAAGACTTAACCAGAATAATGAGCGGGATTAGTCCTTTCCTCAAGTAGTTGCTGCTGTCATCATTTCCACAACAGCTTATGGATTGCAGTAATCTTACTCAAATTCCTTTTTCACTCCATTTCTTGGGGTAAGATAATTTTGGGGTAAGCGGATTTTTGTTTACTGATACAAAATAGGAATTCAACTTTATTTTTTTTCTAGATAAGAGCTTTGAATGAATTAAACAAATTCTCTCCTGTAAATAGCCAGCACATGTTTGGTGCCCTGGCTGCCATGAATCACCGTTCTTTCTCATTACTGAACGAATGCAGTAAAACAGTTGCTGGTAAGTAGACATTTTTATGAGGGTTTTACCATTGACTTTACCCATGTCCCTTATATGAGTCCTTGTTTAAGTTCTAGGGTCTTTTGTTTGAACTCCTTACCATGAAATATTTAGAGGAGTTCCTTTTTATAGTTGTAAATAGTTGGCAATATTGTTGGCAGATTTCACTGGTTTGGAGAGCTTTTTATTACAAGTATATCCATTTTTTACTAATACTTGAATTGTGTATCATATTGAATCTTTTTTTCTTTCTTAACTTCATTCTGACAGCTCATATCCATGGATGCCCTTTTTGGATGTTAATGAACATACTACAGTCATGCAGGGATCTCCAGTACCAAAACTTTGATCTCTTTACAGCAATCGCCGACTATATAATTACAACTTTTGCCATGTGGAAAATAAAACAAGTGAGTTTGTTCACAATTGATCTTGCAGGATAAACCTGCTAACATGCTGATTCATTTTCTGTACTGCAATACTTCTTGAATTGTTAAAGTTACATTGCCACGAAGCTTGAAATGCCAGACTGAATGGCTTAAAATGGTTCTTGATACACCATCTGTCTTTCACAATATCTGAATCTAAATAATTCAAAATAGTAACATTAAAAGGTGTTTTTGATTATTTTTTTAAAAGTTGTCTTTGATAGCTTGCATAGATATTAATACTGTACCTATTGTTCCACATAATTTTGGTCAACTTTAGCCTAAGTCAGGTAATTTTATAATAAATTCATTTTCAAATGTAATTTTGTTATTACTTAATGATCAAATAACTGCAGGAGAAATTTAGTTTTTGTTTCTCAAAACTAACTCTGAAGTTTTGTTATTTAAAAATCTCATTTTAAGGACATTAATGAGCAATATTTTCCTTCTGAAATATAGCAGTAGGTAAATGTTATAGCTATTTAAAATCTTTCTAGTTTTTTCAGTGACCTATATGGGATGAAAGCATTATGTTCTACATGGAGATTGAAGCTGAAAAAATTGTATAAGGAAGAGAGGGACACAGAAAGAAATGGGAAGTATATTGGATATTTGTGTTTTCATCATAGGAATTTAATCCTATTCTGCTCTCACTTCTTAAGATTTATGCCATTCCCAAAGTATATACCCTAACTTTTTAGAGAAGAGAAATCTCAGAAAAGGAAATCAAGTGAGACATTTCCTGATAGGCAAGAATTGAGACAGAATCTAAGGTTGACTTATTTATTGTTGAAACATTTTACACTAATTATTATACTTATTTTGTGTTTTCTGAAAAGCAGGCAGGAGAGAGCCCTTTACTCAAAGGTGATTTATATTTTCACAGATAAAGTGACTACTTTATGCCCTTTTCAAAAAACTTTCTGTCTTTATCCACTAAGTCACCTAGTTGTCCTTATGCCTTTATTTTCCATCATTAAAAAATTATCTTCTACCTTTAGGTTTGTAAGGGTGTTATATTTCAAGAAAGAATGTAACTAAGATGTTTGAGTTGAGAAGATTCAGTCAGGATCAGGAACCAGGATTCTTAAACATCTTAAAAAACAAAAAATGTACTAAAGAGAAATACCAAAAGAACAAAAGTAATTAAAACAATATAAACAATGGAATAATTTTGGAAAAAGAAGTATAACTCCTCTTGTGGGGAGCTTTAAAAATCAAACCAAGTATGCAAAAAAAAGTTTCTAAAATAGTAATTACTCTTTGACCCAGAAAATGAAGGGAGGAAATGCTTATTAGTATGCTTATTATGTATCACACTCAAATATTATCTCATTTGAGATTTCTTACAGTCCTGAGAGTTAAGTGCTGTTATCTTCATTTCACTGTTGAAGAACAGCCAAGTAACATGACTGGCTGGTCACATAGCTTAATAAGTGTCTAAGGCTAGATATACCAGAATATCTGTGATAATTAAAATTAATATATAATAACTCAAGTATTATATTTATAAGATTTATTAAAACAATTAAAATAAAAACTAGAGTAAAAAAAGGAGCTATCTAACTCAAGTCATAGTCACAAGAGAAGAAGAGGAGGAAGAGGGAAGAGTCCCAGAAACTTCTAAGCAATCACATAAAGACTCATATAAACGAAGAGAAAAGTATGCTAGAAAATGCAAAAGGAATTCTGGGGAATGTAGTTCAAAGATAGAAAAATTTCTACTTATACAATATCTATAGAAATAGTTCTTGTGGTAACAAAATTGTGAAACAAAGTAGATATCTATAGATTAGAAAATTGCTAAACAAGTTATCATACAAATGTAAAAGAATTTTACTGAGCTCTAGAAATAATGAACATGAAAGATGCAGAGACACATGGGAAGAATGAATTCAAAGTGTGACAATTAGAATCAGGAAAACAAAACACATAATGACTACAATAATGTCAATAGATAGAACAGTTTTTTCTTTTTCTATTTAAAGATACGTTGTTTTCCCAAAACATGTAATAACTTTCAGCATATATTTTCTGAAATTATAAGATCCAAATTGTCCTCCTCCTTTCCTTCCCCATCTCAGGGATAGTAAGCAATTTGATTTGGATTTTCTATGTATTATGCAAAACACATTTCCATGTTGGTCATTGTTGTAAGAGAATACTCAGGTAAAACCAAAATCCCAAAATAAAACTAAATAAAATAATGTGAAAGATAGTTTGCCTTGATCTGCAGCTGACTCCAAACAGTTCTTTCTCTGGAGTTGGATAGCATTCTTTGTCATAAGTCCTTCAGAATTGTCCTCAATCATTGGATTGCTGAGAGTAGCTAAGAATTTCACAGTATAGTATCATACAATATTGCTATTACTGTGTACTTTGTTCTCCTGGCTCTACTTATTTTGGTCTGCATCAGTTCATGTAGATCTTTCCAGCTTTTTCTGAAATCATCCTGCTTCTCATTTCTTATAGCAAAATAGTATTCCATCACCAACATGTACCACAATTTGTTCAGCCATTCCCCAATTGATGGATATCCCCTCAATTTCCAAAAAAGAGCTGCTATATTTTTGTACAAGTAGGTCCTTTTCCCCTTTTTATGATCTTTTTGTGATACAGACCCCATAGTAGTATTACAATATCACAGTTTTGGGCATAGTTCCAAATTGCTCTCCAGAATGGTTGGATCAGTTCACAACTCCACCAAGAATGCATTAGTGTCCCAATTTTACCACATCCCAGTCAACCCATATCACTTTCCTTTAACTGTCATATTGGCTGATCTGATAGGTAGGAGGTGGTACCTCAGAGTTGTTTTATTTATTTATTTATTTTTTTCATTTTCTAATCAAGAGTGATTTAGAGCAATTTTTTCATATGATTATTGGAAGCTTTGATTTCTTCCTCTAAAAATTGCCTGTTCTTATCCTTTGACCATTCGTCAATGGGGTATGACTTCCATTCTTATAAATTTCATCTAGTTCTCAATATAGTTGAGAAATTAGACCTTTATCAAAGAAATTTGTTATAAATTTTTTTCTCCAGTTTATTGTTTCCCTTCTAATCTTGGTTACATAAGTTTTGTTTCTACAAAAGCTTTTATATTTAATATACTCACAATTCATTTTACATTTTATAATGCTCTGTATCTTCATTTGGTCTTAAATTCTTCCCTTCTCCATAGATCTGCCAGGCAAATTATTTCCCAGATTTACTGAATGTTGTGAAATTATGCTAGATTTAACCTCAAAGAAGAGATATGAGAAGACACTTCAACTTATTCTTTTCAGAGATAGGGTACTATGGATGCTAAGCACTAAATATGTCAAACTTTTCACCTGTGTTTTTAATTTTATAGAACTCTTCTTTCTCTCTATTATACAGGATGGCTTTTGGGAGGCAGGGCATTCAGAAATGTAGATCAGTATGTCAAACTCAAATCAAAATGGATCCTACAGGCAGCATATTGACTTAGGAAACTAGAAATGAATATCATCTGTTTTGTGTTTTATTTTTATTATTATTGTTAAACATGTCTCAATTACGTTTTAATCTGTGGGACCTTATTCTTTGATGTAGGTGATATAAACCAGAAGCTACCAATAAAATTTATTTTAAGCGAACAAAATAAAAAGAAATAATAGAAATTATAGAAGGAAAAATCAGGTTGAGTTGTCTTATCTTTTTATCCTAGAGGCAATAGGTAGCTATTGAAGATTTTTAGTAGAGTAGTGTTTTATAAATATGAGTTTTGTAGCTTTGTGGAGAAAACATATGGAATTGAGCCTGAAATCTGGGCGTCTGAGTTTGAAGCTGATTTGCAGTAATCTCATGGAAGCAATGAGGGCTCTTTGCTAGGGAAGTGACTATGTAAGTAGAGAGAAAGGAATTAGGAGCTAAACATTGCAAAGGAAGAATCAACATGACTTTGTTAGCTGACTAAAAATGGGGGAGAAGAAATAGAAACCAACAGAGAATCAAAAAAACAAATCAACCAAATGTTAAATGAGCAAAGGACAGTGTTGAATAATTCCTATAGACTATTGGATCAGCCAAAATACCAATCAGTGAGATTAAAAAAGGAAGTCAGAGAACATAAAACCTTAAGATATCCTGAGAGAATAAAAGACCGAAAGAAATTTAGCCAAAGTTGCCAGTGCTAAAAAAAGTCAGAAAACTAAGAGGCAATGCAAAGTAGCACACATTTATTGAGTACTTACTAGGTACGAGACATTGTATTAAGTTTTGCTAAGGATACAAATGTAAGCAAAAAAATAAAAGAATCGCTGCCTTCATAGAGTTTACAATGTAACCAAGAGAGATTACACAAAAAAATGGACTGGAAAGGGTGGGAGGTAGTAGTTGGGAGTTATGTGAAGATACTTAGATCAGGGACATTGTGTTAAAATTGTAGGAGAATGAAGATTTGCTAGTCTGGACCCCTACCCCATGTAGAGTCCCTAAGGAACCTAAGGATGAGAGAAGAGGGATGTGAAAATTGTAGGAGATGATGAATGTTCCAGAAAATGACTACAAGTTGAGCAGTAATTTTGAAGACTGAAAAGTCAGGAACCTGACAAAGAAATAAAGGTTAGTTACCCTCTCCAGGAACTTGAAGAAAGTTAAAAATCACATAAGGAAATTCAACAAGAATTAAGAGGCAAAAAAAAGAGGAACTAATGGAGGAAAATGGTCAATATGAAAAATACATGGAAAAAATTTATAAAAGCAGCATATAGACTTATTACTATGGAAAGTAGAAGTATGATACAAATCAAATGGAACTATATTCTGAAAATGACTGGATTATGACAATGAACTATTAAAAAAGAGAGTTCCAGGTGACAGATTATAGAATAAATTATGCCATAACTATCTTAATATTTCTGATAGTCCAGACAACTTAAAGAATTTGAGACAATATTTTCCAGAGTTTTTCAGAAAATTTCCAAGAATTGACAAAATAATACTATAAGTATTATTTGTGTCAGATTGAATCACTGAGGGCAAGACCATCATAAAAGTTTGTAAAGCCAAATGCAAAAATGTCAAGCTTCCCAATGAAACAAAAAAAAGTTGCACAAGCAATAAAATGGATTAAAAGAATCTAGATTATATTTATAGGAGATATATTTAATCCAGAAAATGCTAAATGGAAATAATAGACTGTTCTAAATTGACCATGTTTCTACTAAATTGCCAAAAGTGAACAAAATTGAATGTGAACCCAATATTAAGAGATAAACACATATTATGCCCCAAGGTGCTATATATACAATGAGAGCATATCCATTTAGTCTTTTAGATTGAGGAAAATCTTCAACGTTGCCATAAGATTTTAAAAGATGACTAGTGTACACCTCCTAATGGCACTGAGATCCAAAGATCCTTGCCAGGCAGTTTTATGAAATAAACTTAGAAACCAATAGAAAAGAATCTCAAACTTGAATGTAATCAGAAAAGGGCAAATCAAGATAACTTTTTTATGCTAGAATGCCAACAATATTAAACATTTATAAAAATTCAGTTATGTGGATAAAGGCACTCAAATTATTATTGTGGGGTTGCAGACTGTTGCAAACATTTCATAGAACCATATGGCAATTTACAATGAGTCGCAAAATTGATCATAACCTTTGACTTGATTCCATTGCAAGACCACCCCAAAAACATTTTTATAAAAAATAGAACCTAACTGTAAAAAAATAATTTCTTTTGATATCCTAAAAAAAAAAGGAAATGGCCTCTGTGACCAAAATTTGGGGAACAGTTGAATAAATTGTGGAATTTTAATGTACTGGGATGTTATGGTGCTGTAAAAGTGATCACAAAATATATAAAGAAATATGAAAAAAAAACTGATAATATGGGAGGAAAATCAGAAAAGGAAGGAAAACTTTTTTTTTTGCTTTTGTGATTTGTTATTATAAAAGCTATGAAACTAACTTTCAAAGCACTCCTGCTTGCTTAGGATTCCTTCTAGCTGTCCTGTTCTCTTCTGAACATTTCTAAAGATGTCCCATTTACCTTTTATTTTTTTTCCACTTTAATAACCTCTTCCTTTTCTTACTTCCTTATCAATTGAAATAAGGAGCAATGAAACCTTTGGATAGTCAGGAACTTCAAGTTGACTGTGTCCAAAAATGTATATTTCATTCTAGATTTTGAGTTCATAGCTACTTAAATAGGAGGTAGAGAGTGTGTTTTATCACTTGTCATTTGGGATTGTGGATGGTCATTACATTGATCAGAATTCTCATGTTTTTTCAAGTTTGTCTTTACAGTGTTAACTGTTACTGTGTATAGTGTTCCCCTAGTTCTGCTTATTTCATTCTGCATCACTTCATTATAGGTCTCAGGTTTCTCTGAACCTATCCCCTTCATCATTTTTAGGGCCCAGTAGTATTCTATGACATTCATATGTCATAGTTTGCTCCACCATTCCCCATTCGTTGGGCACTCAGCTTTTCTTTTTTTTGCTGTAATAACAAGAACAACAACAAAAAAAGAACCCCAAAACCAAAAACACCAAAAAAACCCAAAACAAAACACCTCAATTGATTAAGTCATTTTATTAATGTTTCTCATTTCTCTCCTTAGGTTCTTGGTATTCTATTTTTTTTTGAATCCTTGAAATTTAGACATATTGGTTTGATGAATTTGTTTCTTAAGAGAGTGCTAGATGAATCTCAGTCTCTGAATCAGAAAGAAATTTTATGTATTCTTCATATATATTCCTCTCTCAACCATTTCCATGAATGCCAGGACCAACAGTAAGTACTATTTTTAGAATTAATGAATTAATTTAGGTATTTTGAGATTCTTTATTTTGACTTGTGATATATAATAACATTTTTTAAATTTCAAGACTGGTTTTAATTTTCTGGAATCTTCAGGATTATGAGAAGTAATATGATATTGTGAATAGGTTGCTAGACTTAAAATTAGGACAATGAGGGTTCTAATTCTGCCTCAGGTGTTTTGTTAGCTGCATGATTATGGGCTTCTTAAGCTTTTTGAACTTTATCTTTCTCATTTGTAAAAAATCTTGTATTACACACCTCACGGGACTTTTGAGGCTCAGAGGAGTTGTAAAGTGGTTTACAAACTGTAAAGTGCAATATAAATACAAATTTTTCTTCTTAAAATACTTCATCTCATATCAGTTGTCTTACCAGCCTATTCATTATGCTTTTAACTCATAGGGTGAGTATTAACTGTAATTGATGATGTTGACTCCATATTATAGTTAAACTCTGCAAACTCTCACAACAGTGAAATGGCCCTCCCCTACATGAAGCCTCTTTGCCTCTTTGATTTCCAGGTATATTCCTGTTCTCAATTTTTGCTTCTCTGACTTTTGCTTTCTGATCTTCTGCCCTGAGTCCATGAGGCTCATCAGCTTGTTTGCCTATGTCTTACCTGCCTACCTAACTTCAGGTGGGATTGAAACTTGGCAGCCAGGTCTGTGGACTTTGCTAGTATCGGGAGAGAAGGTGAAATGGGATGTGTGTAGTCATTGAGTTGGTTCAGTTCATGATAGAAGGGGAATAAAGATAATTAAATCTGGTAATAATGGTTTGAATAAGGACCACTCTAGTTAGTTAAGCTTCTAGGATGACAAGCAGTATGAGTAGGGATTTGAAAGCACCATCTTGTTTTTATCCTTCCATATTTTCCTTCCATATAACTCTGAGAAATATATGTGTTGGGCAAATCTCATATAGAGTAAGTACAATGTAAGGAAAACTTCCTATAGAAAGTAAGATTTGAGCTGAACTTGGAGGAGTGGATTAGATTATCAATTGGGAATGGCTTAACAATTTATGGGATATGATTGTGATGGAATACTACTGTCCCCTGAAAAATGATGGTTAATTAAATTAAAATTTTAAATTAAAATTAAATTTTTAAATTTAAATTTAATTTAGGTTTTTTTTTTTCAGTTACATGTAGAAGCAATTTTTGACATTTTAGGATTAAGATTTTTTCCTTCCCTATCTGCTCTCCTCTCTGAGGTTGTGAATACTCTGGTATAGATTATATCTATACTTTCATGTAATACATATTTCCATATTGCTCATACCATGATAGAAGACATTACACATACAATAGAAATTTCATGAAGGAAATACAGTGTAAGATAGTATGCATTTAGACTCCAACAGTTCCTTCTTTGACTGTGGATAGCATTTTCATCATGTATTCCTTATGCTTATCCTAGAGAATTATTTTGCTGATGATGGATTAGTCCTTTACAGTTGATCATTGTATAATATTTCTGTTACTGTGTACATTGTTCTTCTGGTTCTGCTTATTTCACATATAAGTCTTTCTGGGTTTTTCTGAATTCATTTTGTTTATCATTCCTTATAGTATAATAGTATTCCATTATTACCATATGCCATAACTTGCTCATCCATTTCTCAAGTAATAGACAACCCCACATTTTCAAATTCTTTGCAACTACAAAAAGAATTGCTAAAAATATTTGGATACAGATAGGTCCTTTTCCCTTATTTCTGATCTTTTGAGGATATGGACCCAGCAGTGGTATTGCTCAATCAAAGGGAATGCGTAGTTTTGTGGTCCTTTGAGCCTGGTTCTGTATTGCTCTCCAAAATGGTGGTATCAGTTGACAGTTCAGTAACAGTATATTAGTGTTGCAATTTTTTCATGTCCCCTCCAGCATTTATCATTTTCTTTTTGGGTCATGTTAGCCAATCTGATAGGTGCAATGTGGTATCTCAGAGTCAAATAGTTAGCATTTCATCATATGACTATGAACAGTTTTAATTTCTTCATCTATGAACTGTCTGTTCATATCCCTTGATCATTTTTTGGTTGGGGAATGCATTATATTCTTATAAATTTGACTCAGTTTTTTATATAGTTGAGAAATGAGGTTTTTGTCAGGGATATTTGAAAATTTTTTTTCTAGAGTTGTTTCTCTTCTAATCTTGGTTGCATTGGCTTTAGTTGTATAAAAACTTTTAAATTTAATCAAAATTATCTATTGCATTTTTTGGTAATGTTCTCTATGCCTTGTTTGGTTATAAATTTTTCCCTTATCCATAAACCTGACAAGTAAACTTTTCCATGTTCCCCTTACTTTATGGTGTCACCTCTTATTTCTAGATCAAGTATCCATTTGACTTTATCATGGAACATGGTGTGAAATGTTGGTCCATGTCTAGTCTCTGCCATATTGCATTCTAGTTTTCTCATTAGTTTCTCCAAAGCTTGGCTCTTTGGATTTATCAAACATTAATTGTTTTTGGACTTTAACTGCCATGTGTTAATTGCCTAATCTTTTCCATTGATCCACCAATCCATTTCTTACCCAGTACCAGATTCCAGTTTTGATGATTACTATTTTATAGTATAGTTTAAGATCTGGTATAGCCAAACCTTCTTCTGTCCTATTTTTTTAAAATTAATTTCCTTGATATTCTTAGCCTTTTGTTCTTCTAGATGAACTTTATTGTTATTTTTTCTAGTTCTATGAAATAATTTTTGGGGAGGGTATGACACTGAATAGGTAAATTAATTTGGGTAGGATTGTCATTTTCACTATATTGGCTCAGCCCAACCATGAACAAGTAATCTTTTTTCCAGATATTTGGTTCTGACTTTATTTGTGGGAGAAGTGTTTTGTAATTGTGTTCATATAGTTGCTGGGTTCATTTTGTTAGGTATACCCCCTAAGTATTTATTTTGTCTAGAGTTATTTTGCATGGAATTTTTCTCTTCTCGCCATTGGATTTTGTAGAAAATATTTCCATTAGTTTTTTGGTTGATTCCCTAGGATTCTCTATATCATCTGCAAAGAGCGATAATTTTGTTTTTTTCACTGCCTATTTGGATTCCTTCAAAATCATCTTCTGCTGTAGTGAGCATTTCTAGCACAATATTAAATGAGTGTTGATAATGAGCAGCTTTGCTTTACTCCAGTCTTAATGGGAAGGGTTTTAATTTATATTCCCATTACAGATAATGCTGCTTGATGATTTTAGATAGATGTCATTATTCCTTTGAGTAAGGCTTCATTTATTCCAATGTTTTCTAATGTTTTTATAAGGAATGGGTGTTGTATTTTGTCAGATGCTTTTTCTGCATCTCTTAAAATAATCATGTGGTTTTGTTATTGATATGGGCAATTTTGCTGATGGTTTTCCTGATACTGAACCATCTCTGCATTTCTGGTATAAAACTCACCTGATTGTAGTGTATGATTCTTGTGATATAATGTTGTAATCTCCTTGCTACTACTTTATTTAAAGTTTTTGCATTAATATTCATTAGGGAAATTGGTTTATTCTTTCTTTGTTTTAACTCTTCCTGGTTTAGATATCAGTACCTTATTTGTATCATAAAAATTTTATAAAGATTCCCTTTTCCTCCATTTTTCTAAATAGTTTACATAGTATTAGAGTTAGTTGTTTTTTGAATGCTTATGAATTCATCTGTCCCTGGGGCTTTTTTCTTAGGAAGTTCTTTGATGGTTTGCTGAATTTATCTTTATGGGGTTCTCTGTTGATTTTTAGAATTTCCAATTTAGGGTTTAATTGAACATTTTTATTTTGTTCTTTAGTTTTTTTTTAACTGCATGCCCAATTTATTGATCTACATTTTTATCTCTTTTATTGATATAAGCATTTCTATTTAATTGATGTAAACATTTAGCATCCCATAAATTTTGATATGTTGGCTCATATTTTTGGTTGGGAAAAATTCCTCTACTTCATTAAATATTAATTTTTTCCCCTGGAGGGTTATGTTCAGTTTTGCTAAGTAAATAATTCTTACTTTTTAAACCTAGATTCTTTGCCTTTTGGAATATCAAATTCCATACCTTTGCTTCTTTTAATGTAGAAGCTCCTAGGTCCTGTGTAATCCTAACTGTGGCTCTGCGATACTTGAATTTTTTTGTTTGTTTGTTTGTTTTCTGGCTGCCTGTTCTTTTTTCTTGTCCTGTGAATTCTGAAATTTGACTATAATAGTCCTGGGGCATTTTATTTTGAGCTCTCAGGAGGTGATGGTGGATTCTCTCAATTTCTATTTTTCCTTCTTGCTCAAGGATATTAGGCCAATTTTTCCTGATGATTTCTTGTAATGTGGTGTTGAGGCTCTTTTTTTGATAGTGGCTTTCTAGTATTCTGATAATTTCTTAAATTATCTCTCCTGAATCTTTTTGCTAGTAAGATATTTTAGATTTTCTTCTTTTATTTTTATTTTGTCTTATTGTTTCCTCATGTCTTAAGGTTTCATTAGCTACGGTTTGTTTAATTTTAATTTTTAGGGAGTTCTTCCTTGAGTTTTTGTGTTTCCTTTTCTATTTGGCCAATTCTATACTTTTTTTTGGTTTCTATTTCCATTTCATCCTTTCAGTTGCTTAGGGAGTTGTTTTCTCTGATGCATTTTGTGCTTTCTTTTCCCTTTGGTCTATTGTAGTTTTTAGAGAATTGACTTTAGTGAATTCCCCCTCTTCCCCCGCCCCCCCCCCCAACTGTTGAGTTCTGTCAATATTCTGGGCAAGCTGGCCAGCTGTCCTAGGTTCTATTTGCCTCTGTAAATGCTAGGAAAATGTAATCTTCTTGAGGGCAGGGGCTGCTTTTCATTTTGCCTTTCCTTTTTTTGCCTAATACCTAGCACAAAGCCTTGAATATATAGCAATTCCTTAATAAATGCTTATTGAATTAAATCAGAATACCCCAGATGGAATAGCACAGGGTATCTTCAGGACTACGAACATCATAATTTGAATGTAATAAATGGCACAAATAAGTAAGGAGAAGAAGTAAGACTCAATAACTTTTGAAATCCACATATGTATGGATATATGTATGTATACACATAGACACAAATTCATACCTTGCTATTTTTGAAAACCATGAAAAAAAATGTAGTCTTGCAGATTAGTAAATAAAATAGTTCCAATTGCCCATCAATTTTTTTTTTACTAGTCCTCAGTTTTCATCTCTGCCCCTTTCATTCTCACTTCCTCCTCAGTGTCCAACTCTTTAACAACTCTATACATACTTTATATTTATCTGTAGGGAGGAATGTAACCCTCTCTCTGTATGGCTGGAGCATATCTGCAATTCCCTGTACAACATCATTATAAGTTGATCCAGTAGATATAAAGGATTATAATTAAAAGTGATAGTTAGATAGTTAGATAGATAGATAGATAGATAGATAGATAGATAGATAGATAGTTAGGAGACACCACAGATGTTCTGGGCCACATCATCATACCCACCTCAAAAAGATACTATATACCTACTATGATCCATTATTTTGCTTTTTCTTTGAACTTAAAAAAAGGTGACTGGAGTTTCTTTGACTTTGTTATGGCAATTTTGTTAACCTATTTCTGATTGTTGTTTTTCCTTTCTTTAAAGGTTCTTAGAAGTTATCACAAGTGCTTTGAATACTTACCTTCCAAAAATTTCGTCTTTAAACCTGTTGAGGGCAGTATATTCCTTTTGCATATTGAAACATTTCCCGCAGGATCCTTTTAATCATCTTCTCCAAGATAATATCATCAATGAGTTGCTGTTGCCAGGTATGAAATTATTGTTTGTTGCTGTGAGATATGAGTCTTATAGTAATCGGATTACACCTTTAAAAGTGATCATAACAGTGCTTACAATTTTTGTTGCAGAATGATTAATTTGAGCTAGTTTGATTCAGAGTAGCTATTATTAAATTAATGAATTGGTCTTGAAGTATTGACCAGTAAGTTCACTACTAACTTGCTGAAAAGTCTTTAATGATAAATTTGATGGCTATGTTAAGGTTTCATTAGCAGAGTATTATGAGCACAATCGTTATTCTTTTATTTCTATTTAAATTACAAAAAGCTAAACATTAATTTAAGTGTACTTTGTTCAAGAAGTTTCTATATCAGTGTTGATTTTAAGCTTTTTATTGTGGTATGCATATTATATGAATTATAAAACTTAAAGGTTCATTTATTAATGACCTCTCATGGTAATTGAAATACATCCAACTAGAAAAAGAAACCAAACAATTGTCTTTAAGTTTAAATATAAACAATTCATGAATTTGGTACTTACATTGGTTAAATTACATGGATTTTGAGTCTTCTATTGTACATAAAATGGAGGAAAAATTTTAAATTCTTATTTCTCATTTATACATTTAAAACTTGTGATACCTTTTTGAAGCTTCATTCATAAGATTAAAAAAGTAGGAGGGAACCATGGTGTAAAGGGTTCTAAAAGAGAAGCTGAGAGATTTCTTACCAATATGGTTGCCTGAACAGGAGGCAGTTGACACAATTCCCACATACCTACCCCCCAACAAAACCATGAAGTTTCCACTAGGACAAATTATGTTCAAGAAATCCAATGAATCCACAGAACTGTATGAAAAGCTAATTATAAGTCAATCCAATCTAATCCACATTTATTAAGTCCTTTGTGCCAGGCATTGTGTTATGCATTGGAGAAGATATACTTTAAAAAAAAAAAAGACAAGATTACAGTCTAAAGGGGGAGACTGGGCAGCCGAGTAGCTCAGTGAATTGAGAGCCAGGCCTAGAGACGGGAGGTCCTAAGTTCAAATATGGCCTTAGACACTTCCCTCCTGTGTGACTCTGGGCAAGTCACTTGACCCCCATTGCCTAGCCTTTACCACTCTTCTGCCTGTATTGGTTCCAAGACAGAAGGTAAAGGTTCAAAAAAATAAATAAATAAAGGGGGAGACAACACCAATAGACATCCAATGTGAAGGCATTTTGTGCCATATAATTAAAATCAGCAAGAAAGCATGTGCTGACTGGGGTGAACTGAATCCAGTTTCTCCCCTATGAAAAGGAAGGTACTTACATAGATGATAATTCATTGCATAGGAACTCTTTATGTTAAGATCACCAAGAAGTTTGAGTGGGAGAGGTTAGGAGTTACAGGCAAATACTATAAGTAATCTTTGCTAGGAATTTGGCTGTAAAAGGGAGGCAATAGCGTAAGGAGATGGCTGGACTGGATTAAAGTTTTTTTGTGGATGGCAGAGATCTAGACATATTTATTGGCAGAAGAAAAGGAATTAATGGATAAGGAGATCCTGAGGATGAGGTCAAGCAAGTTCCTAGAGGAGAAAGGAGAGCAGAAAATTAAGAAAACAGATGAAAGTTGCTCAGCAGGAAGAGTTACCTATTCATCCAATCGACCTGAACAAAGGAGGATGTGAGTGGGAGATAGTGAAGGATTTTGAAGTGTGGTAGGTTTGAGGAGAAGGCTTATTGTTAAGTACTGGTAGGAGTGTGCCTACTTTTTTGCCTGGACTGCTGCTTCCAGGAACATAAGAAAAGGAGCACTCATTATTGGAAATGATGGCCAGGAATGGGATGTCCACTCGGATAAGCCAAGTTTCAGTTAGGAAGATGGAAAAATTGCAAAGAGAATGATGAATTAGAATTTGTTGAAAAATGAGTGGAGGACCAGAGGGCACAATGCACTTAAGAAGGGCTGATATAGATGGGAATGAGAGTACAATGAAATGATGAGACTTTTCTCCTTAGTAGATACTGATTTTGCATCACAATCAAGGAAAGCAGTGGCATGACCAGCTGAAGAGGTGTCACTTATCTCTGAGGGTCCTGAAATGACTGAATGCTGAGTCAGAGTTGACTCTTTTCTTTCTTTTTCTCTTTAACATTCTTCCAGTGTATATATCTAGCAGTGGTTTCTTTAGGATATTTTAAAACATTTTCTTAGCATGATTCCAAATTGCTTTCAGAATGGTTGGGTCAAACATCAGAGATAGTTGATGAATTTTTTTTCCCCCAGTCAATAATTTCCCTTCTTATTGACATTGCATCAATTTTGTTCCTGCAAAACCTTTTTAAGTTCATATATTTGAAACTATCTGCTCTTTTGGTAACTTAGAGAAGTTACTTTTAAGTGATGAGATCAGAAGTCAGATTTCAGGGTTTTTAAAAGTGAATTGGAGGGATTGAATGAGAATAAGTCACTTTTTCAAGTAGTTTGCCTGAGGAGAGGAAGATACCTGCTTTATGATTTTTTTTCCAATAGTTCTTGTTAAATAAAGAATTCATTCCCAAATAATTTGTTCTTAAGATGAGTTCATTTGTATCTGATTCTTTATTATCTGGTTTGTTTCACTGATCTACTATTCTCTTTAGCCAGTGCCCAATAATTTTGATAGTTATTGCTATTATGTATAATTTGAGGTCTATAAATGCTTTTCCTCTTTGTTTCTCTTTTTTTCACATTCTCTTGAAATTCTAAACTTTTAATTTTTTTCAAATAAATTTCCCTTTGTTTTATAGGTAACAAAAATGAGATGGTTGAGTCCATGCTACATCAGGTGAATGCTTGCTTGGAACTTGAAAATACTACAGACCTTCATTCCAAAACCTTAACATTGAAAAAATGCTCCCCAACCCCATTTCATTCAAATGTGGAGGTTGAAAATGTATTACTAGCACTTTTAGAAAATAAAAGATTATTTTTAAAAGACGTACAGCTGCCACATAATTATCTTGTTGGTAAGTAAATTATTGCTTATATTAATGGTTTTCTCAGGTAGAGCTTATTAACTTGTATTGTTAAACTAATGGCTTCTGTTAGTCAATGGTCTTATAATCTTCCTAATTAAGTTTATTCATTAAATGAATTTTATTTTTTTCCTGGCTATATAAGGCACAACATAACATAGAGAAGATACACATGCCTACTCTTCCACTTTGGATTTTATATTTAATATAAACAAAGCAGAATTCAAAAGGGTGGGAATACATATAGAACAAGAAAATTAAATAATCCTTTATCAGATTTATGAGAGTAACAATAGCTCTTTTTTTTGTAGCCTATTATCACTTTAGAGTTTATAGAGTTCTTTCACACCTCACTGAAACAAAGGAATTCTTGCCTTCTGGCACTAACTTCTAATGTAGTTGCAGCCTGTGGGTTTTTTTAAAGCATCTACATATATACATATTTGAGCTGGTAGTCTGTATTAATAATGCTTGTCCCATAATTTTCTTGTGAATAAAGCATTTCATAATGTAAGAGTACTTGATTTAGTATCAGTTATTGGAAAATGCTGAGGTAAAGTGTAAAGCAAAGTATCAAATGCTTTAATCTTGGCTAGTCTACTTGAGGTTTTTCAAACATATCTGAAGACTAGTCTGAGGTGGGCATGCTTGTTCTTTAAAATCTTTTTATTACTTTTTATATATTTTACCAGAGCTTAACAGTAAATAGGAACTCAACAAATTTATGCTTGTGGTAGATTTTTCTATAACTCTTAGAATAAGCTACCCATGTTTTTGCTTTTTTTAAAAAAATTCTTTCTTCTTTTGTATTTAGTATTCCTTTTCTCCATCTCAGCCCCAGATCCCAACACTTAGCACCTTTATAGAATTGAGAAAGATCATAAATTAAAAAAAATTGTAGATTTTCTCTAGTATTGATTTTTGAAGTAGATTATAATTTCATTTTGGTAAATTCTTGGCAATTTAACATCAATGCTTCTCTTGCAGATTTTGAATTGAGAATGGATTCTAGGAGAAGTCAAATATTTCCAGTTTCTGAAGCAGATGTGTTCAAGGCTGAAGCAGATATTCTCAGGTTACTGGACTATGTTTTTTATTTGCTGTACTCTCAATATTCTTAGATTAATTCCATAATGTCCTACATTATTCGTAGTAATAAAGATAATTCAGCAATCATGGAATTTTAGATTAGAAAAGAACTGTATCTGTTCCAGAAGGTTATAGAGTTAATGACAGAGCCAAGAAAAAAACCCAGATTGCCTGACTGGGTCCAATGCTCTTTCCACTTCATTCTACAAATAATAGTTGAGTGACTACTAGGAACAGGAACTGTGCTCACTAACTGCAATGAGAAATACCCTGAGCTCTTTGAGATTATAAAATAGTCAAGGTGAGTCAGTCAGTCATTAAACATTTAGTAAGAGACTTCTAAGTGCCAGACACAAGGCTAAAAACTTAGGACTCAAATGAAAACAAAGCCCCTGTCCCCAAGGAGCCTGTAGCCACACAGGGAAAGACAGCTTGCAAAAGGAAGCTAAAAGGGGGGATGGTATAGAAGAAAAGGGACTGGGGTGGGGGAGGTCTGAGGTGTGGGTGTGGGGTATTCAGCACAGGAGCATGATAGAGAAAACCCAAGAGTGTAGCCTGGTGGCAAATGGAGAGAAGACTGCTGAGTCCTCTCCTTAAACAGAGTCTGGAGCCCATGGCCCTGTCCTCCCGTCAGAAGGTCCAACCACAGAAGCAGAGAGTAATGGTGAGATGTGAATACTTGGGCATTTTCAGATTTGCAAGATATAACGGGATCAATCAATGAACCGTAGGTAAATCTCTGACACAGAATATAATATGAATGTACCTTAAGAGAAGTATTGCCTAACCATGGAATTCATCACAGAGGGAGGAACTGCTGAGGTCCTTTAGCTCAAGCTGTACTCAAAACAAGAATCTCATTGAGAGCATTCTAGCTTGAAGAGTCATCCAGCCTCTGGTTGAAAATCTTTAGTGCCAGGAAACTCAGTTCCTTAAACTAACCCATCCCATTTTTGGACCATTGCAATTACTCTGAAATTCAGCTGCCTTCCACCCAAGCCCTCACCTCCCTCCTGAGCCAAGCACAGGATGCCTGTTCAGGAGGATTTTTCACGCTGCCTCTAAGTATCAAGGAAATATCACCATTTAGCCTGCTTTTTAAGCTTCAAGTACAAAAAAGTATTTCAAAGCAAATTAGCCAATATTATACTCTAAGACTTTGGGATTAAACAACACAGTAATGTAATTCAAAACAAAACAAACTCTTAGTATCAGTTCTAAGACAGAAGAGTGGCAAGGGCTAGGGGTAAATGACCTGCCCAGGGTCACACAGCTAGTGTATCTGAGGCCAAATTTGAACCCAGGTCCTCTCAACTGTAGATCTGGCACTCTATCCACTGTGTTCCCTAGCTGCCCCTCAATCATGTAATAGTAATGTAATCTTGTTCTGAAAGCTTTTGACCTAACAAACTCATGGACTTATGGAGGTCAGCCCCTTACTAATGTTAGGAATTTCCCATATAACGTCTTGTGACAGGCGATCATCAAGCCTCAGTACGAAGCAGGTGCTTGCTTCCTGATGTAATCCACAGTGCTTTTTGGGAAAACTAATGATTAGCAAATTCTGCCTTAAATTGAGCTAAAATTTATTTTTTTTGTAATTTTCACAATTGGTTCTAGTTAAACATCCTGATTTTTCTTCAGTGTCTCCCTGGATAATAATAATTTCAAGATTCCTCACTCTTCTGTTTGCCTCCTGCACCTGCTCCAGCTATCATTACCCTTCTAGTAAGAGGCACGCACAGTGTCTTAGTGATCTGAGAGAACTGAATCCTCTTCAGGAGCATCTTGCCACATGTACACTGTCTTTGTATGGCTTTGGTAGAAGAAAGATGGATTTTGGTTTTTTGCACATAAAGCAATATTGTCCTGTTTTGGAAGTTAGGAAACCACACCTTATGTTTTTATTGCTTCATACCTAGAACATGGAGTATGTGTGTTTTGGGAGAAGATACACTGATGTCAGAAGACTTTTCCCTTTGAGACATATGTAGACATTAACATCTGGCCAGATTTTTTGCTCTCTTTTCCAGTTGATGTCTCTTTTTCTTGAATGGACTTTCTCTTAAGGAAATCTTCCCTTCTGAGTTCTCACACAGACTTGTTGGCTTTCTTTTTCACTGCATTATTGTAGACTACAAAATATTAAACTAGCATTTATATAGTTATTTGAGGTTTGTAAGACACTTCACAAATATTATTTCATTTTATCCTCACAATAACCCTGGGAGTTAGATGCTCTTATCCCCATTTAAAGTTGAGGAAACAAAGGCAGAGACAAGGGGACTTTCAGAGGGTCACATAAGGAGGATGTGCCCAAGGCAAGATTTGAACTCAGATCTTCCTGCCTCCAGTGCTCTATGCACCTTGCCACCTGGCTGCCACTGGACTAAGAGAAGAATCAGCTGTCAACTGTTAAAGATTAGTAAGAGGAGGAGATAGATTTGGCATTGAGCTGAACATTCCTGTGGGGGCAGAAAAGCCCTCCATAGAATCTTCAAGGTTAGCAAGAGCTCATTCCTAGCGGAAGAGAAGAGGGATGACTGCTTTTATTTCCTTACTGAGCTTCACATTTCAGAATGGAGAACATGAGGGTGATTGATGAAAAGCAAGGCAAAATCAGCCCACCTTTTGTTTTTTTCTTGGCCAAAATCAGACATATTTGCCTTTTCCAAACTCTTCACTGCTGCCTGCTAGTTCATGATAAGGAATTAAAAGGAGGATCATTTAGACATACTCTCAGATTTTCCCAAAGCTTTTGCCATTTTGTCCCCTTGTATTCTGACAGAGATGATCCTTCTAGGAAGGAAGGAAGGAAAATGACATAGAGGAGTATTCAGCATTGTCCATGCTCATGCTTCCCATTCATGGCACAGATCACTGTGCTCTATTCAGGGATTACTTGCCTTTATTTACCCTACCTGCCAAAGTGGACATTCAGACCGAATTTCAGTGATGTGCTGGCACTGTTGTACTCTTCCCTGCTTTTTAAGCTTCCTCTGAAAATCTGCCTTTTCTGGTGAGAGTCAACATCCTTTTTTTTTTAAACCTTTTCTGTCTTAATAATTCTAAGAAGGGCAAAGGCTAGGCAAATAGGGTTAAGTGACTTGTCCAGGGTCACATGGAGTCAGCATTCTTAAAGATTGTCAGGCTCAGAGGGTATATCATTTTATGCAGTACACAGTCTTGCAAAATTTGGTTTAAGTGGAGTTTTTGTAACGTCCATTTTTTCTAATGTTATACATTATAGTTTCAAAAACACTGCTTTCATTTCTATTTCATCTTCATTTGGCTAGAAATCTTCAATTTCTAGTTTCTTCAAACCTCTCATAAAGTTAAAGCATTTTATATTTCAGAAGACTGGTGAATCCTTTTTTTAAATGGAAGAATCCTTTGTATAATCAGCCCTTAACTCATTTAATTCTCTGCATTGAACATTTGGAATGGCGTATAAGCAATATTTCTAAAGTTGAGAACATCTGTAGAATAAAAGACAGTTTGAGGAAAGATAATAGAACAAAGGAAGTGTGGTCTGTAAAAGATATGAACAGATATACTCAGCTTTTTTTTCTATTTAAGTAGAGCAAGTCTCAAAAACATTTATAGAATGACTGTTGTATATATGGTACTATTGTAAGCACTTTAACATAAACTTCCTATACTAAAAAATACCAGTGTCTGAAATCTACCCAAAAGAGATCTTGGTAGTCATCTATTCCAATTTTACCTTAATGTAGAAGACCCGAGTCCCTCCCTTTGTTATTACTAGTTGTATAACCTTGGACAGGTCACTTCCCTTTTGGGCCTCAGTTTCCTCATTTTTACAATAGAGGATTGGACTAGATGGCCTCTGAGATGCCTTCAAGCTCTAAATCTATAACCTTAGGATCTTTAAAGTAACTTTTCTTGTCTTGTTTATTTTGGTTGCAGAGTGGCTTTGCTCTGTGTTTCTAGATCTGCTTTCTGTCTTGGTTCCACTCATCCCAGAGGAAAGCTGGGAATGAAGATGCGTCACTTAAGAGCCCTAGGTTTTCATGTGATCTTGGTAAGAAGAATTCATGAAGTGTTCATCTCTTAAGAATGACAACTGTAATATAATTATAGTATAATAAAATTAGAAGAAAAAATGTCAATGGGGTTTTAAGGGACCTGGGACAGGAACTTTTATGTGTGGAGGCCTGAACCCATTGGGGTTTACTAACTTGTTTTTTGATAACATTGGCTTCTTTTGTAATTCATATTTTAAGTATTTTAAAACACTATTTTGAGAAGGGTTAGCCTGCCAAAGAATTCCACAAAACAGAAAAGGTTAAGAACCCCTATTTTAGATTCACTTCCTGGATTGTTTTTTGTAAAGTAGCCCTTCAGCTGAATGTCTTTTTAGTCTTGTTAAACTCAGTCTCAAACACATGGTAAACAAGTCCATGACCCCCGGAGGTGATAGTAAAGTTTTGTTTTATGAGACAAAATGGGCATCAGTTATGGAGTGCATTTCCCAAAGAAAGCATGATAGCTATGAATGAATGAATGAATGAAAAATTTATTAAGTGTCTACTATTTACAAAACTCTGTGCCAAGTGCTTGGTATACACAGAAAAATAAGAATCCCTGCTCGCAAAGAGCTTCCGTTCTGATGGAAGAGACAATGCCTGTGGAAGGTTTCAGCTGCAAATCAGATAGGAAGGGCCTGCTGTCCTTAGAGTCCAGAGGCAAAGCAGACTGTAAAGTCTCTCCTCATTTTTACTGATGAGATCATTGAAGTTTCTGACATTGAGCCATTTAACAGTGCCAAGGATCTTGGTGGCAGGAACTTTTATATTTTTCGGGTTTTTAGGAGTTGTGATTATAGCACCCAAAGGAGTATTTACCGAGCGGCATCTCCCCAGGAGCTGCTTTCCAGGATGATGGCTGTGGACTCTGGGCTGGAAGCTCTGCCTTTCCCCAGGTTTTTGTGTACATGGTCCTAGGCCATCTCCATTGGGGTCTGAGAAGAAAGGGAGGGAAGGGAGCAGGCATTTATTATGCACCTGTTATGTGCCCATCGCTGTTCCAAGTGGTTAACAGATTGAGGGGAAATGGTGATCAGGGTGGTGTGGCTTGTCTGGTATACGTGCCTCCGATGACTCTTCGGATTCCTTTGTAAAATTTAAATTAGTCTCCAATAATAAAATATTATATTTATGAGTTTTATTAAGGATTATTAGAAATCAAGGAATAAAGAAGATACAAATTAAAAACTATGTGCCCGTGGCTGATTAGCCAATTCAGAATCCCTGAGCTTAGCTTACCACTAACTTCCTACATCATTGCAATTGAAGAGAAGAGAGGGAGGTGTTACTGCCAGTTAAATACCAATTGTGATCTCGCCAACCTGGGGACTCGGGTGAGATTATAGGGAATTCTGGGAAACACCAAGGACTTCTGGGGATTGAAGTCTGGGGTTCAAAATATCCATTTTTACACCTTTAATATCTAAACATTTTAAAGTATCCACACTTAAACTAGTCCTTCTTTCCCCTTTATGTTCTTAAAAAAACAAACAAACAAAAACTCTTTACCTTCCATTTTAGAATCAATCCTGTGTATTGGTTCCAAGACTGAAGAGTGCTAAGTGCTAGGTAATGGAGATTAAGTGACTTGACTAAGGTCACACAGTTAGGACATATCCGAGTCTAAATTCGAACCCAGGACATGCCATCTCTGGGTCTAGCTGTATATTATATATATATGTATATATATATATAATATATTCTTTATATAAACTACCCTTTATTAGAGCATGATAGCCTTGCAGTAACACTGCATTTCTTTGAGAATTTGCCAAGAAGTTTGTAAAGAAGGTTTAGGTTTCATGTTGGTCCCCGATTGAATTTCAGCCTCTTGGTTACTCATGCACCTAGAATAAAGCTAAACCTCAAAACATAGCCTCAAAGAACATTTAAAACAGGGCCCAGATTACATACTACAGTGCATTCGAACATTGTTGAGGTTTGGAGAGGGCTTTGAGGGGCCTCAAGTCTTTGTTAACGTATGAGGGGCACAGCCAGAAAGAATTTAAATGTCAGTGGTTTGGTGTTCATGCTTTAGACATTACTCATGCCTCATGTTCTACCACTAGTCTTTTTGCTACTTAAAAGATATTTAAAATGGGTGGTTTTTAGGAGGAGAGTTTCCCCTAACCTTGGCACTGTTGAGTCACTTTAAAAATGTATCATTTTTGATGATCCAAATATAAATTTTTAGGAAGTAGCTACTGTGTCTTTTTCTCTAAATCAGATGGTTTGTTTGTGTTGTCTTGTTACTGTTTTTGGTAAAAACTGATTTTTGCCTCATTCTCTTGTAAGGTCAATTTCTGGGAGATTAAGCACCTGGATATGAACTCCGCAGTCACATATCTGAAGGCCAAAATTTTCTCACCAGAAGCTTTCCCCAATACCACTGAGTTTGCAGCACAAGATTTAAAATAAAAGAAAGACTTCTTGGGGAATGAGATTCCATTATGAGAAGGAACACATAAGTGGAATATAGTATTGCCTGATTTTTGTTTCTAAATCTACCGCCAAAGGAGTTTCTTCTGAGTTGCTCATTGAAACAGATGATATGATTAGAATTGTGCACTGCTAAAAATTACTGTATCCAACTGGAAGAATTTTAGCTAAGGAATTTTCTTTTAATTAATATAAATAAAAATTTCAAACATTTAAAATATCATTGAAGATGTTTTGTATTTAATGTGCCATAAAAATGCCAGCGTGCATAATTCTTAATTGTGGTTCTGTCTTCCTCCGTTTGATTATGTTAAATTATTCTATTGTGGGGCATGACTAGACTTGGTCAAAAAATCATATAACCTTTTAAAAAATTAAGATTTGGACTATACTTGCTGTTTGAAGTCAACTCTAATTCTTCTCAACAGTTATAAAATATTGGAAACAGATTCCTCCGATCTGCTTCCCAATGGAAACTACTGCTTGGCTTGTCAGTAGCTATTTTAAAGTAACGATGATGATCATCATTGTGATGATGATGATAAAAATAATAGCTAACATTTATATAGCACCTACTTTGCACCAGACATTCTCTCATTTGAACCTCAACATCCCTGGAACAAGGTGCTGTTTTTAGCTCTGTCCACTACACAACCAGCCACCGGTTTCTGTCCTAAAAAGTACTTCTATTGCACTACTAAGTTGTCAAAGGGTTGTAATCTGTTTTACTAGAAGGAATGGCTATACTAGGATGTCTCCCACTGAAAACAAATTATTTGCTTATCTGTATTTGCGCATGTGTAATCCAGCTTAAAAACAAGAATAATTAAAAAAAAAAACCTCTTATTTAGGTTTTTTTCAAGGAATCTCATAATGGACTCTCAGTACTTAAAAGTTGGAGTTGTCAACTCTTACCCCAGTTTTTTGGGTAAAAAAGATCATCAATCCAAACAGTTTTTAAGAGGCAGAAGATTAAATGACTTACCTGGGTCATGCATCTAAAGCAGGGTTTAAACACAAATTTTCCTGATTTCAAGTCCAGCACTGTCTCTTGTCATTGTGACCCATGTGTAAAGAAGAAGATGTGACTGAAAATGGAAGCACAGCCATAGAATGTTAGTCTAAGAGATGAGAAGGTGGGTTCTGTACCCCAGAGAGGGTGCCATTATTTCAGTGTCATCTACAACTCTACTCTCCTTTGCTCCAGATAGCTAACTGGTTGCTAAATCTTGTTATGTCTGAACAGTTTCTCTTCCATCTTTCCTTGACTCTTGGCCTGTGCACACAGCCATTTTCCAAGGTCAAACCCTCTTTGCCTTTTGCTTGGACTATTGCATTAGCCTCCTAGTTGGGCTTCCTTAGTCCACCCCTCCCCATTCTACCCACAGCTGCCAAAATAATTTCCCTAAAGGACAGGTTTGATCATGTCACTAACCCTCAAACTACATTGACTCCCTATTGATTTATCAAAGGTTATTTCATCTTTGTCTCATCAAATTTTATCTTGGGCAACACAAATTGCATAAACTGGAGCAAGGTACCTAACTTCTCTTGAGTTTCATCTGAAAAATGGGGATAAGAGCACCTATTTCATAGGGTGGTTGTAAGGATCAAACGAGATGCTAAAAGTCAATACATTGTAAGCCCTAAAGCTAATTATTGTGATTATTGTCTCTAATTTCAATTTTAACAAAAAATAACAAGTTTTACAATGTATATTTATTAGTAGAATAGTAAATATATATAATTTATGAATTAAGTAATTCTATGAGTTTTAGGGAATACACACTCAAACATTTTTTACTGAGGGGGGCACATGATCAAAATAATTTGGAGACTTGCCCTTTAAAGCACTGTTATTGGTTCTGTGAATTTATCCATCAATTTTAGAAAGTACAATGCGTGTTTTCAGCATTAAAATAAATCCATTTATGTAAAATGTGGTTGGTGATGGGGGATATGAAAGTAAAGCTGTTAAAAGTTTCAAATGAAGATTAGACAATAAAAACCAGTGCCTTCAGTTTCTAAGGTTCATGAAAGCCCAGAATTCCTTTTCCATCCTTTGTTTACCTCTACTTGAATCAAAGCTGTTTTCCCCAAGTATCAGGGCAGTGATTATGATTTGAATGTGGCATCTGGCCATCCTTATCTTACTAGTAAAATCCTTTCCAGAGAATGAAGGTTGAACCCTTATGTTTTTTCTTATATACTTATATACTCCTTCCCCACCTACTGCATGACTGAGACTCACCTAAGAATCCAGCTAACTGGGATCCCAGTGTGAAGGTGCTACAAAGTACCTTGGTACCACAGGAAGCTGAGGACTCTGACCTGGCAGCTGGTAGGGAGGTGGCTGGCAAAAAGGAGTAGAGAAGAGGATGAGGGTAACTACCTTCAGCCTCTACACCTTCACTTTCACCTTTAGTTTCTGCTGGCAACTATGAAAGATCTGGCCTCAGGGCTCATTAATACAACAGTCCAGCTTCATCAGCCTAATCTAGTCAATCAGCAGAGGAGAAAAGAAGAAGCCCCTTTAGTACATAATAGCCCAAACCCATAGATCCAGCAAATAAACAAGAGGAGCAAGATTATAGCCAATGGGGGGGGGGGGGGTGAGGGGAAAGAAGGAAAAAAAATGAGTAAACAACAGAAAAAGAAAAAAATTACAATCGTCAGCTTCTTTCCTGGTAATGAACAAAAAACAAAGGGAACAGAGGAGGACCAAGGAATACCAAGCAAAAACTCAGGAACTCCAAGGATTTGGACACAGACTTTGGAAGAACTCACAACACAATTCAAAAAAAGTTAAGAGAGGCTGAAGACAATTGGGAAAAGAACTTAGAAAGCAAAATAGGTCATCTGGAAACAAAGGCACATGAACTAATACAAAAAAAAAATAGTTTCTTTAAAGCCAGAACTGCCCTGCTTGAAAAGGAGGCAAAGAAAGTAAAAGATGACCTACAAAGAAAAACAGACCCAAAGGAAAAGGATGACCAAAAAGCCAGGGTTGAAATTCAGTCTTCAAAAATTAGAATCCAACAAATAGAAGTAAATAACTTCACAATGCGGCAAGAGTCTATAAAACAAAATAAAAAAGAATGAAAAACTTTAGGAAAATATGAAACACCTCACTAATAAAACAACAGACCTGGAAAATACATCCAGGAGAGACAATTTAAGAATTATTGGACTACTGGAAAATAATGACCAAAGAAAAAGCATGGATATCATTCTACAGGAAATTATCCAAGAAAACTGCCCTGAAATTCTTGAACAAGAGGGAAAGGTGGAGATTGAAAGAATCCACAGATCACCTCTTGCATTAAATCCCCAGTTGACAATGCCCAGCAATGTTATAGCTAAGTTCAAGAACTTACAGATCAAGGAAAAGATACTACATACTGCTAGAAAGAAACAATTCAAATATCATGGAGCCATAATTAGGATAACACAGGGCCTGGCTACATCCACAAGATTTATCTACAAGAAACACACTTGAGGCAGGTAGACATACACAGAATAAAGGTAAGAGGATGGAGCATAGTTTCCTGGGCTGCAAATGAGATAAAGAAGGCAGGAATAGCAATTATGATCTCAGATAAAGCTAATGCAAAAATAGATCTCATTAAAAAAGATATGAAAGGAAATTACATATTGATGAAAGGCAGTATAAATAATGAAAAAATATCAGTACTCAACAAATATGCACCAAATGGTACAGCATTCAGATTTCTAAAGGAGAAACTAAACATATTAAGGAGGAATTAGTTAGTAAAACCATACTTGTGGGGGACTTTAACCTTCCTCTATCAGAACTAGATAAATTGAACCAAAAAAGAAATTAGAAAGAAGTAAGGGAAGTGAATGAAATGTTAGAAAAATCAGAGCTAATAGATAACTGGAGAAAAATACATAGAGATAAAAAGGAATATACCTTCTTTTCAGCAGCACATAGCATATATACAAAGACTGACCATATACTAGGGCATAAAAACATTGCAAACAAGTGTATAAAAGTGGAAATACTAAATGCAATTTTTCCAGACCACAATGCAATAAAAATCATAATCAATAAGGGCTCATGGAAAGGCAGATTTAAAATTATTTGGAAACTAAATAATCTAATTCTTCAAAACTGATGGGTCAAAGAACAAATCAAAGAAAAAATTCCTGATTTCATTGAAGAGAATGACAACAAAGAAATAACTTATCACAATTTATGGGATACAAGCCAAAGCAGTACTCGGGGAAAACTTATATTCTTGAGTGTTTATATCAACAAATCAGAGAGAGAAGAGATGAATGAATTGAGCATGCAACTTAAAAAAAAAACTAGAAAGAGAACAAATTAAGAATACTCAGATAAAAAGTAAATTGGAAATCATAAAAATTAGAGGAGAAATTAATAAAATGGAAAGTTCTTAAAGAATTATTGAGCTAATAAATAAGACTAGGAGTTGGAACTTCGAAAAAACAAAATAAAGTACTGGTTAATCTAACAGAAAAAAAAGAAAAGAAAATTAACAGTATCAAAGATGAAATGGGCAACCTCATCTCTGATCAAGAGGCAATTAAGGTAATTATGAAGAACTATTTTGCCCAATTATATGACAATAAATATGACAATCTAGGTGAAATGGGTGAATATTTGCAAAAATATAAATTGCCTAGATTAACAAAAGAGAAAATAAAATACTTAACCAATCCCATCTTAAAAAAAAATTGAAAAAACTCAAGGAACTCCCTAAGAAAAAATCCCCAGGGCCAGATGGATTCACAAGTGAATTCTATCAAATTCCCAATACTATACAAAGTATTTGACAAAATAAGCAAAGAAGGAGTTTTACCAAATTCCTTTTATGACATAAATATGGTACTGATTTCAAAGCCAGGTAGATAAAAAAATCACAAGGATTATTCACTATGATCAGGTTATTTTTATACCAGGAATTCAAGGATGGTATAATATTAGGAAAACTATCCATATAATTGACCATATCAACAACCAAACCAACAGAAATCACATGATTAAAACACAATAGATGCAGAAAAAACCTTTGACAAAATACAATACCCATTCCTATTGAAAACACTAGAAAGTATAGGAATAGAAGGGCCTAAAAATAATAAACAGTATACATTTAAAACTATCAGAAAGCATCATCTTCAATTAGAAAGCTTCCCAATAAAATCAGGAGTGAAGCAAGAATGCCCATTATCACCTCTATTATTTAACATTGTACTAGAAACATGAGCAGTAGCAATTAGAGAAGAAAAAGAGATAGAAAGGGTTTTTAAAGTAGGTAACTCTTTGCAGATGATATGATAATCTAAAGAATCCTAGAGAATTAACCAAAAAGCTAGTCGAAATAATCAACAACTTTAGCAAAGTTGCAGAATACAAAATAAAGTCACATAAATCATCAGCATTTCTATACAATTCCAATACAATTCAGCAGTGAGTTAGAAACAGAAACTCCATTTAAAATCACTCTAGACAATATAAAATAGTTAGGAATCTACCTGCAAAAACCAACACAGGAATTACATGAATACAACTACAAAACACTTTCCACATAATTAAAACTAGATCTAAACAATTGGAAAAACATTAATTTTGAGGTAATATAAAAAAATGACAATACTACCCAAATTAATTTACTTACTCAGTGCCATACCTATCAAACTACCAAGAAACTTTTTTAATGAATTAGAAAAAATTAAAACAGAGTTTATTTGGAAGAACAAAAGATCAAGAATATCAAAGGAACTAATGAAAAAAAAATGTGAAGGATGGGGGGGCCTAGCAGTACCAGATCTTAAACTGTGCTATAAAACAGTGATCTTCAAAACTGACTAAGAGACAGAAGGATCAATGGAATAGATTTGGGGTAAATGATCTTAGCAAGAGAGTGTACAATAAGCCCAAGGATACCAGATTTTGGGATAAGAACCCACTATTTACAAAAACTGCTGGGAAACTTGAAAAACAGTATGGGGGAGATTAGGTTTAAATCAATAGTTCACACCCTATATAACATGATGAATTCAGAATGGGTAAATGACTTCAATATAACAAAGGAAATTATAAGTAAATTAGATGAACATAGAATAGCATACTTGTTAGATATATGGTAAAGGAAAGAATTTAAGACCAAGCAAGAGATAGAGAATATTACAAAATGTAAAATGAATAAATTTGATTATATTAAAAGGTTTTTGTACAAACAAAACCAATGCAACCAAAATTATAAGGGAAGCAACAAATTGGGGGAAATATAACAAAAACCTCTGACAAAGATCTAAATTTCTCAAATTTATAAGGAGCTAAATCAATCATACAAAAAAAGTCCAGCCATTCCCCATTTGATAAATGGCCAAGTGATATGAATAGGTAGTTTTCATATGATGAAATAAAAACTATCAATAAGCATGTGGAAAAGTATTTTAAATCTCTCATAACTAGAGAAATGCAAATCAAAACAACTCAGAGATACCACCTAACACCTAACAGATGTAATATTTATTGGGAAAGATGAGGAGATTGGAAAAACGGGGGATAAGGAAGGTTGTAGCAGGGAATGGAGGAGTTTAAGAAGGAAGTGCTGGTCACAAGACCCAACTGCCACTCCCAGTTGCCCTTCCCCCACCAACTGTTAGTCTTGTTTCCTTTCCACACAGATTGGCTAAAATGACATCAAAGTAATAAATATTGGAGGGGATATGACAAAATTGGGATACTAATGCATTATTGGTGGAGTTGTAAATTGATCCAATCATTCTGAAAAGCAATTTGGAATTATGTCCAAAAGGGCTTTCAAAGACTGCACTGCTGGGTTTGTACCCCAAAGAGATAAGAGGGGATAATATGTGTACAAAAATATTTATAGCTTCTTTTTGTGGTGGCAAAAAATTGAAAAATGAGAGAATGCCTTTTGATTGGGGAATGGCTGAACAAATTGTGGTGTCTGATGGTGATGTATTCAAATACTATTGTGCTCAAAGGAGTAGTAAACTGGAGGAATTCCATGTGAACTGGAATGACCTCCAGGAAGTGATGCAGAGTGAAAGGAGCAGAACCAGGAGAACATTGTACACAGAGACTGAGACACTGTGGCACAATCAAACATAATGAATTTCTCTATTAACAGCAATGCAATGACCCAGGACAATCCTGAGGGACTTATGAGAAAGATGCAATCCACATTCGGAGAAAAAACTGTGGGAGTAGAACGTAAAAGAAAAACATATGATTGATCACATGACTTGATGGGGATATGATTGGTGATGCTGACTTTAAATGATCACTCTATTGTAGATATTGATAATATGGAAATAGGTTTTGATAAACATTACATGAAAAACCCAGTGGAATTGCCCATCAGCTCTAGGAGCAGGAAGGGAGGAAGGTAGGGAAAGAACATGAATCATGGAAAATATTCTAAATTGATTAATTAAATTAAAAAATTAAAAAAATTAAATTCCTTAATAGTGCAGATTATCTTTTTTATTTGTGTCCTCAGTTCTAAATGCAGGTTCTGTACACAGTAGGCACTTACATATTTTATTTATTAAAAAAAGAAAAAAGAAAAAGGCACATATGAAAGATGTGAGGGTAGAAACAAGATTTTATAACTGAATGGATAGGTGTTATGAAAATGAAGAATAGAGAATAATTACAAGGTCATGAACTTGAGAGATTAGAAGAAAAATGGAACTTTTGACAAAGATGGAAGATTAGAAGAGGGGAGGATTTAGGAAAGAAAATGAGCTTATTTTCAGTCATTGAGTTTAAGACATCTTTGGGACATCTGTTTGAAATGTCCAGGAGGCAATTATTGATTCAGAATTGGAATTTAGGAGAGCGACTAGGGCTGGTTCTATAGATCTTGGGGCCATTTTCATAGGGGTGATAATTAAACCTATGGGAACTGATGAGATTTTAGAAAGATAATATAGAAGGAAAAGAGAGAAGAGCCCAAGAAAAAGCCTTGGGGAACACCTCTGGTTAAGAGGTGTGATGTGAATGATGAGCCAGACAAAAAGACAAAAAGAAGGAGTAGTCAGACAAAATCCTTTGCATCTATTTATATAGTCATGATTTTTGTTGTTATTAATATAGTCTATTTTATTAATAATTTCCCCAACATTAAATCAACTTAAACCCAATATGTGAATTTTTTTGTACGATGCTATAGTCTCCTTGCTAATATTTTATTTACAATTTTGGTCTACAGACCATTTTTCTATTTTGATGTTTAATTGGATTTTAAAATTTGTTGCTATTTTTTTTAAACCCTTACCTTCCATCTTAGAATCAATACCATATATTGGTACCAAGGCAAAAGAGCAATAAGGACTAGGCAATAGGGGTCATAAAGCTAGGAAGTATCTGAATTCAGATTTTAAAATCTGTACTTCCCATTTCTAAACCTGGTTCTCAGTCTTCTGAGTCACCTAATGGCCCTCAGATTTTGTTTTATTTTTTTATGTTAACAATTCATCCATCTATTCTTTTTTTCTTTTGTTGCTGAAAGTGTTTAGTAATACAATTTCCCCCTAATGACTGATTTGGCTACATGCCGAATATTTTCGTATGTTGTCTCATTGCTATGATGTTTAATGAAATGACCTATTTGTTTCTATGATTTGTTCTTTTACTTACCCGTTCTTTAGGGTTATTGTTAGTCTTGAATTAATTTTATTTCTTTAGTGGACCTTTGCTTAATATATTTTATTACATTCTGGATTGTAAAATATTTGTTTGATATTTTTGTTTTTAAGGTTTTTATGCTCTAACACATATATACTCATACACATATATATACAGCTAGATGCATATGCATATATATATATATATAAACTATTTTTATACACCAATAAATATCAGAACTTTGTCCTTTCTAAATTCTCTAAAATTTCATTCTGGTTCTCAACTTTTTTCTTATTTATTTTTTAATTAGATTTACCTAGGTCTAAAAAAAGATTACATTGTGGTCCCCCCTGCCCCCCCTCACTGTGACAGTTTTACTTTGTATTTTGCTGTGTAATTCATTTTAAACTTTTCTTTAAGTATTTCAATATTTAGTCATGGAGTACATATTTAATATTTATATTAATTCTCTCTGAATTCATTGTGAATAATAATAGGCTTCCTCTTTATTTCTTTAATCAAGTCTATTTTGGTTATCATCTTTTCTGAAATCATGATTGCTATCATTATCTTTTTTAATTTTAGCTGAAGTATAATTTGTTTTACTCTAGCCCTTTATTTTAACTGCCTGAATTTTAAAACAGAACAAAGAGGACTAGCTAGGTGGCTCAGTGAATAGAGCACCAGGCCTAGAGGCTAGAAGTCTTGGGTTTAAATCTGACCTCAAATACTTCCTAACTCTGTGACCCTGAGTAAGTCACTTAACCCCCATTGCTTTTCCTTTATTGCTCTTCTGCCCTGGAACCAATACATAGAATCAATTCTAAGAGAGAAAGTAAGAGTGAAAAAACAAAACAAAAATTTCTTATAACCATTAAAGAAACTATGGGTTTATTTCTATAAAAGATGTACCCAATTTTAAATATACATATTTCCATCCTTGAACTGTGCCAATAAAAACAAGGTGCTATTAATTAGTCCACAAGAACATACCAAGCGTTTCCATTTTTATATCTTTCTAAATCTTATAGTTAATGCTATGCCAGTGAATAGCCTTACCAAACTTCCTAATCATCTCCAAGTGAAATCCAAGGTATATATTTGAAATAAATATGTTACAGAAAGAAAATCAGGTGGAGAAGTGGAGAAGAGGAATCATGGAAAAGTGAAATAATTGGTCATTTTAGGTTGGCCTTATCTTATACCCTACAGTGTTTTATTAAATGGTAAGAGATAAATGGTAAGGTTAAGCATAAATAATGAATTATTTTATACTTGACCTAGCCAGTTTTATTAATATAAACAAGTCAGTTAAGTATTAATTTCTATTAATTTTTATCTGTTAATTTCTACCATAACACATTAACTGAAAAACATTTTAGCAGTTTATATGAATTGGCCAACCTAGTTGCTCATGTCTACCTAATGCATTCTATTTAAATGAGCAAATTACAAGTTTTAAAATGAACAATGGTCTCTAAGTAGTATTAAAATATATACCCTAAACAGTAATTATTTGTATATAAAGCTTATTTTATACCTAAAATATTTTAACAATTAAATATTATTATATTCTATAGCAATGTATTAAATAATTAAAATATTTCATTTATGTATAAAACTTCTAATATTATGCAGAGCTATGCTATATGTTCTGAAACCCAATGAAATTTACTTGAGGTTACTGGTAATCCTTTTTAAAGAAATTTAAGAAATTTTATTTAAAAATTTTTTTTCATGTTTCATTTTCTTCCCCCCCCTTTTCCCTCCCCCCTGCAAGAGCTGACAAGCAGTTCTATTGGGTTGTACAAATGTTATCACTTGATACTGTAAAAGTTAAATTAAATCTCAATAATAAAAATATTACATTTTAAGAGATTTATTAATGATCATTAGAAATTAAGGAATAAAGAAGATACAAAATAAAAACCTCATGCCCATGGCTGATTAGCCAATTCAAACACTCACCTTACCACCACCAAGCTCAGGATAAGAAGTAAAAATGTGGGACCTTCCCTGTCCTTGCCTAATATCCCCTATCTACAGGAAGTAAGTAATGACAAGAAGTCAGTGGGCTCCTGGAAAATGTAGTTCTTTACTGGGTAACAGATTTTCAATTATACATTCCCCTCCCCCCCCCCCCCCGAGATCCATGGAAAACTGATCTCTCCATGGAAAACTGATCTCTCCAATGGATCTTGTAAACATAATCAACTTTGAAATTACAATAATTTGAGGATAAGAGGAAAAGAGAACAAAAACAATGATTGCTAGGCTCATTGACAAAAAGCCAGTTAGGAGACAGTCCCCTTTGGCATAAGAGTATACATATAAAACAAATACATTCAACCCTACACAGTTCAAATCACCACATCCCAAAGTTCACTCTGGATCTTCTGGTGCAGCTTGAGGTCTGTGGAGGCATCTTCATGGTACCTTCTCCAAACAGTTCACTTTCTGGATTTGGAGAGGTAGCATGTTTCTTAATCTAAAATTACTCTCAAAAAGAATTTAAACTTTGCAATTTAGAATAATTGTACATTCTCTATTGAAGAGGGTGTTGAAAAATATAAGGATCTCTTAGGAATGCATGGGTGAGTTATAAGGGGTATGAATCAATTGGCAAGAGAAACTAAAAACATAAAAAAAATCCAAATAAAAAAAGATAATTTCTGGATGAAATATAGACTATCAAAGTCTTATGTGTAACAATTCTAAGTAAAGGAAAAATAAATCTATAATAGGTCCTTGAATTAGGGCCCAATTAAAATGATTTAAGCAATTATGCACTTACCCAATCAGTAGTCAGGACTATAGAAAGTTTGCCACACCATGAAAGACAGAAAAGGGACTAGATTATAGGAGCCTGGTAGGTGCCAAATTTGAGATACTTCGTAGAATGTGGGAAAAGGAAGACCTGCCTTTGACATGTGTCAAAACAGCCACAACCTTGAACCCCAAACAAGTTTAAGTTCTCTTGTCTTGGCTCAAAATTTCATCAATCCCATTGGGATTGGTTGGTTTCTTTGACCTGGTGCTTGATTAGCACTATGCAGTTTAGCTTTGTGCTTCTTTGACACTGTGCAATGACTCTTTTTGTATTCCTGTCTCCTGGAATCAGACAGAATCATTAAGCAAAGTCCCATAAAAATTATTTTTAAAACAATCAATGGCATATTTTTTATAGTCTAAAGCTTTTTGTGTATGCATTGACATTATAGCAAATATATCTTAAACTTATATTACTGCAAATTCAAAAAAAGTTAAAGAAAATCTCAATACTGATGACATGTGCTTCAAATACAAAAATGAGAGAAAAACTGAAATAGTATATTGCACATGCAAGCAAAAACAATAATAAAAGAGTTTTAAAATTAAAAAATATATAGTTTATAATCATTGACACACTGTGTCAGCTAAGGAAATGTAGAATACAAAGGTTTCTCATGAAAAAAATGAGATCCATTTCCTTTTTCAAATCATGGCCAGATCCACTGTGAGTGCAAAGCAAATAATTTTCACAAAGTAACAGTTTTTTAAAAATAAAGAACAGTAGTAGAGCATGTAATGCACAGTCAAAAGATATCAACATCCCCCAAATTATAATAGTCCATTTAATGACAATAGCAAACAAACCCATTATCATATTTCATATAAGTTGCTATATGACAAAAAAACAACCTATGAACTGATGGATATTTGTCATAATTTTTACAGATGTCGCAAATCTTTCAACCTTGGCAAATATATTTTTAAACAAGGTAAAACTTATTTGGGTCTAGAACATCACCAAGAAATCTAGATTGTTCTGGTGGAAGTAAATTAAACTGAAGAGGTTTTACAGGAGCTCTTTTTTCGGCTTCTTAGTTTGTAGAAACACCTTGGTAGGAACATTTCTTTGTTTCTCTACCTTTAGTACAGCATTCTTCAAAATATAAATATTAAGAGCAACTTCTGGTCAAGATGGCGGCTTAGAGAAAGCTAAAGTCCAGACCTCCTGAAACCCTTCCTTAATGATCTCAAACTGAATGCTCCTAGGGCACCGAAATTCAAAAGGATCAACAGCATAGACCCCGGGAGTCCTCCTCCTGGACCTGGACCTGGATCAAAAGGTACTCCCCCCCACCAAAAGCCAGAAGCCTAGAGCATTTGGACCTAAGGGGTAGGCAGAAGGAAGGTCCTAGGACCCATCCCCCCCAACCCAGAGCGCCGAGTCCGAGTCTGAGGCAGCAGAGGCAACCTCAGAGCCCCACAGCCTGCTATTCCGAAGGCCACATCCTGAAAACAACCTAACCCAGTCGAGGGGGCACCCAGACAGCAGGGAAACAGAGAGGGATGGGGGAGCTCATAACCCCCTAGGAGGAGCCCTCGGAGCTCGGGGAAGCCGCGGCCCCTCCCTCTCAGAGATCAGGGTCGTCTGGAACAACAGTAAACCTCAGGGCTGCCAAAAGGGCCTTAGGAGCCGGCTATTCTGAAGGCCACATCCTGAAAACAACTTGACCCAGTCGAGGGGGCACCCAGACAGCAGGGAAACAGAGAGAGAGGGGGGAGCTTGTAACCCCCTGACTGGATCCTTCCATCGGAGTCTCACAAAAAAAGTCCCTGCCTCAAGGCATACTAAATTCAACCCAGGGAAAGCTAATCTCATTAGGAGCCCTTGGAGCTCCAGGAAGCCATGCCCCCCCCCCCCTTGCAGAGTGCAGGCTCTGGCCAGCTAAGGCACAGGAACAAGGGCCAAGCCAGGCTTAGAGAGTGGAAGTAAGGCAAAGGAGAAGCATCAGGAGGGTGCCGAGGGGAGGAGGGCAGTAACAGGGACACACCAGCAATTCCTGGCTTCCCAGGAAGACAGAACAACAACTGCATAGAATGGACAATCTGCCTAGGGCTAAAACCTCTGAACACCAGACAGAGATAAGAAAAGCTAGTCCTCCCCACTCAGATAGAGATGGCAAACTCCATAGAAGCACAAAAGTCCCAAAATTAAAAAAAAAAAAAACAAGAAGAAGGGGGCAACTTTGGACACATTTTATGGAGCAAAAATACAAAACACAGAGGAGATAGAAGAGGAAACACAAGCAAATGCTCCAAAACCTTCCAAAGGAAATGGAAACTCTCCACAAACCCATGAAGAATTTGAATCTGAAATGATAAAAAAGATGGAAGCCTTCTGGGAGGAAAAGTGGGAAATTATGCAAAAGAAATTCAAGCATCTACAAAACCAGTTTGACCAAACTGAAAAGGAAAACCAGGCTTTAAAGCAAGAACTAATAAAGCAAAGCCAAAAGACCAAGAAATTAGAAGAGAACATAAAATATCTCACTGACAAAGTGACAGATTTGGAAAATAGAGGGAGAAGAGATAATTTAAGAATAATTGGACTTCCAGAAAAGCCAGAAATAAACAGCAAACTCGACATTGTAATACAAGAGATACTCAAAGAAAATTGCCCAGAGATTCTAGAACAAGGGGGCAATACAGCCACTGACAGAACTCACAGAACACCCTCCACACTAAACCCCCAAAAGACAACTCCCAGGAATGTAATTGCCAAATTCCAAAACTCTCAAACAAAAGAAACAATCCTACAAGAAGCCAGAAAAAGACAATTTAGATATAAAGGAATGCCAATCAGGGTCACACAAGACCTTGCAAGTTCTACTCTGAATGATCATAAGGCATGGAACATGATCTTCAGAAAGGCAAGAGAGCTGGGTCTTCAACCAAGAATCAGCTACCCAGCAAAACTGACTGTATACTTCCAAGGGAAAGTATGGGCATTCAACAAAATAGAAGACTTCCAACTTTTTGCAAAGAAAAGACCAGAGCTCTGTGGAAAGTGTGATACCGAAAAACAAAGAGCAAGGAATACCTGAAAAGGTAAATATTAAGGAAAGGGGGAAAATGTTATCTTCTTCTTTTACTCAAACTCTCTTCTATAAGGACTATATTTATATCAATCTATGTATACTAACATGTAGGGAAAATGTAATGTGTAAATAGGGGGAAAAGAAAGGCCAAATAGAATAATCTTTCTCACACAAAGATTCACATGGGAAGGGGAGGGGAAGGAAACTCTTATAAGAAGGAGAGGAAGAGAGTTTTTACTTAAACCTTACTCTCAGGGAAATCAGCTCTGAGAGGGAAAAACATCCAGATCAATTGGGATCTTGAATTCTATCTTACCCAACAAGGGTAGGGAGAAGTGAAAACCAATGGGGGCAGGGGGAGAGGGAAAACAAAAGGGGAGGGAAAGAGAGGGGGAGAAGGGGAGGGAACAAAAAGGGAGGGACTAAAAAGGGAAACATATCAAGGGAGGGGACAATGGGGACTGATTTAAAGTAAATCACTGGACTAAAAGGTAGAGCCGAAGAAGAAAAGGTTAGAACCAGGGAAGGATATCAAAATGCTAGGGAGTCCACAAATGACAGTCATAACTTTGAACATGAATGGGATGAACTCACCCATAAAATGTAGACGAATAGCAGAATGGATTAGAATCCAAAACCCTACCATATGTTGTCTTCAGGAAACACACATGAGGTGGGTTGACTCCTACAAGGTCAGAATTAAAAGATGGAATAAGACGTTCTGGGCCTCAACTGACAGAAAGAAGGCAGGAGTGGTAAACATGATATCTGATAAAGCCAAAGCAAAAATAGACCTGATCAAAAGGGATAGGGAAGGTAATTATATTTTGTTAAAAGGGACTTTAGATAATGAGGAAATATCACTAATCAGCATGTATGCACCAAATAATATAGCACCCAAATTTCTAATGGAGAAACTAGGAGAATTGAAGGAAGAAATAGACAGTAAAACCATATTAGTGGGAGACTTAAACCAACCATTATCAAATTTAGATAAATTAAATAAAAAAATAAATAAGAAAGAGGTGAAAGAAGTGAATGAAATCTTAGAAAAATTAGAATTAATAGACATATGGAGAAAAATAAATAGGGATAAAAAGGAATATACTTTCTTCTCAGCACCACATGGCACATTCACAAAAATTGACCATACATTAGGTCACAGAAACATAGCACACAAATGCAGAAAAGCAGAAATAATAAATGCAGCCTTCTCAGATCACAAGGCAATAAAAATAATGATCAGTAAAGGTACATGGAAAACCAAATCAAAAACTAATTGGAAATTAAACAATATGATACTCCAAAATCGTTTAGTTAGAGAAGAAATCATAGAAACAATTAATAATTTTATAGAGGAAAATGACAATGGTGAGACATCTTTTCAAACCTTTTGGGATGTAGCCAAAGCGGTAATCAGAGGTAAATTCATATCCCTGAGTGCATATATCAACAAACTAGGGAGAGCAGAGATCAATCAATTGGAAATGCAAAAAAAAACTTGAAAGCGATCAAATTAAAAACCCCCAACAGAAAACCAAACTAGAAATCCTAAAAATTAAGGGAGAAATTAATAAAATAAAAAGTGATAGAACTATTGATTTAATAAATAAGACAAGAAGCTGGTACTTTGAAAAAACCAACAAAATAGACAAAGTACTGGTCAATCTAATTAAAAAAAGGAAGGAAGAAAAGCAAATTAACAGCATCAAAGATGAAAAGGGGGACAGCACCTCTGATGAAGAGGAAATTAAGGCAATCATTAGAAATTACTTTGCCCAATTATATGGCAATAAATACACCAATTTAGGTGATATGGATGAATATATACAAAAATACAAACTGCCTAGACTAACAGAAGAGAAAATAGAATTCTTAAATTATCCCATATCAGAAAATGAAATCCAACAAGCCATCAAATAACTTCCTAAGAAAAAATCCCCAGGGCCAGATGGATTCACCCATGAATTCTATCAAACATTCAGAGAACAGGTAATCCCAATACTATACAAATTATTTGACATAATAAGCAAAGAGGGAGTTCTACCAAAATCCTTTTATGACACAAACATGGTACTGATTCCAAAACCAGGAAGGTCAAAAACAGAAAGAAAATTATAGACCAATCTCCCTAATGAATATAGATGCAAAAATCTTAAATAGGATACTAGCAAAAAGACTCCAGCAAGTGATCAGAAGGATCATCCACCATGATCAAGTAGGATTTATACCAGGGATGCAGGGCTGGTTCAATATTAGGAAAACCATCCACATAATTGACCACATCAACAAGCAAACCAACAAGAATCACATGATTATCTCAATAGATGCAGAAAAAGCCTTTGATAAAATACAACAACCATTCCTATTAAAAACACTAGAAAGCATAGGAATAGAAGGGTCGTTCCTAAAAATAATAAACAGTATATATCTAAAACCATCAGCTAATATCATCTGCAATGGGGATAAACTAGATGCATTCCCAGTAAGATCAGGAGTGAAACAAGGATGCCCATTATCACCTCTACTATTTGACATTGTACTAGAAACACTAGCAGTAGCAATTAGAGAAGAAAAAGAAATTGAAGGCATCAAAATAGGCAAGGAGGAGACCAAGTTATCACTCTTTGCAGATGACATGATGGTCTACTTAAAGAATCCTAGAGATTCAACCAAAAAGCTAATTGAAATATTCAACAACTTTAGCAAAGTTGCAGGATACAATATAAACCCACATAAGTCATCAGCTTTTCTATATATCTCCAACACAGCTCAGCAGCAAAAACTAGAAAGACAAATCCCATTCAAAATCACCTTAGACAAAATAAAATACCTAGGAATCTATCTCCCGAGACAAACACAGGAACTATATGAACACAACTACAAAACTCTCCACACAACTAAAACTAGACTTGAACAATTGGAAAAACATTAACTGCTCATGGATAGGACCAGCCAATATAATAAAAATGACCATCCTATCCAAACTTATTCATCTATTTAGTGCCATACCCATTGAACTCCCAAAATATTTCTTTACTGATTTAGAAAAAAACATAACAAAATTCATTTGGAATAACAAAAGATCAAGGATATCCAGGGAAATAATGAAAAAAAAAACACATATGATGGGGGCCTTGCAGTCCCAGACCTTAAACTATATTACAAAGCAGCAGTCATCAAAACAATTTGGTACTGGCTAAGAAACAGAACAGAAGGTCAGTGGAATAGACTGGGGGAAAGAGACCTCAGCAAGACAGTATACGATAAACCCAAAGATCCCAGTTTTTGGGACAAAAATCCACTATTCGATAAAAACTGCTGGGAAAATTGGAAGACACTATGGGAGAGATTAGGAATAGATCAACACCTCACACCCTACACCAAGATAAATTCAAAATGGGTGAATGACTTAAACATTAAGAAGGAAACCATAAGTAAATTCAGTAAACACAGAATAGTATACATGTCAGACCTTTGGGAGGGGAAAGACTTTAAAACCAAGCAAGACATAGAAAGAATCACAAAATGTAAAATAAATAATTTTTACTACATCAAATTAAAAAGCTTTTGTACAAACAAAACCAATGTAACTAAAATCAGAAGGAAAACAACAAATTGGGAAGAAATCTTCATAGAAAACTCTGACAAAGGTTTAATTACTCAAATTTATAAAGAGCTAAATCAATTGTACAAAAAATCAAGCCATTCTCCAATTGATAAATGGGCAAGGGACATGGATAGGCAGTTCTCAGATAAAGAAATCAAAACTATTAATAAGCACAGGAAGAAGTGTTCTAAATCTCTTATAATCAGAGAGATGCAAATCAAAACAACTCTGAGGTATCACCTCACACCTAGCAGACTGGCTAGCATGATAGCAAAGGAAATTAATGAATGCTGGAGGGGATATGGAAAAGTAGGGACACTAATTCATTGCTGGTGGAGTTGTGAACTGATCCAACCATTCTGGAGGGCAATTTGGAACTATGCCCAAAGGGCGACAAAAGAATGTCTACCCTTTGATCCAGCCATAGTATTGCTGGGTCTGTACCCCAAAGAGATAATGTACAAAAAGACTTGTACAAAAATATTCATAGCTGCACTCTTTGTGGTGGCCAAAAACTGGAAAGTGAGGGGATGCCCATCAATTGGGGAATGGCTGAACAAATTGTGGTATATGTTGGTGATGGAATACTATTGTGCTCAAAGGAATAATAAAGTGGAGGAGTTCCATGGAGACTGGAACAACCTCCAGGAAGTGATGCAGAGCGAGAGGAGCAGAACCAGGAGAACATTGTACACAGAGACTAATACACTGTGGTATAATCGAATGTAATGGACTTCTCCATTATGGTGGTGTAATGTCCCTGAACAATCTGCAGAGATCTAGGAGAAAAAAAACTATTCATAAGCAAAGGATAAACTATGGGATTAGAAACACCGAGGAAAAGCAACTGTCTGACTACAGCGGTTGAGGGGACATGACAGAGGAGAGACTCTAAACGAAACTCTAATGAAAATATTAACAACATGGAAATGGGTTCCAATCAAGAACACATGTGACACCCAGTGGAATCACACGTTGGCTATGGGGGGTGAGGGGTGAGGAAAAGAAAATGATCTTAGTCTTTAATGAATAATGCTTGGAAATGATCAAATAAAATATTATTTAAAAAAAAATATATATAAATATTAAAAAACATACTCATCCATTCAGAAACCACTAATTAATTAAAATTATTTCTGATGACCCCTTAGAATCACAATTAAATTCTGAGCTTATTAAATTTTCTAAAAATTGTTTGCCGGTTGAGTCTATCCATCATCTATGTGACAATTAACAAATGAAAAATGGGGGGAAAAACTCTTTATGGGCTTTTACAATATTTTACAATATTTTGTTCAGTAGCCATAGGGAAAAGGTAACAGAATATATCTAATAGTTAAAATACAGTAGATTAAAATGATTCAGTGTAACAGAACAATATAGAAGATCTTAATATATGAACTTAAAAGAACAACATTGAATCTTAAACAAAACAATCAGAAAAATACAATAAGATCCAGAGACTTTCATTTAAAAAAATGGAGTCTGGGGGCAGCTGGGTGGCTCAGTGGATTGAGAGCCAGTCCTAGAGACGGGAGGTCCTAGGATCAAATCTGGCCTCAGACACTTCCTAGCTGTGTGACCCTGGGCAAATCACTTGACCCCCATTGCCTAGCCCTTACCACTCTTCTGCCTTGGAGCCAACACACAGTATTGACTCCAAGATGGAAGGTAAGGGTTTAAAAAAAAAAAAAAGAGGAGTCTGAAAAGGCTTAAAATTTCACCTCCAGATCCTTTAATGTTCCTTTTTCTAAAATTCAGATCCCTATTGTCAACACTGTGGGATTTTCCCATAGTGAGGGAGAACATGTATTTGAGGAATCTCAAACTGGATGAATTTTAGAGCCTGGGCAGGCCCAAATGCAAAGGGTTGTAGGGAGACGAATTGCTCCCTTGAATTTCAAGCAAGATAATTGATAAGGATCAGTGGTCGAAAGAAAAAACATCCTAAAGCTGGAAGATGTTTGAAATGGGCAATGCACTGCTCTTTCATAGAATACGCCATGCTTATAATCAACTTCCTGTTTGGAAGAGTTACTTCCTCCCCCTCTCCCCCCACCAGGTCCCCTGCCACATGGAGACTGAAGGAAAGAACATCCCAGTTTTTACCAGTTGGTTTGTGATTCCAAAGACACAGAGGCAGCTACCACCAGCCTAGGTCCTGGGGTAGGGGGTGGGTGAGCAATCTGGATTAATAAACTCAAGAGGAAGAAAGTATTAGCAATGCCAGAGTTAGCAGCCAGGAACTAGGAACACAAACATGGGCTCAAACAGATGGGAAAGAGTCCACAATCTTAAAACAGCCAGGCCCATAGGGAGGGCAACCAGGCAAAAAGTAACAATTGAAGAAAAAAGCAGCCGCTCCAAAGAGAGGTCAGAGTTTGTGAGGGTGGTTGGGGTGGGTGAAAAGCCTTGGCAGGAGAAATGTGACTTGAAAAAAAATTATCTAGGCTATCTTAAAAAATTGAGAGGTTATTCTCTGACTAGTGGTTGTCATCAATGTAAAAGTTAAAATTAAATCTCAATAATAAAATATTACATTTTAAGAGATTTATTAATGATCATTAGAAATCACGGAATAAAGAACAAACAAAATAAAGACCATGTTCCCATGGCTGATCAGCCAGTTCAAATGCTCACCTTACTGCCACCAAGCTTGGGACAGGAATTAAAGAGGTGGAACCTTCCATGTCCCTGCCTAATATCCCCTATCTACAGGAAGTACATAATGACAGGAAGTCAGAGGGCTCCTGGGAAATGTAGTTCTTTTTTTTTTTTAGGGTAACATTTTCAATTATATATTACCTATTTCCATATTACTCATTTTTGCTGTAGAATGACCTTTTAAAGCCTAAACCCCATATCACATACCCACATATACATGTGACAAGTGATGCCATGTTTTTCTTTTGCATTTACACTACCACAGTTCTTTCTCTCGATGTGGTTATCGTTTTTTCCCATAAGTCCTTTAGGAGTGTCCTGGTTTGTTGCATTGCTACTAGTAGCAAAGTCCATTACATTGGATTGCTCCATAATGTTTTACTTACTGTGTACAATGTTCTCCTGGTTCTGCTCATTTCCCTTTGCATCAGTTCTTGAAGGTCTTTCCAGTTCATATAGAAATCATCCAGGTCATCATTCCTTATCACAATAGAATTCAATCACTATCAGATACCACAATTTGTTCAGCCATTCCCCAATAGATGGACAACGCTTCATTTTCCAATTTTTTTGCCATCACAAAGACTGCAGTTATGAATTTTTGAACAAGTATTTTTCCTTATTATCTCTTTGGGGTACAAATGTAGCAGTAGTATTGTTACATCAAAACGTGTTAATTCTTTTCAAGCCCTTTGTGCATAATTTCAAACTGCCTTCCAGAATGGTTGTATTAATTTATAACTCCACCAGCAATGCATTATTAAGGACACTGGTAATCCTGATGCTTTCTAGCAATTTAGCATGAAATCTTACCATTTTGAGGAAGGAAAATTTGTCAATGAGAGAGAAAGACTTTGTTCCCCAAATTAAGAGTTCAGTAACCTAAAGCAATGTAGTAATCCCTTGGGTTACTGATATTCCCCTCAGGCAGATTGTATAGGAAACAATAACAAGTAGAAGATTCAGAAGAATGACAAAGGAACATTATTTCAGGATTTGGTCAATTGCTCCCCAACCCCAGGAATGTTCCAGAAGACACCAGTACTTGAAATAGCTCCTGAAACCCAAGGATATCTTTAAAGAACTCCAGGAGAAATGACATTTCCAATAACAAGAAGCCTGTAAAGACACCAAACTAGCCAGAACTCATTCAAAAGCTTTTCATTAGGGGGAAAAATGGGGAGGGGGGAATCCTTTAAGGAAGGAGATAAAAAAATTAAAACTTTATAACAAGAAAAGCTTGAAATACAAAAAGTCCCAAGTGTCATTTCTCTCTTTCTCTCTCTCTCTCTCTCTCTCTCTCTCTCTCTCTCTCTCTCTCTCTCTCTCTCTCTCTCTTAGAAGTAAGGATTATGTATCAAAGAAAAGACAATATAATGACAACACACTTGGCATGAACTCAGAGAGAAAATGATTTCCAAAGCTTATTTTGCATTTAAAAAATTGTCACAGACTTTTCCTTGCTTTTTTTGTTACAACACTAAATTGTAAGCTTTATGAAAGGTGTCTTTGCTTTGAAAAACAAAGGTCTGATAGGATTCATGTTTACCTGCTTTCTTTTTTTAAAAGAGTGATGGTCTTTGTCTTAAAACAATAAACATTTATATGGGAATGATGCAACTTTAACTTAGATGTAATTAAAAAGGAGGCAATGCTGTTGTGGAAAAAATAAATTACTGGTTACATTTGCATCGAAAAGAAGACTGAAAATTTCTAGACAACTGTAAATTCTTTGAGGAAACCAAAGTATCTTATAATCCAAAAGGGGTATGAGGTCATTAAAATGTCCCAACTTCAAATAAAATACTGAATGCCAAGAGTAGATAGAACTTGTATATGTAAAAATAAGGGTTGTAAGCTAGATCATGCTTAGAATGATCTCAAGTGCAAATAAACCAATGGACAGAAAGCCGCTTCATAGGGGACACACATGTCTAGGGCTTTTCTCTCCCCTGAGAGAGAGAAGTGGTGGTGTTCTCAATTGTTTTCCAATAGAGATAAAGTACCTTCCCCCAAAGGCAAAATGTGATTGATGAAAAGGAATAGGATGGACTCTTCAAGAAATTCTGCTAAAAAATTACCCCTTTCTTCATGGCCCTTATTTTCCTTAGACTTAAAGAAATATAAGATTTAGGATGCCAGAAGTAGAATCCCTTGGGTGGTTGGTTTGTTTTAAAGTCTGCTAGATCCAGTTCATTCTGTCAAAACTGCAGCTTCTTTTTCTCTTACAGCTTCTTCAATCTAGGCACTATGGTCCCTGTTGTTGCACATTTCCACATCAAACATTATCTGACCATCTTCTTATGGGGAAGGTCTGTTCATAGTTTGTTTAGCTTGTGTGTGTGTGTGTGTGTGTGTGTGTGTGTGTGTGTGTGTGTGTGTGTGTGTTCTTTATTTGACCAATTCAGATGAAAGCAAGATTCAATTGTCCTCTGTTCCCTGGTCCTTTCCCTTACTTGTATATTCTAATTATGTGAATAATTCCCCCAATCCATCCTTCCTTCCTCCAATTAGTGATTCCTTTCCTCTCCTCCTTTTCCTCTCTTTTAAGATCATCAAAACATTGCAATATCGTTCCCAGGCTTTCTTTCTTATTTGCTTTCTTCTATGACTTCTGATGATGTTAGGAGTTTATGGGTCTACTTATATAGAGTCCCCTTATTAGAATGTAGACCCTTCATCTTTGTTTAAACTCATAATTACTTGCTCAGATTTACTTTTTTATGTTTCCCTTAACTCCTGTATTTGTATTTCAAAGTTTCTACTCAGCTCTGGCAAGAATGTTTTAAAGTTATCTATTTTGTTGAATATCCATTTTCCCTTTACGAGATTGTATCCAGTTTTGCTGGAATAAGATATTATTATTATTTATAAATTAGCATATGTTGCTTTTTTGTACTATCATACTTCTCAGGACTTAAAATCTTACTTTCTGGCTTATTGTAATCTTTTGTCTTTAACATGCAATTTCTAGTCTATTGTGATATTTCAGGTTTTTTTTTCATTTTGAGATTTCTTTCGGGAGGTAATTAGTGGATTCTTTCTATTTTCACTTTGACTTTTAGTTCTAAGAAATATGAGCAGTCTTCTTTCATGATTTCTAGAATATGATGACTAGGAGTAGCTAGGTAGCACAATGGATAGAGTGTCAGTCCTGGAGTTGTTAAGACCTGGGTTCAAATTTGATCTCAGATACTTCCTAGTTGTGTGATCCTGGGCAAGTCACTTATTCCTAATTGCCTAACCCTTATCCTTCTTCTGTCTTAGAATTGATACTTAGAATTAGTAAGGGTTATTCATTAACAGTAATTAAACTCAATGAGTTTAAAAAAAAGAAATGCGATGTCTAGGGTCTTTTTTTTTGTTTTGTTTCTTTAAATTTGTTTAAATTTGGTCAATTTCAAACATTATTTCTTGGTTACAAAAATCATTTTCTATTCCTCCTTCCCCTTCCCCCTCCCCTCCCATAGCTGATCTGCAATTCCACTGGGTATTGCATGTGTCCTTGATCAGAACCCATTTCCATGTTGTTGGTATTTGCACTAGGATGTTCATTTAAAGTCTATATCCCCAATCATATCCCCTTCTATCCATGTCATTGAGCAGTTGTTTTTCTTTGGTGTTTTCACTCCCACAGTTTTTCCTCTGAATGTGGATGGTGTTTTTTTCTCCTGTATCCCTCTGGGTTGTTCAGGATCAATGCATTACCACCAATGGAGGAGTCCATTACATTCGATTGTACCACAGTGTATCAGTCTCTGTGTACAATGTTTTCCTGGTTCTGCTCCTGTCACTCTGCATCACTTCCTGGAGGTTGTTCCAGTCCCCATGGAATTCCTCCACTTTATTATTCCTTTGAGCACAATAGTATTCCATCACCAACATATACTACAATTTGTACAGCCATTCCCCAATTGAAGGGCATCCCCCATTTTCCAATTTTTTGCCACCACAAAGAATATAGTTATGAATATTTTTGTACATGTCTTTTTCCTTATTATCTCTTTGGGGTACAATCCCAGCAGTGGTATGGCTGGATCAAAGGGAAGACAGTCTTTTATCGCCCTTTAGACATAGTTCCAAATTGCCCTCCAGAAGATTATAAGAGATTTAGAACACTTTTTCATGTGCTTATTAATGGTTTTGATTTCTTTGACTAAGAATTGCCTGTTCATGTCCCCTGCCCATTTATCAATTTGAGAATGACTTGATCTTTTGTACAATTGATTTAGTTCTTTGTAAATTTGAGTAATTAAACCTTTGTCAGAGGTTTTTGTTATGAAGATTGTTTCCCAGTTTGTTATTTCCCTTCTGATTTTGGTTACATTGGTTTTGTTTGTACAAAAACTTTTTAATTTTATGTAGTCAAAATTACTGATTTTACATTTTGTGACTCTTTCTAAGTCTTGCTTGGTTTTAAAATCTTTCCCTTCCCAAAGATCTGACATGTATACTCTTCTGTGTTCACCTAATTTACTTATAGTTTCCTTCTTTATGTTCAAGTCACTCACCCATTCTGAGTTTATCTTGGGATAGGGTGTGAGGTGTTGATCCAAACCTAATCTCTCCCACACTGTCTTCCAATTTTCCCAGCAGTTTTTGTTGAATAGTGGTTTTTTGTCCCCAAAGCTGGGCTCTTTGGATTTGTCATAGACTGTTTTGCTGAGGTCCCTTACCCCAAGTCTATTCCATTGATCCTCCTTTCTGTCACTTAGGCAGTACCAAATTGTTTTGATGACCACTGCTTTATAGTATACTTTGAGATCTGGGACTGAAGGGCCACCTTCCTTTCTATTTTTTTCCCATTATTTCCCTGGATATCCTGTATCTTTTGTTCGTCCAAATGAACTTTGTTATGGTTTTTTCTAATTCAGTAAAGAATTTTTTTGGAAGTTCAATGGGTATGGCACTAAATATGTAGATAAGTTTGGGTAGGATGGTAATTTTTATTATGTTAGCTCGTCTTATGCATGAGCAGTTAATGTTTTTCCGATTGCTCAGATCTAGTTTTAATTGTGTGGAAAGTGTTTTGTAATTGTGTTTATATAGTTCCTGTGTTTGTCTCGGGAGATAGATTCCTAAGTATTTTATATTGTCTAGGGTGATTTTGAACGGAATTTCTCTTTCTAGTTCCTGCTGCTGAGATTTGTTGGAAATATACAGAAATAGAAATGCTGATGACTTATGTGGGTTTATTTTGTATCCTGCAACTTTGCTAAAGTTGTTGATTATTTTGACTAGCTTTTTAGTTGATTCTCTAGGATTTTTTAAGTAGACCATAATATCACCTGCAGAGAGTGATAGCTTGGTCTCCTCATTGCCAATTTTAATACCTTAAATTTCTTTTTCTTCTCTAATTGCTACTGCTAGTGTTTCTAGTACAATGTTAAATAATAGAGGTGATAATGGGCATCGTTGTTTCACTCCTGATCTTACTGGGAATGCATCTAGTTTATCCCCATTGCAGATGATATGGCTGATGGTTTTACATAGATACTATTTATTATTTTTAGGAAAGACCCTTCTATTCCTATGCTTTCTAGTGTTTTCAATAGGAATGGGTATTGTATTTTGTCAAAGTCTTTTTCTGTGTCTATTGAGATAATCATGTGGTTTTTGTTGGTTTGCTTGTTGATATGGTCAATTATGTGGATGGTTTTCCCAATATTGAACCATCCTTGAATTCCTGGTATAAATCCTACCTGATCATAGTGAATAACCCTCCTGATCACTTGCTGAAGTCTTGTTGCTAGTATCCTATTTAAGATTTTTGCATCTATATTCATTAGGGATGTTGGTCTATAGTTTTCTTTCTCTGTTTTTGACCTGCCTGGCTTTGGGATCAGTACCATATTTGTGTCGTACAATGAATTTGGTAGAACTCCTTCTTTGCTTATTCTGTTTGTATAATATTGGGATTAGTTGTTCTTTGAATGTCTGATAGAATTCACTTCTGAATTCATCAGGCCCTGGGGATTTTTTCTTAGGAAGTTCTTTGATGGCCTGTTCAATTTCTTTTTTCCAATATGGGATCATTTAAGAATTCTATTTCTTCTTCTGTTAATCTAGGCAATTTATATTTTTGTAAATATTCATCCATATCACCTAGATTGCCATATTTATTGCCATATAGATGGGCAAAATAGTTTTTAATGATTGCCTTAATTTCCTCTTCATTGTAGGTGAGGTTCCCCTTTTCATCTATGTTTTTTGAAAATACCAGCTTCTAGTCTTATTTATTAGTTCAATGGTTCTGTCACTTTCAATTTTATTGATTCCTCCCTTAATTTCTAGGATCTCTAATTTGGTTTTCTTCTAGGGGTTTTTAATTTGTTCACTTTCAAGTTTTTTGATTTACATGTTCAATTCATTAACCGCTGTTCTCCCTAATTTGTTAATATATGAACCCAAGGTTATAAATTTTCCCCTGAATACTGCTTTGGCTGCATCCCATAAGGTTTGAAAGGATGTCTCATCATTTTCATTTATTCAATGAAATTATTAATTGTTTCTATGATTTGTTCTCTAACTGATTTTGGAGAATCATATTATTTAATTTCTAATTAATTTTTGATTTGGCTCTCCATGTACCCTTACTGATCATTATTTTTATTGTCTTGTGATCTGAAAGGATTGCATTTATTATTTCTGCTTTTTTGCATTTGTATGCCACATTTTTATGACCTAGTGTATGGCCAATCTTTGTGAATATACCATGTGCTGCTGAAAAGAATGTGTATTCCTTTTTGTCCCTATTTATTTTTCTCCATATGTCTATTAACCCTAATTTTTCTAAGATTTCATTCACCTCTTTTACCTCTTTCTTATTTATTTTTTGATTTGATTTATCTAAATTTGATAGTGGTAGGTTCAGATCTCCCATTAGTAGAGTTTTACTATCTATTTCCTCCTTCAATTCTCCTAGTTTCTCTATTAGAAATTTGGGTGCTATACCATTTGGTGCATACATGTTGATTAGTGATATTTCCTCATTGTCTATACTCCCTTTTATCAGAATGTATTTACCTCCCCTATCCCTTTTAATCAGGTCTATTTTTACTTTGGCATTGTCAGATATCATAATTGCAACGCCTGCCTTCTTTCCATCAGTTGTGACCCAATAGGTCTTGCTCCAACCTTTAGTTTTGAGCTTGTGAATATCTACCCACCTCAGGTATGTTTCTTGCAGACAACATATAGTAGGATTTTGGATTCTAATCCACTCTCCTATTTGTCTACGTTTTATGGGTGAGTTCATCTCATTTACATTCAAAGTTATGATTGTTACTTGTGATTTCCCTAGCATTTTTATATCCTCTCCTAGTTCTGTCCTTTCTTTTGCTATCACCTTTTAAACCAGTGGTTTACTTTTAATCAATCCCCTTAATCCCCTCCCTTGATATGCTTCCTTTTCTGGTCCCTCCCTTTTTGTTCCCTTCTTATTGTTTTTTTTAGGGTCTGTTAAGTTCCCTCCCCCTTCTCCTACCCTCCCTTTTTGTATTCCCTCCCCCTTACTCCCCTTAGTTTCCCCTCCTCCCTTACCCTGTAGGATAAGATACGATTCAGGATCCCAATGGATCTAGATGCTCTTCCCTCTCTGAGTTGATTTCACTGAGAGTAAGGTTTAAGTATTACCTATTAGCACTCTCTTTCTTATAAGAATATTCTTCCCCTCCCCTTCCCATGTGTATCTTTTTGTGAAAAAGATTATTCTATTTATTTTATTTCTATTTCATCAAGTATCTCTTGGTACCATCATTGATTCCCCTTCCCCACTCTTTTTCTTTTTCTTTTTGTACATATCATCTTCTAGCCCTTAATGCTCCAATCTTTCCCTACAAGTGATTCTTCTAATTACTATAATTATGAATACAATTTTTGAGCTTTACAAATAACATTTCCCCATATGTTAATATGTATAATTTGATCTAATTGTAACCCTTATAGAAGAGGGTTTGAATAATGAAAAAAAAACATTTTCCCCTTTTCCCTTTCTTTCATATTTACCTTTTCATGTTTCTCTTCCTCTTGTGCTTGGATATCAAAATTTCCCCTGAGTTCTGGTCTTTTCTTTACAAATACTTGGAAATCTTCTATTTTGTTGAATGCCCATACTTTCCCCTAGAAGTATATGGTAATTTTTCATGGAATGGTGATTCTTGGTTGAAGAACCAGTTCTCTTGCCTTTCTGAATATCGTGTTCCAGGCCTTGCGTTTCTTCAGTGTGGAAGCTGCCAGATCTTGTGTGATCCTGATTGGTGCTCCTTGGTATTTGAATTATCTCTTTTTGGCATCTTGTAGGATTTTCTCCTTAGTTTGAAAGGTTTGGAATTTGGCAATTACATTCCTGGGAGTTGTCTTTGGGAGATTTAGTGTAGAGGGTGTTTTATGAACTCTTTCAATGTCTATTTTGTCCCCTAGTTCTAGAAAATCAGGGCAGTTTTCTTGGATGATTTTTTGTATTATGATGTCAAAATTTCTGTTTATTTCTGGCTTTTTAGGTAGACCAATGATTCTCAGATTGTCTCTCCTTCCTCTGTTTTCCTGATCTGTCACCTTGTCAGTGAGATATTTTATGTTTTCTTCTAATTTGTCAGTCTTTTGACTTTGCTTTATTAATTCTTGCTGTTTTACAAGATCATTGTTTTCCAGTTGCCTAATTCTGGTCTTTAAAGATTGGTTTTCCTTTTCAGTTTGGTCTATCCTGCCTTTTGAGGCTTCTAGCTGTTTCTCCAATTAGGAGTTCTTGTCACTCAGATTGTTGTATTCTCTTTGCATTATTTCCCATTTTTCATGCCAGAAGGCTTCCATCTTTTTTGATAACCTCCAACTTAAATTCTTTAAGAGCTTGAAGACAATTTCCATTTCTTTTGGAAGGCTTTGGAGCATTTATTTGGGTTTCCTCTTCTGTTATTTTCTCTGTAGTCTGTATTTTTCCTCCATAAAAATTATCCAAAGTCAACCCCTTCTTCTTGCTTTTCTTGGTTTTGGGAAATTGTTCCTAGGCACTGTTTGCCATCTCTATGTTTTTTCTTTCCCTTTCCAGTCAGAAATTTGAGTAAGGAGGGCTGGCTCTCTGTGTATGGAGCTAAGGAGCAAGGCTTTTGCCTGGGGCAAGCTCTCGATTCTCCGCAGCTGCACTACCTTCCAAGGGGCACCCAAGGTCTACGCTCCCCTGCCTTCCGGCATTTCGGGTGTTACTGCTCTCAGGGGTTTGTCCTTGGTGGTCTTCGTCAGCTCCCAAGACCTGTAGGTGCCTTTTGCTCACTCCAGGGGTGCCCTTTGCACACTAGTTGATTATGGCACGCTGGTTCTGAGTGCCCAAGATCTGAGTTCTCCTGCCAGCCTGCCGGGATTTTGGGTGTTACTGCTCTCAGAGGTAAGTCCTTGGCAGTTTTAGTCAGCTCCCCAGACCTAGAGCTGACCCTTGTTCACTCCAGGATTGCCCCTCACTCACTCATTGATTCTGGTGTGTACTGACTTTAACTCTGGCTCTATAGGTATGGTGGGGAAGGGTAGATCAGCTCAAGTTTGGGTGGGAGCTTTTTCTCTCCCTTATAGTGTGGAAATGCCTGAATCCCACGTACCTTCAGTGCTGTGCCCTACTGTAGAGTCCCTCCGATCTTATGCGGATGGTTTTTTTGGGGTCTTTTGAGGTCATCTATATCATTGGGTCTGAGGAGGGGAAGCAAGCCGTGTCTAATCTGCTGCCATGCTTACCCAGAAGCTCTAGGGTCTTTTTAGTAATGGCTTTCAGGTAATCCAGTGATTTGTAAATTATCTCTTGTTAATCCAAGTCAGTTGTTTTTGTATGACATCCTACATTTTCTTCCATTTTTCAGTTTTTTTGATTTTGTTCTAAAATATTTCTTCTTGTGTCATGGTGCCATTAACTGGACTTATTTGGCCCATTTTAATTTTCAGGGGTTTTGTTATTTGGGCAAGGTTTTGTACTTCTTGTGGTAAACTGTTAATTCTGTTCCAAGTCTTTCCACCCTAACTTTCATTTCATTTTTAATTCTTTCCATTTATAGTAATAAAATAATTTTTAAATTCCCCTTAAAAATGAGCACTCTTGCTTCATTTCCTCTAAGAATTCTAGTTAAAATTGCACCAAATGGGTCTTTCTTTTTCATTTCTTTCCCTTTAGATGTTTTTGAATCATTCTTTTCCTCTAGGTTTGTGTTTTGGACATCTCAGTGACAATGATAGCACAAACAATGACAATAACAATATTAACACAAATAATAATAACTTCTATGTAGCACTTTAGGATTTACAAAGCACTATATATTATATCATGCTATGTTGTCAGGTCTTGTCATATAATAAAACCCCCATATCAAATTACTATAATTTACTATATATTATATATAATATACCAAACTTTATACTGTATAATATTATTTTTCCTCATAACAATACAGTGAGCAATACATGCTATATTGTCTTTATTCTCAATTTATGAATGAAGAAACTGAGTTTAACAGAAGTTAAAAGACTTACCCAGGGTCACAATCTATTAAATGTTCAGATTTGGATCCAGGTCTTCCTGATTCCAAGCATAGGTCTCTATTTACTTTGGCATGATGCCTTTCCGTGCCAATAATAATGTCTTGCTCAGAAGTGATCAATAATTACCTGATGGTACTATTTGTTTGAACATCTCGACACTACATTGTAAATAACTCTCACTATCCTTTTAGTTTCATAGTTCTCAGAACTAGATAATCCATTCACAGAAGTCTCTTCTGATATAATTTGGTAAACATTGATTAAATCCAAATGTATGCACAATACTATGTTAGGTATTGTAGGTAATGTTTTTATAGGCCATCAAATCCACCCTTTTATGACAAAGATTTGTTCTCACTCAAGATATTTAAAAGAATGCATGATAGGCTTTGAAAAGGATTCCTTAGAAATTTTTTGAGCAATGGTATCAAAGTTACACTAACTAAAGAGTCTTCTCAGATGACAGTTTGGATGTAAATGGGGAGAGAAAACTACTTGGAGCAGGGGTTCTGAACCTTGTTGTGACATGGATCACTATGGCAGTCTTCTGAAATCTCAAGATTGTTCAGAAAAATAATTTTAAATAATTCAAACTAATGATCATTATCAATTAAAGGTTAGTGAAAACAAAGACGCAAATAGGTTTTTTTTTTCCTATCCAGGTTTACAGGCTTTAATTTATCCTTGATTAGGAGATTAAAAACACTGATTTAATGTACCACTCAAGTATATTTATATAGAAATCTGTCACATCACTTATAGCTTTAGAATATTATTACATGATTCCTCAGCCATTCATTTTTCTGCTCACATAGATTCTAAGCTCTATGATGGCAGGGACCCTAAATTTATTTGTCTTCAGAGTACATTCTGAATATCCTTAATGGTGACAACCTTTGCCCTTTGAGGATGGGTTTGAATTATAGAAAAGTTAAAAATCATTCAGAGGCAAGTCTGGGGAATAAAGTGGATAATTAAGCTGGAAAATACTATTTTTGGTCCACAACAACGTATAATTGAGGCTGATTTTCTGATGTGGCTTGGAAAATTACCAATAAGGTAATTCAGAAGAGGAGAATCAAAAATAATTTAAGTAATGGCAGCATAGAATAAGCATTTACTGTTTCAAGATGTCTTGAAGGATGAAACTCATTTAAATGCATAAATTTTGGCATCTGTCATTTATATTTACGTATCATACAAAAAATAAATAAAGGAATTATAAGCAAATGTTTAACATGAGGCTAGTGGATTAGTATCCTAGGGAGCATCATAGTCAGGTTGGCACCTTATCATGGAATGTCTTGGTGTTGGACTTTAAAAAATGAGGACTCAGTGACTTCCCACCATGCATACCTGAGTATAATCTCCCCAAACTATGATGACCACATTCAGTTATGAGGCTGTTGAGTTGGGACCTGAGGGTCGCTAATTAATACATGGAGCATTGGGGACAGCATCCGTCTTTTATGTTGGCCCATGAAGTACCATCTACTCTTGAAGAGTTCTCATTCTATTGAGAAAACATACACAAAAGGTCATAGCTACAAGTTATATCAAAAGGTTTCGTGGTTCTTACATGCAGTGGCAAAGCAGATACTAAAATCCTATCAGTTTCTGATGTTGAACCATTTGACAATCCAAAGGACTTCAGGGGCAAGAGCTCTCTTTTATAGGACTTCAGTAATTGTGGATGCAGCATTTATAGAAGCGCTTGTCAAACCATGTTGGACAACTTTGGTAGACCAGCCTGAAAAGTGGAGCCAGTGGTGTGAGGAATGATGCCAGTCCTAGGGCTTTGGGGCTTACCGGCCCACTGGGAGTTGTTAGTGTGGAGTAAAGTGGACTTTTCCAAGGTGATTTTTCACCTCAATGATGGTGGCAGGGCCTGGACTGGAAAAAGAACCAGGACCCTGGAAGCTACTCTCTATATTCCCAATGGTTTGAGGTTTAGGGTAAGTTGGAGCAATTGGCTATGTTTAGGCTGAAGAAGACAAAGCTAGTACAAAGGTCCAGAATCCAGAGATGGATTACTGTGTGGGGGGAACAGAAAAGCAGGCCAGAATGGCTGGGAGGTAGAGTAAATCAAGGTGAACACTTGGAAAAAGTGGGCAAGGGCCAGATTTTGAAGAGCTTTATATGCCCAGCAAAGGAGTTTCTATTTGATCATAGACATAATTGAGAGCCAATGGAGTTTGAGTAGGAGGTTGATATGGTTAGACCCACAATACAGTACAATCATTTGGGCAGCTGTATGAAGGGCAGATTGGAGTGGGGAAAATGGGAGGCAGAGAGCTGGGCAATCCAAGATTAGTCTTCTCCTTCTGTTACAGCAGCATGCCTTGGACAATACAAATACATAGCAAGGTATGGACAATGGATATCCAGCACAAGGCAGGCGAGGGACCAGTGGGTGAAACTGACACTTCTTTTCAGCCTTGGCTTTGAAGGAATACATGGATTGGTAAAGAGAAGACTGAGGGTGCCATCACTTCTTTTGTGTTATTTTAGAGAGGTTTCATGCCCTGGGGGAAAACAAAACAAGACCTTCCAACAAAGCCAGAAGTGAGCTGAAATATCCCCTAGGTGGTGCTGAATCATTGCAAAAAGGCAAGTGAGATCTATTTTTAAAGAGTGCTTTTCTTCTGGGAGGTCTGTTTGAATTTTAAATGATCCGGACCCGTCCCTGGTATGCAATCCCTTGTATATGGCACAACCAGGGGGAATGAGGGTCCTGAATTGGGATTGAGAATCCAGCCTGCTGGCAAAGTCTTTGGAGAGTTCATGTTTGGGAAGACTCCGTCTGGTTTAGTTTAACTAGGAAGGATACAGCCTTCTCAAGCTAGATTGGTGGTGGTGGTGGTGGTGGTGGTCCTCAGCGTGCCCCCTCCCCCAATTGTAGATTGTATTGGATTTGCTAAGATCCACTAAAAGCCACTCAGCACCTGACTAAAGGTCACACATGCGCACACACACAGGCCCCAGCTGGCTTTTGTTGCCTATGTACTTGGTGACATGAGCACTCACAATACACACGAATTTGCCAATTTTGGCACTGTAATGGTGGCAGGGTTCTTTCTTCCTGCATAGCCTTGTATTTCTCCTAAAATACACAGGGCTTGTCAGCTTGGATTGCTATGCACCCTACATTTTGTTTACCAAAGAAAGTTCTTCGAGGGGGATAAAACAGAATGAGCACCCCTCCCCTAAATTATAATTACCAACCCGGAGTCAGAGAGCGGATAGTATAAAAAGGAGTCTCTCATTCTCTCTCAGGGTAAAGGGGCCATTACCCCAATGGCAATGACCAATACATGAGTGCAGATACAAGCATTTTGTAGACTCCCCCACCTCTGTGTGATTCCCCAGGTTCCGGGGGCCGAACTTACAATCTAGGCATGAACGTCTACTCGATTAGAAAACAAGAAGTTACATAGCATGAGCTCATCATGAGCTTCCACCAGGGAGGGAAAAGGTCATGGAGAGATAGCCATGTCCTCAGTAGTGACTCCTCTTGCTCCTAAACATCTGAGGACACAAGGAGGTAGTATAGTCTAATGGTCTTCTTCCTTGAGGTAAGAGGCCTCCCAACTCACTGGGCCAGTGGCAGATGTCCTTGAGGTCTTATCCTGTAATGGTAAACATCCTGTCATTCTGTAATGGGGTCTAGGATGGACTCCACCCTGAGAAGAACAAATTAATTCTTTTCACTCTATACATCCTGAGCTAATTCAATGCATTGTCCAGATGCTGACTGGCAGCAGATTCTGGACATGTCTATTAGGTTCTGAATGTGACACTGGGCAGCTCTGGCTCAGGACTGGGGAAGGACCAGAGAGATCTGCCCTTGAGCTACTGGGAGTCAGAACAGGGAGAAGACATTGGGTCCAGTTTGTACCTTTACCCTTGACATATAAACAATATGCTTTGGGAAGTTTTTGGCATATGTATCCAAAGGAGAAAGTTCTTATATTTTTAAAATCCTCAGAAAATTTCAAAGGGATTCCCAGAAACTTAAAATGATCATCACTTCCTCCCTCCCCTCCTTATCATTTGGAACCCATCTGGAATGGATATAGATCTAAACAATAGACAGTCTGATAATGGATTTTTAGATTTTAGATTGGAAAGTGTCCGTAGAGCTCATTTAGTCCAGTCTCTTTGTTTTATAGAGGAGGAGACCAAAGCTCAGAGTGACTGGGCCAACGGCAAACAGAAAATGTTAGAGCCAGAGCTGGAACCTCTCACTTCAAATGCAACACTAAGAGCCAACTTTTTTGGTGGGGTTCTATGGTTTATCAAGCAATTTCCTGGAAACAACCTTGTGAAGCAGGTACTGCCTGAACCATCCATCTCATTTTACAGATGAGCACATGGGTTCACAAAGGTAATGGATTTCCTGAAGGTTGCCCAGCTAATAAGTGAAAGAACTGGGCCTTGAACCCAAGGCTTTAGATTCATAGCAAAAGGTGCTTTCCATTGTATAACATTGCCATGCAAGTTATTATGGCATTCTTCATTGGAAAAACTTAGAATTTGATTAATCCATTGAATTTTCTCTAGGGAAACTGAAAGAGTATGGTTATTCCTATTTTACATATATACATTGAATAATAATGAATTTATAAACACTTTAAAATAAGCAAAACACTTACTTTGCTTACATTATCACATTTAATTCTCACAACTCAGACATCAGCATATCCACTTTACAGCTAAGGAAATTGATTCTGAGAGATGAAACCAATTGTTCATAGTCACAAAGGAGAAAAAGGAGAAAATCAGAACCTGAACCTAGGTCTTCTTGGTTTCAAGTTCAATACCCTAGTCTCATGCAATTAAAAAACAAAAAACCTTAACTACCACCTTAGAATCAGTACTGTGTATTGGTTCCAAGGCAGAATGGCAGTAAGGGCTAGGCAATGTATGTTAAGTGATTTGCCTAGGGTCACATAGCTAGGAAGTATCTGAAGTTAGATTTGAACCCAGGATCTCTCATCTCTGGGCCTGACTTTCAGTCTACTGAGCCACCAAGCTGCCCCAACCCTTCATGTGATTTGAAGACTGACAGTAAAGAACTCTAAAACCTCTGTCTTTCTAAGAAAAGGAAGAAATGTTTCCAAAAATGATTTAATAAATACTTATTAAGAGAATGATCAGATGTGTCAATTGAAATGAATAAAAATTAATTTTCCAACAATTTCCCCTATCTGTACAAGTGTATTTTATATAGAAATAATTACAAGTAAATATTATAATTTTACTTTGGAATAAAATTTTTTATTTATCTCTTTGCCTTATGGATTAAAAAATGCATTGTTTCCTTCAAAATATTCTTAGATTTGGGTCCTTGTAGTGAGCCCAATAGGTGCTAGGACAGATGTAAAGTTGAAACGAATCTAGCACAAGAGAAGTCTCTTTGCTTCACCTGAGGTTTTAGATACATCTTCCTGATCCCATTCTTGCTCTGGTTTTAATTCAAGGGATTTTCTCTAAATTCCAGCATTGTTCCTTCTCCAGATTATCTTGCCTTAAAGGAAGGAGGGCTCTTTTCTTTCACAAATTACAGGCAATAGCTGGCTGCTGGCTCTCTCTCCTCTTTTCCTCCCCCTTCCCCCCAGGTAACCTTGTTAGGCTTGTGTGATGGGTTTTGGATCTGAGGAGGGTAAACATTCTCATTAGCAAAATTCTCTGTTGCAATAAAACATCCTCTAATATGACACATAATAGCATATAATGTTACATGGTGCTGTGTTACACAGTGTCTTCATTTGTGATCATTTGTGCTTACTGGGGAGAGGATTTTTCTTTGTTTAGTAGTTTAGTCATGATTAAATACTATTGCAGTGAGAGGGCTGTGATGACAACAGAATGGAAATGTTTGAGGGTAAGATATCTAGGGGAGAGAGAGAAAGAGAGAGAGAGAGAGAGAAGGAGGGGGAGAGAGAGAAGGAGGGGGAGAGAGAGAAGGAGGGGGAGAGAGAGAAGGAGGGGGAGAGAGAAGGAGGGGGAGAGAGAAGGAGGGGGAGAGAGAGAAGGAGGGGGAGAGAGAAGGAGGGGGAGAGAGAGAAGGAGGGGGAGAGAGAAGGAGGGGGAGAGAAAGGGAGGGAGGGAGAGATTTGAGAGATAGAGAGAGAGAGAGAGAGAGAGAGAGAGAGAGAGAGAGAGAGAGAGAGAGAGAGAGAGAGAGAAGAGAGGGCAAATTTGCCTCTTTGTAGCTTTTGAGACTTCCAAGATTTTTTTTTGCGGGCCAGGAATTGTGCTGTCAATATCAGAGTTGAAGGCACTGGGAAGGTGGAAGAAAGGTCAGGAAGACGTATGGTAGAGTGGCAAAGTACAGGGTATGAGAGATGCAGCATTCCATGGGAGGTAGGGATGAGTGGGTTATCTATCACTAATACGCTTCTAACTCCTCTTGTGAGGACTATTTTGCATTCTGAGACAAAGGAAGATATTTCAGAAAGATCTCCTTTTCCTTCCCAACCTCATGGGGTCCCCAACACTAGATCTCCCTTCTCCACGATTTTCCAGAATTCACTTACCATCGCTTTTCACAACCATTGTCATTTGCTATTTTAAAGTCTGTCTATGCCCTACCAGAGGAGAGTTTAATCACTAGCACATATATAATCCTACTTCCTGCCTGCCCAGGAGCTGGGCAATCATGATAGCAAAGTCTCATTTAAAATTTATTTGTAGAAATGTTACCAAAAAAATTTTTTTTAAGGATTACAAAGCACTTTCCTCTCAAACCCTTGAGGAAGGAAGTCCAGTTGAATCATGATTCCTGTTTTACAGATGTGGAAACTGATTTCCAGAGAGATTAAGAGATTTTGGGGGCCGCTGGGTAGCTCAGTGGATTGAGAGCCAGGTCTAGAGATGGGACATTCTAGGTTCAAATCGCCTCAGATACTTCCTAGCTGTGCCTAACCCTTACTGCTCTTCTGCTTTGGAACCAATACATAGTACTTATTCTAAGATGGGAAGTAAAGTTTTAAAAAAGAGAGAGCTTTCCCCTAAATCACTCAAAATTTGAACCCAGATCCATTTAATGAGTTAGTCAACCAATGATTTTTTATTAAGCACTTTCTTACTATGTAACAGCTTTCCTACTATATCACAATGCCCTCATTGGCAAAAGCACATGAAATATAAAAATAATTTTCTTGAGTGAGCCACATCCTGCTTCCTAAAGATAATAATAATAATAATAACAATTATTATTATTATTTAATTCTTACCTTCCATCTCAGAATGAAAACTGTCTATTGCTTCTAAGGTAGAAGGGCAGTAAAGGCTAGGCAATGGGAGTTAAATGATTTGCTCAGGGTCACACAGCTAAGAAATGTCTAAGGCCAGATTTGAATTCAGGATCTTCTATCCTTAAGCCTGGCTCTTAAACCACTAAGCCATATAGTTGTCCCACTTAAATGTAATCATAAAAGAGGAATACAGAAACAGTTGTGGGCAACAGACTAAAAGTATAGTCTCTCCAAGCAGCTAAGTGATGCCAAATACAGAGCGCTAGATCTGGAATCAGGAGGACCTGAGTTCAAATCTTATTTCATACAGTTACTAATTGTATGATCCTAGGCAAGTTACTTAACTTCTGTCTACCTCAGTTTCCTTAACTTAAAAAAAAAACACTTAAAAAAAAGATGAGAATAGTACCTATCTCCAAAGGTTCTCATGAGGATCAAAATGAGATAATATTCATAAGAACACTTAGCAATACATATATATGTGTATATATGTATATATATATATATTCATATATATGCATAGTAGGAGTTGTATAAATGCCTCCCCTTTCCTTCTCTTCTCTCCCCCAGGCTTTGGGAATATTCTGACTTTTCCAACTCAGTCTCATTACTTATAGGCATACCATATTGTCTAGCCCTGAATAACTGATTTTTCAACTGGTTGTAGAGGGACAGTAAATAGCCAAATGGACAGAGGAGAATCATTTCCTATCTCTGAACTCCATGTTGAAGGCAATCCAGCTCACCTTTGAATTGCAGGAATAGTGTTTGACACGTCTGTTGCCATTCTTGGATGTGACATGCTAATTTATGCTGAGTAGCTTCCTGGTTGTTGCAAACCACTGTCCAAGCTAATAGAGACCTTGGCTGCTGCACCGAACCCTAGTCTGGGCAATGATTTGTACCTGCAACTCAGCACTTTCCACTACACCCCCAAACAAATGCTAACTAGTTCCCATTTTGGAGCAAGGGGCCTAATGAGCTCCATATGCTCGACATCCTCAAGTAAATGAGTTGCTTGGTTCTCTCACCCTGGGCTGGTCTGAGAAGCTCCTAACATCTGGTGCGAGTTACTCAGAGTGAGGGGAACATACCAGGTTCTTGTTACGATTCCAAGCTTGGAAAGGTAGAAACGCTCTATTTTTTGCATGCTTTTCCCGTGAGAAAAGATTTCATTTCCCCCAAAACTTTTCCTTACTTGTTAGTTGATAGCAATCATATGCTGTGTGTGGAGTCCACCAGATTCTGGCTTCTTGCCCATCACTCTTAGAGTCTTCTCGTGCATGTGAGTACTAATAAACATAAGGCTGGCAGGATGTCCATGGGCTCAAGGGTCCATCATGGTAATCAAGATGACTTGTCAACAAGCCAGTCAAAAAGTAATTAATAAGAGCTTGCTTCAGGTCAGACACTGTGCTAGGCTTCTTGAAATATAAAGAAAGGCAAAAATGTAGTTCCTGCTTTCAAGGAGCTTATATTCTACTGGGGGAGTTAATGGTGGTGGGGGCAGGGGGGACAACTATCAAAATCTAAAACATATACAATGGAAAGGAAATAGTCTCAAAGAAAAGGCACTGGGAGCAGGGTCAGTGGAGAGAGGTTGCTTCTAAGAAAGGCTTCCTGCAGAAAGTGAGACTTGAGTTGAATCTTAAAAGAAGTTTTCAAGTTAGGAAGGAAATTAAAATTAGAAATGAAGAGAAAGAGCATTCCAGGCACAGTGGACAGCAGGTATAAATACATAGAGTTGGGAAGTGGACTATTGTGTAGAAGGCACATCAAGAAGGCTAGTACTATGGAATGCATGGAGGAAAGTCAAGTGTTAGAAGGAAAAGACTAGAAAGGTAAGAAGGACTAGAGGATTTGATATTGGAGGTAATAGGGTGCCATTGGACTTTATTGAGTAGGGGTAGGAGTGGAACAGCCAGCCTTTTTGCTGTAGGAAATCACTTTGGCAACTGAATTAAATTAAATTCAACAAGCTTGAGTACCTACTATGTGGAAGGCTCTGTATACGCTGCCAAGTATATAAAAACTAAACTAAAATAGTCCCTGTCATTGAGAAACCTACCTATATATTGGGGGAAGTTTAAAAGAAATTGTGGAGAAGAGAGCTATCATGGAATAAAAGGGAATAGATATCAAAAATTTCTTTTGGGGGGAGAGATAAAAGAGGAATCTATAAATGAAAGGCCAGTGAACTCTACTTTGTTTCCTGGCAAAGTTCCAAACACATTTTTTTGGAAGGGATGTTACAGCACGGGTAAATTGCAAATAGACCATGTCAGATTAATGTCACTATTGAGGAGCACAGAACAGATTTGCTAGGCTGGGAGATCAGTTAGGATCTATCTATCAGTTTAATAATTATATTTTGCTACAATGAATGTCAGACTATACCCACTTTTTCTTTCCTTTTATATCCCAAATTTTATTTTCCTTTTCCTTTTAGAGATGCAGAAATTGATGCCTAAAGAGATTTAGTAATGTGGGATTAGTTGCCCGGCAAATGTTAAAGACATAATTTACCTAGATTTTAGAAGTGTTTGACAACAGTGTATATAGTTAAATGAATTTAGAATTGGCTTAATGTTTGGACCCACAGAATAATTAATTGTTAATGCTTCTATATCAATTATTCAATTCAACTACTATACCAGAGATAGCAACACTGTTTAGTGTAGTGCTCCAGGGATGTGTGATTGGCCCTGTTCTAGTTAACGTTTTAATGAATAATATAATGATGATGATAACTATATATTTATGTAGCACTTACTATGTGCCAGGCACTATGCTAAAAACTTTATATTATTGTCTCATTTGATCTCAAAACAACCTTGAAAAATAGGTACACTTATTATTTCCATTTTACAGTGGAGAAAACTGAGGCAGAGGTTAGGTGACTTGTCCAGGGTCACACAGATAGTAAGTATCTGAGGGAGGATTTGATATCAGATCTTCCTAACTCCAAGTCTAGGAACTCTAGCCATTGGGCTATCTAACATCTGAGTAAAGAAATAAATGATCTGCTTGTTGAATTAACAAAAACAAACAGACAAACAAAGGTGATAAGGATCACTAATTTTAGATAGCAGAGTTAGGATTCAAAAAGTTCTTGACAGTTTAGAGCAAAGCATCAAAGATGTGATCTGTGAGCAGAATGTAGCCTATAACACTTCTGAGCATGGCCTAAACCAGATTAAAAGGTAGTTCCTGTCTGATTTTAATGTGTAGATGTGTTAATTATGTATATTTGTATATGCATATGGGGGCTTTCTAAATCATTGGGGCCTTTATTGCATTATTTAGTAGCTCCCATTTCTATTTGAGTTTGACATTACTGGTTTAGAAAATTGAAGAAAATCGAATAATTGTAAATCTATCGAGGATGAATGTAACATCCTATACTTGAATTAAAAAAAGTCAATTTCACAGTTACCAAAAAAAAAGGTAACTCAAAAGAAAAAAAAAGGAGCAACATTCCTAAGTAAGCAGAGGGGATTTGAGAGCTGTTTTCAAGTATTTTGGAAAACTGTTTTAGAAAAGAGGTTGAGGAGGGCAGGTCTAAAAGCAATGGGTAGACATTGCCAAGAGGCAAATTTAGGTTCAAAACAATGAAAAACTTCTTTATAGTTTATAGTTATCCAAAAATCAAGTGGATTATCTCAGGATATAGTAAGATACTCCTCATCGAAAGACTGAAAGCAGAAACTAGATGACCCCTCGTTGGGCATTTTGTAGAGGGAAGTTTTTTTTCCCCCAATTATGGGTAGGGCAGGCTGACCTCTGAATTCTCTTCCAGTTCTATGATTTTTGTGATGCTATAGCCTCTTCAGCTCTAAATTTCAGAGCTTTGAAGACACATAGTACCACAAAGGACATTGATGCAAATAAGCTATCTTTGTGTGAACTATCCAATACCAAATAATTGATAATAAGTGATTATCACAAGCCTGAAAGCTATTCTTTGGGCCATTTTTTTTGGATATTTACTAAGAAAATCTAGCCAAAGATGAAAAAAAAATGTGGCTCAGTGGATTGAGAGTTGGGTCCAGAAACAGGATGTCCTGAGTTCAAATATGACATCAGACATTTTTCAGCTGTGTGACCCTAGATAAGTCACTTACATTGTCTAGCTCTCACCACTGTTCTGCCTTGGAACCAATACATAATATTGATTCCAAAATGGAAGGTATAGATTTGAAAAAAAAAAAGTGAATGGAAAACATCTAATTTCCCCACCTGACTGTTTTCATCCAAAAACTTAGTGGTGGAGGAAATTGAAACTATTGGTCCCCAATACCAAAGTTCTCCCCAAAGATTCAATGATTCCCTTTCCTTAAGCTTTAGCTGTGTGCTGCCCCATTGGCCATTGCCATTCAGTGTGGAGTATAACAAATACTGATCATGTTTTATTTCACCACCTTTGTGCCTCATGAGAGGAAGATGTGTCCCTGCAATGAAATAAGAGCTGTGTTAAAACTCGGTGACTAGGCTAAAAAAAATAATGCTAGTTTCCTAAATCTAGTTCCATTCAGCTGGAACAATGGGCTTTAAGGGTTCTAAACAAAGCTTGTTTTTTAGTGATGCAAGGCTTCCTGAAAAACCTAACAAACTCTTGTTTAAGCATATTGTTGGAATAATGTACATGAGACAGTTAAAAAATAGTGTGTGGGGAGAGTTAACACCCTTAGAGGAATTTGCAATTCATAAAGATGGTGCCAATTTTGCATTATGGTTGCCATGGTAACTGCACTTGGGTTCTCTAAAAGTGTTTTTCTGAAGGGGAGGGGGCAGTGGATTACAACCCTTCAAGTGTAATCTTTCTGTGGAATTAGAGTGTGGCCTTTTTTGTTAGCATTCATTTTAGTAACCCAGAAACGTGTATTCAGAGGTAGGAGAGAGCACCAATTTATTTCTTTGGAAGTCAGAGCAATGTATAAAGCAGTATAGGTGATTGTCAGCACCTAATAATTAATGACAAAAATGAGAGAAAGCTTTACTGTTAGACTAGCAAAGCATTTGAGAAGACTCTTATATTATCCCTAACAACAAAATGGAGGGATGTAGAACAAATGATTCCACATAGTTAGTTGTATTCAAACAATCACTAGTATGTAGATCTCTGCCAGAAGTGGAGAACCCCTTTCCCGCTCCCTCCTGTTCACACTTCCAGATCTGTCTTGGTTATGTACTCTTCAAAATGTTTATCAATGGCTTGGGAGAAGTCATGGAGGGCCTGTTTCTCAAATTGTCATATGTCACAAGGTAAGGAGGGACAACAAAGTTTAAATGACAGAAAGTAGGGTCTGAAAAGATTTGTACAGTAGAATATACCAAATTAATAAGAAATGGAATCAGCCCTTTCTGGGAATCAGTTTCTTCCTCTGTAATACAGGAGTCTCACCTTCTAGTGTTCTCTCTTTCTAAGACCCTAAAGTATAAAGAAAGGAAATCTTAGGAATTCATGGAATCCAAAGTTTTGACCCAGTGATACCAATTCTAGGCGTATCCTCTAAGGAGGTCCAAAATAGAACCCTGCACAGGTCCAGTATGTACAAAAATAGTGTTGGTAGTTCCTTTTGTGGTGACCAAGAACTTGAACAAAAGTTGATATCTAGCAACTGGAAAACACTATGAATGGAATGGAATTTTATTGCCCTATGAGAAATAACGAATATGAAGAATTTAGAGAAACTTTGGAAGACCTATGTGAATTGATGCAGAACAAAGTAAGCAGAAGACCATTTATACAATTACCATAATAAAGAAAAGAAAAAAAAAGCCAACTGAAAGTAGAAAGGATTCTGACCAATTAATTGACTATGCCTTGAAGGGATCAATGGTGAATCAAGCCACCTACCTCTTCTTAGACAGGTGATGAAATATAGGAGCTTAATGAGGTGTATAATATCATCTATGACCAATGTATTGATTTGGTTAGTTCAACTATCCTTTTTTTTAAATAAAGGAGAATGCTTTTGGGAGGAGAATGTCTTTTGGAAGTGATGGCAATGTTTAAAAACTCAAAATACTTGAAATTATGAGTTTAGTTTGGCCAGAGTATAGTATCCAAAAGAATGTATTGTGAGATAAAGTTGAAAAGTTACTTTGGTCCTAGAGCCTAGAAGACTCAGATTATCAGTCTAGCTAGCATTTACATATTTGACCCTTCTAACAGCACTATAAGGTAGGTGCTATTATCTTCATTTTACATATGAGAAACTTCAAACTGCTTGCTTAGGATTATATAGCTAGTAAGTTTTTCAGACAGGATTTGAACTCAGATCTTCTTGACTCCAAGTCTAGCTTGCTATGTACTGTGCCACCTAACTCCCACAGACTAAGGATTTGGAACTCTTTGGTAGGCAATTAGGTTTTTCAGCAAGCCTATAATATAAGCAGAAGTATGCATTTCAGTACTAATTTGACAGTGAAACATAGACTGATTGGAAGGAAGGGAAGGATGATTCCATGGAGATTATGTGAGAGCCTTTTGCAATAGTCTAGATGAGAGATAATGAGGATTAAATCCAAGATGGTGGCAGCTTTACCAAACCCAGGGTTTGATTCCTATCTGGGTCAGTCTCATATACTCACAAATACATTGCTTACCCTGCCTAATTACTATTGACTAAAAAGGGAACCAGGCAGGAGTCTGGATGGGTCAGAACAAATCTATTCCCTCTATCAGAATCCTGACAACAAAGCATTTTCTTCATGGACAAAGGTCGACATCATCCATCAATTGTTGACCTTTGGTCAGTATTCCTTGTTGCCTTTAGGCCAGTGATTGCTGACAATAGTCCTAAATTCTTTGTCCCCAAATGATTTGGATAGCTTGAATGGTAAGAATGCTTAAACTGAGATTCTAATCTTGGATGCCTCTGCTGGGACAGAGGTTTATTTCTGGGTATAGTATAGGCTTAATGTACTTTTAATAACAGGATTATTTTTATTAACGTTTATTTTTCCCATCTTAATTCCCAAGGACCCTGAATCCTTTCCAAGCACATTTTAGGAAATGTTCAGAAGAATTGAACTTGTTTTGCTTGGAAGGGGTGAGGGGCTATTTGACTTTAATACTATGTATTAAATGCATATGCCTCTTGTATATCTAAGAATAATGCCAGAAACTAGCTCATCAGTTTGATGGCTTATCTCTGAAAAGACTGTGATCCAGAGGCAGGAGATTTGATTGTTTTGTTGCTGTGGTGAGGACACACAAAATGAAATGGAATGGTGTCATAAGATATTCAAAGACCCATTGAATATTGGAATTGAAAGGAAACATAGAGATCACTGAGTCTAGTGGTCAATAAATATCTCTGTTTCTCTCTGTCTCTGCCTCTGTCTGTCTGTCTGTCTGTCTCTATCACACACACACCGATGAGATAGATGTAAGTAGTCAGACAACAGCATTTCAATTTAATTTATAATCCTATCTATTTTATTTCATGTACTTAATTTTAAAGAAGAACTCCACAAACTTCTCTTGATTTCTACAGGACACAGAAACTCCGATTCAGTCCAGCTCCTCATGTTGTTGCTGTTGATTCATTTTTCAGTTGTGTCAAACTTTCCATGACCTCATTTGGACTTTTCTTAGCAGAGATAATGGAATGATTTGACTTTTCTTTCTTCAACTCATTTTACAGATGAGGAAGCTGAGGCAAACAGAGTTAAGTGACTTGCCAAAGATCACACAGCTAGTAAGTATCTGAAGTCCGATTTGAACTCAGGAAGAGGAGACATCCTGACTCCAGACTGACACTCTGTCTAATGCTCCGCCTAGCTGTCCCAGCCCCTTGGGGTATGGAGAAGGAAACTTGGGCTTCTAGAGAGAAATAGACTTGTGTATGAGGCTGTAGATTAGATTTTTAGTACTTTAAGAATCTGTGATTCCATCATGGGCCATCATGATTTTAGGAACCAGCCTACAACCCCACCATCTAATAATGGCCACTTTTCCAGTTACTCCTAAGGCAACCAATCTCTGCTCTTTAGTAAGGTCTTTACTGAAGGGCTTCTCAACTTGGCAGAATCTGACAGAGCTTCATTGGGTTGACTTCAGGAACTGGTGATTACTTGGAGACCTTTCTTTGGTACAAGAGGAAGGAAGATGTTAGTGAATTCAGAGTAGAGAAGAGGAAGAATTTCTGAGTCACCAATAAGGGCTGAAAGCTATTAATGAGACGTTGTGGGTGCTCCTTTTCTGGAGATCTTTTCATACACCATATTGTTTCAGCTGTTTGGGGGAGACTTAGCTGGGGCTCTGCCTAATGGTAGGCAGATGGATTCAGTTGCTACCCAAGATCCCTCCCAACCTCTTGATTCAGCAGCTTCCTCCTCCTTTTCTTTCCCTTTACCCCATTGTATTTATAGCTCTCCCCTGATTCAGAGCACTTTCTCCATGCATGTGGTTATCATGCTTATTAATACCATTTTCTCTTGGGTATGAGATTAAGGAAAACTACCATCACCATATCAAAAAGTTGTTATTTTTGTGAAATATCAATGTTTTGGGACTTAGCTCATAGTATATATTAGTTCATGGGAGCAATTTCCTAAAGTTACCATACTTTTCTAATTATTTCATAAGACTTCTTTCTTTATGAGTCACTTCCATCTCTTGTCCTTCTGGGTTCAGAGATGAGGAAACTGGGACCCAGAGTGATTAAGTGACTTACTTAAGGTCACACATGCGCTAAACATCAGAGGAAGATTTGAAACCAGGTTCTTTGACTACAGGACCTTAATTTCACCACTGTTAAGATAATGGAGTGAGACTAGATGAACTTAAGGTTCATTCTGGCAGGTAGGTGATGCAATGTATAAAGTGCTGGCCTTGGAAGTCAGGAAAATTCATCTTCTTGAGTTCAAATTCAATCTCAGACACTAGCTGTGTTACCCTGGGAGAATAATTTAACCTAGTTTGCCTCAGTTTCCTCATCCATAAAGTGAAGAGGAGATGGCAAACCATTCCAGTAGCTTTGTCAAGAAACTCCAAATGGGGTCATGAAGAGTCAAATATGATGAAACTACTGAACAACAATAAATCAGCAAGTATTTATTGCTCTCATGTTATATGAGGCACTGCACTGGGCAATGGTGAAGGCTAGCATGATGGAGATGACATGCTTCCCATGGTGCTTATAATTGAGTTGAGGCAATAGAAAAGTAGACAAATTAACATAAAGCAGGAGAGGAGAAATTCTCTAGGAGAGGCATACACATCACATTATGGAAGAAAGCAGAGGAAGAAGAAATGATTTTCATCTGGGAATGTGTGTAAATGAGGAGATCATGGGAAAGGTGGCATTTGAACTGGCACTGAATGATAATCACAGTCATTCACATTTATTGACCACTTTTAAGCTTTGCAGTGTGATTTCTTCAGAGCACCCATGAAGGAAACAGTGAAAGGGACACTTACTATATGTTGGATTCCTGGATTGAAAAGGAAAATTGTTTTTTGTCAAATGAGGAGGCTCAGAGAGATTTATAGATGCTTAGGAGGCACACAACTGCTTAATGTCCAAGCTGAGAACCGTCCTCAGATTTTCTGTCCTCAGGAGTGAGGGTCATTCTATTGCCTGAGAAGGATCATGGGAAGGATATCAGAAGTTAGAGATTTGGTGAAGAAAAACAGTCAAGTACCTAGTAAAGTCTCTCTAATATCTAACCATTGCTTGCTTGGCCCTTTCTTGTTGTTGGTTAGTCTTTTTTTTCAGATGTGTCTGGCTCCTGGTGACTCCATTTAAAGTTTTTTTGGCAAAGCTACTGGAGTGGTTTGTCATTTTCCTCTTTAGCTCATTTAAGGTTAAGGAAACTGAGGCAAACAGGGTTAAGTGATTTGTCCAAGGTCATACAGCTTATAAGTCCCTGAGGTCAGATTTGAATTCAAGAAGATGAGTCTTCCTGACTCTAGGCTAGGCACTCTCTGTACTGTGCCCCCTAGGTGCCCCCTGCATGGCATTTACTATATGCTTGCTGATTGATAAGTTTGGAACAGCAAGACCAGGACTCTGCCTCTGGGAAACCAGGAGTGTATTCACCAGGGAACAGAAAAGAGACCAGTTTGGCAGGATCACAGGATGCAGGTAGCAGGATGAGAAGTAGAAAAGAAGACTGGATAGGCAGGGTGGGGGCCAGAGCCCAGAGGGGCTTGAATGCCAGGTTAAAGAGTGTGTATTTCATTTACTAGGCAGTGGGGAACACTGAAGAATTTTGAACAGGAGAAGGCAATTAAAGGAGTTAGGTGGCATCAGTTGTGAATTGTGAGGCTCAGATGAAGTAATGGGTATAGAACACCTTGCAAAACTTAAAGCATTATACAAATGCCAATTATTATTGCTGTTATTATTAGTCTCTAGTCACCAGATCTCTGATCTGATGATGACTTCATTCCCTGAGGTTTCCACTGATCTCTTTGCTAAGTTCAAACAATGTTTACAGAGCAAGATAGGGGTGTGCTGACTAAGGTTTAATAACCAGGATCCCAGGAGAAAAAAAGATAAATGCACACTAAGTTTTGATCATCTACATTATTAACATTATCTTCAGTCTTGATAATCAACAAAATAATAAATCAAGCCCTGATTTGTAGCAATTGCTGCTTTCTGGGGTGGAAATGCACCCACTGAAAATTTAACTGTCAGCTTTCTAACAGAACCCTGGGAGGTATGGTGGATAGACTTTAAACTTAGAGCCAGAAGACCCAAGTTTACATCCTGCCTAAGTCACTCACTAGCTGTATTATACTGAGCAAGCCACCTAACAACTCATGGCCTCAGTTTCCCCTTCTGTACAATAGGGCTAAGAATAGGTTATAAGTTTTTAGTAAGGCTCAAATGAGATAATATGAATGAAGAAAATATTTATGAAGTGCAAAGTACTGTGCTAAGTTCTGGGGATACAAAAAGAAAGTCAGTCCAGGTTCTTGAGGATCAATCAGTCTAATGAGGAAGACAACACATTTGTAAGGTTATATGTATATATATATATATATATAATACACACATGTATATTTTACATATATAGAGTATACACAGATTACATATATTGCTTTGCAAAACCTATTCTATAGATGTTTACTATTAATAATATTATTAAAAAGAAAATATGGCTGTGGTATATAAAATAGTGAGGAAAACTTGGAGTCAGGAAAAACTGTTAGGAAGCTATTGCAACTGTTCAAACTGATGAGTTGGGTTTTTTTAAATAGCCATAAGCAAAGAACTGTGTATTGAGCAAGTATAAGAGGAATGAACTAGGAAGATCATAGGAGGATGAAAAGGAGAGTATAAAACATTCTTTCCTTTGTAGTCTAGAATTTGTTTTTTCCTACAATCAAAACTACAGAATATTCCAGCTTCCATCTCTATTTGTTTGCATAGACCACGGTCCTCCATGCCCAGAATGCACTCTTCCCTTAACTTGAATTCTTGGAATCCCCAGTCTCCTGCAAGGCTGGGCTCAAGGACCAACTTTGGTCTTTCCTGATCCCTCTCCCTCCTCCAGATGCCAGTTCCTCTTCTTTGTTTCCGAGAGAGAGAGAGAGAGAGAGAGAGAGAGAGAGAGAGAGAGAGAGAGAGAGAGAGAGAGAGAGAGAGAAGATAATGAGTTTGGTTTTAGATATGTTGAGTTGAAGATGTCCAATTTGGGCATTCAATTTGAAATGTCCAATAGGTAGTTGGAGATTCAAAACTGGAGGTCAGGAGAGAGGTTGATACTGGATAAATATCTATGACGTTCATCTGAGAATCCATGGGAACTGATGAGATCATCAAGTGAAGAGGAAAAAGAAAATATTTCTCAGGAAAGAATGATGGGGCAACACTCAAATAGTATGAAGAAGAGAAGATGGCTCTAGACAAAGCATTGGGGAACACATTTTTATCTAGTATGACCTGGCTGAAGAACTTCAAAGGAATATTATTTTGTATCCTCATATACTCACTCAGCAATCTGTATTTCCATGTATCCTCTATATTAGGTTTACTTGAAGTAGAGTTTTACCTACATTCTCATCTTGCAAAGAAAGTACCAACCAAGGGTCTCTAGAATTCTCTCATATCTCAAGAAATCGAGTTAAGTTCATCATCTACTTGGCATTAGACTAACCAGATGCAATGAAACCAATTATTTATATGATTGTGATTTATATTTTCCTTCTGTTTCCATGATTCACCTCCAGATTCTTTAAATGTGTTATATAAATAATATTCTGAACTCCTACAATTATTCTGCATTGCCTACAACAGTAGTTCCAGTAATGATTAGGAAATAGTTCCATTATTAGCTATAAAATTGATTCTGAAGAATAGACAAGTTTTAGAACTGCAAGTATCATCTTTAGAGATGTATAACTCCCTGGAAGCATTCTCGATGTGGCTTCCATATAAAGTGTGGCTGCTTCCTTGCCTATCTCCCCGAGTTAGGAGAATCAAAAAAAGATCTCTGTAAAGCACTTTGCCCAGTGCCTGGCACCAAGTAGGTACTATGTAAATTCTTGTTGCCTTTCTTCCTTGCCACTTCTAGAGATAACTTCTGGTGAGGTGCTCCAAATAACACTAAAGAAAAAGCTGTAATGATCTTGAGAAGATTCTCTTGGTTTTCTGAGATGAGGGAAATTCATTTTGACCACTTAGTGTTTATGGTAAAGGCAACTATGTGGTACAAATAGATAGAATTCTGGGCCTGAAGTCAGGAAGATATCTTCCTGAGTTCAAATCTGGTCTCAGACACTTACTATGTGACCCTGGGCAAGTCTCAGTTTCTTCATCTGTAAAATGAACTGGAGGAGGAAATGTCAAATCACTGCAGTATCTTTGCTAAGAAAACCCCAAATGAATTCAGGAAGAATCAGATATGACTGAAAACAACTAAACAATGAAAAGTGCTCACAATATGTCTTATTATTGCAGTTGGTACAATTACTGTACCTCTTTAGTTATCCAATATATATCCAAACAACACCTCAGTTTCTTTGTTTTTCCTCATCATTTCTAACAATCACATCACTTCTCCAAGGATAAAATGGAGAATTTGTGTATTTTCTGTTTCCTTTCCAAGTAGTCCTCATGGTAGGAGTTCCAAGTACTTGTCCCACCACTTTTTTTTTCTGTGTGTGACTTCAGTCAAGTAACTTAACCTCTCTGGGCATTAGTTTCTCATTTGGAAAAGAGAAATACTAATATTTGCACCTTTCTACTTTTCATGCTTTCTGTCTTTTGTTCTTCAGTCATTTCAATCACATCCAACTGAAATAGAAAACATATCTAAATTTGAGAATGGTTAAGTTATTGTTTATTTCATTTTTCTTAACCTGGAAATGCACTCAGATTCTTAGCATTTGCTCAAGAGTGATAGTTGCAATGTATAATCTAAATTGGATTATTTGCCATCTTGGGGAGGGGAGAGAGGGAAGGAGAGGATTTGGCTCACAAGATGTCAGAAAACAAATGTTAAAAATTGTTTCTACATGTAATTGGAAAAAAACCCAATAAAATATTATTGGAGAACTTGCAACTTCAGGGTATATGGATGACTCATGGCAAATAGGTTACTCATAATGTCTAGCATTTATAGAGTGAATTTAAGGTTTGTAAATTACATTGCAAATGTTATTTCACAACAATCTAATGAGGTAGGAGCTATTGTTGTCTTCATTATACAGATGCAGAAACTAAGGAAAAGAGGTTAAGTGACTTGTTTAAGGTCATCTAGCTACTAAATGCCTTTTGTAGTATTTAAACCTGGAACTCCATGACTCCAGTCCACATTTTAGTCAAATTTTAGCGCCCCTCTATACTGAGTGTAGATGTCAAACTATTAGAATAATTTTATATTTACTTGCCTACCAGTTGGATTTATTTTTGGGTGGAGTGACACCAGACTGTTCCACTTGGGAATGAGAATGCTTTTGCATATAATACCTCTCTGTTTCCCCACCTTCTCTCACTGAGTTCATATGTGTCCCAGCTGTGCTTCCAAGAAAGATGGAGAGAAATGCGTCCTCAGGTTATTCATTCTCTCTGCCTGTCTCTGGGGACTTGTGGTTTGCCATGATCAATGTTTTCCATTTTTATGCCTCAGAGCAGCAAATCCTTTTTAACTGATGAGATGGGTCATTTGTATTTGAACACTTGCTCAATGCCTTGTCCCATCTCCTGGGAGAATAAAACCCTGCCCTCTTCAGTGAGGTAGTCTGGACCTCTTGGATTGCTATTAAAACATGGCATCCAATTTGGAGTCATCAGCACAAGGTTGACACCTCTGGCCTGGGGGATTTCACAGACTATGTAAGCAACCCAAACATCTGAAGCTGCTTTATTTCAGAATTAGCCAGCTAGTGGTGGGTTTCATAAGGACCAAGTTTTATTGATAAGTCAGGTAAGCCATCTGGCTGCAATTGGATTTGTTGACATCTATTTCACTGAGTGGAATAAAGATATAACCCCTGCGATAGAAGACCATTACAGGATATTTATTTCCTGATAAAACAAGAGCAAATCAAACCGAGACATTTATGGAAAATGAGTTCTTAATGAAGCTAAGGTACTTAGAGCCTAAATGGGAGTTTCTCCTAGGATGCTAAGCCTCTCCTCTATTGAAATATTTTCCATAAGCTTCAATAGGTAACAAGGTGAATATTTTGTATAATGGCCAATGAAGCAATAAAGGGATGGTTGTTTATTAGGCCTATCATAAACAGTCCACTCTAACTCTCTGGGAAAAATGAAATTGTTTTGCACTGGCTTATCAGCTAAGAGCTCCCACTTTATGGGAAAAATGCATCTCAAAGAGTATTTAGTACAACTTTCAGTGGGAAAACCAGAGGAGATGTGAGTAGCAAGAGGAAATATGTATTTGCTTTATGCAGTTTGGTTTATGAGGGAAATCGGATGTTGCATTAATAACTCTTGCAACAAACGGCCACACTGCTGACCATCCAGTTTACTAGAAAGGCCAGGTTTATTTGTATTCTGTGGGGCTGATGCTCAGCTTCCCCAAATCATTCTTAACTGAATTGCTGTCACTGGAGTTTGGCAGCTAAGATTTGCTACCAAATAATAGACAATGTCCATGGTCACACAGAATACAAAAATTTCTGCCTGGATTAATGGAGAATATGACGGTATGAAAATTGTGTTTGAATTTTAAAGACATTCCCTTTAACATCCCTCTTCCCCCAATAGACCTCCACCCTCCACCCAAAGCTTAATCTTACCCAGGGGATGTGTGGGTGCATTTTATATATGATGCATGAAATGGCACTTGGGGTTTTGGTTCTTTTTTGGGGTGCTGAGCCCCCATAGAGATGAAGGACCCACCTAAGCCTCTTTATCAAAGCCTAAAGCTTCCAGTTTCTTCTGCCCCAACTTTAGAGAAGCAGGTGTTTCTCTAATTAGGAAACACCTTATACTACTACTACTACTACTACTACTACTACTACTACTACTACTACTACTACTACTACTACTACTACTACCACTACTACTACTACTACTACTACTACTACTACCTTTAAGGTTTGCAAAGCACTCCACATATATCATCTCATTTTATGCTTACAGCAACTCTGTGACCATAAGATTTCATCAGATTGGGTTCTCTCCTCCACCAAATGATTTTATTTTGTCTGTGACTTGAGGGAATGGCAAACTAGAGGAATCATGGCCTGAGAAGGAGAATTCTGGGTATATTAATATTAATCTCCATGCTTTGCTTTAGTATGATTTATTATTATTATTATTTTGTATGATTGAATGCTTTATAAATTAATGACATGATTTGAGATTAACACATGAGACTCACAAGTAGGGAAACAATACGTGAGAAGATTGGACTAAAAAAGGAAGAGACACTAAGGATCTGGTTGTAGAAACAAAGTCCTGTTCCCATCCCCAACTCCCAAAAGATGCCAGAGTCATGAACAGCAGAACCGCTTATGCTTGTGAGGGTCAAGAATGATTGGCAATCAGAGTTTTGAGACCTAGATAGAGAGGAACAGAATGGTCAGGTGGGCTGATACCTAAAGTGACCTATTGTTGGGGAGACCATGTCACATATTCAGCACATATAACCCATTATGTGCTCTGTCCTAGGTCTTTTTCTTTTCTTCCTCTTTATTATTTCTCTTTATTATTTTTTCTTCATTCTTTCCTATAGATTTAATGATCATTTCAATGCTAATGATTCCTAGAGCTACTTATCTAGAGCTAATCTCTCTGTGGACCTCCTGTCTTGCATATCCTCCTTATTGGACATCTCAAACTGGATGTTCCATAGACATTTTAAACTCAATATATATAAAAAATTGAAGTCATTCTTTTTACCCCTAATCCTGCTCCTCTTCCTAATTTTCATTTTGCTGTCAAGAGTTCCACTATCTTCCTTCTCTTTCCAAAATCTAATCTGTTGCCAATTCGGTCCATTCTATCTTGACCATATCACTTATTTTTTGTTGTTGTTTTTTTTAATTTTATGGTATTTTATTTGATCATTTCCATGCATTTTTCATTAAAGACAAAGATCATTTTCTTTTCCTCCCTCCCACTCCCCCTGGCCGACGTGTGATTCCATTGGTATCATATGTGTTCTTGACTCGAACCCATTGCCATGTTGTTAGTATTTGCATCAGAGTGTTCACTCAGAGTCTTTCCTCTGTCATGTCCCCTCAGCCATTGTAGTCAGGCTGTTACTTTTCCTCGGTGTTTCTACTCCCTCAGTTTGTCCTCTGCTTATGGATAGTGTTTTTTTCTCCTTGATCCCTGCAGATTGTGCAGGGGCATTACACTGCCACTAATGGAGAAGTCCATTACGTTCGATGATACCACAGTGTGTTTGTCTCTGTGTACAATGTTCTCCTGGTTCTGCTCCTCTCCCTCTGCATCAATGCCTGGAGGTCATTCCAGTCTCCATGGAATTCCTCCACTTTATTATTCCTTTTTGCACAATAATATTCCATCACCAACATATACCACAATTTGTTCAGCCATTCCCCAATTGATGGGCATCCCCTCGTTTTCCAATTTTTGGCCACCACAAAGAGCGCAGCTATGAATATTTTTGTACAAGTCTTTTTGTCCCTTATCTCTTTGGGGTACAGACCCAGCAGTGCTATGGCTGGATCAAAGGGTAGACATTCTTTTATCGCCCTTTGTGCATAGTTCCAAATTGCTCTCCAGAATGGCTGGATCAGTTCACAACTCCACCAGCAATGAATTAATGTCCCTACTTTGCCACATCCCCTCCAGCATTCATGACTTTCCATAACTGTCATGTTAGCCAATCTGCTAGGTATGAGGTGATACCTCAGAGTTGTTTTGATTTGCATCTCTCTGATTATAAGAGATGTGGAGCACTTCTTCATGTGCTTATTAATAGTTTTGATTTCTTTATCTGAAAACTGCCTATTCATGTCCCTTGCCCATTTATCAATTGGGGAATGGCTTGATTTTTTGTACAATTGATTTAGCTCTTTATAAATTTGAGTAATTAAACCTTTGTCAGAGGTTTTTATGAAGATTTTTTCCCAATTTGTTGTTTTCCTTCTGATTTTAGTTACATTGGTTTTGTTTGTACAAAAGCCTTTTAATTTGATGTAGTCGAAATTATTTATTTTACATTTTGTGATTCTTTCTATGTCTTGCTTGGTTTTAAAGTCTTTCCCTTCCCAAAGGTCTGACATGTATACTATTCTGTGTTTACCCAATTTACTTATGGTTTCCTTCTTTATGTTTAAGTCTTTCACCCATTTTGAATTTATCTTGGTGTAGGGTGTCAGGTGTTGATCAATTCCTAATCTCTCCCACACTGTCTTCCAATTTTCCCAGCAGTTCTTATCGAATAGTGGATTTTTGTCCCAAGACCTGGGATCTTTGGGTTTATCGTATACTATCTGGCTGAGGTCACTTGCCCCCAGTCTATTCCACTGATCCTCCTTTCTGTCTCTTAGCCAGTACCAAATTGTTTTGATGACTGCTGCTTTGTAATATAGTTTGAGGTCTGGGACTGCTAGGCCCCCCTCATTAGTGTTTTTTTTTTCATTATTTCCCTGGATATCCTTGATCTTTTGTTATTCCAAATGAACTTTGTTATGGTTTTTTCCAAATCAGTAAAGAAATTTTTTGGGAGTTCCATGGGTATGGCACTAAATAGATAAATAAGTTTGGGTAGGATGGTCATTTTTATTATATTGGCTCGTCCTACCCATGAGCAGTTAATGTTTTTCCACCATATCACTTATATCTACCACCTTCTCATCTCTTTCACTGACACCACACTGGTATGGACCTTCATGTCTGAACCAGAGCAATAGCCTTCTGGTTGTTCTCCCTTTCTCACATCTCATCCCACTCAAGTTCATCAGTTATCAAAGTGAATTTTCTAAAGCTCAGATCTGATCATGTTGCCCTTCTACTCCATGAATTCCAATGGCTACCTATCACTTCTAAGATCAAATATAAAATCTTCCATTTGCCTTAAAAAAATCTTCCATAACCCATTCTCCTACCTGTCCAATCTTTTTATACCATATTCTTGAGTACACCCATGTATTCTTTTTACAAAAAACCTTACTTTCTGTCTTAGAATTGATACTAAGTATTGTTTCCAAGGCAAAAGACTAGTAAAAGCTAGGCAGAGTTAAATGACTTGTCCAAAGTTATATAGCTAGATAGTTCCTAAGGACAGATTTGAACCTAGGACCTCTAATCTCTAGGCCTAGATCTCTATCCATTGATCAACCTAGCTGTTCTACCCATGTACTCTTGAATCCAGTAACAGTTGTCTCCATATTTTGATTATGCTTTTTAAAAATCCCTCATCTTCCATCTTGGAATCAACACCATGTATTGGTTCCAAGAGTGAAGAGCAGTAAGGGCTAGGCAATGAAGGTTAAGCGACTTACTTGGGGTCACACAATAAGTATCTGAGACCAGATTTGAATTCACGACCTCCTCTCTCTAGCCATGGCTCTCAATTTACTAGCTGCCCCCTGTGTTTTTTTCATTAGTCCATATATGGAATTCTTTTCTTCTCCTAGGTCTCTTGCTCTCCCTGAGTCTCTTCAAGTATCTGCCAAAAGTCTGTGTTCAATAAGAAGCCTTTTATGATCTTCTTTAATACGAGTAGTGCCTTACTTTGTTTATTAGTTTCAATTATATATATAATTTTACATGTATGAATATATTTCATATATTCATATTTTGTTGTTGTTGAATCCTTTCAGTCATGTTTGACTCTTTGTGACCCCATTTGGGTTTTTTTTTTGGCACTGACATTGAAGTGATTTGAACCTCCTTCTCTGATTCATTTTATAGATGAGAACCTGAGGCAAACAGGGTTGAGTGATTTGCCCAGGATCATACAGCTAGTAAGTGTATAAGGCCATATTTGAACTCATAAAGATGAATTTCTGAATCTAAGCCCAGTGCTCTATCCAATGCACTACCTAGATCCTAGATCTAAAAGTTCTCTCTCTCTCTCTCTCCTTTTTATATATACCATATACATATACATATCTCTCTATATAAAATGTATGTATTGATCTTTGTGTGTATATATATATAATTCTACACAAAGAAGATATATAGATTTCTTATATACATGTATATCTATATTCTTTGTGTGAAGAAATACATATACACACATAACATATACATGTGTAAATCTATATCTATGTGCATAATTGTTATCAGGCTATCTCCCCCTTTTGGATCATGAGCTCCCTGAGAGGAGGGACCATTTCTGCTTTCCTTTGCATTCCTCATGCTTAGTACAGTGCCAGGTATGTAGCAGCGATATTATAAAAGCTCATTGACCGACTAATTGGGCTCAGCAAAGCGGAGTCCATGGAAACTTAAAAGACCCCTTCCCTGCACCTAATATAGATGGGAAGGCACCAACACATGAAAGGCAAAATAGTAGGAGAATCATGAAAGTGTTGCATAATGAATTACTCAGTGAATGGCCCAGACAATAAAGGTTATCCCCCTGATGGATCAGTACATGAGCACTAGCGGTCATGAAATGCCACTTCATATTTATACAGTCAAGGTAACACAGAGAGAGGAAAATGTGTCATCCTCAGTTAAGCCATAGGAAGGGAAGCAAAAAAGGTTAAGTGACTTGCCAAAATGCAATGACACTGAAAATTTACTTAGACAGTTACACGAGATGTTTTATTAGCTCCTCAATGACAGCCTCCATCCTTGGGTTAGGATATGCTGACATCCTAGATAGGCATGTGCCCTTCTTGAAGCACATAAGCCTCCCCAGTAATTACCAAAGTGACCCATCTCAGCCTTCCCTATATGCCAAAATAGCCCCAGTTTCATTCATCACTACTGACAGGTCTTCCCGGCTATCACCTTAACCAGACACTCTGTATATCATCATTAATAACCTACCCTAACACACTGCCTCTCCTATTCACTTTGCTTATCTTGTTTCATAGGCTATAACCTTCCCATTTGTTATTGATTCCTGGGTTTATCAAGGATGTCCCCAGATCTTATAATGTCTCTTGGTGGTTACATGCTTTTCTATTTTGATGGCCCTGACATTCTATCCCACTGAACCTTGGGTCATATTCCTTTGGTCATTGTCTCATATACAGTCTGATCGGGTGGACCACTTGAACAAGGCTATGTTCTGTTGCTTTAGTTGGTGGTAATAATTTGTGATGATACCGGTGGGATTCCAATGCTACCTCAATTAAAGAAATCCCAGAAGACTGAGATACCACATCAATTTCAATCGAAGATATAAACTAAGTATAAATTAGTCTTTAGTCAATTTGAGAGGATTATTGTGCTTTGACTATCAAAGATAGATGACAGCACGAAGAAATCATCTAGTGATGGAATGGATCTGGAACTCCATTGGGTCTCCACATGAAATTATCAGTCAAGAAGTGGATCAGTCAAGCAATGAACCAATCTTATGAGGAAAGAGTTCTATTTTGGCAAATTCCAATTTTAAAGTGGGAGCTCTTGAGAGGGAATTGTTATTGTTATTATTCAGTCATGACTTTTATTTATTTATTATTTTATTTATAAAGATTATTTATTATACAAATTATTATTTATTTTATTTATTATTCAGTCTGCTTTTTCATGACCCCTTTTGGGTTTTTTTCTTGGCATTGATGCTGTATTGGCATGCCATTCCTTCTCTAGCTCATTTATAGATGTGGAACTGAGGTAAATAGGGTCAAATAACTTGTTCAAGGTTGCATAGCTAGTAAGTGTCTTAGGCTGGATTTGAATTCATGAAGGTGAGTCTTCCTGATTCTAGGCCCAGGACTCTAATCACTTAGTTATCTAGCTTTCCTGAGAAGTAATTACTTTTGCAGGACTGGGAGAAGAGAGAGAAAGAGAACAAGAAATAGAGAAAGAGAGAGAGAAAGAGGGAAAAAGACAAGAGTTAGACAGAGAAACTGAGACTGGTAGAAAACCTCAGCCATTATTGACCAGGTAATCAGACAGACTTGACTAGTAGCTGACAATGAATCTAGCTGGGATCAGAGAGACTGGATCAATAGGAGAAAACAACACATCTGACTGAGAGGGATAGTTCCTTGAGGAAAGACTACAAGCTTGTCTTGGGAATTATAGCCCTCTTCCCCAATTCCTCTTTGTCCCTTAACATATATATGGTAGAGAAAAGGAAAGGTAATAGATTCTACAGATACACAACCCTAGAACCAATTTGAGGGCTACACTTAAGGGAAATTTCACTGAAGAGAGAGAACTTTGAGTAATTATGAGTAATGAGTTACCCTGTTGCCATATATGTTCTCTCTCTATGTGTCATATTATCTTTTTACTTTAAATTTGTATTTATTCTCCCCATAGTTTTTGTGTGTATTTGTGGGGAAATGTGACCAAGAATTTTATGTGTGTGACTAATTTTGTAACTATATTGTTCTTTCTATACAATTTTAGTAAATATTTTTGTTCAGTTATTTTTCAGTTGTGACACCATTTGGAGTTTTTTGGCAAATATGCTGGACTGGTTTGTCATTTCCTCATTTTACAGATGAGGAACTGAGGAATACAGGGTTAAGTGATTTGCCCGGAGTCACACAGCTCAGTGTCTGAGGCCATATTTGAACTCTGGGCTTCCTGACTTGAGGCTCCACAATCAATCCACTGTGCTGCCTAGCTACCCTAAATACTTTGCTAAAAAGTATTTAAGTCTGAGTGATTGTCAGTAGGAAATGTATTAATGGGGCTCATGAATCCCAGTCCCTTAGAGTTATTCCCAGAATCCGGAGACTCCTAGTTGTCTGCCCCAATGGAGGGAGAGATGGGGAAGTAGCCCAGGAAGGTGCAAGGGGTGTTACAAATACATACACGCAGATCCATTTCATCAGACAACCTACTTCATTATGCGTTAAAAATAGCACATAAAGTCTGAGGGAAACAGGAGGAGAGAAACCAAATGGACTGGGTAGGTTGAGTTAGGGAAGTTGAAACTGACTAAACATTAGATTCTTCTAACTTTTGCCATTGTGGACAATAGTCCATCTTTCCAAACTTGATACTCAGGGGGTAGTTTAAATCCAGGGCTAAGTATCACTCTGGGTTATTCAATATATCCATTCAGAAGTAACTTGGGACTAGTCAAGACCAGGTGAGATATACACTTATTTATTTATTTATTCATTCATTCATCCATTTATTTATTTATTCATTTATTTATTTATTTATTTATTCATTCATTCATTCATTTTTTGTTTGTTTGTTTGTTTGTTTGTTTATTTATTTTTATTCTTCTCTCTTTAAACAAATTTTTATCATTATCAGCAGAGTCCCTTACACAAAGGAACTGGAACTCATGTTCTGGCTAGGTGTTTTTTAAAAATGTTATAAGTTGAGAGAACTAGGAGAAAGAGTGTACTCGGAACATTGAGCATGCATCAACAGAGTTTACTATTGAAAACAAATAAAACTAAAATTAATCTGACATATATTTAATGGTATGCTTAATTGTTATGATGCCACATGCTAATTAGGCTTACAGGGTTTCCATCATCATCCTATTACCAGATAGTGCTCAAGAGTTTACAAAGCATTTTGTAGACATTATCTCATTTCATCCTCTCCACAACCCTATATGAGAGAATCAGTTTATGCAAATAACTGTAATTAGTATTCTTTCCCACAGTCAAACAGAGCAGTAAGAAGGGTCAGGGGTGGTCCTAGGAATGGGAAAGAGAGAGTTTGTGACCTTACTGCCTTTTCCCCTGCCAGATAGGGGATGGGAAGACTTGGCTCAGCTTCCCTCTCCCCAGTAAATTTTTTTGTCTAGAGGTCCTGGGCTGAGCTACCCCTCCTCAATCCCATTTCCATCCTCATTCATAGGGTGATACACTGCCTGGAGATAAGTTGCCACTAGATTCCCAGGGTCTGTCTTAACTCATCTTCCAGCACGTGGAAGATTAGTGAAATTATCAGTCTGAAGATATCAGACCATCCATGCTGGAGAAGCAAGAAGGCATCAGGGCCATTTCTGGCTCTCATTATCTTCACCCTTGAATGAATGGAGAGTGTTGGGTAAGGCACAAAAGCTCCTTTCCATTCTCCCTTTCCTAGGGCCTACATGGGTAGGAAGAAGAGGCTGATAGTACTGATTCTAGTGTGCATTGGGTGAAGAGGACAAGTAAGAGTGACTCCCTTCTCTGGTAAGATAAATAGCTATAGGGTGGCAGGAGAGAGATGAGGTCCTGGGGTTGGGTGGGTAAGAGTAGAGGAGGGCAATGATGATAAGGAAACACTGGGTGGGATTAGGGTATCAACAGGAAGATGGGTAGTAGGAGGGAAAATCTCACATGAGAAGGGGGTTAGATTACTTCTATTATATACTTAACTCATTAAGACCTATCTTGGCAATCCATAAACCCAGAGTTAGGACTATTGCCTCTTATGTCTGAGTATACCAACTCCATTTACAAGGGATAGGTTGAATTCCTAAAAACCAGCAGTTTTGGCACAAAACTACTTATAGCAGTGATGGTGCACCTTTTAGAGACCAAGTGCCCAAACTGCAACACACCACATGTGAGGCCCCCACCTTACCCCAGACAGGGGAGGGGGAAAGCACTCCCATTGGGCTGCTGGGCAGAGGGGCAGATGATGGGAGAAATGTCCTCAGGAGTACATGGAGAAGGGAAGGAAGCAGCACTCTCCTGCACACATGCCATAGATTCACCAACACAGACCTATGCCAGACTGCCAGAGTGATTATTGAGGAGGTTAAATATGTATCTTGTACTGAAAAACATGATTCTGAGCACATGTACCTAAGCAATGCACTTAAACACATAATTCTCCCTCATAGAAAGAACTCATGGAATATGAATACAGATTGATGTGTACCATCCTTTACTTATTTCCTCCATGATTTTGTCTTCTTCCACAGCATGACAAACATGGAAATATGTTTTATATGATAACGTATGTACAACTTACATCATATTACTTTCCAGCTTGGGGGAGAGAGATGGATGAAAGAGAAGGAAAGAACATAAATTACACAATGTCAGAAAATGATTATTAAAAATTACATCAACATGTAATCTGGAAACATATTTATAAAATGACACATAATTTTGAGGACATGAATTTAAACACTTGTATTTAAATATACAATTATGAGAACATGCAGATGTACCTGAACACATTCCCTTAAACATTTAATTCTGAGGACTTAAATACATGATTCTGAGAAGAGGCACTGAAGCACATGGAATTAAATACATGAACCTTAGGACATTCATTCAAACACATGCACTTCAACACATGATTAAGAGAATATGCATTCAAATATATGAATTTGAGAATATGCGCTTAATCACCTAATTCCAAAAAATTGCATTTAAACACATTCACTGAAACACATGATTCTAAAAAGAGTCAATAGATTTCAGTAGTTTGCCAAAGAGGTTCAAGACATTAAAAAGTTAAGAACCTTCAGACTTATTTTTATAATACTTTCCCATCCTCATAGCTAACATTTGATGATATCTTATATCTATGTATAAAAAACCCTGCTTCTTAGCATTTCTGTATTTATCCTTCCCAAATTAGAAGACAGGTTCACTTTGTCTTCCATATTCCATAAGGATTCAGTTCTATTCCACAAACATTTATTAAGTGTTTACTGTATACGAGGTACTGTATTTAGAAATATGAAGATGAAAAATTACCCAATGCCTTCAAGGAGTTACATGAACACAAATAATTAAAATACAAGGCAGAGTGGTAGGGTGAAAGGTAGAGCCAGACAAAGTGCTCTAAGAAAATATGAGCAAAGAAAGAATGCTTTCAACTGTCAGGGTTGGGAAGGCTTTGTGGAGAAGATGACACCTGAGGTGATTCTTGTGAGAAAGGAAAGATTTTATCAGGTGTGAACTGTGTTTTAAGCCTGAAGGATGGCCCATGGGGATGCATTGGAAGTAGGTGACCAGATGAGTCAGGGACCAGCTAGTAAAGAAGTTTGGCTGGAATAGAGGGAAGTAATGTGTAATAAAGCTGAAAAGATAGGTTGTGGTCAGATTGTTGAAGGGCATAAAGAGTTGATTCCAAGATGGAAGGTAAGGGTTTAAAAAAATAAATATGATAAGAGCAAGTGAGAGGGAAGAGTCTAGGATGACCCTTAGTTTGTTGTGATTATGAATAAGATGAAGTATTGTGACTAGTAGTGCCATCAATCAGTCATTAAATATTTATTAAGTGCCTACTCTGTGCCCAGTCCTGGGGATTCAGTATAAAGAATGAAAAAACCCTACTGGAAATGTGTTAGGGAAATTTGAAGGAGAAGGGGATTTAAGAAGGAAGATGAATTACATTTGGGACACTGAGTTTGAGATGATTGGGATATCTAAATCTGACTCTAGACATATCATAGTCTAGGACCATCCTAGGAAGTCCAGTCTCATTTTGTCCAAAGGGCCTTGGGGGAACTAAGTTACACCCACAGCTCTTCAGAGCTTAGTACAAGGGTTAGATGGAGGGGTAAAATGGACCTGATCTCCCAAAGACTAAAAGGGCTTATTAAAACATGTGTGAAACTGAGCCAGACTATAGAATCATAGTTAGTGAGCTGGAGTGGACATCAAAGATCAGTAAGTACAATCCTCTCATTTTACAGGTCAAGAAACTGATGCACAGAGAACTTTAGTGACTTGCCTAAGGTTACACAAACAGTAAGTGGGCTTTAAGCCCAAGTCTTTCTGTCTAATACCCTATCCAGAGCCTGGTAGACTGAGCTGTATTCATCCTTATCCACATGTGGTCTGAGTGATGGAAGAGTCACTCAATTTATGGCCAAAAGGTCAGAGTATACCTGAGTTGTCCAACAGTCTGCTGTGATACATCCTCATTTCCTTGGAATTCACTCATGCATCTTACAATGGCTTAATTGGACATTCTCCTGTCCCCTAGGGGGCACTGGGATGTCAGGGATGCAGAAGCAGCTGAAGTGAAGCACTCTTCTTCACCCTAAGAATGAAAGAGGGAACACATGGTTAAATAAATAGAGGTGAGCAGCACATGCAGTTGAAATGAAGACAAATGCATTTTAGCTTGATTCTATTTTCTCATTTTTCCTCAGGGGGCCAGTGGCCCAGCAGCCCCACAAGTGGAATTGCTATTAATCATGATCGTTTAGCTTCCAGCGAGGAAAATATACAGTTCAGCATGTGCAAGCGGTATTTCTAAATTTCTGATGGATTGGGAAACCATGGTTTTACTCTTCCAAGTAATCACCAACGAGAGAGACAGAGACATAGAGATGAGAGGGGGTTGGGAGAAGAATAGGAGAGGGAGAGAGAGAGAGACAGAGAGAGAGAGAGAGAGAGAGAGAGAGAGAGAGAGAGAGAGAGAGAGAGAGAGAGAGACAGAGAGAGACAGAGAGAGAGAGAGAGATTGAGATTGGAGATGAGGGGAAGAGAAAAGGCAGTCAAGGGACACACAAGGGCAGGGCTCTTGGAACATTGATGTAGGACAAGAACCTTGTCTGAAAATATTATCATTTATTAACATTTTCATTCCAAATGTATTCTGAGGATAACATTTTACTTTTCTTCTCTTCACAAAATCTTAATAGGAAATGTAGAGGAATATGTTGGACAGTGCTCAAGGAGAAGAGAAAAGGCATTGTTGAAGAGATTTTGAGATCTATAATTATATTAAATCCATTCATAGACAAAGAAAGAAAAGGGAAATTCAGATGGAAAAATCTTAATTTCATTTCCATTCCATTCACCCAACATTAAGTTCTTCCTATTCCTGTTCCTGCCTACTTGAGACAGTATACAGGCATTAAGTAGACTAGATACCACCTTTTGTTCCAAGTTCTGCTTCAGACAATTACCGGCCCTGTGATACTCAGCAAATCATTTAATCTCACACTGCTCTAGGCAACTTTCCAAAATACTAAGTAGCAACGAAGGTGTCAATCTGTATTAGTAGTTAGTCAACAAACATTTATTAAACACCTACTATGTACTAGACATTGTTCAAAGCACCGAGAGTACAATACAAGCAAAAAGAGTCCTTGCCTTCAAGGAGCTTCCATTTTGATAGAATTTCCTCATTAGGGAGATGAAATCACAAGTCTAGCCCTCTCCTTATGTGCTAGTCTCTAAAGATAAAAAGAGAAAACAAAAATTAGTCCTTGTTCCCATGGAGCTTCTATCTTATTAGAAGACAAAACATTTAAACAGATTTTGAAGAGGGAGAGCATCAAAAACTAGATGAATCCAGAAGCAAAAGTGATATACTGGAAGGTATAAGCTAAGGATGAATTAAATGCTCATTTTCCATGTCTTGAAGATGACATGAAAAGAGGTAATAATAAAAGGAAAGAATTATAGGAATATTTATTTAAAGGTGAAAGAGACCTTAGAAATTGCATAGTTTCACCCTTTCATTTTATAGGTGAGGAAAGAGGAACAAAGATGTGACTTGCTGAAAGACAGGCAGGAAAGAATGAAGATTAGAGATTGAATGTTAAGCCTATAGATTCAGATCTGTTGTTCTTTTCTCTATACTAAATAAGAAGGCTCAGGTTAACTTGGCTTTTCATCAATACATCTATGCATAAAGAGCATGGTATTTTAAATTTTTTCCATTATGGGATGGTAGACTGCATTATTTAAGTGAGGAAAATTTTGAAAAAGCTGGTTAGCTCCTAAATCCTTTTATTGTAAACTGTGGCCTCAGAAAAATGAATTCTTAATCATTTAATTTGTATAATTATCCATTCTTCCTTTTTTTCAATTTCTTTGCCTACATAAAGTTGATCTTCTACCCAATGTCTGATGTCTCCCTCTTGGTCCTGTAGAGTTGTTTCCTTGGATAATGAATTGGAGTAGGAGAAAGACTCAGATTAATCCAAAGAGGGGATATTTATTAATTCATTGTTAAAAAATAGAGTGGATTAAGATAGGTCTTGGCCAACTGCACATTGAACTTGGCTGCCTGCCTATACTCAAGCCAAGCTTATCTCCTTCTACCCTGCATCTAGACCTTGGACTCCATCTCTTGCAATCCAGGATCTGGTAGGTGAACCCTTATTTTATCTTACCTAGAACCAGACTTCCATTCTAATTTCCCACTCTCTCCATACCATGACACATTTCTTGAACCAGCCTTCTTCCCTTCCAGCTCCCATTTATATCTTGTTTCCCTGTCCCCCTCCACCATTAGGATATAAGTTCCCTAGGGCTAGGGATTGCCTTGACTTTTTTGAATTTGAAGCTTTAGTGCTTAGCAGAGTACTTGACAGTAGTAGACATTTGATAAATGATTTATCTATAGAGTCAGTTTGAGATGGACAAATTTTAAATCTTCTACATGCAATAATGGAACACATTTTTTTCCTGCTATATAAATTAAGGAAATGCCTCAATATATACTACAAATATTCAGAACAGTACTTTTTCTCATTAAAAATATCACCAACAAGGCAGACTTCCAGTTAAACCTGGCAGCAATATAGACCCAGGACTCTTCCTCTCCTCATCATCTACTGATGTAGACGACCTCAAAAGGCCAAAAAAAACCCAAATTCATATGAATGAAGGAACTCCACAGTAGGGTACGGCAGTGAAGGTACATGTGATTTGGGCATTTCCACATTATAAGGGGGTGAAATAGCTTCCACCAGAGTCAGAGCCAGTGCACTAGAATCAGTGAGTGAGCAAGGGGCACCTCTAGAGCTAGCAAGGGGCACCTCTACATCATTGGCAGTTGACTAAGACCACAAAAGAACTACCACTGAGAGCAGCTAGACCTGAGACCCCAGCAGACTAAAGAACTCAGACCTTGGGTGTCTGTGCAGAGATAGCACAGAGAAGGGCAGTAAACAGTAGAAGCTTCAGAGACTAGAGGTGTCCTCAGGCAAAACCCACACTCCTTAGCTCCATACACAGAGAGCCTGCCCTCCTTTCTCAGACTTCTGGCTGGAAAGGGAATAGTAATGGCAAACAATGACCAAGAAAAACAACTTCCCAAAACCAAGAAAAACAAGAAGGCATTGACCCTGGATAATTTTCATGGAGGAAAAATCCAGAGTACAGAGGAAATAGCAAAAAAGGACATATAAATAAATATACCCAGACCTTCCAAAAACAATGGAAACTGACCACAAGCTATTGAAGAATTTAAGTTGGAGCTTATCAAAAAGATGGAAGGATTTTGGCAAGAAAAGTGGGAAATAGTTCAAAAAGAAAATAACAGTTTAAAGGATAGGAACTCCCAATTGGAGAAACAGCTGGAAACCATGAAAAGCAGGATAGACCAAACCAAAAAGGAAAATCAAAATATTATAGTGGAAAACCATTCCTTAAAAACCAGAATTAGGCAATTGGAAGCCAATGATCTTGCAAAACAGCAAGAATTAATAAAGCAAAGTTAAAAGACTGACAAAATAGAAGAAAACATAAAATATCTCACAAGATGATAGGTCTGGAAAACCAGTCTCAAAGAGACAATTTGAGAATCATTGGTCTACCTGAAAACCCCCAAATAAACAGAGATCTTGACATCATACTACAAGAAATTATCAAGAAAACTTCCTTGATGTTCTTGAACAAGGGGACAAAATAGACATTGAAAGAGTTCATAGAACATCTTCTATACTAAATCTCCAAAAGACAACCCTCAGGAATATAATTGCCATATTCAAGAGCTTCCAAGCTAAGGAGAAAATTTTACAAGAAGCCAAAAAGAGACAATTCAGATATCAAGGAGTACCAATTAGGATTACACAAGATCTGGCAGCTTCCACCCTAAAGGACCACAAGGCTTGGAATATGATATTCAGAAAGGCAATAGAATTGGGTCTTCAACCAAAACTGACTATATACTTCCAGGGGAAAGTATGTGCATTCAACAAAATAGAAGATTTCAAAGTATTTGTAAAGAAAAGACCAGAACTAAGTGGAAAGTTTGATATCCAAGCACAAAAATCAAGAGAAACATGAAAAGGTAAATAAGAAAGAGAAGGGAAAGGGAAAATGTTTTCTTTATTTAAATTATCTTCCCTAAGGGCTTCAATAAGATCAAATTGTTTATATTAATATATGGAAAATGTTATTTGTAACTCAAAAGTTATATTCACTATTATAGTAATTAGAAGAATCATCCACAGGTAGAGATTAGGGTAATAAGTGGTATAAGATGATATGCAAAGAAAGAAGAAGGGAGGGGGTAATAGAAAATGGCACCAAGAGAAACATGAAGGAATAGGATAAATAAATCTATATCACACAAAGAGGCACATGGGAAGGGATGGGGAAGAATACTATCATAAGAAGGAGAGGAAGAGAGTGCTGATAGGTAATACTTGAACCTTACTCTCAGTGAAATCAATTCTGAGAGGAAAGAGCATCTATATCCATTGGGGTATCAAATTCTATCTTATCCTACAGGGAAAGTGAGAAGGGATAAACAAGGAGGGGGAGTGGGACAGGGAGTACAAAAAGGGAGGGGAATAAAGGGGGAGGGAACTTAACAGTCCCTAAAAAATAATAAGAAGGGAACAAAAAGGGAGGATGCGGAAAGGGTGGGGACTAGGAGAACTGATTAAAAGTAAACCAATGGTTTAAAAGGATATAGTGAAAGAATAAAGGGCAGAACTAGGAGAGGATATAAAAATGTTGGGGAATACACATGTGGCAATCATAACTTTGAACATGAATGGGATGAACTCACCCATAAAATGGAAGCAAATAGCAGAGTGGATTAGAAACCCAAATCCTACCATATGTTGTCTACAAGAAACACACATGAGGCGGGTAGACATTCACAGGGTTAGAATTAAAGGTTGGAGCAAAATCTATTGGACTTCAACTGAGAAAAAGAAGGCAGGAGTTGCAATCATTATATCTGACAAAGCCAAAGTAAAAATAGATCTGATTCAAAGAGATATGGAAGGTAATTAAATCCTGATAAAAGGCAGTATAGGCAATGAGGAAATATCAGTACTCAACATGTATGCATCAAATGGTATAGAATCCAAATTTCTAAAAAAGAAACTAGTATAGTTGAAAGAGGAAATAGATAGTAAAACTGTACTATTGGGAGACCTGAACTTTCCTCTATCGAATGTAGATAAATCAAACAAAAAATGAATAAGAAAGAGGTAAGAGATGTGAATCAAATCTTAGAAAAAAATAGAGTTAATGGATATATGGAAAAAATAAATAGGAACAAAAAGGAATACACTTTCTTTTCAGCAACACATGGTACATTCACAAAGATTTACCATGTACTAGGGCATAAAAACATGGCAAACAAAAGCAGAAATAATAAATGTAGCATTTTCAGATCATAATGCAATAAAATAATAATTAATAAGGGTATATGGAGAGTCAAATAAAAATTAATTGGAAATTAAATATGATTCTCCAAAATTGGTTAAAGAACAAATCATAAAAATAATAATTTAATTGAAGAAAATGACAATGATGAGACAATCCTTCAATATCTATGGGATGCAGCCAAAGCAGTACTCAAGGGGAAATTTATATGCTTAAGTTAATATATTAACATCTTTGGGAGGGCAGAGGTAAACAAATTGGAGAGGCAAATCAAAAAGCTTGAAAGTGAACAAATTAAAATCCCCAGATGAAAATTAAATTAGAGATCATAAAATTTAAAGGAGAAATTAATAAAATCAAAAGTGAAAGAACCATTGAATTAATAAATAAGACTAGAAGCTGGTATTTTGGAAAAACCAATTAAAATAGACAATGTACTGGTCAATCAAATAAAAACAAAGGAAAGAAGAGAACCAAATTAGCAGTATCAAAGATGAAAAGGGAGACCTCATCTCTAATGAAAAGGAAATTAAGGCAATCATTAAAAACAATTTTACCCAATTATATGGCAAAAATATGGCAATCTAAGTGATATGGATGAATATTTACAAAAATATAAATTGCCTAGATTAGCAGAAGAAATAGAATATGTAAATAATCCCATATCAGAAAAAGAAATTGAACAAGCTATCAAAGAACTCCCTAAGAAAAAATCCTCAGGGCCTGATGGATTCAGAAGTGAATTCTATCAAACATTCAAAGAAAAACTAATCCCAATATTATACAAACTATTTGACATAATAAGCAAAGAAGGAGTTCTACCAAATTCCTTTTATGACACAAATATGGTACTGATTCCAAAGCCAAGCAGGTCAAAATCAGAGAAAGAAAACTATAGACCAATCTCCTTAATGAACATAGATGCAAACATCTTAAATAGAATACTAGCAAAAAGACTCCAGCAAATGATCACACGGACAATTCATTATGATTATGTGGAATTTATATCAGGAATGCAAGGATGGTTCAATATTAGAAAACCAATCAACATAATTGACCATATGACCAAGCAAACAAAAATCACATGATTATCTCAATAGATGAAGAAAAAGCCTTTGACAAAATACAACATTTATTCCTATTAAAAACACTAGAAAGTATAGGAATAGAAAAATCTTTCCTAAAAATAATAAATAGTATATATCTGAAACTTTCAGCAAACATCATCTGCAATGGGGATAAATTAGAAGTCTTCCCAATAAGATCAGGAGTGAAACAGGAATACCCATTATCACCTCTATTATTTAATATTGTACTAGAAACACTAGCAGTAGCAATTAGAGAAGAAAAAGAAATTGAAAGTATTAAAGTAGGCAATGAGAAGACCAAGCTATCATTCTTTGCATATGATATGATGGACTACTTAAAGAATCCTAGAGAATCAACTAAAAAGCTAATAGAAATAATCAATAATTTTACAAAGTTGCAGGATACAAAATAAACCCACTCAAGTAATCAGCATTTCTATATATTTCCAACATATTTCAGCAGTAAGAATTAGAAAGAGAAATTCCATTTAAAATCACCCTTGAAGCGAGCAGCTGGGTGACTCAGTGGATTGAGAGTCAGGCCTAGTGATGGGAGGTCTTAGGTTCAAATCTGGCCTCATACACTTCCCAGCTGTGTGACCCTGGGCAAGCTACTTGACCCCCATTGCCTAGTCCTTGCCACTCTTCTGCCTTGGTAGGGAAGGTAAGGGTTTTTTTATAAAAAAAAAATCACCCTAGACAATATAAAGTACTTAGGAATCTGTCAAGACAATTACAGGAACTATATGATAACTACAAACATTTTCCACACAATTAAAAGTAGATCTAAATAATTAGAAAAACATTAATTCCTAATGGGTAGTTTGAGCTAACATAATAAAAATGAGAATCCTACACAAACTTTTATTTACTTATTTAGTGTCATACCCATCGAACTACCAAGAAAAAAATTTTTTTTTACTGAATTAGAAAAAAACCCATAGCAAAGTTCATTTGGAAGAACAAAAGATACAGGATATCCAAGGAAATAATGAAAAAAATGTGAAGGAAGGTGGCCTAGCAGTACCAGATCTCAAACTATACTATAATGTAGTGGTCATCAAAACTATATGGTACTAGCTAGGAGACAAAAAGGAAGATGAGTGGAATAGACTTGGGGTAAGTGACCTCAGCGAGACAGTCTATGATAAACCTAAAGATCCCAGCTTTTAGGACCAAAACCAACTATTTGACAAGAACTGCTGGGAAAATTAGAAGACAATATGGGAGAGATTGGGTTTTGACCAACATCTCACAGCCTTCACCAAGATAAATTCAGAATGGGTGAATGACTTGAATATAAAGAAGGAAATATAATTTACTTCCTAAAGAAGGAAGTAAATTAGGTGAACACAGAATAATATACTTGTCAGATCTTTGGGAAAGGAAAGATTTTAAGACTAAGCAAGAGATAGAAAAAATTACATGTAACATAATTAATTTTGACTACATTAAATAAAAAAGGTTTTGTGCATAGTTAATGCAACCAAAATAAGAAGGGGAGCAACAAACTGGGGGAAAACTTCCTAATAAAAACCTCTGACAAAGGTCTATTACTCAAATTTATAAAGAGCTAAATCAATTGTACAAAAAATCAAGCCATTTCCCAATTGATAAATGGGCAAGGAACATGAATAGGCAATTTTCAGTTAAAGAAATCAAAACTATTAATAAGCACATGAAAAAATGTTATAAATCTCTTATAATCAGAGAAATGCAAATCAAAACAACTCTGAGGTACCACCTCACACTCAGCAGATTGGCTAACATGACAGCAAATGAGAGTAATGAATGTTGAAGGGGATGTGGCAAAATTGGGACATTAATGCATTGCTGGTGGAGTTGTGAATGGATCCAGCCATTCTTGAGGGCAATTTGGAACTCTACCCAAAAGGCGCTAAAAATCTGTTTGCTCTTTGATCCGGCCATAGCACTCCTGGATTTATACACCAAAGAGATAATAAGGATAAAAGACATGTACAAGAATATTCACAGCTGCTCTATTTGTGGTGGCCAAAAATGAGAAAATGAGGAGGTGCCCTTCAATTGGGGAATGGTTGAACAAACTGTGGTATATGTTGGTGATGGAATACTATTGTGCTGAAAGGAAAAATGAACTGGAGGAATTCCATGTGAACTGGAACGACCTCCAGGAATTGATGCAGAGTTAAAGAAGCAGAACCAGGAGAACATTGTACACAGAGACTGATTCACTCTGGCACAATCTAATGTAATGGAATTCTCTACTAGTAGCAATGCAATGATCTGGAGCAATTTGGAGGGATTTTTGAGAAAGAACACTATGCACATCCAAAGAAAAAACTGTGGGAGCAGAAACACAGAAGAAAAACAACTCCTTGATCACATGGGTCGAGGGGGATATGATTGGGGATATAAACTCTAAATGATCACCCTAATGCAAACATCAACAATATGGAAATAGGTTTGGTCAAAGATACACGTAAAACCCAGTGGAATTTCCCATCAGCTACTGGAAGGGGTGGAGGAGGGGGAGGTACAGATCATGACTCTTGTATCCAAGAAAAATATTCTACATTGACTAATTAAATAAAATAAAAAAATAAAAAAGTCATCAACAAATATTTATTGACTACTATGAGTCATGGAATATGAAATGAAACAGTCCATGCTCTCAAGGACCTTATATTCTATAAAAGGGAAGCAACATATACAGATGGAAGTAAATACAAATAAGCACAAGGTGATTTGGTGGAGCATGAAGCACCTGAAGTTGGTAGGAACCATCAACAACCTCATGTAGGATGAACCATGTGAACTGAGCTTTGAAGGAGACAAAATTGTTCAAAGAGGCAGAGGTGAGAGGGTGGAGCACAATCTCACCTTAGGGAATAGCCTATATGAAGGGGGAGACAACTACTCCTGGGTTTGGGGGTTTACAATTTTACCTCAGGCACTTACTCTCTGTATGATCTTGAACAAGTCACATAACTTATTTGTGTCTTAGTTTCCTCATCTGTAAAATAAGGAACTGAGCTATATGGCCTCTAAGGTCCTTTCCAGCTCTAAATCTGAAATCTATAATTCAATTTTACTATTCTCGTCTTTATTCTAATGTAGGTGATAACATGATGCCTGCCTGCTATTGTCTAAGATTTGGCTATGTCTTCTACTATGTTAAATTTTTTAAAATTTAATTATTGAGAAACTTACATTATACTATTATTATTTGACAATTTAATAATATTTGCACATATATTTTGGTATGGTGCCTTGGAGACCTTCCTGCAAAGGGAATCTATTAAAAAATCATTAGAACAAATGGTGTTTATATTTGCTTTGGTAGCTATTACATTTGCCTTTTGAATGTTGTTGTCTCTAAGTAACAACCTGCTGAAAATAATGAATTTCTAGTTAAGTGACATGAGATTGTTACATGAAATTTCCAGTAGAATAATGAAAAATTCTAACCTGATGAAACTAATGCCCACATACTTCCACAGTTCAGATTTATATGCAGGAGGTAGAAGAAAAGAGGAAATACTATAGTGATGAGAGGATGAGCATTTTTTAAGTCTCCAAACTCAAATATTTGGTTATTATTAACATGATTGTTTTTTGTTCAATTGTTTTCAGCCACGTCCAACTCTTCATGATTTGATTCTTTTGAGGGTTTTCTTGCCAGAGATATTTAGAATGGTTTGTATTCCTTCTTTAGCTCATTTAAAAAATGAGGAAACCAAAGCCAACAGGGAGAAGTGACTTGCCCAGGGTCACACAGCTAGAAAGTATTTATAACTAGATTTCAATTCAGACCTAGCACTATCTATGGTGCTCTCTAGCTGCCCATTAACATTATTAATTTGATTCAATTAAGCAAATATTTTAAGCCTACTATGGACAGAGGTCTTCCTTCTCTGTTATCCTATAGATAGGAATATAGTCATCCACTCTTATCTTAGCACATAGCTGATGTACATAGGAGGTGATGAGTAAATAGTTGTTGATTGATTCTGGTAAAATCCCGGAGCTAAGATTCTACAGCAATGAGGGAAACACTTGGTATTGATAGAGAATCATACCTACTTCCTTCAAACCTGCTTTATTCCTCATATATATATATATATATATACAATCAGCATGAAATAATGCCTTCCATTTTTATCAGGCTGCCTCCCATTACATATGAAACCTATTATTGAAACACAATTTTATTCACTTCATTTCGGTTCAGTATATAGTGCATTTTTTGTCTCACACATCTTGTACTTGGAGTGGCTTACCTGTCCTCTGATGGGTACCTGAGGTGTAAGAAAAGATGAGAAAAAAGAAACCCATTTCAGTGAACCAGTCTGCCTTACTCCTGTGGCCTTTCTCAGTTGCAGGTTGACAGGAACTTGATTGGAGCGTCTTCTTTTGGTTTGCTGACAACTCTACCCTTTCTTTCTTGCAGTATTGTCCTATTCATAAGCTAGAAATGAGACAATGAGACTACTTCTTTTGGGTGATGTACTCTTTCACTGAAAGCCCTTTGGAATCATCTACCAAAGAGTTTTTAATGAAATATTGGTTCCCAAAGTCCCATTTCTAGTATTATTATGAAAGTGGTATGTATTTCACATGTGGAATTGCAGATAGAGAAAGAAAGATGGACCTCTTCAGTGCTCTAAGACATTCTGGCTAGAATCTGAAAGCAATTTTTCTCTTTCTATTAAGATAAATTTTATGGATGCCTTTCATTTGTAAGTCACATTTTTTGAAATATTTTCATTCATCTTTCAAATGTAACCATCTCCTTTAACAAAGAAAAACAGGTACACTGAAACATTTAATACTATGACCATCTGTGACATGTAAAACACAAAATGTCTTTTTGAAAAGTAGAAGTTAAACATTGAAATTTACCTTGTGATTTTTTTTCAATAACTTATGGGCTGTTTATCCTGCCTAGTGATTAATGAAGCTTCTCTTCCACCCTGACTCATATGTACCTATTTGGCTATTTAATTGTTCATCACATTTTTCTCCATTGAAGGAAGAAGGAAAGATAATTTAAGTCAGTAACTTTTCTTAACCTGATGGCTAATTTCCTCCTTGGTGATAAAATATTGACAAGTCCAGCTTTTGGATTATCAGTGAAACTAACTTTGAAACAGAGAATGGTCCAGTGAAAAGGGACGAGAAAAGGTCATCACTTCCAACTTCATTTTATGAGCTTTGGCTCAAATCACTTGGAGCTACCTTGGATTTTGACCCCACTTCCAGCATTCTTTCCACTATCTCCACTATTCAAACAACCATGATAATGGAAGTAAAGGCAGGATTTGGAGTTGAGGGTCTGGGTTCAAATACCATCTCTAGCTATTTACTATCCATGTGACATTAGACAAATCACTTTACAGTTTTGATTTCTTCATCTGTAAAATGAGAGGGTTCAAGAAGATGGTATTAGAGAAATAGAATGGCCGTGTTGAATGGCAGAGTTGAAACTCTGAATCTGTGACACTGTTATCAAGTTTTATGATGCTAACAAGTTTTTCTTTCTTGTTTTTCCCTCTAATCTTTATCACACAATGCTGTCAGTGTAGCTATCTGCAAATTTGTTTTTGTTCATAGCATTTCTTTGCTCAAAAAATTGTTGATTACCAAAGAAAGTCCAAACTCCTGATGCCTACATATTGGACCCCTATCTCCCTTTCCAACCTTATTTTCACTGCTCCTCTTGCTCCAGTCAAAATGGATGGCTCACCACTCCCTAAACATGTTCTATACTTTCTATCTTTATATATATATATATATATATATATATATATATATATATATATATAAATTATACTGCTCCCTGTATCTGGAATTCCCTGTATACATTTTTCACAACCTCCTTTGAAACCTTCAGTGCCTAGTTCCATCTTCCTAGAATCACAGAATTTCAGTATTACAATGGATTTTGCCCCCTCATCCAACTCATGCCCCAAAATGAATCCCCTCTACAACTTGCCCAAAAAGTGGTCTACACCATTACTGGGAGAGTCTCCAATAAAGGGATAACCACTACTTTTGGGGGCAACATGTTATGATTTAGAATAATTTTATTTGTGAGTAAAGTTTTCCTTGTATATGCTTCAATTTATTCACAACTTCTATCCATTACTCTTAATTCAAGAATCCAGGAACAAGTTGAATTCCTCTTCCACATTGTAGCCTTTCAAGTATTTAAAGACAACATTCCCCTGTAACCCAATCCTAAGTCTTTTCCATCCTGCTTTCCCTCCTTTCATCAGTCTCCAACTTACTGATGTCCTTCCTAAATTGCAGGATTAAGAAATGGACACAATACTCCAGTTGTGTTCTGACTGGGGAGGAGTTCAGTATCATCTTAACATTTTAAAAAAATTTACATGTAATAATTTTCCACATAAGTTTTCTGAATCTATAGATCTAAATTGTCTCCATCCTTCCCTTCCTGGAGGATTAAATAATTTGATCTGGATTATACATGTTTCATCATGCAAAACATGCCATATTGTTCATCATTGTAAGAGAATACTCAAAGAAAACAGAAACCCCAAAATAAAAATGCAAATAAACTAAAGTGAAAAATCATATACTTTGATTGGCATTCTAACTCCAATTATTCTTTTTCTGGAGGTGGATAAAATTCTTTCTCATAAAGTCCTTCAGAATTGTCCTGGATCTCTGAGAGTAACTAAGTTTTTCACAGTTGATCATCCCACAAATACTGTTGTTACTGTGTACAGTGTTCTCCCAGTTCTGCTTATTTTACTCTTCATCAGTTCTTGTAATCCTTTCTAGCTTTTTCTGAAACCATCCTGATCATCATTTCTTACAGCATAATAGTATTCCATCACCATTGTATACCATTTATTCAGCTATTCACCAATTGATGGACATCCTCCCAAGTTCCAATTCTTTGCCACCACAAAAAGGGCTTCTAGGAATATTTTTGTACAAGTAGGTACTTCTCTTACCCATTTTTAAAATATCTTTTGGATATAGACCTAGTAGTGATATTACTAAATCAAAAGGTATGCACAATTTTATAGCCTTTGGAGCATAGTTCCAAATTGCCCTCCAGAATGTTTGGATTGATTTACAACTCCAACAACAATGCATTAATGTCCCAATTTTGCCAAATCTCCTACAGTGTTTTTCACTTTCCTATCATATTGGCCAATCTGATAGGGGTGAGGTGATACCTCAGAGTTGTTTTAATTTACATTTTTCTAATCAAGAGTGATTTAGATAATTTTTATGTGATTATTGATAGCTTTAATTTCTTCATCTGAAAACTGCTTGTTCATATGCTTTGACCATTTGTCAATTGAGGAACAGCTTATATCCTTATATATTTGACTTAGTTATCTATATATTTGAGAAATGAGACCTTTACCAGAGAAATTTTTTATAAAATATTTTCCCAAATTGTTTCCCATCTAATCTTGGTTACACTGGATTTTTGGAAAAAATATTTTAAATATAATATAGTCAAAATTATTCATTTTATATCTTGTAATGTTCTCTCTTGTTTGAGCATAAGTTCTGCCCTTCTCATAAATCCTACAGGTAGACTATTCTATGTTCCCCTAATTTACTTAAGGTACCACCCTTTATGTCTAAATCATATGACTATTTTGACCTTATCTTGGTATAGGGTATGGAATATTGCTCTACACCTAGTTTCTGTCATATTGTTTTCCTGTTTTCCCAATAGCTGCTATCAAATAACAAGTTCTTTATCCCACAATTATTTTTGCTTTTCCTGGATTAGGTATCCACACAATATTTGTGTCATGAAGTGAATTTGGTAGGATGCCTTCTTTACCTGTTTTCCCCAAGTAGTTTACATAGTATTGAGATTAATTGTTCATTAAATGCTTGATATAATTTACTTGTGAATCCATATGGTCCTGTGATTTTTTCTTAGGAAGTTCCTTGATGGCTTGTTCAATTTCTTTTTTTTAAATGGGATTACTTAAGCATTCTATTTCCTCTTTAGTTAAACTGGGTAATTTATATTTTTATAAATATTAAACTATCACTAGTTTATCATAGAAAGCTTGATAATTGTTGTTCCAAAGCTTTTCCTATTTTTCCGTCCTTTCAGGTGTATCCAACTCTGTGACACCAGTTAGTTTTCTTTTTCTTTTTCTTCCTTCCTTCCTTCCTTCCTTCCTTTTTCCTTTCTCTTTCTTTCTCTTTCTCTTTCTCTTTCTTTCTTTCTTTCTTTCTTTCTTTCTTTCTTTCTTTCTTTCTTTCTTTCTTTCTTTCTTTCTTTCTTTCTTTCTTTCTTTCTTTCTTTCTTTCTTTCTTTCTTTCTTTCTTTCTTTCTTTCTTTCTTTCTTTCTTTCTTTCTTTCTTTCTTTCTTTCTTTCTTTCTTTCTTTCTTTCTTTCTTTCTTCAAAAACCCTTACCTTCTGTCTTGGAGTCAATACTGTGTATTGGCTCCAAGGCAGAAGAGTGGTAAGGGCTAGGCAATGGGAGTCAAATGACTTGCCCAGGGTCACACAACTGGGAGGTGGCTGAGGCCAGATTTGAACCTATGACCTCCCATCTCTAGGCCTGGCTCTCAATCCACTGAGACACCCAGCTGTCCCCCAGCTGGGGTTTTCTTGGCAAAAATACTGGAGTTATTTGCAGTGGCCTTCTCTGGCTCATTTTATAGATGAAGAAATTGAGACAAAAAAGGATTATGTGACTTGCCCAAAGTAACAAAGGTAGAAAGTATCTGAGGCCAAATTTGAACTCAGGTCATTCTGACTCCAGGTCCAAGATCTATCCACTATACCACCTATTTGTTCTAGTCTATCTAGTGAATCCTAATATTACATATCCTTTTGAGTACCTGGTAGGTTTTCCAAAAATTCATCTTTTCAATTGATGGTTTGAAGCCTTCACAGTCAGTCAGTTATCCAAAAAAGACAAAGATCATTTGGGGAGAGTGGGGTATAATACTATATAGCTCAGATCCCATAAGTCTATGATTTGTGAAATAAGGCGAGATAATTGATCAGAGCATGTTCGAGCTAGAAGAGAGCTTGGAGAATCTCTTGTCCAATCCCCCCATTTTATACAGGGGAACATTTAGATTTGGCAAAATTTAAGTGGCTTTGAATTATATCAGGTTAGAACTGAAAGGGACACTAGAGACCATCTAATCCCAACCCTTAATTTTATAGCTAGGGAAACCAAGTGTCAGAAAAATGAGATAATTTTCCTAAGGTCCCACAGAGTTAAGGGCAGAGTCAAAGCTTGTATCCAAGTCATTGACTCCCAGGCTAATAACCTTTTCATTACATCATGCAATGGCTTCTGTATCATTACTGAAAATTCAAAATCTTTGAAAGACAAAATATTTTCTTCTACATCCAAACATTTTAGACTTATTTTTCCTTGTATCTGGCTATGGAGTAACCCAATACTAGAATGCATCAGAAATGAGCTTTGGTTACTCAAGGCTCCATCCCCAAAGTGACTAACAATCAAACGCAATCTACAAGTCCGATAAAGCTATGAACTGGAGAGTCTGTGACTGGCACATTTAACGAGAATTTGAGTCTAATAGGAAATTTAGAATGATCTTTGAAGAAGTAATGCCCAGTGCTGGTTAAGAGTCATCGGAAGTATGCCAGATCACTGTCCAGCGGTGACATTCCCTTGGGATAGGCTTTGCAGTTCAGTGGAACAAGCCCAGTGCAAGGGGTCGAGGCATCTGGGTTCTAGTCTCAATTACTAGCTCAGTGAACTTGGACAAGTGTAATTTAAGTTCTCTGAACTACTGTTTTCTTGTCTGCCAAAAGAGGGTAAAGAACATCTAACTCATAGTGCTGTTGTGAAGCTCTACTGAGATAACCTATATGAATGCTATAGAAATATATGGTGTGGGGTGACTAGATGATTCACCTTTTACAGCCAGGGAAACTGAGGCTGGGAGACATGAAGAGACTTTCCCAAGGTCATACAAATTAATACGTATCTGAAGCAGATTTAAACTTCATGTCTTTCTAACTCCAATTCCAAATATCTGGCCTTTCAAGATCAGCCTCAGTAAGTTGAGAAAGGAGTGGACTCATCACTGAATTGGCCATTTTGTTGTTCAGTTATTTCAGCTGTGTCTGACTCTTTGCAACTCCATTTGGGTTTTTTTTTAGGCAAAGACACTAGAGTGATTTACCATTTCCTTCTCTAGCTTGTTTTATAGATGAGGGAAACTTGGCAAATAGGACTAAGTGACTTGTCCAGGGTCATATGGCTAGTGCCTAAATCTGAATTTGAACTCAGGACTTCCTGACTCCGGGTGCTCTCTTTACTGCACTAGCTACCCAGGTTGGCCATAGCACAGTGAATGTGGGAGATGCAGTAACTCTCAAAGGCTACCTTTGGATGGACAGAGCCCTGGCTCTGGATTCAGAGAATATAGGTTTAAATCCCATCTCTTGGGAAGATCAACCAAGATAATTCATTTAAAGCAAACTATGTAAACTTTAAAGGATTATTATAAATGTTAGCTAATATTATTTTGCTAGACATCGACCTTAACACCTTCTCAGCTTGATAATGCCAGCCAGAATTTGTACTCTGCTGGACTTGACTTTGAGAACACGGTCACTTCCATACCATGATGGAGCTCAGGGGTTTTAAAATCACAACTTGGGGGGGGGGGAGCTGGGTAGCTCAGTGGATTGAGAGACAGGCCTAGAGATGGGATGTCCTGGGTTCAAATCTGGCCTCAGACACTTCCCAGCTGTGTGACCCTGGGCAAGTTACTTGACCCCCATTGCCTAGTCTTTATCACTCTTCTGCCTTGGTTTAAAAAGAAAAAAAAAATCACAACTGATTTCATGAGGACATATGGCATCATGGGAAAGTCAAACTTCTAGTTAGCCTCTTATGAAAGGAATTTAATCACAAGTACCAAGTCTTCCCTGAATATCATTGGCATGTTTTGTTTTTCTCTACCAGCTAAACCACAGTAGGAAGATGAAGTCAGTTTAATAAGCATTTTCCCCACTTATTACATTTCAGGCAGTATGTAACAAGTGAATGAGCAGCCTTATTGGAACTTCCATCAGGTTACCTACTAATTGAGGGTGTACTGATGGCTCAACATAAAGAAAACTGTCTTAGCACCGAAATGTAGCCATACGAAGGAGCCAGATGGTGGGCTGAATGCATGTCATTCACTATAACTTAACCTAAACTAATTATCTAAAGAAATAACAGATGCCGAGGTAGCATAATAAACAGCAATAAGATGTATAACTTCAAAGGAAGCCCAAATTATGGCAGCTATTAAAACACCGTCATTGGCAAAAAGGTAAAACCTTAGGAATGTTTTCTGGGGAATTTTCATTGACTTTCTAAAGATCACAGGTGATAAGGAATTTTTGGAGCCCTTAAAGAACTTGAAAAATGTTTGCTATGCTGAAAAACCTGAAAGTAGCTTATAAACAGTTATTTGCCCAAGGTACAGAATGACGTCGATGATGGCAGAGCCTGCTTTTTCTGTCTTTGAATCCTTAGCATCTAGCTCACTGCCTTCCAAATTGAGATAGGTGGTCCCCCCATGAGGAAACTGTCAATTCAAGATAGTGCCTTCTCTGTACCTTAGACTGCTGCAGAGGACAGCGTGAGGCTGTGTGATTTTTCCAGGGATACATAGACTTTCTATGCAGTGGATATTTAGTAAAAGTGTGATGAGTTAAACTGAAACAGATTGAAAAGAGAAGACTTTGTTATTAATTAAGTTGAATTAAATTGTAGCACAACACTCAGTGACTCACAGAAGTTTGTAGAAGAGACTACAGAAACAAAATGAAATAATTCTGGATTTCAGGTCAGGGAGTTTGAGTTTGACTACTAGCATTTGTGTGACTTTGAACAAGTGCTTTGACTGCTCTGGGCCTCAGTTTCCTCATTTGTCAAGGGAGAAGGTTGAATTAAATGATATTGGAAGTCCTTTTTAGTTCTCTTTTCTGTGATCTCCAAAAGTTAGGTTGTTTTGGAGTTTCAATATTTTAAGTTGACAATCTTTAACCTGAAGCATCACTTACTAAGTAAATGAAGTTATGCAGTGTTAGGTTAGAAAGGACATCCCAAGGTTATTTAAAAATATAGAGTATTGAGAAAGAGATATACACTAAATTAGACTTTGTGATAAAGAATCTCATCTTTCATTTTTGTGTTTTGCTAAGTTCTGCTTTGTCTTAGGTTTTCCATTTGCCTCATTTGTTCCCCAGCATAACTTTAACTTCTATCTTAAAATTGACTCTTTACTTAGACCTTTTTTTTTTAACTTGGTGAAATCCCTTTAGTGGAACTCACAGACTTTATAGCTTTTGTAGACCTCTTCTATTACTTTCTCACCCAGTACCCATAATGCTCTAAAGATCCCTGAGGCCCCAATGTGGTGTTCTGTCTCTATTACCTTAGATGCAGAACTGGAAAACACTTTAGCAATGTCAACATTTTCCATTTGAGGATAATGGTATGTGGTATATCATTGACTGAAGACCAAATGGGAGATAATGTTTGGAAAAGGGAAGAACAATTAGCACATTCATTAATTAGGATGTGGTATATAGTATTGCTGTGAAGGATAATAATTTCTGCATTTAAGTAATATATCTTGATTACAAGAGCCATTATGGAGATCAGTTGAACGAGCCTGGTTCTTTTTAAGACTCAGAAAGTTAAAGATATTTTCAGAAACTCTAACACATGATTATTTACTGATAGCCATTAATGATTCTCACAATGGCAGGAAAGCTAAGTTCAAGTAACTGATTAGAATTAATGGGAGTACAAGTAAGATGTTAATTAACAAATGAGATAAATTTTCCTCTAGCTGTAGGTATTACTTATGTCCTTAACCATAATATACATAAAACATAGAAGTCAATTGATTATATATCATATTGCTAGTGATTTGATTTTACACTTTAAATGTATTATTTGGCTTAGAATACTTAAGAAAGCATTCAAAACACTTTATATATTTTTGACATTTTATTCCCACAAGATTTCTTTGAGGAAAAGGAAACTGAGTTTCAATTCTTCCTAAGTCACAGATGAGAGAACTAAAGTAAAAGGAGACTGAGATTTGCTCTGTAATAATGGATCCTAAATGTAGTCCAACTCTTCTAATTTTACACAAGGAGACATCAGTGTTTAGAGGGGTTACATGATTCACCCAAGGTCATAGGGAGAGAGGTGACTTGAATCTGGGTCCTCTAGCTCCAAGATCTTGGCTTTAGTTACTGATCAAGGCAGAACTAGTACTAATTTTCCCTGATTCTTGGTCCAGGATTTTGTCCATTATTTATCTTCAGCATCCAGTGTAAAATATCTCTCCAAAGTTGACAGATAATTTTTCTGTCACAGGCCTCATCCACCCATCCATTCATCCATCCACCCATCCATACATCCATTAATTAATCAATCAATCAGTCAATCAATTGTATTATACTCTATGCTCAGAGCACTGTAGTAGGCACAAGAGATACAAATATACTGAAAACTCTCAGAGCTTATAGTCTAATGAACAAAGCAATAATATATTACATATGTGTCTGTGTGTATACATGAATTTGTGAGAGAGACAGACAGAGAGAGAGAGACAGAGATAGAGAGAGAGACAGACAGACAGACACAAACACACACACACACACACACACACAGAGAGAGAGAGAGAGAGAGAGAGAGAGAGAGAGAGAGAGAGAGAAGCCAAGGTTGGTTGAGTGGGTGACAGGATGCAGGGGAGGGATAATACATTTAGTGATACTGGCTTGTCATGTAAGGCTTTAATAGCTAAACAGAGAAGTTTATATTGAATTCTATTGTCAATTGGGAGCCATTAGAGTTGTATGAGTAAGAGAGTGACACTGTTAGATCTGTTTAAGGAAAATCACTTTAGTAGCAGTGTGGAGGATGGACTGAAGTGGAAGGGACTTAGGAGTCTGCTGTAATAATTTAGGTGAGAGGTGGTGAAGGTTTGAATTAAGGTGGTGACTGTGTGATTAAAGAGGAAGAATCAGGTAGGAAAGTTGTTGTGGAGGCTGAAATGGCAAGATTTAGCAATGTGTTAGATTGGGAGGCTGAAAGAGAACAAAGGGTCAAGGATATTCCCACCTAAAGGAAGCCTTTAAAATGAATTTCTATACCTCTAGTATAGAGTATTCAAGGGTTTCCATGCTTTATAATTCAATATTTTTCATGGTCTCTAGTTTTCAGCTCTCAATACCTCCTCTCAATAATTTTCACCCCATTCTAAAAAAAAAAAAGAAAGAAAAACAACCAATCATCATACATCCAATCTCTCATCCTTTGTTTCCAACTGCTAAGATTTATATGTTACCCTGCTTTCCTTTCTACCTCTCATCCAGGAGATTATTCATTGTGGATTTCCTTTTGCCCTAGTTCCCAAAGAAAACTCTTAAAAGGCCCCATTTATAATTTTGGAATATATTTTATTGGGATTATTTCATATATTCTAAAATGCAGTGAATACTTCAGTCACTTTCTTGTCCTTCATGAACAAATGACTAAGAAAGGGTTAGCAAAAAAAATGATTCTTCTTTTCCAAATAAAATTCCAATGCCGTTTTTCCCCACCTTTGAGAAAGAAGAAATTAATGATAATAGTGCTGTGATATAGCGAATAAGAAAATAATGATCTCTATAAAAATATCATTATGTTATCAGTACAGATTTTTGTTCCATCTGTATACTCTACCTTAATCAGAGATGGCCAGAATTGAAAGATGGCCATGTCCAGGCACTTAACTTGGAGAAGTTAAGTAATTTAAATTGGATCACCTAGTAAGTGACTCAGGCAAGAATGAAAACTTAGGTCTTCTTAACTCTGGGTCAGATTCTTTCTATTTTATCAAACTGCCTCCTAACTGGTAGGGAAGACAAGGCTGGGCATCTCTTGGACTTTGTTTTATCGCCTGTAAATTAGCAAGGCTGGATACCCTTTCTGAATTCTGTATCCTAGGGTAATCATGCAGTTGGGTTTCTGGTTGGGAGTTCCTTAGAAGAAATGATTGTTTTTTTAAATTGTATCTATATCCCAGGGCCTAGTATAGTGACTGGCATGTAGTAGGGCCTTAATAATTACATGCTGATTGATTTATTGATAAGAGAATCAAGTGAATATTCTTTTCTGGAGAGCAAAATGTCTTACCACTTTATCAATAGGACTGTGGTTTAGTTGAAATTTGCATCCAAGCATTGATGATTCGCCTTCAGAAATACTAGGTTCTCCAAATTCCTTGTGGCTCTGCTCATCTAGAGCAAGGATTCTGAGTTCTGACCTCCCAATTCCCATGTGGATTACAGAAAACTTCTGTCTGGACCTCAGGATGATCATGTTTTAAGAGTCGTTGGTACCCAATATCTATCCTTCAGGGCTCTTAATCATTTAATATTATTCATTACCTAATGAGAATAAACTGGGGTACCTTTCTAGTCCTTGGATTAGAAGGGGGAGTGATACCCAGACAAATAAATATAGTCAATTAACAGAGGAGATGCCAGGCTTGAGGTGAGTTTCTTGCACTCTTTCTACAAATGGACTCAAATGGCTGTCCTGTAGCTCAAGGAAGAAATTCAACTTTAAAGAAAGAAATATGATCCCAGGAGCAAATACAGTGGCCCTCACTCCTAAATGAGCAGAATGCAGAGTTGGCTGAGTTGCAAACCCGGAGAATAAACCTCAAAGAAAAAGAGTCCCTGATTACGATGATTTCATATTGCTAGAGCTCTGGGTCTGATGGAACAGTTAAAAACATTGGCTAGTGCTAGACCAGGCAGGCAGGCCAGAAGAGAACAGCATAGTTTGTCCTTGATGTGAATGGATTTTTCAGCTAGAATCAGAATTCTTTCTTTTTTTTTTTTAAACCCTTACCTTCAGTCTTGTCATTAATACTGTGTATTGGTTCCAAGGCAGAAGAGTGGTAAGGGCTAGGCAATGGGGGTCAAGTGACTTGCCCAGGGTCACACAGCTAGGAAGTGTCTGAGACCATATTTGAAACCATATATCTCCGAGTCTGGCTCTCAATCCACTGAGCTACCCAGCTGCTAGAACCAGGATTCTTAACTTGTGTATGTGGGTGGGTGTGTGCTCAAGTGAGCACAAGTGTGCATAATGGGTTACTGGGGAAATCTTAGTGAAGCCTTTGGACTACTAGTTGGAATATCTTTAAATGCATAAAATAAAATACATATGATTGCAAAGGAAACCAATTGTATTAAGCTATAATAATTAAAATTTTGAAGAAAAAAGTTCATGGATGTTCTGTTAATACCTCATGATCTAAAGGAATAATTGATGTAAATGAAATCTTTAAACTCTAGCTATATGATATTAAGGCACTGTGAGACGTTGGGTTCCTATGTTTTGTCTGTTAAAGAATATATGAGTGTTGGTTTTTCTTTCCTTTTCTGAAAGCTTCCTTCTGACACCACCCCAGAAGTCTAAATATGGGGAGTTGGTGCCGGCCAATGGTAAAGAGGCTTATTTAGGGTTTCGGGGGGGGGCTCAAATCAAAAGATGTGTGATAGTACCCATAAAGCAAATGGGCCCCTTCATGCTGGCAAGTAGCTGTGGAATAAAGATTGCATATACATTTCTGTTAGAGATGACCTTTGGTTTGTAGCATAGTGCTCGAATTCATTTCAGAGCTGAATCTCAACTAAAATTTCAAAGTATCCTCAAGAAACAAGTATAAATTTGATAAAGAGATGGAGAACCACCAAGACAACATAAAACCATAAAACTCTTCCCTTGCCTTATCAAATGAAATATTTGTTTTCCTTCCCCTACACCATAGTAACCTTATTTGTTTAAAAACAATATAAAACTATAATTCATCTTTGAAAATGAACCCTCTGTAATATTATTTGCATGCCCTCCAATTTCAGTGAGCTTTTTTTTTTATTAGCTTATTTTATAAGGGTCAAAACATATTTGATCAGTTCATTAAAACTGAATAGAACTCAAATGCACATTTCCATTGTCCCAAGCTTTTATACTATTGAGTCCAAACCAATCCAGATTTTGTATTTGAGTAAATTATTCTAGTTTTAAGAATATATTATTGGAGCAAGCTTATGGAAAGATTTAATTTTTGAAACATGATTTTGTACCCAAATTAGTATAAAGCACCATGAGTTAGGAATTGCAGGAATGATATCTAGACATCATGGCAACAATTGGTAGTGAATACAGGGAGAAAATGCATGCACCCCTGAATTGTGTTGGGCACAAATTGCATTGATTCACATTTCTATGAATTAGGAGCAGAGAAGATGTCTAAGAAGAGAATGCACTTCCCCTCTGACTCCATTCTGTCTGTTAATGTTTATAAATAATTTCTCCACTACTCTTATTTTAATTGCAGATGTTTTAATCTTTTGATCCTTTCATCTAAGGCAGGACCATATCTCCTTCCACTTGTTTGTGTTTTTGACTTTCAAAATAAGAATGCACTTAAAACATAATGAAACAAGCCAGTGAAAGTTAGACTGGTCCTGGTGCAGATGAAGACTTGCTTTTAATAAGGCAAATATATATATCATTATATATATATATATATATATATATATGTGTGTGTGTGTGTGTGTGTGTGTGTGTGTGTGTGTGTGTGTGTGTGTATGTATGTTCAGTTTGATGGTAGGAAATATTCCTTTTAATAAATTTGAGGAGGAAGGTCTCTTGTGAGAGAGTATTAGATCCTAAGAGCTATTTCATCTTGCTGAAGTGTTCCCTGGGGTCAGTCAGGAGCCAGGCCCATGGCTGCTGTTCTGTCCAATAGGAGCCTAGTCCACACTGTTGGTGGGTGCTATGGGAATCATGATTGCCATGACAGCATTTTTTCCTTTGGACATTGCTAGTCTTTGACTTCAGGTTGACAAGAAGTGGAAATTCTTTATACATAGTACTGATGGAGATCATTAAAGAATAAAGACTCTTGGCACCATAACAAGGGGGTTTCCTGTCATCTTCAGCTTTTGCTGCTCAAATTTTGTCTATTCCTACACTTTTAATAGCTTCAAAGATGTCTGGATCAAAGTTCAACATTCTATTACCAGAAAGGCTTTGGTCATTGGATTTGTTGCAGATGTGATGAATGTGCTGCTGACCCTACTGCTGTGGATAGTGAACATCCAGATAGCCCAGGGGGCCAAGTTCAGAAATGAAGACATGGCATCCACCAACTATAAGGGCATCTTAAAAGCCTTCCTCAAATCATGCCCGGTGAAGGAGCCCTTCCTCTTTGGACTAGTACGCTTCCTGCCCCATTGCTGGTCTTCATCTTGGCCATCCGTTTCATGTCCTAGGAATGCTCAAGGGACAACTCTTGAAGAAGCAGGCACAGCTTTCTTCTCTGAATGTGTTTGTTACTGGGGCCATTGGCAAGGCTATCGCCACCAGAGTCACCTATCTGATGCAAACGGTGCAGTACATTCTGAGGTTTGGGTGTCATAGGCTGAAGTCTGAAAACAACATTAGAAAGTGTTAGAGTAATGGGATTTTACAAAAAAACTTGGAGATCAAGTTCTTGCAGATCATGCTCATGAATGCCTTCATGTTCCTAGTTTATAAGAAACTCACAGCTTCCATTTTTATGGCTATGTGGCCTGAAGAGTGGGTGTAGGTATTAAGAGGGAACCCAGAAATGTGAGCAGCCAGAAGGAAGGACAAGGTTGAGGTTTCTCTAGAGCCAGGGAGTAGGAGGTGAAAGCCCTGCTTAGCTCCCTCTGGGTTTCAGTTTTCTCATCAATAAAATGAGATTGGACTATATGGACTTTTTATTTTTATTATTTTTAAATTCTTGACTTCTGGCAGAAGAGTGGTAAGGGCTAGGCAATGGGGATGAAGTGATTTTTTTCAGGATCACATAGCTAGGACCCACTTGAGGCCATATTTGAACCTAGGACCTCCTGTCTCTATGCCTGCCTCTCAATCCACTGAGCCACTTGCCTATCTCCTAGATGGACTCTCAAGTCCCTTTCAGCTCTATTCTGTGAGCCCACTAATGTGCGGAGCCCCTAAAACGTGGGATGTTCTAGGCAAGGGTGGAGAATGTATGTGGGAGTTAGGTAAATCCTAGACCATTCTTCTTGAAGTTTCTTTTACTGTTTCAAAGGCTGTAGTGCTAAGTTAACCCTCATTCTTCACTGTTGCCAATTACTATCTAACCTTTTGGATATATAATTTCCTCCTAGCTTTCTTGGTAAAGATATCATTTAATCCAAAAGAGACAATATTGTTGCTATTTTTTAAGCTGGGAAATTAAGGAGGATAGTAATCCCAAATATACACAAAAATTAATATATTCAAATTTATATTTAATAAATATAGAATTCTTCTTGGATACAGTATGCCGTGGTCAGGGTCCAGTCTCACTCATGACTCCAGGGTTCCCGACAGGTGGCGAACGATCAGTCAAAATAAATAAAAATAAAATAAATAACAAATGGAACAGCTTAATCATAACGGCCATGGGATTGCTTTGCATCTCAGCTGCTCCAACATTCCCAGGCCTGGGATTTATTTTTATACCCATTTTATTGGCATGCAGGTATACAAAATCAAAGAGAGATAACTGGAAAAGTGATACATTAACTTTTAACAAATCACTTAATTAACATTCTATATTTTTGTATTGTGATTACAGACAGAATACAAGACAAATGATTTCATCACAGGTGGCTTACTAGGGAGTATGAGTTACTGATTTGTGTATTTGAGTCACTGAGGCATATTGAAGCTTAGTGTACCTGTACTGGACCTGTACATATTGTATGGGCCTCTATGATTGATTTGTGTGCTGGCTTCATGAGAAAGTTTTGGGCTTGGCCTGTAGCTGTGGTTTTGCTGGGAATTATGTACCTAAGTAAAAGTTAACCCATGATAGTCTTTTGGGATTGGGTTTGAGGGTCTGATCTTTTCGTGATGGTTTTGGGGAATAAGAGTACATGTGTTTTGCTCTTGTATTATTTCTTTTGAGACTAGGGGGAATGATAATCATGTCAATTCATAGATAAGGGGCATTGATGAAAGAAGTAATGCAAAGGGGATAGAGTGGACAGTCACATCTTGCCAAGGACCACTCTGTGGTCTCCCCAGCTACCACGGGTGACTCTGTCAAGACATCTTGGACTGATGGCCCCCAGAAACAGTAGATAACATACTGTGTGAGCCTTGGCAAGTCACTTAACCTTGTTTGCCTCAGTTTTCTCATTGTAAAATGAGTTGGAGGGCAAGGCAAACCACTCTAGTATCTGTCAAGAAAACTCCAAATTGGTTCATGAAGAGTTAGACATGACTGAAATGACTCTGTCGATATGACCCAGTTGATATATGTCTTGCCTATTCTTGCAGATGTGAAGCAGGAGAGACATAGGTTACAGGGCAAACTAGGCTCTTCCCTAGGTTAATATTTAGAGGCTTTCTGGGAGGCTGAGTGGCATACTTCTGCAATATGGTAACATTAATCTCCATACTTCACTCTGAGTTCTCTGGAGATCAGGATTGAAGTCCAACCACTTTTGGGTCCTTAGCTATGATGCCTTTCATTCAGGGAATGACACTCTACATCTCCCATCTGCGCTATTTTCCATGGTAGGGGTGGAAATCCTGGATTTTCTGGGACACTGGCCACCCTCTCTCACCAAGATAACCCTCTGCTGTCAGGATGCATCTTCTTAATTGAATTTGCCTCCGTTCAGATTTGACCACTTACAGCTCCTTATAGGGCAAGTATTTAGGGGCATAATAAAAGAGCCCATGGTTTTGAGATGGTAATGAACTGAACTAGGCATGAATGTTGGAGTGTGGCAGGAAAGACAATGGCTCTAATGAATGTTCATTGTGTATATCTTTGAATGTTCATTGGGTATATCTTTTAGTAGGAGTGTAAGACTTCTATGCAAGAAAGTACAGACTTTTGGCGGTGTATTTTGGGAGTTAATGTGACAGGGTGTGGGCCTAGGTAGATGGAGGCTGAAATCTTGGGTCAGATCTGAGAGCAGAGATTGAAGATGGATGAGTTGTTCATCCTTAATTTTGAAAGAGGATCAATGACATCATGGGTTGATGTCTTGGCTTGTGCATGATTTAGATTTAAATTAGGCAGAGTTAAAACAAGTCGCAGGCCCCACCTTCTCTTCCAGAGCCATCAAAGTCCAGTGGCAGGAAAAAAATCAAGATGACCAGTGATGGCCCAGCATGAAGTTGATGACCTCCATTTCTGACCAAGCTCTTAGTTTTCCACATCACTTGCTTCAGCTGCCTTCATTGTTTTTGGAATAAATTGTTCTCACCTTCCCTTTTTTCTGGGGAAAGTCCTCACATCCTCTAGGGTAAACACCTGTCCTGACCCATTAATGGGTTTGAAGACTGTCAACTACTCTCAACCTGGTTTTGCCTGCCTGCTGAGATGATTTTACAAGGGTGCGGCTGCTGTGTATGCTACAGCTTCTTGGAGCCACAGGTAAGAGTTGGATGAAAGGTGGACACCAAAGGTGAATGAGCAGCCCCTTTCAGGGCTTTCAGTCCTTTTTAGGGCCTTTCAATCCTCTCTGAATACCCCATCCACCCAGAGTATCTGCAAAACTAGAGAAGTAGCTATTGGGGCTACCATTGATTGGCTCTTTGGTGGACACTAAGTAACCATGAGCCTTTGGTGCCATATTGAATGCTTTCTCCTGAACACTTATCAGGGCAGAGCTCAGGCAGCTAGTGCTGCCCATATTATGCATACTGATGAAGAATGAGCAGTGATGAGTTTAAAATCAGATTGTGAGACTGAGTTTGGATTTGATAGAAAGTAAGCATTCTATCCCTGAGAACAACAACTATTTAAGTTTTCACTTAATACAGTGCCTAGAACATAGCTGATGCTTTAAGAATGCTTGTTGATTGATAGAGATAGGTGTAACCCCAAGAATGGCTTGGCTATGTGTCTAAAATTTCTGCATTCTAAAATTGATCAAATCTGTATAAAATTTTACATCATCATCATGATGATCATTAATACTTATCTATTTTGATAATAATTATCTGTCAAAATTGGAATTCTAATGTCTCATGGTTTTGAGGATGTGACCCTGGGTCACAAAGCTCTGGCAAGTCCTGCCAAATGGAACCACTTCATATTTGGGCTTGATGACAGACTGTTTTTTGTGTCATCTGACTGATGGCTTTTTTCATTCTTGATTCTCAAGTGTAGTTATATACTTCTAGTCTTTGGTTGACATCTTCCTTTTCCTTTTTTCCTGTTGTATTGGTCATCAAGTGATAATTGGTTGCTTTTTTGTTTTTTGCCTAAGCAACTCATGAAGATGATCTATGGAAGAGAAGAATGATCTGCCCTTGTGGAGGGAACATTATGTGTAGCAATCACAGATACCTGAAGAACTGATGCAATTAGAGTTCTCATATATATAGGTTTTTACTGGATCATAGAGTACTTTCCTCACAGCCATCTTATGATGTAGGTATTTTAGGCATTGTAAAGTCCATTTTGTATATGAACAAACTGAGGATTGGACAAATTCAGTGACTCTAAAAGTATCATTAAATAGCAGAAAAAGAACTCAAAGCCAGACCTTTAAAGTTGAAAGGACTTCTTAATACTCATCTTGCTGCTCATCTCCATTTTTCCTTTCATTGTTAGTAAAGCCCCCTTTGGAAAATACAGCCACTGTCTTGACAGAACAAGAAAGGGAGTGTCCATGCTTAGGATAAGGGATTTGAAGGAGATATTAAAATGCACTCAGGACATACAAATACTAGTGAGGTTAGCAGGAAAAAAAATGGAAAAAGAAGATGCCAACCAAAGGCTAGAAGTATATAACCTACTCTTGAGAGTCAAGAATGAAAAAAACCCACAGATTGGAATGGAATATATCTGAGAGAACTATTCTCCTTGCTTCCTTCCATTATATATCAGCTATAGAATGGTATAGTGCAAAACTACTGTTTGAGACATCAGGAGATATGAACTCTAGTCCCATGTCTACCACTAATTAGTCATTAAGTGACCTTGCAATTTCTGTAGCTATAAAATGAAGGTATAGATGATCTTTTGTGCCCCCAATTCTGGTTTATGTTTTTGCTTTTAGGAGAAGAGAAAGGCAAATTCTAGTTTGTGTATATTTATCCATGATCATCTTTTAGTCCTCGACTGTTCACACAGTCACCTTCAAGACACTGTTGACAACATTGGCAATGATAACTTTTTAATAGCTCTATAGAAAGATACACATTAGAAATATCACTGAGACATCAATTAGCATCTAAATTCCAAATTTGATCAATAATACTTTCCCTATTTCTCTGCATCTATTTAAAACAATCTACTTTATCAATCCTTGGGACAGCTAGGTGTCTCTATGAATAGAGTTCTAGAGGATTCTTCCTCAGACAATTATTAACTGTGTGATCCTGGACAAGTCATTTGACCCTTGTTTGTCTTAGTTTTCTCATCCATAAAATGAACTGGAGAAAGGAGTGGCAAACCATTCTAGTATCTTCACCAAAAAAAAATCCAAACCCAAATGAGGTCACAAAGTTAGACATGATTGTAAAACAAATCAATCTCAGGAATCCTTAGGCCATGCTTGGGAAGAAGGGAAGATCAGAGCAATAATTCTGAAAAAAAATGACTGGAGGAATTTAAGAAGGTAGTCAGCCACTGTCTGGATGTTTTGGGAGGAAACACAGGCATCAGGCAGGAAAAATGAACTAGTTGATTCCTGAGGTCTCTTCCAGTTTTGAATTTCTGTGATTCTCCAATACAAATATTTCAGAATGGGGATAAACTGATTTTATTATTGAAAAGAATTCTGTCCACTAATATTAAGTCCATCTAATACATAGTCCATTTAGGCTTAGTAGGAAAGTCTTAGAGAGGTTGAGAGACCTGCCTACAGTCCCAGAACCAGTAAGAATCAAAGACAAAATTTGAACACAGGTCCTCTCTCTCTTTATAACTGGTACAGAAAATAATTAAATGATTTATCCTAGTATTTAGCACAGTGCTTTCCACATAGCAAACACAACAACAATAACAATAACAAATGCTTTTTTCATTCATTCAGTCTTTTGTCCAACCAAGCTCTAGTAAAGAATTCATTCAATGACCCAAGTCTTTGGATTCCAATTCCAGAATTCATTCCAGGGCACCTCCTTGGGAGAGTCTAACGACCTAATGTATATAAAGCATTTTATAAAATCTTAAAGAGCCATATAAATAAAAGAATTCACTCAGTGACTCATTGAGATTAAAGATGGTCCTTTTTTTTTTTAAAGACTACCAGGGGATTGGAAGCCTTGGCAGATTTTACCAAGCTGGGAAGGCTTCAAGCATGGATCTGAGACTAACAATGAAATGCCTTTCATCTAAATGCTAGGCTAGCTACCTATGAAAAGGTTCATCTCCAGATAGTAGATCATAAAGTGATCATTTTTTTTATCATTACAAAAGCTCACAGACCAATCTCCTGAGGGAGTAGCATTTGTTCCGTATTGGGAAGGGGAGCATCCCAGTGAAATCATGAGTCTTTTTAAGCATGAGTGAATCCAACATTGCACAAGATAACAGAAGAATCCTTGCTTCCTCAAAACTCTTTAATGGCCCCAGTGACTAACTGAACTCTCAAATCTTCCCATTGAAGAGAGTGCTTCAATAGTGCTGTAATGAAAACGAGGAGCTTTTGAAAATATTTCAAACTGGTGTCTTTTGGAAGGAAATGGTCATTCTAATAACCATAGTTTGAAGATGTTATGTGAGACCCCAAGACCAACTGAACAACGATTGTTTAAGCAGCCACGATGTAGAATGTGCTGTGCTAGAGAAATAAAAGCCAAATCTTTTGCCAATTCATTGCAAAGCCACAAGGCTGATGTTTTGTACCTTCTGGCTACAGGATGTTCCAACTACTGGCTTCTCAGTCCTCTGTGACCTGGTTATGCAACTCTCACCTAAATGATTATAAGGGAGATTTTAGAAGGAAGTAGAAAATCTTCTCATTTTTCTCTTTGTTTTGAATTTCCTCTGACAGCTGTAATGCCTATGTGCTTCCTCCCTTCTTCTTAGCAAGCCCTCCCGATCCCCTCAGCTGTTTTCAGCATTCCATTGGCCCATTTTCCTGTAACACCACAGGAACAGACTGTTATCCCAAAATAGAAACAACCTTGACAACATTTTTCAAGGCTTAATTTCCAAGTTGGTAAGGTAGCAGGCCCAGCAATACTGAAACAGAACAGCAGGTGTTCATGTGTCTCTGTGTATGTGATGCTGCATGATTATTTGTCAAGTGGGGGCAAAATACAGACCTTGCAGGCACCTTGAAAGCTGCTGTCCATCACTGGCCACTGTCGCTGGGCCTGGAACGTGAACCCACTGAAAGATGCTGGCTTGCTTGAGAAGGAATGGTTTCTTTTTTGGTGGTGTGGATCTGAATAACCACGGATTCTCATCTTCATTTCAAACTGGCAGAGGAGAGTTGCAGAGATGACAATAAATGCATGGAAGGAGAAGCAAGGCTCAGTATTTAAAGGGCAACAATCTTATTAGTTTTTATAAACAGCTATCATGTGTTAACAATGTTTTCTGAGGACTGAAAGCCCCATCTCCCCATCCCCAAATGAATATTCATGTTTCCTGATAATAAACACCATATATATGTATAAATACAAATATAAATAATAATGATAACCGATGTTTAATATTTTAAATGTTAAAATTTGCAAAGCACTTTTTTTCTACATATAATCTCATTTAAGACTCCCAATAACCCTATGGTGTCAGCATTGTTTTGCCCATTTTACAGATGACAAAAACAAGGCTCAGAGGTTAAATGATGTAAGCAGGACTACCATCTTCACCATATGAAACTGATTTAAGGAATGACTTTAATGACTTGCCTATGACTCACACAGCTAGGAATTTTCAGAGGTGACATTGGAATCCAGATCATCCTAACCCCAGTTCTAGCACTCTATTTATTCTGCAAAGACTCTCAAATTTATAGATGCACAAAGGGATGTAAGAGTAAGAAGGGTTGTAGGTGATAGATTCAGAATTCAAAAAGATCCTGCTAGTCTAGAATATTAGGTGAAATCTAACAAGTTGACAAGATAAATATAGTCTTCCATTTGGGTTAAAAATGAGCTATACAAGTGGGGTGGCAACGTTTGACAACACTTTTGAGAAAAGATTTAGTGATTTTTGTAGATTACAAATTCAACATGAATTAAGTGTGATATGAGACCAAAAAAAGCCAGCATAATGTTAGGCAACATTTATAGGGGCTTAGTTCACATAACAATAAAAATTAACAGTCCGTTAAATTTTGCTCTGATCAGGCCACATCCAAAATATTGTATTTAGTTAGTAAAGTGATTAAGCTGGAACCAATTTATCAGAAAGTGACCAGAAGGATGAGGACAATGGAATAATCACCATTTGAGACTGATTAGAAGAATTAGAGGTATTTAGCCTGGAGAAGAGCAAACTTATGAAGGACATGATATTTATCTTCAAGTATCTGAACAGTAATCAAATAGAAGAGAGGCTGCACTCATTCTGCTTTTTCCTAGAGGGTAATAGGGTAACAATAGGAGGGAGGGAGGGGGACAGAGAGAGACGGAGAGACAGAGAGAAGAAGAAGAAGAAGAAGAAGAAGAAGAAGAAGAAGAAGAAGAAAGAAGAAGAAGAAGAAGAAGAAGAAGAAGAAGAAGAAGAAGAAGAAGAAGAAGAAGAAGAAGAAGAAGAAGAAGAAGAAGAAGAAGAAGAAGAAGAAGAAGAAGAAGAAGAAGAAGAAGAAGAAGAAGAAGAAGAAGAAGAAGAAGAAGAAGAAGAAGAAGAAGAAGAAGAAGAAGAAGGAGGAGGAGGAGGAGGAGGAGGAGGAGGAGGAGGAGGAGGAGGAGGAGGAGGAGGAGGAGGAGGAGGAGGAGGAGGAGGAGGAGGAGGAGGAGAAGGAGGAGGAGGAGGAGGAGGAGGAGGAGGAGGAGGAGGAGGAGGAGGAGAAGGAGGAGGAGGAGGAGGAGGAGGAGGAGAAGGAGAAGGAGAAGGAGAAGGAGAAGGAGAAGGAGAAGGAGAAGGAGAAGGAGAAGGAGAAGGAGAAGGAGAAGGAGGAGAAGGAGAAGGAGAAGGAGAAGGAGAAGGAGGAGAAGAAGGAGAAGGAGAAGAAAAAAGGAGGAGGAGGAGGATGAGAAAAAGTAAAAAAAAAATAAAAGATCCAGGAGTTCATCTAATGCATATATAGATATTTTTAAAAATCCTTACCTTCTGTCTTAGAATCAATACTGAATGTTAAAGGGCTAGGCAATTGGGGTTAAGTCACTTGCCTAGGGGCTAGATCAGCCCCTCATGTCTCTGGGCTTGACTCTCTATGCATTGAGCCACCTTGCTATCCCTGTGTATATCTTTTTAATGCTGCTTTCTCTTACCCCCAGTTGCCTTTAGGTTTTATACATTTTCATCTATGTCTGTGTGCTTAGTCTTCACTGCAATGGTAGATGCTATGTCTAGACAATTCTCCTTACATAGCATTTGCACAATCCTAAATTTAGTTAGGTGTTTAATTAAAAAAATGTTATGAGGTTGATGATAATTTCTTCAGTTGGACCACAGAAAACTCATCTTATAACTTTAATTGATTCAATTCAGTAAATACTTCTAAAGCCTCTATTAATGTATACGGCACTGCCACAGGTGCTGGACCATATTTTTAATGTTTATATCATACTTTATGATCACAAAATTCTTTAATATATATTACCTCTTCTGGTTCTCATGACAAGTATCTGAGGTTGGTATGGCAAATATTTATTATCTCCATTATACAAATTAGGAGCCTGTGGCAAAAGTAGGTTCAGTAGCTAGCTCTTGTTCAAGTAGCAGAGCTGGGGCTAGAATCCAGTTCTGACTCTGTCTATTTCTCTTCCCACTGTGCCATTTGGTCATGAGGAAGGAAGGGAAAGGACAGAATGACTAGCAAGGACAGGAAAGGAAGTTACAAACTGAAAGTCAAAGAAAGTCCAACAAATGATTGATCATTAACATATTATCCATAATAGAATTTGCTCCTAACAGAGGGCACCGGTATCTTTTCACTTATTTGGACCCTGGCCCTCTCTTTATGCCTTTCCTCTTTCTCTTGCCTTTCTGAGAGGCTATAAATGTGTGGACAGGGCAGGACTAGGGGTATACTGGTTAGATTTGGTGCTGCATTTTGTTAGAGTGGCCAGGCTGGTCTCAACTGGGCTGTCAGCTATTGATGTTGAAGGGGAAGAGATTAGATCTTCAAGGTAAAAAGGTAAAAGACTTACAAGAAAGGTTCATTTCAGTTCTCCAGCTGGCAATTGAACTCAGTAGACTAAAGGAATGGTGTAAAAGAAAGCAAACTAAATTGGAAAATGAGAGAATTTGATGGATTTCCATCTACTAAGGTGTAAGTATTTCCTTTTTATGGTACTTAGTTTCTCCAATCACAACTCAAAAATTTGTGCTTTTAAGAATTGTGTGTAAATAAAAATAATGGTAGCTCACCACACCTTGTGTGGCAAGGCATTTTACATAGATTGTCTTATTTGATCCTCATAGCTGTCCTATGACTAGAATTATTACCTGCATTTTTCATATGGGCAAAGGTTAAGTGGTTACTCAGCTAGTAGGCAGCAGCCGCCTCAGGCTATCAACCCATGTCTATCCTGACTCATGGTCTAGTTTACTGTCCACAACACCATCCTGCCTCTGCTTGCTTCAGAAATGGGAAGGAGAAATAAAGCTTTTAAAGCACTATATGAAATCGTTTCATTTCCTTTTTTCCTGGCCAATTTAAATTGTTCAAGGTGACTGATGATTTCAGTATATCTTCAGCTGCCACTGCTAGCAAATGCCACATGCTGCTGAGCAGTTGTGATACTCAAGAACCTTTCACTGTAAATGTGTAAGTTGATGAATAGAAAATATTCCTCTTGAAATCTTGAGTTCTGCAGAAGTAGCTTTAGGAGAAAAATGAATTCCAGTGTTGCAGTAGGGGGAGGTACTGAATTTGGAGTCTGAGGATCAGAGTAAGCATTCAAACTCAGATCTTAAATGCTTACTCTGATTCTTTTGACATTTACTAAGATTGTATGACCCAGGAGAAGTTACTTAATAATTCTGAATGTCAGTAAAAATAAAGAGGCATGAATTGGACAGGTTAGCATTAATCAGACTTAGATCTGTTTTCAGATCTCAGATGCTGTGTAATCATAGGTTGTGTCAATACCAAACCATTCTGTTGGCTCAGTTTTCTTTTATTTTTTCCCAAACCCTTACCTTCTTTCTTAGTATCAGTTCTAAAGAGAAGAGAAGTAAGGGCTAGGCAATTGGGGTTAAGTGACTTGCCTAGGATCACAGAGCTTGGAAAAAATCTGAGATCAAATTTGAACCCAGGTCCTCTTGACTCCAGAACTGGTGCTCTATATCCACTGTCATACCTAGCTGCCCTCTTGGCTTTCTAATAAACAAAATGGAAATGATGATATTTTTTACTACTTATAAACAGAATTGTTGTGAGAAAAAATATTTTGCAAATCTTAAAGAGTTCTATAAATGGGGGCAGGGTGTGGTATGGCATAGTGGATAGAGATGTAATACTGGGTTCATGTTTGGTTTTCAGACCCTTTCTAGCTATGTGGCCCTGGGCAAATCACTCACCCTCATTGCCTACCCTTGCCACTCTTCTTGGAAGCAAGACACAATATTGATTCCAAAAATGAAGGTAATAGTTTTTATTTTAAAAAATGAATAACCAATATATATGGTATTAATTCCGAGATGGAAGGTAAGAGTTTTTTAAAGTCAATAAATATGATTTTTTACCATAATGCAATTATGAAGAGCATATTTAAATATATGCTTCTCCATGATACTGACTTCTTTCATTGGATTGAGCAACAAAACCTTGTCCAAACTGGAAATATCCATTTGCAACCAATAATCACTTGAGTAACTGCTATGGCTAAGGTTGTGCACAGTTCTTTCTTTCTATTTTTTTAATCGCTTACCTTCTATCTTAGAATTGATACTAGGTACTGCTTCTAAGCGAGAAGAGTGGTAAGGACTGAGGTCATACAGCTAGGAAGTGTCTGAGACCAGTCTTGAACTCAGGTCCTCCTGAGTTCAGGAGTAGCCCTCTACCCAGTGTGCCACTAGCTGCCCAACTGCATGATTCTTTCTAAGAAGTGCAGTCTATGGTCTCATGAAATTTCAAATGTAGTTGAGGCATCATAAGATAAAAAAATGACTAACTATCTAAGGTTGGCATGGGATCATGGGAGTATAGATTTACAGGCAGACGAGCAAGATGGGACATTAGAGGTCAACTAGTGTAGCCTCCTTATTTCACAGTTAAGGTTAAATGATTTGTCCAAAGGGAGAGAGAAAGGGAGGGGGAGAGAGAGAGAGAGAGAGAGAGAGAGAGAGAGAGAGAGAGAGAGAGAGAGAGACAGAGAGAGAGAGAAAGAGAGACAGAGAGACAGATAGTAATCCAAGACAGTTGCTGGGATTTAACCCATACCCTTAACTCCCAGTTCAGCACTCTTATCACTGTGCCATGTGCACAGTAAAGACAATAAGTGTCATCGACAATTAGAGCAGAGAGAGATTACGGTGACCTAAGGTGTTCAGGGAAGGCTCCCACAGAGAAGGTGGGTCCTGAGCTGAGCCTAAAAGCTTTGGAAAAATAGATAATTGGAGACGAATGGGGAGAATGTTTGTGGCTTAGGGTGGGGGCTGCAGTCTTTAAAAGTGAATGAATATACATCCTCTCCTTAGCTGCACGTGCTCCTTTATCTAACCTCTGAATCCTCATGGGTAATTATGCAGTCCTGTTTAAATTTCACCCTGGCAGATTAAAGTTTCAGAGGAGGCAGCAAATTCACTGAAAGCAAAGCAAGGCATGAAACTTAAAGTAGGACACAACTCAGTGGGAGTGAGCTCATGGCACAATTGTAAATTTCTCCTACACATTTGATCTACTGCATATTTATATACATGTATGTATGTGTATATATAATATGTGTGTGGGCATGTATGTATACATATATGTGCAAAATACACATATAAACAAATAAATTATGAATATATGAATGTACTTTTAGCATATTGAGATTTTTATTTATATTATTTTTAGAGGTTTTATTTGTACTATTAAAATAATTTGATAGAAAACATATTGTGTTGATTGCATAGTCGATACTATTTCGACTTTTTCTATTTAAATTCTCTATGCAATGTCATTGTCATTTGATATGGCAGTGGACTTCAGAATAACTAAAAAAAAGAAATCCCTTATACATATGTTTGCTTTTTATACTTAAATGTTCCCCTTGGTTAAAAAGTTAGTATTCTTGAAGATGGTGGCGTAGAAGCAGCGAAAGTTCAGACCTCCGAAACCCTTCCTTACAGATCACAAACAGAGTGCTCCTAGGACACTGAAATTCAAGCTGAACAACAGGATAGGCCTGGGGAACCCTCCACCTGGACCTGGATCAAAAGGTACTGCACCCCAAAAGCCAGAACCCTAGATCACTTGGATCTAAGGGGTAGGCAGAAGGAAGGTCCCAGGACCCATTCCCCCCAACCCAGAGTACTGAGCCCACGGCAGCAGCGGGAACCTCAGGGCTCTAAGGACTCACCTTGAAAGCAACCTGAGCCAGTCTCCGGGGCGCCCAACACAGATGGCAGGGAAACATAGAGAGAAGGGGGAAGCCTGTAGCCCCCTGGCTGGACCCTTCCATCTGAGTCTCAAGGGAGGTTCCCAACTTTAGGGCACCAGCTGAACCCAATCCCATCAGGAGCCCTCAGAGCTACTGAAAGGACAAAAAACTCAGGGCTGACAAAGGGGTTGCTCCGAAGAGCTTACCTTGAAAGTAACCCGGGCTAGTCTCCAGGCATTCAACACAGATTGTGGAGGAGGAGGTTTTTTGCTTCAGGGCTCATTCAGCCCAAACCAGGTGAACCTAATCCCATCAGGAACCCTCAGAGCCCAGGCAAGCCATGACCCCTCCCCCCTTAGAGAGCAGGGTCTTCTGAAAAAACAGAAACCTAGAGGCGAAGTCAAGATGGCAGCCTAGAAGGAGCATAGACCTGGCACCCTCACCAGAGCTTTGGAGATCCTCCATATTTGCTCCAGCCATCCAGGAAGTTTAAAACTCAGAGTAAACTCAGCCCAACTAAGCTGAACTCAATCCCATCAAAAGTCTCCAGAACACAGGGAAACCCAGGCTCCCCATCCATCCTCATTGACTGCTGGACTTTAAGCCAATCAAAAGCCTCCAGAGGACAGGAAAGCTCAAACCCCCAACAACCCTCCCCCAGAGATTACACCAAGAGATCTTCTGTTAAAGCTCCAAGAGGGGAGACCGATAGAAGTCCCCAAAAAACAAAAAAAAAAGAGAGGAACAAGAGCACAGACAAATATGGGGAGTAAAGAAGGGTTGAATTTGAACAAACAACAGAAACAGAAGAAAGAAACTACAATAGACAGCTACTACTCAGCAAATAGAACAGAGGGGGAGAGATCAGCAAATGATAAACCAGAAATCCCAGCAAATTGGATATAGGCTGTGGAAGAACTCAAAACACAACTAAGAGAGGCTGAAGACCTCACAAGGCAGCAGGACACTATAAAACAAAACAAAAAGAATGAAAAAATTGAGGAAAATGTGAAGCATCTCATTCACAAAACAGACGATTTAGAGAATCGTTCAAGAAGAGGCAATTTAAGAATAATTGGACTACCAGAAGACCACGACAAAAGAAAAAGCCTGGACATAATACTAGAGGAAATTATCCAGGAAAACTTTCCCGAGATCCTAGAACAAGAGGGGAAAGTGGAGATTGAAAGAATCCACAGATCACCCCCTGTATTTAATCCCCAACTGACAACACCAAGAAATGTTATAGCCAAATTCAAAAACAATCAGATGAAAGAACAGATATTACAAGCTGCCAAGAAGAAGCCATTCAGATACCATGGAAACACGGTGAGGATAACACAGGATCTGTCTGCATCCACACTGAAGGACTGAAAGGCATGGAATATGATATTCCAGAAAGCAAGGGAAATAGGTCTACAGCCAAGAATAAAATACCCATCAAAACTGACTATATTCTTACAGGGGAAAGTATGGTCATTTAACACAACAGAAGAGTTCCAAGCATTCATAAATAAAAGACCAGACCTGAGCAGAAAATTTGAAGTCCAACCACAGAACTCAAGAGAATCATCAAAAGGTAATTAAAAACAAGGGGAAAACAACAACAACAACAACAACAACAACAAATTTTTAAGAGACTCAATAAGTTAAAATGATATGTATCCCTATAAGAAAAGAGGTCATTGGCAACTCTTAAAAACTGCTGCTATCACCTGAGCAGCTAGAAGAACTACACTCAGAGGGAACAGTGACAAACTGTATAGGATGCAAGGACAAGACATAAACAGGTATATAGATATATGCATACATAAATACATATACATGTGTATGTATATATATGTATATATATATATATATATATGACTAAAGCTAAAAAAGAAACGAGGTTATGACTAAAAGAAATGGGAAAAGAAACAAATGGGGGTAAATTTATATGTCACAAAGAAGCTCATGGTGGGAGGGGGGAGAACATTGATACACTGGAAGGGTAAAGAGGTTGGAGATAGGAAATACTCAACTCTTATGTACTTTGAAACTGACCCAAAGAGGGAAGAACAATCCAATCCATTGGGGAAGAGAATAGATTTGCACCCTATAGGGGAGTAGAAGGGTAAAAGACAGACTGGTGGGGAGGGAAGCAGTACAAGGGAGGGAGAGGGTGGGCGGTAAATTTTAAAAAGACTACAGGGGAAAATAAGGGAGGGAATAAGAGGGGAGGGGGGGTAGAAAGGGAAGTACAAGGGGGACTGATTTAAAGTAAATCACTGGACTAAAAGGTAGAGCTGAAGAAGAAAGGTTAAAATTAGGGAAGGATATCAAAATGCCAGGGAGTCCACAAGTGACAGTCATAACTTTGAACGTGAATGGGATGAACTCACCCATAAAACGTAGATGAATAGAAGAATGGATTAGAATCCAAAACCCTACCATATGTTGTCTTCAAGAAACACACATGAGGAGGGTAGACACCCACAAGGTCAGAATTAAAGGATGGAGTAAGACCTTCTGGGCCTCAACTGACAGAAAGAAGACAGGAGTGGCAATCATGATATCTGATAAAGCCAAAGCAAAAAGAGACCTGATCAAAAGGGATAGGGAAGGTAATTATATTTTGTTAAAAGGTACTTTAGATCATGAGGAAATATCACTAGTCAACATGTATGCACCAAATAATATAGCACCCAAATTTCTAATCGAGAAACTCAGAGAATTGAAGGAAGAAATAGACAGTAAAACCATATTAGTGGGAGACTTGAACCAATCATTATCAAATTTAGATAAATCAAATAAAAAATAAATAAGAAAGAGGTGAAAGAAGTGAATGAAATCTTAGAAAAATTAGAATTAATAGACATATGGAGAAAAATAAATAGGGATAAAAAGGAATACACCTTCTCAGCACCACATGGCACATTCACAAAGATTGACCATATATTAGGTCACAGAAACATGGCACACAAATGCAGAAAAGCAGAAATAATAAATGCAGCCTTTTCAGACCACAAGGCAATAAAAATAACGATCAGTAATGGTACATGGAAAACCAAATCAAAAACTAATTGGAAACTAAACAATATGATACTCCAAAATCGTTTAGTTAGAGAAGAAATCATAGAAACAATTAATAATTTCATAGAGGAAAATGACAATGGAGAGACATCCTTTCAAACCATTTGGGATGCAGCCAAAGCTGCATCCGAGGTAAATTCATATCCCTGAGTGCATATATTAACAAACTAGGGAGAGCAGAGATCAATCAATTGGAAACGCAAATAAAAAAAATCAAAAGCGATCAAATTAAACCCCCCCAGCAGAAAACCAAACTAGAAATCCTAAAAATTAAGGGAGAAATTAATAAAATCAAAAGTGATAGAACTATTGATTTAATAAATAAGACAAGAAGCTGGTACTTTGAAAAAACAAACAAAATAGACAAAGTACTGTTCAATCTAATTAAAAAAAGGAAGGAAGAAAAGCAAATTAACAGCATCAAAGATGAAAATGTTCGGGTTCTGGCTTTTGAGGGGGGCCGTACCTTTTGATCCGGGTCCAGGTCCAGGATGAGGGTTCCCAGGGTCTGTGCTGTTGATCGTTTTGAATTTCGGCGCCTTAGGAGCTTATAGTTTGAGATCCCTCGGGAAGGGTTTTCCGGAGATCTGAACTTTAGCTTTCTCTAAGCCGCCATCTTGACCGGAACTCATACATTAACTTTTAAAAAGAGGAGGAGGTGGATCTGGAATCGGGTTCAAGTCACAACCCTGCTAACTACTCCCTTATGCTATCCAGATAACCTTGGACCACTTACCATTTCTGGACCTCATTTTTCACCTCTGCAAATAAGGAAGTTGGACTTGATGTCCTCCAATATCCTTTCTACATCTCTGATCTATGATGCTTCACACTATTGACTGGTGAACTTAGTATTCAAGAACATCCTAGAATTTTAAGAGTGTTCATGAGCATCCAGAAAAAGGAAATGACATACACAACATACCAATGTGGCTTTATTAGGAACAACTGTTCAGAACTGTGGGAGTAAAAACACAGAAGAAAAACATTTCCTTGTTCACATAGTTGATGAGGACATGATTGGGGATGTAGACTCTAAATGATCACTCTATTGCAAATACTCATAATATGGAAATAGGTCTTGATCAATGATATATGTAAAACCCAGTAAAATTGTTTGTTGGCTACAGGAGTGGGGAGGAAGGAGGAAAGGGATAGAATAAAAATCATGTAACTATGGAAAAAATCTTTAAAATTAAATAAATAAAACTTAAAAAAAGAACAACTATTTGAGACTAACACTTTGTTAATAGAGTAACTACATAGGTAGTTCAAGAGAATGTTGCAGACATTGTATGCATGTTGGATGTATTTTAGCAAAGCATTTGACAAATGTTGAGATCCTTTTGGACAAGATGGAGGTATGAGAACTGGTTGAAAGTACAGTTAAAATGAGGCAGACCTGACTGAATGGTCAGACCCAAAGCATTGTGATTAATGGGTTGACATCCCTACCTTACCTGGAAGGAAGTAACTCCTGGAGACAGTGAAATGCTGTAGGGTTCTCTTCTGTACAACATTTTTAATCAATGACTTAAGATGAAGGCATAGATGGTATGTTTGTCATACTGACAGATGACAGGAAGCTGAGAGGGACAGCTCATATGTTGGATGTCAGAATTGAGATTCCAAAGAGCTTGATGAGCGGGAATCATGGGTCAAATCTAGAAACTTAGTAGTGATAAATATAAAGTCCTATACCTGAGTTCAAAAATCAAATGTGCAAGTACAGAATGGGAGAATTGTGGCTAGATGATAGTTCATATAAAATTAGCCCAGGGATTTTAATATATTATGAGTTAGTATGGGAGTTCAATAATGTGATGTAGCAGCATTTTGTCTTGTCTTACCCTCCCCCTCAACTACTATTATTTCAGGCTACTTTAATAGAAGGATATTGCCCAAAGCAAAGGATATGATAATCCCATTGTCATCTACTCTCATTAAAACACATCTAGAGTATATCCTCAGTGCTAGACTTTAGAAAGACATTAAAAAAAGATACAATGCAGCTGGAAGGGGACATCAAGGAAAAGACCTCAGTAGTGTATTGGAGTCCATAAAAGTTCTAAAACACAACAAAAGAAAATGAGGGATATTTCACTTAGACTATTAAAGTCAGTGCCATGGAAATACTGGATTCATAATAAAAAAACTTGGGATTGAATTTCTGGCTTTTCCACTTACCCATGTGACCTCTCTGGGCCTCAGTTTCCTCCTTTATAAAATGCCATGGTTGTATTACAATACCTCTAAAATGTTCTCTAAAGTAGAACATCTCTCATTCAGTTCCAAATCTATGATTCTTTGATTATTGCCTTTGTAATAATATCATGTAGATTTTTTTTCTGGTTGGTCCCAGAGGCAGGCAGGTAACAAGCATTTTGTAAGTACATATTCTATGCTAGGCATTGTATTAGGTACAGGAGACCCAAATACAATTCTAAAAATTAGATGGATCCTGTCTTCATGGAGCTTACATTCTAAAGGAGGAAGACAGAGGTTGCTAAAAGGAGGGGGAGAAACTCATGTAGAGGAATTGGGGCTAAGACTGGGCAGAGCTAAAAGGGGAATGAAGGAAAGCCAGCCTTGGCCCCTCTCCAAAATGGAGGTCCTGAGAAGAACTCACCGATTGGAAAAGATAAGGGTAGAGAAATATTTCAGAATGAGAGGGTATCTGAAATATGATGGATGTGAAGTCCAGAGATTCAGAAGTAGAAACCAGGGAGGTGGGGGGAGGGACTAGTATGTGGATGATTCAGATTTAAGTTCAACATAAAAGAAGATTTCCTCATAATTAGAACAATCTAATGGTGAAATGGATTGTTTGGAGACACAGATGAAATTCCTCCCTCTTCTGGAAGTCCTAAGAAGTGGCCAGATGTGTCTGGAATGAGATGGCCTTTGAGATTTCATCCAAAGATGAAGTCCTGTGATTCTCTGACTACACTCTGCAAAAGCTCTTATGTCAAGCCATTGGCAAGAAAACTCATTCAAGAAAAAAGGACAGCTTGCTCTCCTGATTCATGTGGCTTCCTTTTCTGGAGGAGTCAGTGTTGGAAGAGTGTATGAGCTGCCTCAGAGGAGTTTTGCATTATCCCAAGGCATTATGCTGAACAGAGACTTTTGTAACTGAGGTTCAGCCAATTCCAAAATTGCTTTTTCAATGTCTCAAGACAAACATTCACCCAAAATTCATATACACAATGGTTCATTCATACCGTAGTTTCAACAGTTTTCTTTTAGCTAATGAAAGTAGTACAGAAATGTTGCTCCATAGCTGTCTAAAAAAAAAAAACCCAACCAGCCAAAAAACAACATCCAGTGGCTAGCAAATGAAAATCAGCATTGTAAAACCTTAATTCTTGGAAAAACAATTTCATTTAAACATTTTAAAGTATTTCTATATTGAGACTGCTTAGAGTGCACATTTTATTGACATTTTACAAATAAATGGGATTTTCTTACCTAATCAGATACTCATGCATTCTGAAGAAACTTTGCTGTCATTTTATCTGGCCAGAACTCTTTCCATCTGGTTTTCCATAATTCTTTTCCTTTTCTCTTCCAGATGTTTGGCAGTATTTATCAATTTGCTGTCTATTTCTTCTTGTTGTTCTCTTTCACCTCACATGAACTTTCTTAAATCACAATATTTCAGAAACAAGCCAATACTAGAATCTCCAATTAAAACTAAGGGCATTTCTTTTAAGACCCAATGATGAAATGGTGATGAGTACTCAGATTGCTAGTGCAATCCATGAGGTATGTTTCTCATTGGATGTATGAAAAACCAGAACCTCAATATGGTAAATGATCCGTTCATGTTCTAATAAGCTATAGACTTGGGAATAGAAACTGGAGCTCAAGGATTTCATCTTAATTCATTTTTTAAAAACACTCTAGAACTGAAGCCATTCTATCATTCTTCCTCTAGCCTAAACTATGACCACTGCCTCTAGAAAATACTAGCTAAAATATTGGAAAGAACACAATAATGGTAATAATTGATATTTATATACTATTTACATTTTATAGTATATATATGTATACATATATATATACATATATAATTTATTTGTCCTTCCATTCATTCATCCATCCATTCAGTAATTATTTGGTACCTGTTGCATACTAAGTATTATGCTTAATGCTAGGGATATGAAAACAAAAATAAAGCAGTTCCTACCCTTTAAAGAGCTTACATTTTATTGAGGGAAAACATGTGTTGTAGAAACAAATACATAACATATACAAATAGATACCAAGTATTTTCTGGGAGGAAAGCCATTATCTATTGCAAGCTTCTTGTAGGAGGTGCCAATATAACTGAGCTTTGAAGGAAATTAACAGTTCCTATGAGAAATTTCAATTTTATTTTATTTTATTTTTTAAAACCCCTTACCTTCTATCTTAGAAACAATACCATGTATTGGTTTCAAGGCAGAAGAGCAATAAGGGCTAAGCAATGGGAGTTAAGTATGTTGCCCAGGGCCACACACCTAGGAAGTATCTGAGGCCAAATTTGAACCCAGGACCTCTGATCTCTAGACCTGGCTCTCAATGCATTGCACCACCTAGCTGCCCCTCCATTTTATTTTAGAGACAAGAGGGAGCTTCTATAGCTTCTTGAACAGATGCTTTAAACCCTCAAGGTAGAGTGGTAGTGCCAATATTATTCCTATTTGACAGATGAAGAAATAGAGGATCATGGACTGGGAAACTTGTCCAAGATCACAGTTAGTGAGTGGAGGAATTAGGACTAAGTTTTTTAAAAAAAATCCTAAAGTCAATACCTGTTTCACTAGACTACAACTACTGCTTATTATAGAAGCAAAAACAACGGGATTATCTCTAATATAAGCCTGATGTGATGACCAGGAAAGGAACATTTGTATTTGCATGCTGAAAAGATTAATGATTCAGGTTCCCTTGTTTCCAGTGATAATGATCTTTGCTGTTTAGCTGATCTTCCACTAGATGATGTTTCACGCTGCTTATCTGCTGTTCTTTAAACAAACTATATTGAGAAAGGGTTTAATTCTATTCAAATGTGTTCATTTCTCTCCCACCTCCATCATCAAGGAACTTCTCTTACATAAGTGCTAAACTTGTTGGGAAAATTCTGTTGGGAACATCTTGTATTTCTTTCTGGTATTGGTTGGGCAAAATAATGGGCACAACAACTGACTAGAAAGTCAGGAGACTGGTTAAATCCTAAGGAATTTATTAGACATGTGGTCATTAAATTAAATTAGATGATTATTTTAAATGTACCTTCAAGGACAATCACAATGTACTAATTCTGGAATACAGGACTGATTGCATGTGGGCACTTTGTCAGGAGCTGGCTTCAAGGGCAGGGTTTGTCCAAGCGGAGGTTTGGACTCTAATCTCTTTTTTCCTCTTTGCCTCTTTTTAGTGGTTGTCCTTTACTTTGACCTCATTTTGCTCTAGTATGTCATAGGAGGAATCTTGGGTCACATATACCTCCTGCAGGAGCACCTGGGGAGAGAGTCAAACTTTTTCTATTTGCTTATTTAATTGATTTAGTGTCCCTTTCTTTTATTCTTTATTATGAGGTGTTATTATATTCTTGGATGGGGTGGGGAAACTGATACATTAAGAAATAACCTTTTTCACATCTGTGTTAACCTAAACATCATTTAAGAATGCCAAATTGAAATAAGAAATAAAAAAATGGTAAGGTCATAGGGTGCCTAATTGAAGGCAACTCAACTCTGAATTTATTTAGACAAACTATTGACTCACACACAAAAAATGAGAAATGGTTAAAGAACAGACCTCAACACGGATTACAGTTATTTCTATCAAACTGAAAAAAACCCCAAAGTTTTCATTTCCTGAGGAAATTTAAAAGAGTAAAATAAAATGCTACTATGAGAAGACAAAAGAAACTAGAAACTACCTCTGTTGGTAGACTCTTGGTATTCTTTCCAACAAGAGAAATGGGCATCTAAAGGAAACATCTACTTAGAATATGAACTTGTATTTAATGTCTTATAGAATGATGATGGTAGAAGGACATATTGCCTTATAAAATAGTGAGAGACAGGGTGTCCCGTGTTCAAATCTTGTTCTCAGACACTTCCTCACTGTGTGACTCTAGGCAAATAACTTAACTCCAATTGTCTAGTTCTTAACAATCTTCTGCCTTGGAACCAATATTTAGTATTGATTCTAAAACAGAAGGCAAGGATTTATAAAAAATAAAATAAAATAAAATAACAAGAGGAAAATTTTTCCATCAATGAAAATGGAACTACTTGTGGACTTCAGGCATCAAAATCCACAATGTTCTGAAAGAAAAAGAAGAAATTTAAATATCCATAGTAGGGTAGCTAAAATAGTGAAGGGTACTGAGCTTGTACCTAGTTTGAATAGCCTAGAGTAAGGGAACTTTAGGAGGAATGGGACAATAAAAGTATTTGAAGGGCTATTGGGATAGAGATTAGACATTTTTTTTGGAAGCATAGGGAAGAAATTGAGCAATGGGCAGAAGCTAGAAGTGAATTTAGATTTGTTTTCAGGGGGATAAAAAGCCTTCCAAACAACTGGAACCATCCAAAAGAGGAATGGAAAGTAGTGGGTATCTCCCACTGGAAGTCTTCAGAGATTGAATTCTGACTTTGTTAAGGAATTCTTTTTTCAGCTTTGGATTGGACTAAGTATACATGAAGATTCATTTCAATGCTGAAATTTTGTTGTGATATGACCAGTGAAATGACACTATAGATAATTAAAATGAAAAGAGTCATTGGACTAGATTATACATGTATAGAAAGAAATCTTTGTGGAAGGTTGAATACAGTTTGGAGGGCATTGAAATAGAGATTTTCAAGGTATCTGAAACAGATAAGGATAACCAACGCATGGTAAATATCATGGACTACATTATTGCAAAAATAAGGTGAGCAGAAAAGCAATAATTACTGTCTTATTGCTGATCTTTTCCATCTCTACAAAATTTTTATGAGAGTAATTTACACGTAGCTTGAGGGAATCTTTGATGCAGATAAAAGAAGGGAACAGTCAGGCTTTTTCTAAAAAATATTCCACAGCAGATCACATCTTAATAGTCATACAATTGACTGAAAGAATAAATAATAGAAGATTTTGCCATGCTTTTTTTCCCTATAAAAATAATTGATTCAATAGAGCAAAAACTCCACCTTAAAGCATCTCATAGAAGGTAGATGTTTGACCAAAGGCAGGATTTTAAACATTTAATAACCTCTTGTTAAAAATCATATGTATGACAGAATTTTAAGTTTCATATACACCAGCTCTTTTTGTGGTAGCAAAGAATTAGAAACTGAGATATCTAACAACTGGGAAAAGGCTGAATAAATTAAGGGATATGAATGTGATGAAATATTATTGTGCTCTAAGAAAGAATGAAGGAGATAGTGTCAGAAATAGCTAAGATGTATGGACTGATGCAAAGTGAAGTGAGCAGAACCTGAAGAACAATCTATGCAACAATGACAAAACTGTAAGGTAAATAAATTAAGTAATTGATCAATACAATGATCCACCACAACTCCAACTGACTCATGATATAAAATAATATCCATCTCTAAATAGAAAATTGATGGACTTCGTGAAGAATGAAGCACATTTTCCCCCTTTCTTTATTCTTCTTGCTTCTCCTCCCCTCACAACATGGCAAATGAGGAAATATGTTTTGCATGACTGTATATATATATATATATGTATATATATATATAATGGATATTGTATTTCTTGATTTCTCAATGGGTGGGAGAGGGGGAGAGAATGTGAAACTGAAAATAAAAATAAAATTGAAATTAAAAGGTTTATCCTGCATCATTAATATTTTCTCCTTGGCTTTTCTAAATCTAGAAAAGTAATGAAATAATAAAAGCAGGCCTTGATTTGTACCATTTGCCAATTCTAATGTTTAAAGGCTCATCCTGAAAATTTAACAATCAACTCTCCAGAGCCAGTATGAGCTGACTCTAGCACATCTCTAGGTGTCTCTCAAGCATGTATAAAATAATACAAGCAGAAACAACTCATATAACTTCATTAGACAGCCCTCCAATGATCACTATCAAGTGAGGCGATAAATGGGGGGGGGGGATATGTTTGAAAAAAGTATTTTATCCAGTCATGGGGGATGTCCAGTAAAGAATACATAACAGAAAGATTCCATGGAGATTGTGAGGTATTCCAAATGCCCATTTGCAGTTTACATTATATGGATTGATCAAGTCTCTTAATATTGCAGAACCTTTTAAGTGTCAAATATTACTTCAACATTAACACGGCAGAACATTTTAAATGAGTTCTATAAGAGGAAAAACCAAGTGGATGAAAGACTTGTTCAGGACAGATATGCATTATTATACATATTAGAACCGATTGCATTAGAACTGATGCATTAATAAGCATATTAGAGCTGATACATCAATAAGTATATGTATCTTGCACAGACACTAAGGATAGATTTCAGATGGGCTCCATCTTAGATAAGGCAGTCGGAAAACTACTGGGATTGTTTTGGGGAGATAGAATTGTGTTCCTAAGGACCCCAAGCTTTTTGCTTAAAGACTCAACTTTTCAAATCATTTTCCTGGTGATGCTATGAGACTTCAAGTCATGGAATACCAAAGTTTCTGAGGATTAAAGTTGTAAGTCACCCTAGGGGCAATGCAAAAGAAAATGGTGATCATGAAAGTGCTGCAATATATTACCAATGAAAAGTTGTAAAGAAAAAAGTGGCATGTTGTTATCATCAGTTATCATGCCACCACTCTGGTACTGAATCCTTTCACCTCACACCTGAATTATTGTAACAGCTAGTTGTTGGGTCCATCTGCCTCAAGGCTCTCCCACTGTGAATTTTAAAATTAATATTCAATAACTTTTATATTAAAATTTTTAAATTAATAATAACTAGGGCAAAAGAACTGCCTGAATTCAGCCTGGTCACAGGTCCAAAAAAAAAAAGGCAATAGGTGGAGTTACAGCCACTTAAGTACAATCACCCAAGACACTGGGTCACAGGAGAAGGGAATATTGGGAAGTACTAAGGGACTTCTGGGGGACGAAGTCCAAAGGCTCAAAATCTCCATTTATACACCACTCCAGTCCATCCTTCATTCAGTCACTAGAATGATTTTTCTCAAATACATGTCCAATCATATCACATATTCCATCCCCATGCTCTATCTTTTCTACCTTCTATCCAGTCTTCATACTCTCCATAATGTTCTCTTTAATCTGGTGATACTAATCTCCTGCTTTTCCATGAACAAGTGACTGCCTCTCAACTCTGGGCATTTTCTCTGGCTGTCTCTCAGACCTGAAATGCTCTCCCTTCTCATCTCTGCCTGCTAGCTTTCCTGTCATGCTTTAGGTCCCAACTAAAATTCCATATTTTATAGGAAACCTTTCCCAATCCTTCTTAATTCTAGTGTCTTCCCTATGTTATTTCCCATTTATCCTATATATAGCTTGCTTTATATATTTGTTGGCATGTTGTCTTCCCCGTTAGACTGTAAAGCTCCTTGAGGGTAGGGACTGTCTTTTGCATCTTTATATTTCCAGCACTTAGCATAGTGTTTGGCATATAGTAGGCTCTTAATAAGTGCTGATCGAGATATATGCATTTAGAGAGAATTGTGGAAAGATGGCAGAATAGAACCATGAGAGTCTTGCTCTCCAAATTCCTTTTAAATAAAAAAATAATGCCCCAGAAGTCAACTCTAAAGCAACAGAAATAGGAGGGGATAGGCAAAATTGGGACACTAATGCATTGCTGGTGGAGTTTTGAACTCACCCAAGTAATTCAGAATCATGCCCAAAGGGCTATAAAACAATGCATATCCTTTGATACTAGTTCTGTATCCCAAAGAGATTTTTAAAAATGGGAAAGAACCTACTTGTACAATAATATTTACAGTTGCTCTTTTTTTGTGGTGGCAAAGAATTGGAAACTAAAAAGATGTCCATCAATTGGGGAATGATTGAATAGATTGTCGTATATGATAGTAATGGAAGACCATTGTGCTATAAGGAATGATGACTAGGATGATTACACAAAGAGCTGGAAAGACCTATATAAAGTGATGCAGAGTGAAATAAGCAGAACCAGGGAAATATTGTACATAGTAACAGCAATATTGTTGAATAATTAAATGTGACAGATTTAGCTACTCTCAGCAATTCAATGATCCAGGACAACTCTGAGCGACTTATAACAAAGAATGCTATCCGCCTCCAGAGAAAGAACTGTTGAAGTAGGAATGCAGATGAAAGCATATGATTTTCACTTGTTAATTGGGTATATGTTTTGGGGTATGGGTTTTATAAGATTGGTCACTCACAAAAATGAACAATATGGAAATATGTTTTGCCTGATAATACATGTATAACCTAGACTGAATTGCTTGCCAGCTCTGGGTGGGAAGAGGGAAAGAAGGAGGGCATAATTTTGATCATATAAATTTGGAAAACTTATATGGAAATGTGTTATCACATGTAATTGGGAAATAGAATAAAATAAAAAAATAAAGTGACAAAATGAATGAGTCAGGAATGAAGCAGAGAAGCCAAGGACAATCTGCAGAGAAGGTCTCTGACCTCTTGTCTCAGAGGGTCTCACTTGATTGAGGTGAGATATGTGCATTTAGAAAGACATTGACCAAGCAGAACCAGAAGAACATTATACATAGAGACTGGTACACTGTGGTACAATCGAATGTAATGGAATTTTCCATTAGTGACAATGCAGTGATCCTGAATAACCCAGAGGGATCCACAAGAAAAAACACTATCCACATTGAGAGGAAAAACTGTGGGAGTAGAAACACAGAAGAAAATCAACTGGTTGATCACATGGGTCGAGGCGATATGATTGGGGATACAGACTCTAAATGATCATCTTAGTGCAAATGTCAACAACATGGAAATAGGTTCTGATCAAGGACATATGTGAAACCCAGTGGAATTGCCCGTCAGCGACAGGAAGAGTGGGGGGAGGGAGGGAAAGAATGATTCTTGTAACCAAGGAATAATGTTATAAATTGACTAATTAAATAAAAATTTAAAAAAAGAAAGAAATACATTGACCAGTAATGTAGTGAAAATGAGGTAGAGCTTATATGCCTTCCATAGAGTCTAATATTCTCCCAATGCCAAATGATCAAAAACAAGTATTTATCCAATGCTTACTATGTGCCTGGCACTGTGCTAAGCACTGAGAATGCAAATACAAGTAGAAAGAAAGATATTACCTGCCCTCAAAGAGCTTGCATTCTAATGAGGAAAGGTTACAGATAAAAAAAAAGAATTTGGAAAGTAGGGGGTTCAGACGAAGGTTCAAAAATGGGAATATGGTAAATTAAGTCCAGTGAGAAGCCTGGAAAAACTTTGAATGAGATGTATCTAGCCTTGGTGTCTTCCATAAATGAAGGTCCTGGGAGGATTCATTTAATCAAAGAGAGAAATCCCAAAAGGTACTTTCTTTCTGTGAATTCCAGGGCTAGAGTGAAACTCAAGAGATTTAGAGGAAGGCTTCTAGTTACATCCTAGATAAATAAATTAAGAACACAACAGAGTTTTCTATTGTTGTTATCAGGCTGACAAATAGCTACTTCGGTAAATCTCAGCTAGGAGTCATTACTGATAAAACTGTACCTGTGAATTCACATCACTATTCCTTAGAGGACCAAAAACTGTTTCTTTCTCATAAGGTCTAGTTCTTTTCCCTTTGGGAAGATGTATATGTGAATAGATGTATGTATCTATATATATTTATATAGATGGATAGATGATTATATGCATATATTCCATAGCTCCAAGTGTGTTCCTAGCCATTTTCTTCCATGACACATTCTCCCACCCACCAAGTTCCTGACACAGGTCAGGATTCCCTTTTATTCAATTTTTTAAAATCCTTACATTCTATTTTAGAATTGATATAAGTATCAGTTCCAAGGCAGAAGAGCAGTGAGGGTGAGGCAATTGAGGTTAAGTGATTTGCCCAGGGTCACATAGGGAGTGTATGAGTTTAGATTTGAACCCAAGTCCTCCTGACTCCAGACTTAGCACTCTATCTACTAAACCACTGACCTACCCTATCCATTAAACATTTTTTTTCATTCTCAATGAAAACTCCAAAAGTGACTAGATATTACATGAATACTTCTGTCTTCTCTTCTAAAAGAGAGACTAGTCTGTATTTTGAGTATAAATAAGTCACTAGCTCATGGAAGAAATACAAGTATCACACTCAGTGTCTACAGCAGGGATAGAGACTAGACCTGTAATTTAATTGGTATAAGAAATTCTCAGATAAGGCAATTCCTTTTACTAATTCAGGTCAGTATCTTCTCTATAATTTATAGTTTTAGAGAATTGCCTAGATGTTGAGATGTTAAGTGACTTCTCAGGAGTAATGAATAAAAAGTAATCTTGGAGACTTTATACTAGATTTATAAGTAATTATTAGTTAAAAGAAAGGAAGAGAGAAATAAGGTTTCCAGTCTAACTACCCAAAGTCCCCAGCCATGGTTACAAGTCTTAGTTCCTGGATTCCCAGCCCGGTGTGATCCCCACCAACCCCCTACTACACCACTTGCCAGAAACTGAGAGAGCTTCTTTCACAAGCCAAAAATTGGCAGAGAACTCCTACCTGCTTCATGAGCTGATTTTTAAGCTCAATCTAAACCCTTCACATTGGCCAGGGTTTCACTTCAGTCCCTACATGTCACATCTCTTGACTACCTCTGCTCAGGAATCTTGCCTGCCATGTTGGCAAATTAAGACACATGAATATGTGACAGTAAGTCTTCTGGGATTGGATTGGGTTGGAGAAGATCCTCTAAATATATAAGCCAGTTTGTGGAGCCATATTTGAATTCAGTTCTTCTTGACTCTGGGGAATGCTAACCATTATATCACACTGCCACTCACCATGTATAGATCTCTGCAAAATTCTACTATGTTTTATGTAATTCTTGGATTTATCCTTGGTCCTACTGTTCCATCTTTGCATTATTTTATTGAAGACATGATCCTGACACCATAGTAGAACACCTGTGTACTTACCAACCCCACTAGAGTGGAAAGGGCCATAACTTGTCTGTTTTGGATGCAATGTAATTATGTTTGGATCTTGTCTTTCTCTCTTTCTCTTACCTATTGTATTCCCCAATTCCTAGTTGTATTTCCTCTAGCTTCTCAGCTTGGTTTGTCAATAGCATTCCTGCTTACTCCACATTTTGGACTGGAAAGTATTTCCCCCTGTTGATCTACCACCACTATACTCTCCATTCTCTCTCTCTTTTTTTTAACCCTTACCTTCCGTTTTGGAGTCAGTATTGTGTATTGGCTCCAAGGCAGAAGACTGGTAAGGGCTAGGCAATGGGGGTCAAGTGACTTGCCCAGGGTCACACAACTGGGAGGTGGCTGAGGCCAGATTTGAACCTAGGACCTCCCATCTCTAGGCCTGGCTCTCAAACCACTGAACTCCCCAGCTGCCCCCCTATACTCTCCATTCTTGAACTATATTTTCTAGGAATTTTTTGAAAAGTCTTATATTTAACTGTATTTTGCATAACATTTTTCAAATATTCCTGTTGAGGACACCATCTTATCTCATTGCTGGCACAAATGGATTTTATAATTTTTTAAAGGTATAACTGACCTTCCAATGATTTAGAATTGGTAAATAGTTACTTTATTTCTCTGATGACTTTTTAATGTGAAGTATCCAACACTTGGCAAATCTATTCCAATTTGTTTTATTTTTCTTCATGCATTTTTGAGAAGGGCAGGTTATATTCAATTAGATTTTATTCTATGAACTTGGTTTATAGCATATAGCTACTTTTCTTTCCCTAGGAAGATGCAGCAAAAGTTTATATGTGATAGTGGGCATCTTGAAGGGATAATGACATGATATTTGGTCCTCGAAAATTGAGTGAAGAATATTCAGCAAACAAAATTCCCTTTTATTTTTGTGCCTGTGAATTTCTGATTTTCATAACCACCAGGTTTTGTTCAGAAAACATTGGAGGGGAGTTCAATCAACAAATATTTAATGAACACTTACTAAATACAAGATAGTATGCTTGACATGTTGGACAATACAATGACAAACAGGCCACAGTTTTTATGCTGTGATGGCCTTATAATTTAGTAGGAGAAATGATATGCACACTAAAAAATAAAGGGGTACGTCATAAGTGTCCAATGTGTGATAGAAACAAAGTGATATAGGAATTCAGAGAAGAGAGAAGCCACCTTAGGCTGGGATGATTCAAGGTCAATTCATGGAAAAGGTGACATTTGTGCTAGATGTTGAAGGATAGGCATGGTCTTAATTAGTGAAGATCAAGGAGGAGATGCTTCAGTGGGAAGCATGCTAAGGGGGATAAAATGCCATGAGTAAAGGTATAGAGACAAAAACAGGAAAACTATGTTAAGAAAACATTAAATGCTACCATTTCAATTAAGTACAAGGGAACAATGGGAGGTATTTGAATATATAATAGTGCCAACAACAAAAATTCAAATTTATTGAATAAATATGAGAGGTAGCAAATGGAATTTTTAGTAAACTAGGACTTTTTAGAAGGACCATCTAAAATACACATTTCTATTGCTGTTATCTGAAACTTGTATTTATGGGTCACTTTGAAGTATTTTCCTCACAATAACTCATCAAGATAGGTAGCCCCCATAGTCCTATCTCCATTTTAGTGGGTGTTGCACCATGAGCATCTGCATCTGTCCAAAGGGACAATATAGGTATAATTCTTCATACACTTGCATTTCAATTCTAATCAGCAATCATTTATTAAAGTCCTACTATGTCCAAGGCATTAATGTATATGTTAAAGATGCAAACACAAATATCTCTCCCTGTACTCAGGAACTTATATTCTACCTTTAATCATTATTGAAATGTAATCTTTGTTTCCTAAGTTGCTGTGGTAAAATATTCACTACAAGATGTCCAGTCTACTGATGATGAGTGGGCTCAATTTATTTCTGAAGCCACATCTTTCTAGCATGGTAGTAATTTCTGGAGTAGGTAAGTGGCACAGAGCACTGGACCTAGATTCAGGAAGATCTGAATTCAAACCCTACTTGAGACACTTACTAGCTGTGTGACCCTAGGCAAGTCACCAAATCCCTGTTTGATTCAGTTTCTTCAACTGTAAAATGGAGATAATAACAGCATCTACCTCCTAAAATTGTTGTGAGGATCAAAGGAGATATTTTTAAAAGATTTATACAGTGCCTGGCACATAATAGGTAGTATATAAACACTAGTGATTATTAGAGTTTATACTTCACTGAAATAGTCCTCAAGAATCCAGTTCATCTCTATGAAATCATCTCTATGAAATAATGAGGCTATGAAGTAGGATTTTGTGAAAGACAGACAGACAGCACACATGGATAACAAGATGGGCTTTGAATTAAATAGTTATGTAAGGGGAGGAGAGCAAGCTAAACCAACTCTGGGAAATTGAAAAGCTCATTGAAAAACTACAAGCTTTTCCAACAGAAGACTTCTCTTTTTATATAGTATGTCTGGAATGGAGTTGTATACATGGTGGGTGTGAGCAAGCTGTGTCATATAAACAATGAAAAACTTCAAAGAAAGACAGGAGTAAAAGATAGCATCAGGAAAATGTATAAGAGGTAAATTTGGGTCTTGTCATGACTAGAGATGTCACGGAAGGTGGCCAGCACATTGGATGGGCTTTCTTTGATAAATTTATAGGACACAGACAAGAGTTGCTCTGTATCATTGAATAGAAGAACCAAATTGATCGGTTCCCAGATCCTTTTGGAGGTTTGAGTATAATTATCAATGATAATTAATAAATAATTACCAATTTTAAATAATAATTACTATTTTTTGTTGTTGACACTAATTTTTTATTTCATTTTATTTTTGCCAATTATATATAATAAATTTCCATATAAGTTTTCCTAAGTTACATGATCAAATTTATCTTCCTCCCTCCCTTCCTTTCCCCCTTCTGGTGCTGGCAGGCAATTTGATCTGGATTATATATGTATTAACATACAAAAGATATTTCCACATTGTTCATTTTTGTAAGTAAGTAATCTTATAAAACCAAAACCTCAAAATATAAACCCAAATAAACAATTGAAAAATTATATGCTTTCATCTGCATAATGACTCCAGCAGTTCTTGATAATTTTATCCTCCTTTAAATTAAGTGCTTTGTAAATTATAAGGAATTTTAAAAAGTTGTCTAAAGAATGAACACTGAATGCTGCTACTTATATTTTTGATTAGTGAACAAACTTGACCTGTGGCCACATGAATAAATCATAGGAAACTTCTTGATGTTGGGATAAGAGATCCTTCTTTATATTCAAGTCATTCACTCATTCTGAGTTTATTTTGATGTAGTGTGTGAGATCTTGATCCAAACACAATCTCTCCCACACTGTCTTCCAATTTTCTCAGCAGTTTTTATCAAATAGTGGATTTTGGTCCCCAAAGCTGGGATTTTTGGGCTTATTATAGACTGTGTTGCTGAGGTCCCTTACCCCAAGTCTATTCCATTGATCCTCCTTTCTGTCTCTTAGCCAGTACCATATTGTTTTGATGACCACTGCTTTGTAGTATAGTTTGAGATCTGGGACTGCAAGGCCCCCTTCCTTCACATTTTTTTTCATTATTTCCCTGAATAGCTTTGATCTTTTGTTCTTCCAAATGAACTTTTTTATGTTTTTTTTTTCTAATTCAGTAAAAAAGTTTTTTGGTAGTTCAATGGGTATGGCACTAAGAAAGTAAATTAATTTAGGTAGGATTTTCATTTTTATTATGTTAGCTCTTCCTACCCATGAGCAATCAATGTTTTTCCAATTGTTTAGATCTACTTTTAATTGTGTGGAGAGTGTTTTGTAGTTGTGTCCATATAGTTCCTATGTTTGTCTCGGCAGATAGATTCCCAAGTATTTTATATTGTCTAGAGTGATTTTAAATGGAATTTCTCTTTCTAATTCTTCCTACTGAGATGAGTTGGAGATATATAGAAATGCTGATGATTTATGTGAGTTTATTTTGTATCCTGCAACTTTGCTAAAGTTGTTGATTATTTCCACTAGCTTTTTAGTTGATTCTCTAGGATTCTTTAAGTATACCATCATATCATCCGCAAAGAGTGATAGCTTGGTCTCCTCATTGCCAATTTTAATACCTTCAATTTCTTTTTCTTCTCTAATTGCTACTGCTAGTGCTTCTAGTACAATGTTAAATAATAGAGGTGATAATGGGCATCCAAGAGATTCTTACTTCTTTCTCTCTATGTACAAGTTATAGCAACAGTCACAGTGATATATCATAGTTTCCTTCTAATAATTTATACTGCAGAGTCAGAATGACAGACTGGTCCTGAGATGCAGTTAGATAGCCCCTGATCCTGTTATAATTTAGCTAGATCATGACCCAACTTAAATGAGATTGGGAAAATATAATTTGGAAAAAGTTGGATATTAATTTTCTTCTGTAGTGGTCATTATAATTTCTTTTGTTCAAAAAAAGAAAAAAGAAGAAAACTAAGAAAAATAATTTTAAGAGCCTATATAATTTTTTTGAGCATTTGAAGTCCGAAATACTGATGTAGATAGATTCAATAAGCCATTTGAACTCCTGAACAAATCTGTTACAAGAGCATTTAAGGAGGGAGATGGAGAAGAAACAATGTGTTTACTTATTGGCATACTGATTTCCCCCCTTTAGGAGTCAGTGCCTGATTGTTGCCATGGAAACCATGCTTGTGTTCAGCCAGAAGGTTCTCAGGCACAGAAGCAGTGCATCCTTGGTTGAATGGGAAGCAGGAGGCATTCATAGTCCATTAGCATTAGGGTCAACTAATCTACATTTCTTGATACAGGGGCCATCAGCTATTTGCCTCTTCTAAGCATGACTAATGTGGCCACAGAGATCCCTTTTCTGAGGTTTTGGTTTCACAAGCCTCCTTTAGAAGAAACAGGAGGAAGAGCTGTCACTGCAACACCTGCTACAGGTGGACAGTTCTCTCTCGGGCTGAAACCTCAGCTCATTATATTGGTCTACAAAACGGATTGTTATAGGGCTGTATCTTCTTCTACTCCATCCATCATAAGCTACATAGACATGGCCCTTGTTCCCAAAATGTTGTCAGTCTGTCACAGTTGTTAAAAGAAGCGTACTCTCAGGACTTTAAAGTTTACAAATCAGCAAACTACTCTTACCTTTTACTTCTAGACCACCATATCTTTTCTATGCAAAATGTATGTATTATTAGATTCTAGCCTTTTTAAGGATTGAAACTGTGTCTCTGACATATAATAACAAAGGTCCCCGAAAAGGGAATGGGGATCCAATTAGGCCAAGGTCATTTTGCTTATTTGATGTCAAGCTATTAGTGTGAATGAGAGGGTACAGTGGAATAATAATTACTGGATCCAAAGTCAGAAGATCAGGGTTCAAATTCTACCCTCATCATTTTAACCTTTGGCTAAGATATTAACTTGTTTTATCTTTTCTGGAGAATATCAGCCAACCAAAAATAGTTATTAAATGCCTACTTTGTGCCAGGCACTGTGTGAGGTGCCATCTATTTTAAGGAGAATGCCTAGGCTTTTTATTCATGACTAGGCTGTACTCTGGACTCTTTGGATTTTCTCTACTTTATTACAGAGATACCTCTACACCCTGGGAACTCACTTCAGCCTCTGGACTTTTTACACTGGAAGTACCCTCTGCCTGTGGCCTGAAGGACACTCATACCATTCATGTTTTCCTTCCTCTTTAGGCAACACTCTTGATTCTATAGACCTTTACTAGCATGTCCCTGAACTGGGTAGCTTCACCTTTTCCCATCCTTTCCACTTAAAAGAACTGTGCCCTCTTCCTAACTTTTTCTCTATCCTCTTTCCCTTGGGTCTTCTTAGTTTTGCTACTCTATTCAGAATAATCCCCCAAAAGTTCATTAAGCCAAGTGGCAGGCACTAGGCTAGGTGCTAGGAATATTAAAACAAAAAGGAAATGTTTCCTGCCCTCAAGGAATTTGCATTTTAATGTTACTACTGTAAACAACAAATACAAAAAGAAGTAAATACAGAGTGATGGTGGGGGTGAGGGGAAGAGATAGAGGGCAGGAACAGTAATGGGGATCATAAGTCTCTGATAGGGGATGGCCCTGGCACTAGGTACTTCCAGAGCTGGAAGTGAGATGAGAGAGCATTCCAGAGAAAGGGGATGGCCTATGAAAAGGAATGGGGGCTAGGATGCTAGGTTTTATGTGAAAACAGCAAGAGGATCCAGATTGTGAAAGGTTTTAAATGCCAAATGGAGAGACATTGAAGGTTCTTTTGACTTTTTGCTATATTTCTGCCTGCCAGTAAACCTTGTCAAAATGTGGACTATGCCAAAATAACAAGTGAATGCAATAATGTCAATGATGAAAATCAAAATAGCATAAATTTAGAGCTATAAAAGCATCCTAGAAATTGTCCGGGACAAATGTTATTTTACAGATGAAAGGACTGAAGTTCAAGAAGTTGTAGGCTTCATGCAACTAGTTAAGTAGAGTAGCAGAATTTGAACCCATATCTTCTGATTCCAGATTCAGCAGTTATTCCACTGAATGCTGTCATTTAAACAGACAACTTGGAACTATATAGATGAGATGACCAGTGACTGTATTTTTACCCTTTCTCACTCATGATGGTAATATATCAGAGATATTTAACCTCAGTCCCTGAAGGGGCCGGAAGCCAAGAATATAGTTTTTTGCACAGAAAGGATGGTGATCTCAAAATGGAAAAGTGTAAAATTAGAGCTCAATATTTAATTAAACTGTCACATTTCCTCTTTTCCATCATTTTGATTAATTGTTCCCTTCAGGGGTCCAATGAACTCAGTTGGTATTGTCCTCTTCAATCTGTAGCCAAGTGAGGCTGAAGAAGAAAAGTGAAATGATTTGCTAAAGCTAAACTCTAGGAAGGGCATTAAAACCCTTCCACCATCTATTTTCAATTCATCACTTTGTGTATTAAAGTCAACTTCCTCCTTTTACTTTCTCCACACTTCTGTATCAACTTAATTAAACTGGATATTATTAGAATGTATAAAGGGATTGAAATAAAATCAAATTAATTTCTATCTATACAAATGAGCTTTGTGTATTATCCTTCATTAACTCCATGCCATCAAAATGGTCTTAACCTTATTATTGGTCATAATTCACAGCATTCCATTTCCCAACTCCATGCCTTTGCCTGGCTGGAATGTGCTCCTTCCTCAACATGTCTCTTAGAAACTTTGGTTTCCTTAAAGACTTAGCTTGAGGATCATCATCTAGAGCAGAACAGCCCAGTGATTTTTTTCTTTGTCCTTGTATTCCAAGTCATTAAATATTTGTCAATTGCTTACTATGTGCCTTTTACTGTCCTATGCATCAGGAATACACATATAGGCAGAAAGACAGTTCTTACCCTTACTTCTAATGGGAGGAGTCATCATACAAAAGGAAGCTAAAAGAGGATGAGAGGAAAAGGTACCTAGTTTAGGGATGCTGTATGGTGCATCCAGAGTGTCAGTAGTTTAGCCTGGAAAAGAATGAGATATGACTGACCAGGACATCTTCTTAAAATGGAGGTTCTGGAAATAATGAAATAGAAGAGAAGGAAAGAATAAAAGGTTATTATGTACTAAATTAGAACTTGGAAGGAAAGAACTAGGAGAAGAAATAGCCAAATGGGGCTTCTCTCAATTGGTCAGCAATTCAGATCTATGCACCAAAGGACTATAAAGTCATAGATAATCTTTGGCTCAGAATTTCACTACTGGTTCTGTATCCCAAAGAGATTTTTAAAAAGAAAAGGATCCATATGCACTAAAGTATTTATAGTAATTCTTTTTGTGGTGGCAAATGATTAGAAATGGAGGGAATGCCCATCAATTGAGGAGTAGCTGAACAAGATGAGGTATATGATTGGGATAGAATACTATTATGCTATAAGAAATGATGAGCAAGATGCTTTCAGAAAAACCTGGAAAGTTTCATATGAACTGATACAAAGTGAAATGAGCAGAACCTGGAAAATATTGTTTACAGTAATAGCAACATTATAGGATGATCAGCAGTGAATCAGCTGTGACTTAGCTATTCTCAGCAATACAATGATCTAAAACAATTTCAAAGAATTTATGATGAAAAGTGCTACATGCTTCCAGAGAAAGAACTGATAGAGTCTGCAGATTGAAGCATATTTTAAAAACTTTATTATTCTTTGGCTTTTTGGGGGGCTTTTTTTGGTATTTTCTTTTACAACATGACTAATATGAAATGGATCTGACATAATTGTGTATGTGTAACCTACATAAAATTGCCCTTACAGCTCTTCTGTCTTGGAACAGATACTTAGTATCAATTTGAAGACAGGAGGTTAGAGTTTTTTAAAAAATTCAATGAAAAGTTCATCAGAATTGTAAATGCAAATCACATTGAACCAATAAATAAAACTAGGAACTGTTTTAAATTATATATGTATATAATATATAAATTTTTTAAAGTTAGCAAACTGCCAGTATCAGAACTTAACAAGTACAAGGGATAGCCAACAAAAGGAAACAGAGGAAATTGTCCAAATTTGTTTTGCCTTATTATAGGTCCAAAGTGATAGCTTAGATGTAATAGATAAACACATAAAATACCCAAACTGACAGAAAAAGAAATAGAGAATTTAGATGACTGTGCTTCATAAAAGACATTAAGGCCAAGAAAGAAGACTGAGGACCCAAAGGATTTATATGTGAATTTTACTAAACATTCAAAGGCATGTTAATTCTAATAAAATACAAACTATTCATAAAAAGGGGGGAAGAGGGGACAACCTCTCCATCCATGCTGTCCCCATGGAGGAACAGCCTTTCCTTTCATGCTGTCCTCCCAGGGAACTGCTCCCCACCTTGCTGTTCTACCTTGCTATCCTCCTGGCCACTCTCAACATTACTTTCTAAATTAATAGATCTCTTTAAAAAAAAGGGGGTGGAAGAGAATCTACTCAACTTCTTCTGTGCTATAAATAGTATCTTGCTACTGAGAATAGGTATAGATAAAACAAATAAAGAGTTATAGACCAATATCGACAAAAATAGAAGACACTAGAATGGCATATTAACAATGTTATACATCATGATAATGTTAGATTTATGCCAGGCTTTAGAATTAATTTAGGGGTGACTCAATATAAAGAAAAATATAGTTTATAGTAATAGATTATAGCCATATTATTATAATCCATAGTCAGATAATATTAATAACAAAACAATCAAAATAAAATAATTATATCAATATATGATGAAAAAGCCTTTGAGAAAAATATAAATTTCTGTTAAAAAGCAAAAAATTGAAGGAAATAAATGAATCTTTCTTTTATATTTATCTAAAATCAAAAGTAAATATTTTCTAAAATGGAGAAAAATTAGAAGCTTTTTTTTTAGTAAAATGAGGTAAAAGCAAGGATATTCATTATCATCACTATTATTTCATACATTCCTTGAAACACTAGCTAAAGAATTAATACAAGAAAAAAATTGAAAGAATAATCATAGGAAAGAAGGGAAAAAGGAAGGAAGGAAGGAAGGAAGGAAGGAAGGAAGGAAGGAAGGAAGGAAGGAAGGAAGGAAGGAAGGAAGGAAGGAAGGAAGGAAGGATAAGGGGATAAAAGGGGTTAAGTATATAAAAAAGTTTGAACTGGATTATATTTAAAATAGGGTCTCCAAGAATTTAATTTATTCCAAAGAGATTTATTTACAAAATATAGAAAGAGTGAAATAAGAAAATCAGAGAGAGGATAGGATAAGATATGTAGCCTAAGCACTAAGTAATTTACTCCCAGACCCTGTCTCAACCTGGACAGGGAGAACTAGTTTCAGCTGGCCCTGGGGAAAACTCTCTCAAGAGGTAAGTCTCTCCTGAGGCTAATTTCTTCAGAAAATATCCAGGAAAGGAGTCAGCCTTTTCATTCACCACATGTCAGTACAAAAGGAAGAGATATAGCAAGAGCCTCACCAGGAACAGGGTCTCAGGTCCAGTCAGCAGGTTTGTCTACAGTCTCAACTCGAACTCAAAACTCCAAGTAAAAAACCCAAGTAGAACTCCAAGTAAAAACTCAACTCAGGAAGTTGTCACTCCCTTTTAATGAAACTTTCTTTTTCATCACTTCCTGTGTCTTCCCCTAATTTTACAATTACTAATCACAGTTGAAGCTTTGCTTTGGGACTGCCCATGGGCAGTCAGTTTAATTCTGATTCATCACCCACTATTGCACAGGTAGGTCACAGACCTCCCCAATTCAAGTGTGAATGGGGTGTTTACACCTTTGGTGATTAAATCTAAAAATGGGCACAGGAGTCAATTTCATTTTCACAATCAGGGAAGAGTTAAATTTAATCTTCACGGAAGGAAGAAAGAAAGAAAGAAAGAAAGAAAGAAAGAAAGAAAGAAAGAAAGAAAGAAAGAAAGAAAGAAAGAAAGAAAGAAAGAAAGAAAGAAAGAAAGAAAGAAAGAAAGAAAGAAAGAAAGAAAGAAAGAAAGAAAGAAAGAAAGAAAGAAGGAAAGAAAGAAAGAAAGAAAGAAGGAAAGAAAGAAAGAAAGAAAGAAAGAAAGAAAGGTGAAATTTTTGCAGATTATATGATGACCTATTTAGAAACATCTAAAAATTTAGCTAAAATTAATTGAAACAATAATTTCAGTAAAATAAGCAGGAGGCAAAATAAACCCAAATGAATCATCAGCTTTTCTGTATATTAGTAATAAAAACCAGCAGGAATAAAGAGAGATAACTCATTCAAAATAACTTTAGAATGTATAAAATATTTCAGAGTCCATTTGCCAAGATACACAGGAATTATATGAATACAATTGCAATGTGTTCTTTACAGAAATTTAAACAAACTTAAAGATTGAGGAAATAGAAATTGCTCATTGCTAAGTTATACCAATAGAATAAAACATAATATTACATAAATTAATATTCTTCATGTCATATCAATTGGACCACAAAAGTTTTGCATTATAGAGCTTGAAAAATTATAATTCCTCTAGATGAACAAAAGGTCAAGTGTTTCAAGTGAAATAAGAAAAAAAGGTAAGAAAAAAGGGAGTCTAGTAGTATCAGATCTCAAACTATATAACCATGATGGTGAACCTATAGTTTGCATGCCAAAGATGGCACACAGAGACCTCTCTGGGGGCATGTGGCCATTAGAGTTAGTTCCTAGAAAGGCAGAGGGACTCAGATGGAGCTGTTCTCTTCCCCCTCTCCACTGAACCTCTCTGTTCCTTTGCTCAGCAGCCCAATGGAAGCACTTATACCTTCCCCTGAGTGGAGCACTTGGGCCACACCTTTCCTCTTCTCCCTCCTCTGTCTATGGGGTAGAGCAGAAGTGCAGGATGGTGGCACTCAGTCTCTGGTGGGACAGGACCTGGCACACAGTCTCTAAAAGGTTTACCATCACTGCTACATAACAAAATAGAAACCACCAAAACAATTTCCCACTAATTAAAGCATAGAAAGGTGGATCCATGGAACAAATTGGGTACATAATGCAGAGAAATAAAGATGGCATGATAGTGTTCAACAATCTACTGGACCCTGAGATAAGGACTCAATACCTAACAAAAATTACTAGGAATAATGAGAAAGCTACCTGATAGAAAACTTCAGGCTAATATCTATCAGCAAGATAAACTCCAAATGAATACATGACTTATACATAAAAGGTGATATCAAAACAAATTTGAGAAGAATGAAAGTTATTTCCTATGGATAGAGGAAGATTTCATGACCAAACAAGGGATGCACAAGGTACCAGAGGATAAAAAATGATTATTTTGATTAAGAAAAATTTGGAAGTTTTTTTTTTTTCACAAGCAAAATCAATATAGTTCAAATGATAAAAGATATAACTAACTGGGATGAAGCAATCTTTGTGGCGAATTTCTCTGATAAAGAGCTGATATCCAGGATTTACTAGGAAATTATTCAATATACATGGTAGCTTATAATGTCTTAGTGTCACTTACACCTTTAATAACTAAAAATTACACTAAAACCTTTGGAACACCTTATGGAAGAACAAAGTACATTTACCAACAGATAAATGGCCATAGAACATGAACAAAGAAGAGATCAAACTATAAAAAAGTCTTAAGATAAAAATGTTTCAAATCAATAATTAGACATATTCAAATTAAAAACATTATAGTTCCCATTTATAATAATAAATTGGAAAAAAGATGCTTAAAAAAGAAAAAATGTAATTTGTGGATGACATTTGGGAAGACAAATATATTTTTGTGTAGTTAGTAGAGATGTTCATTGGTCTAGTCTAAGTTTTCTCATCTGTAAAATGGAGATAATAATAATAGCACCTACATATTCAGTTTGTTGTGTGGATCAAATGAAATAATAAATGTAAAATACTCTGTAAATATTAAAGAGCTATATAAATACTAGTAATTATTAATCTTATTATTAGCTATATATATACATATACATACTTTACTTCTATGAGTCCTAGTTTATTCATCAATAAATGAGTTTAATAATATTTGTACTACCTCATAGAGTTGTGATGAAAGTATTTGCAAAACATATAAGTATTATAGAAATCCAAATCATTTTTTCATTTTAAAAATATTTTTCCATGTTTACATGATTTATTTTCTTTTCCTTCCCTCTTCCCTCCCCACTCCCAGAGCCAATAAGCAATTCCACTGGGTGATACAAATGTTATCACTTGATACCTAATTCCATATTCTTCATTTTTGCAATAGAGTAATCTTTTAAAATAAAAACCCCAAATCATATACCCATATAAACAAGTGATAAGTCATACATTTTTCTTCTGAATTTTGACTCCCACAGTTCTTTCTCTTGATGTGGAGAGCATTCTTTCTCATAAGTCCCTCAGGATTATCCTGGATCATTGTATTGATACTAGTAGAGGAGTCCATTACGTTGGATAGTCCACAAAGTTTCACTTTCTGTGTACAATGTTCTATTGGCTCTGCTCATTTCACTCTGCATCAGTTCATTGAGTTTGTTCCAGTTCATATAGATATCCTCCAGTTCATCATTCCTTACACCACAATAGTATTCCATCACCAACAGTTACCACAATTTGTTCAGCCATTCCCCAATTGAAGGGCATCCCCTCATTCTCCAATTTTTTTGCCACCACAAAGAGTGCAGCTATGAATATTCTTGTACAAGTCTTTTTTCCTTATTATCTCTTTGGGGTACAAACCTAGAAGTGGCATTGCTGGATCAAACGATAGACAGTCTTTTAGCGCCCTTTGGGCATAGTTCCAAATTGCGTTCCAAAATGGTTGGATAAGTTCACAACTCCACCAGCAATGTATTAGTGTGCCACATCCCCTCCAAAATTTATTACTTTCCTTTGCTGTCATGTTAGCTAATCTGCTAGGTAGGAGATGGTATCTCAGAATTGTTTTGATTTGCATTTCTCTAATTAGAAGGGATTCAGAACCCTTTTTCATGTGATTATTGATAGTTTGGATAGAAATATAAATTATTTTAAAGAAAATGTGTATTCTGAAATATCTTTCGAAAGCCTTTTGTTGGTTGCCCACCATTGGATTGGTCCTTATCTTATTAGCCGAGATAAGGGAAGATGGCTTTTTTAGTATTTGTCAGGTTTGGAGGAACTCAGACCAACTTGAGAAAATGGAATCAGGATGCTACATATTTCTGTTCTCCACTAAAGACCTACTGCAGTGGATTCTTATAGTATGGTGTTCTTGAAGGGTTTTTTTTGGGCCAAATTTAGCCTCTGAAAAGTTCTTCTAATCTGGAAAGCCTTTGAGTCTGGTCCTAGCAAGAGGAAGACTCTGCTTTTCAAGGAGTACTTGAATAAGTTTGGAAAGGCTCATCACCAGTTAAATCTCAATGAGATAAAGTTTTTAGCCACAAGCCTTAAGGACCTTCTACAGAGGGGTTGCAATAAGTCTCAGGGAAGTGGCACCAACATTATCAAAATTAGGCATTCTTGAAGCATTTATAACTGCAAATGTGCAAATCCATATCCATTCACATGGAGGCAGCTGTGGCTCAGTGATTAAGAGCACTGGGTCTCAGTTCAAATAAGTTCAAAGCCAGCCTTATATACATCCTAGCTGTGTGACCTTGAACAAGTCACACAAACCTCTAATTGCCTGACAAAAGGATCCACTGGAAAAGAAAATGACAAACAACTCCAATCCTTGCCAAGGAAATCTCATGGGCAGCTATGGAACAACTACAACTACGTATTCACATGCAGGTCAAAATATGAGAGCTCTATACAATGATCAAATTACAGATCTGATAAAAGAAAAATGGGCATATGTGTGTTGTAGTAGGAGCAGTATTCTATATCTCCCTCCTCATCATGCAGATCAGCCTTATATTTCCTTAAAAGTTATTAAGACCTAGTAAAAAAATTATTGAGACTTTCCTGGAGACTTGATTAGCTCCTAGAGACCGCTGAATTTATTTCTTTATTACTTGGATCAAAGCAGCCACAAGAAACACCAAGGACTTCTGATTTGGCTGGTGGTTGACAATAGATAACTCAAGCAAGCAAACTTCATATACCTCAAGGTATCTTTGTTGGATAACTTTTTGCTATGGCCAAGTATAGCAAATCTCTTTTGTTTACTGTTGAATAATAATGATAATAATAGCTAGCAATTACATAGCACTTAAAGATTAAAATGCTTTACATATATAATCTCATAACAAACCTGGAGATTAGGAAGTATTATTATCCTCATTCTATGAATTGGGAAATTGAGGCAGATAGAGCCTAAGTAATTTGCCTATGGCAATATTATTAATAAGCATTTGAAGTAGGATTTGAACTCAGATCTATCTGCTCCTGGGTCTAGTGCTCTATACTCGGTGGCAATAGCTGTCTCTGAGTAATTCATTTTTTTCCAAGATTAGACCTAAACTACTATGGGACTGGCTTGAATCAGAGCTAGTCCATAATATGAATATATTGTTTATATATGTATATATGTACACATATACATACATATATCTTTGAATATAATACATATAGGCATACACATGCATTTTACATATACACAGACATAAGCATATAAATATTTATATATGTGTATGTGTTTGTAGCTGAAGAAAAGATGTATTTATTGAAGGAGAAATGGAGGAAAATCATAGTTGTCAAAAATGTTTTTTTTCTTTAAAAGGAAGAGAAAAGGAGAAATGAGATGAAAGAGTTAATTTTCTCATTTTGATGAGTGTAAATTATTTTTAAACTAAAGAACATATTGGACAGCAAGATGAGGGTGGAAAAAGAGAGGAACTGATTTTTTTTTCCTGTGTGTTGTCTAATACTAAGGAAAAACAGGAGAAATCAAAATAAGAGAGAACATACCAGGAGAGATTTCTGGGATATCTTAGAATATGAGAAAAGCCAGGCACAGCTTTTTGTATTTTTTCTCCTGGAGGAACAAGAGAAAATTATGACGAGACTTGTAGCAGAGATTAAAGAAAACTCAAGTAGCAATTTGGAAGTTTTAATGAAAGTTGGGTGTTTAGGAGAAATACAATAATCCTCTATGGAAACCTGGTTTTATAAAGGATGACTTGAGAGTGGAGAGAAAGGATATTTTTCTGTTTTAAAAATGAACTCAACAAGTACTGATCACCACTGAATGGCTGTGCAGAATAAACAGCACATGGTGTGAAGGGAACTATTAATGGAATGCTGGTCTTCTCAGACATGCACAGATGGATAGCAATCCTTGTGATTAGCATCTTATCTTTAAAAAAAAATTTTTTTATGTCTTTCTTTTATACTAGTGGTCCTCCACCACTGAATTCTCCTTGGAGTAAAGAAAAACATTTGAGTAAAACCAATCAACCTAGGGACCATATTGACAGCATATTCAACATTCTATCCCCATAGTCTCCTCTTTCTCAAGTAGAGTATATGGGGTGTTGTGGGAGGGCCAGTGTTCTGAGCACTATGATACCACTTAACTGCCCAGAAAGAACTAGCACCTCTAGCGTGAGGACTTTCTAGCCCCTTTCAGGGCTGCTCATTCATCTTTGGTGTCTACCTGTCACCAACTCTCACCTGGGGCTCCAAGAAGCAGTCACATCCCGGTAAAATCCTCTTGGAAGATGGACTAAGCCAGGTGGAGGGTAACCAAGAGGACTCAGACCTGTTGGCGAGTTAGGGAGGTGTCTATCCCAAGTATGTGAAGACTTCCCCTAATGGAATGGACAGATGAGAATAGTTCATGGGAGGGGCTGAAGCAGGTGCTGTGGAGCTCTTAGAGCTTGGTCAGACATCAGCAACACCAAGGTCATCCACTGCATCCCATCACCAATTGTCCTGACTTTTGCCTTGCCACTAGACTTCAATGACTCCAGGGGACAGAATTAGACTGATAACCTTCTGCAACTCTGCCTCACTTGCAAGTCACAGCATCACAACATCCTGCTGTCTTTGGTCCTCTCTGAAAACTAAGGTCGAACAACAGCAACATCTATAATAGAGAGGCAATAAATGTATTTCCTAACTGGACTCCAGAACAAAGATTGGTCTTTGCATTTAATTGGAGGTCAGCTTTTTTTTAGCATTTCCATATTATTGTTCTAATTTTACTAGTCAAATCCTTCCTCAAAGACTTATTAGTTGTGTCACTCAGAGTAAATCACTTAATTTCTCTCTTCCTCAGTCCTCTCATCTGTCAATGGTTCGAGTACTGTTCACCAATGCTTCCGTTGGTAGTTGTGACATTCAGGCAGTGATTGAATAAGAGCAGGTGGGTCATGGAGGTGGTACAGTGAATAGAGCACTGGGCCTGGAATCAGGAGAAAGAACTTGGCTTACTTTCTGACACAAATTAAACACTTGACAAAAAAGATAAAATTGATAGGATATGAGGGGACAGTGCAGAGTTTAGGATAACACCAAGTTGGGAATTTGGGTGACTGGTGATTGGTTGTGTCCTTGACAGCCATAGAGAAATTTAGAAGAGAAGTGGATTTGGAATGAGTAAATGATTTTCCAATGGTCACACAGGTAGTAAGTGTCAGAGGTAGGATGTGAGTCAATGTTTGTTTGTTTTTTTTCCCTGACATTAAGCCTTGAACTCTCAGTAGCCATCTTGACTCTTGATCAAAGGACCCAAAGTCCAGATGAAGTTGAAGATATCCCTTCAGTTCCTAGTTATTTGCTACCACAAAGGGAGCTGCTATAAGTATTTTGGGACACATGGGTTCTTTCCCTTTTTCTTGGATCTCCCTGGGATAAAGACCTAAGATAAAGGATGGGAGGAGCAAGAGAGTGGAAGAGGCAGTAGAATGAGAAATTTGATCAGCATGGTCAAGATCCTGGAGGTGGGAGGGTTTCAAGAGATGGAGAGGTGTAAAGTATGTTTGCCAATGCACAGGCTAGGGTAGAAAACAGATCATGGAAGTTGAGTGGTTGTCAACACATCAACATGTCAGATTAATCAAGGCAAAACTATTCAGCACTACTTGCAATAATGCAGGTACAGAATCTCACAAAATATATCCCCAAAGGATGTGACTGGAGCTTGCACAAAATAGCTTTTGGGAGCCCATTGTTAAATTTTTAGTGTGAGCATTAAAACCTTTGAAATTGGCAATCCCTACAAAATAAAGCTTAATTCATTGTTTTGTAGGTTGTCTAGAATTAAGAAAGCATCAATAATTCAGGCTAAATTTCAAAATGTGTGAATTAGGTGGATTTTTCCCCTATAGGAAAACTAATTGCTAAACATTTAACAGCATTTTCTTGTATTGCTTTCTAAATGTTTCTTGAGATCATGAGGAGTACAGTAGAAGATTCAAGGAATGAAGTGATCACTAAACTAGTGTAATAATAATAATAATCAATAATAGATATTTCTATAGCTTATGATTTGTAAAGTGCTTTATATCTATTGTCATTTGAGTTTCACAACACTTCTGCTCAGAGAATAAACCTAAAGGGAGGAAAGTCACTATGATATAGTTCTGCACCTTCATCATAAGTACATAAAACCATGTTCTTCCCTTCAAGAACAGCAGCCCAGGTAAGCTGCTTCTATGAAAGAAGGAATAGCTTTGGAACATGTTTCCTGGAAATTCTTGACCACAAAATGCTTGGGAAGTGGAAACAACTCAGTGGTGAATGTGAAAGGCAAAACTTGTGACAGAATAATAAGCACTGGGTAAAGTTATATGGGTAGATTGTCATTGTTTGTAGAAAAAAAAACATTCTATAGGTTCACAGAAGTTTCACATTCAAAGTGTTAGCCAAAACAAAAACAAAAATGAAAAACAAAAATGGAATAAATTAGGGTAAAAGTGGGTTAAACTGAATTTTGCCTCATTGAATCAATCAATCAATCAACAAATATTTATTAAGCATAGGCACTGTCCTAATTTTAGGGCATACAAAAAAGTTGAGGTGATGGGGGAAAGAGACAGTGCCTGCCCTCAAGGATCTTATATTCTAATGGAGGGCACACAAGATACAAAAAACACTTTCACTACCCTTTGAGTCACTTCTCTCATTCTCCAAATTCATTTGGGACTTTCTTTTTAGTGTTATCATAAAAATTATCTTGTTATATAAAATTTTGTCTTTTCCATATTAAAGTGAGTTCTTTTATTTTTAGCTTTTAATTTTTTGTTTAAATTTCTTTATACTGTAAAAATTAATTTCCAAGCATTTTACTTCCTCCCCCTCTTCATGTAGCATAGAAAACATCAACTGACTATATATATATATATATATATGCATGTATATATATATATACATACATATATAAATGAAATGATGCCTTTTGTGTTTATATTTATTGGTTCCTTCTCTAGAGGTGGACATTGACTTGTTCTTCAAATATCAATTCTGTGGTTGTGTATAAGGGTCTCTTGGTCCTAATTGTTTCCTTCTTCATTATTTCATATAGGACTTTTCAAGTGTTTCTAAAATTAACCTGCTCAGGGTTCTTATGGCACAGTAGTATTCCATCACAATCCCTACCGAATCTTGTTTAGCTATTCCTCAATTGCTGAACATTCCCTCAAGTTCTAGTTATTTGCTACAAAAAAGAGAGTTGCTTTAAGTATACAGATTCTTTTTCTGTACCCCTGATTTCCCTGGGAAATGGACCCAACAGTGGTATTGATATTGCTAGGTCTAAGAATATACACAGGTTTATTTTTTTTTTAACTCCTTGGATGTCATTCCAAATTGCTCTCCAAAATGTTTAGGTCAGTTTGCAGTTCCACCAACAGTGTATTAGTGTCCCCATTTTCCCACATTCCCTCTGTGGTTCTGTGGTTAATTTCTCAGTAAGGTTAATCCTCACTTATTTACAATGACTTACTTGTGTAGCTTAAAATTTCCTGCTTATTTTGGAGGTTATAGGAAAGGGGGGGGGGGAAGATAATCAAAATTAGTCAATCAACAATCATTTATTAAATACTTACTGTGTGCCAGACACTTTGTTAATTATTGGAATGACAAAGAAAGGGAAACAAACAATCTCAAGGACTGGATCTCAAAGAGCTCCCAGTCTAATGGAGGGGGCAATGTGCAAACAACTCTATAAAAAAAACTATATATAAGGATATATTTGGAAAAATGCACTAAGTAAAGACACTAGAATTAAGGGGGATCAGGAAAAAAATCCTGTTAAAGGTGAGATTTTTAGCTAGGATTTATTTACTTGCTCGGGAATAACATGCTATCAGGAAATATCCTGATGTTTCAGAGACTGTCATGTTTGGAGAAGTTTTAATATGATATGCAGGAATGTAAGATGGGAAGCTCCATTCATTTCTTTATTGAACTTTGAAGAACCCATCTAGAAACCAAGTAAACTGGGAGCCAGGCAATAAGGTTTAAAAAAGTAAGTAAAAGAAAGAAAATGGAAACAGGAGATATAGAAAAAAATGATTAAATCTCCTTGGGAATGAGGGAAAAATTGAGGGAAAATGAGATGACCAAAGTTCAAGAAATAAGCACTTTTACAATAGTAATCATAATTTTACAATATTTGTTACAATACAATTTTACAATAGTAGTCATTGAAATAATAATATCTAATGATTATAAAGCACTTGCTTTGTGCCAGATACTGTTCTAAATGCTTTATAATTATTATCTCATTTGATCTTCACAATAATGCTGGTAGGTAGGTACTATTATTGTCCCCAATAGGAAACTGAGGCAAACAGAGTTAAAGTGACTTGTCCTGGATCATACAATGTGTAAGTGCTTGAGGTCAGATTTGAATTCAGATCTTTTTGAGGCTCTATGATGAGATGTGAACACATTTGAAGCTCAGAAATAATCAGAATCAGAGCTCTCATTGTGGAAAGCATTATATAATAACAGATTTAGAGCTAAAAGGAAATTTAGGGGTCATCTAATCCAATCCCTTAATTTTACAGATGAGGAAACTAAGGCACAGGGCAATTAAATGATAGGGGTAGAAATTGTGAAAAATGATATTTGAAGTCAGGTAAAGATAATAGTAAAACTAGTGACATTCTGAAAGTAATGACTTACAGATTAACAGTTCTTAATAAAGGTTCTAGGAAACCAGAGATTTCTAAGTGAAGGCCATATTCCAAGGAAGGAAATTCCTTTTTCTGTTGTCAAAGTTAAAGGTCACATCCTTCCTTTCTGGTAATAATCAATGGTCTGTTTTGGGGGAAATGCACTTCGTAAAGGGTTGTTTTGGGTTTTTGTAGGAAAGTCCTAGTTTTTTTGGAACAAAGTGTATCAATAAATTAAAGTAGAATGTTTTGAAGAAAAAGAAGGCTGACGTTTTACTTGTTCTCTTCTTAATGATGTGTTAGCATCTAGTAAGGCCAGCAGAAGTCATGGCTCACTTGGGAGGAGCATGACTCCATGCCTTTGACAGAGAAAGTTTTGAAGAATTCACTGGAACTTTTTGACTCTCTGGCTTCTGTCTGAGAGAGAAACTCTTCCTGCCCTGTCTGTAGTACAAGGCACTGGCTATCCATTGCCCTTGAATATTCTGGAAATTTTGTTTAAGGCTGCCTTCTTCCCAGTATTTGGATTTTTGTTTTGTTGATGTGGGATAGGTTTATCTTCTCTGCTGCCCAATCAATCAATCAGCTGGTCAATCGACAAGCCTTTATTGGGTGCCTACTATGTGTCTGACACTGCATTAGATACTGGGGGGTTTAAAAAGGAGAGGAGAGGTCTATGCTTTCAAAAGAACTTCTGTTTTTACAATGGGGATTCAATATGGCCCCAGAAAAGTAAATAAAGCATATGCCCAAAATAAGTGTCTAGTGATGCAGGTGCATGGGAGTAAGGAAAGGCTTCTTGAAGGGATTATCATTTAATATGAGTCTCGAAGGAGAGATTAGTGTGTCAAGAGGTTTAGGAAAGCAGAAGAGCATTCCAGAAAAGGGGGACAGACACTGGGAGGCAAGATAGGTAAAGTTGTCTATAGGGAAGAACAAAAAGATGGGTTTGACTGGAACTTAGAATAAGCATGAGAGATACCTCGTATATAATCAGCTCAGAAAGGCAGACTCAAGCTAGATGGTAAAGGGCTTTAAATGCCAAACATAAGAGTTGGCATTTTGATTTTAATGGAAAAGGGGGTTCCCCTGATGTTCTTGAGCAGAGGAGTAACTTGGTAGGCCTGTGCTTTAGGAATTTCAGTTTAGCATTGTTGCCTGCTCCCAGTTTTCATTTTGACATGGAGGAGCCTCACCGTTTCCCATGCTCTTTCTCTTTGTATGTCCTCAACTACACTACAGGGAAGTGTCTTAGAAACCAACACAAGAAAGGGAATCCCCACAACATATCCCAAAATTGCTTATTGGCACAACTCAGAGAAAGGACCTGCCCTGAGGGTTCTCTGCTGACTTTTGGATTTGCAATTGGCAGTGGTTGGGAAGCCCTGGCTTTTATGAGAGCATGAATCCATGGCTGAGGTTTGCTATGAACCTTCATCTTAGAGGAGTATTGCTCATTCTGGTTTATGGAAACCAGACAGAACACTCGAGAGCCTTCAATGACCTTATTAGAGCTGCTCTGAGCAGAATGTGTGTTGATGGTGGCTCTGAAAATGCCACCTCTGACCCTGGAGCATTTTTTTATGTGTATGTGGCAGGTTATCTTTTTATCCTCACCATCTAGCACAAGATATAGTAAATGTTGTTGCTGTTCAGTCATTGTGTAACTCTCTGTAACCTCATTTGGGATTTTCTTGGCAAAGATACTGGAATAGTTTACCATTTCCTTCTCCAACTCATTTTACAGATGAAGAAACTGAGGCATGGGGTTGTGACTTGCCCAGGGTCACATAGCAAATATTTGAGAATGAATTTGAACTTTTTCTGACTCCAGACCTAGTGCTCTAGGCACCACCTAGCTGTCTCTATGGCACATAGAATGAGCTTAATAAATGGTTACTGACAAAAGAACAAATGAATAAATGAATGAACAAGGAATCAGTGAACGGAGAGAGACTAGGATGCTGGTTCCTGAGGCTCTGTTGCAGTAGACACTTCACCTCAGCCTTAGCTTGAGTCATCTTCTTGTGTTCAATCAGAAGCAGGATGGAGAAAGAGGAAGAAGAAGTAATATCTAAAGTTTTCCAGCCTTCCTTTGTCCCCTTTCACTGGCTGATTAAGCTGTCAATCAGCATCAGACCAGCCAGGAACAGTCTAACAATCAATTAGAACTGTCACTAGCTGGCCAAATGTTGATTGACAGCAGATGACTTTGGTGTGCCCCACAACCTGTGAGTACCAAATTTCTATATCCAGCCCTGCTAACAATGGATACGTTTCATAATAACTCAATGGGATGATATTTATCCACTTAGTTTGTTAAGAAGCTGGTCTTGCCTTCCCTTCTCTTTCTTTTTGTTTAGGAATTTTTTAGTTCTTAGGGAAGTTTTTTGAGGGGGCACGAGTTCAGCCTTATGCTGGTCTCTGCTCCCTCCTCCTCACCCCAATATGATTTTATAGCTTATGGCATGTTAATATACAACAAAGGAAGCTTCGAAGTGGAGAAATAGTCCCTGAAACTGCACAGGGAAGTTAGCCTGATTTGCCCCGCAGGGTCCTTTTATGCTTTAGATAGCCAAGCCTTTAGGGTAGCACCTGATGTGGGACTTGCTCCTCCATAAGTCACTGCCCAGCTTTTGGTCACTGAAATGTAAAGTTCTGAGGAAGGAGACTGATTCTGGGTTAGTTACGGGAGGAGGTAGAATCATCAAGCAATCACTGGTTGAGAGGGTCTTTTCTATTTCTTTTTCTATTTGCTCCAGTCTATTATTGGGATCATAAATAGACTTTTGAAGGAGCATTCAACCAGCTATGCATATAAAACAATAGTCTTTTATTTCAGGGCCTTTTAACTGCAAAGGAAAATATTGTGGATTAACCATGAGGCACCTAGGTGAGTGAGTGGATAGAATACTGGATTTGGAGATGGGAAGACTAGAGTTCAAAATCCAAGCTAAGAAACCAGCTGTGTCACCCTGGTCAAGTCACTTAACCTTGCTCTGACTCACTTTTCTGAGCTAAAAAATGAGGATAACCATAGCACCTACATTAACACGAATGTTGTGATGATCAAATGAGTAAACATATGTGAAATTCTTTCTAAAGCTCTGTTCTATAAATGCTAAGTATTATCATTACATACAGAGATGACTGAAGGAAAAGGGAGAGTGCAGATAAGCAGTCCTTAATCACCAGGGAGACAGAGACACAACCAGAACCTAAAGAAGGTATGCTATGTGAGGTTCATGTTTTGGGTACAAGTATCTTTTTAAGATACTTGAAAGAGAGAGGAAAAGAGGAAGGTGGATAAATCAGTGATTAGTATCCTCTACACTTGACATCCAGGTTATGCCAGGCATATGAGGGATCTAAGTTAGTCCCACACATAAGGATAATTTCTAGATGTGGAAGGAGTTTAGTTGGGCAAAAGGGGAATGAATATTTCACTTACGTATTTGATTGATTTTCCACCCCTCATGCTACAAACATGGCACCATTTAGTGGGTATGGAAAGGAGAATTTCTAAAAGAGTAGTTTCAAAGAATATAGTTGTTGTTCAGTCATTTTTCAGTTGTGTCTGATTTTTTGTGATGCCATTTGGAGTTGTTTTCTTGGCAAAGATATGTGAGTGATCTGCCATTTCCTTCTCCAGCTCATTTTATAGTTGAGAAACTGGGGCAAATATATTTAAGTGATTTGTCCAGGGTCACACAACTATTGAACATCTGAGGCCAGATTTGAACTCAAGAAGATGAAACTCCTTGACAGAAGGCAAGCACTCTATCTACTGTGCTTTCTAGCTGTCCCAAATATATAGTACCTACCCCAAAGAGTTGTTGTGATGTGGGTGCTAGATAAGGGAAGGCATGTCAGGCAGAAGAGAGCAGAAAATATGACTCCCTATTGTAAAAATATTCAGACAGAAAAACCAAAAGTTTTTCTGAACTGACTATAATACTACCCTCTATTCAACAACTATAATAAATGAGTTGTCCTCCTGGTAAGTAATAAATATGTTTAGAAATCCCTGATCATGGAAATTAGGCCAACATAAAGTCCAGCTGCATTAAGATCAATAGTTGCCCTACTTGAGCAAGATATAGAAAACAGGATAATGGATAATTTAAGACTATGTATTCCTTTTTTTCCCATGGAAATCTGGAAATTACAAAATGTGTCCCTCAGGAGGCACACTGCCTTCTTTCCAAGGAGCAAATTCAAAATAAAGGCAGTGCTATTGAATTGTTTGATCGTTCAGAGGAACGATGTAGTGAATTAGATTCAATGAACCATTTGAGCTGATGAAAAATAAGAACAATATATGTGACAGTTTAAAAGGACAGACTAGGAAGAAACAATCAGCAGCCTTAGCTTACTTACTTGTCGGCTTTCCCATCTCAGTACATAAGGAGATGCTACCTGATAGTTGCTATGGTAACCATGCTCCTGTTCCTTCACTGAAGAATTTTCAAATGAAAAAAATACATGAGCTTTCAGTTAAGGGGGGGTGGGGGGGAGTGGGCAGAGATGGCATCTTGGAGATGTAGAATAATAGCATGGGGGTCAGTCTGGCTGAATTAAGGGCCCACATGTCTTCTTCCTTTTCTGAGGATGTCATGGAACTCCCAGATCTACTCAGGCTGTCACAAATTCCTGGCATCCGGAAAAGCTTTCAGAATAAAGGCTGAAGAGCCAGACCCATCATACTCCCTCTGAAGCTGGAGAGCTTCTTCATCATGCTGAAACTCTGATTCGCCATTACTTGGTGAATTCAAGTGCTTTGTATCTTTAACTCGTTCTGCTCAACCTTTTGTGATCTGTGGAACTCAAATCTGGGGCAAAACGTGCATCCCAAAGCTCCCTAACTGTATATGAGTCACAACATTCACAAACCTCTGGGAGAGATGGCTGTCTCTTTCTCTGTTTCTCTGAATCCATTCAAGCCCAATCTCTCCTGTGAGGGGTCCCCTGAGATCAGTTCATAGCGATGTTTCTTTGAACTCCTGTATCACTGGTCTAGACTATCTTCTAGACACAAACTCAGATTGTAAATTATCTTGTTTTCCAACTGAAGTTCAAAGGAGTTAAATGATGTCTTATGCTAATTCATGAGGTTTCTTCCAGCTCTAAAATTTTATGATCCAATGTTTCTTTTTATTCTTTCTATCACCTAGAACAATGAACTACCCATTGATGCCCAAAAAAATATTCATTGATTTTTGATTGATTGATTTTGTTAACCTATGGACAGGATTCAGTTTTGGCATCCTATCCTAAAATCCATCCTCTAAGATCCTCAAAATATAGCTTTCATCTAGGTCTCCATTGGCAAGGATCAAATGGTTCCACTGGGACCATTGGGACTGCATTGGGGTAGAAGACAGCCTTTGTTTCACCCCATAAAGAGCAATAAGAAATACCACACAAAACTCACAACACTCAATTAACACTCAATATAATTATCCTTCCTCTTTAGTAGTGAATCCTTCCCCTCTATCCCAAATTCCCAATAGGTCCTAAACAGTTCTCCAAATTTGTAGCACTAACCTCTAGTTTGAATTTCCCCCAAAGGAATATAAACTTGAGGTTTCTAGAATGGCACATGAATGGATTTTCATGGTTCACATAATTCAGGGAAATAATAGATGGTCAAGTTCAAGTGCTTGCTCTTTTTATTCTGGGTCAGTACCTTGCACTACTTGATTTTATTCTCTATGAAAGACTAGTGTCTCCAGGAAACTCCTCTAAAAGACTGAGAATCAGAACTTCCTAGAAATCCTACAGAAAGTCCCTTCTTTTATCCAGGAAACTGACTCTGGACAATTCTCTAGGAATTCAGTATTGTGAGGGCATTTTCCCTCCTTTATCCTTGAGATTGAGTTATGTGGCCCTATTTCCCCCCCCCCCCCGGAGATATATTGTGAAATGTCCATTTAACTGTAATGTCCCTAAATCTCTGATACTGTCCCTACCAAGTTATACCTAGCTATTCCAAGGCACCTAATGGACTCAATACTAATCTCCCATCCCACAGATGCTATGACATCTTCCTTTGGGCTCAATGCTCTTAGAATCTTTTGAATTTGGAACCCTGCCAAGAAGAATCCATTTTATGGGACCAGTATAAAGAAAATGGCTCTAACCCTCAAAAGCTTGAGCCAATTAAATCTATCCTAAATTAAGAGAATTAATCATTCATTCTCAACAAGCAGAGAATGACTTATTTGGGTGGTACCCTTAATTCTTTACACTGGAGTGTTAATAGACACAGGCCCTATCTTTCATAAATAGCTATGAAGTACAAACAAAAACTAAAAACAACAACAACAACAAAACAAAAACAATGTCTCCTTTCCCAGTAAGCAGAATAAATGAAATCAGGACTCAAATGCTTGATTTTTAGTTAGGTTTATGTTCCTGTTTCGCACATTTTCTCTCAATAAATTGTTTTCTAAAATGTACATGATATCTGAGATATATTCAGAGCTGGAAGAAACCTTAGGGTCTCTCTAGTGCAAATCCTCTCTTTTATAGGTGAGGAAACAGAGGCTTGGGAGGATTTGACTTGCTTAAGATCATTCATGTAGTAAATTCAAAGGCAGGATTATGACTCCAGGACCTTTGACTGCAGTTAATCCTCCCCTCACCATTTTAGATCTTTCATTCAAGTTAAAAAGTGGCCACTAAGCTAGACATGAGAATCCCTGCAGCATCATATTAACTTAGAAAACCACATATTCACATCATCTATGTCATAACATATTTTTATTTATTTTGCTAAATATTTCCAAATTACATTTTAATCTGGGGAGGGAGAGAAAACATGTTTGATACCTTTACTCTATAGAAGGCTGTAGAAGCCAATCTCCCAGGAGTGTAGTGGATTACAGCTGCTACTTCACTATAAGTGAGGCAGTTCAGCTGCTGCCAGGGGAGTTTCATGTTTATTAAGTAAGGGAAAGGAAGGCTCCAATGAACCTATGTGTTGTTGGCGCTACTAGTTCCTACAGAGCACAGCCTCCCCATATTCAGTCATTGACAAACTAGTCACTGAGCAGTCAAATAGCTTTATCAATCATTAGGTCATACCATAGGCAAAATAAGAATTTAAAGTCTTTATTTGTGCTCTCCTGTGCCTTTTTTAATTTCTAGCTCCCTTCTCCCAACCTTCTTTACCTCTCTTTTTTCCTTTCTTTTTTCTTTTCTTTTTTCCTTCTTTCTCTCTCCCTCTCTCCTTCCATCCTTCCTTATCTACACATGTAAGCTGAGCACTGCATTGGTAGTCAAAAATATCAGACATTAATCCCACACTTGCCAATAACTAACCCACCATTTTCTCTCTCTTGACCTCAGTTTCTTCATCTGTAGAATAAGGAAGTTGGACTAGATAATTTCTCAGAAGCCTTCTAGTTCTAAGATTCTGTGAGTTTGGGCTCATATTTTTGTCATAGGTCAACAGATTCATATGTTTGCTGCCAGTCTAAAGGAAATGGATTTGAGAACAAGATAGATCATTTTTATTGATTAAAAACCTCAATGGTCATTCTAACCTCTTACCTCACTCAGTGTGAGAAGTAGTAACTGACATTTCTAAACCATTTGGACAATATTTGGTAATGCCTTCCCCGAGGACCCAAAGTGTGATTTTAGAGTAATCCTTGTTATTTTTACATGATTGTGTTTGGGGGAAAGGATGTGGAAGACTCTAGGAAAGGGTAAAAGCTTTCACCGGTGATAACTATCCTCTCACAGAGTTTTCTCCCCTTTAAAGGAAATACAAAGTATTTTAGCATCAGTTCCTCTAATAGCCTGAGCAAGTTGTGGCAGGAAGAAGGGTTGTAGAACTGTTCATTTCAATTGGGTCTTTCACCCACCTAGAACTGTGGCAACTTGTGCTGCCTGAAGACACCCAGGATGCAGAGGCTCCACCTTACAGTTTCAGGTTCTCCATTTATGAAGAAGAAAGGTAACTTAGAAGAGTTCTGCATCCACTCTAAATAGATGCCCATTTTCTTATGTGAATGAACTTGAGAAACCTAGTGTTCCCTTTTCTCTAAAAAACAACCTTGATGTCCCTGAAGGTAAACACTGGATGGATCTTTACAATACTTAGTGGGGAGTCTGGCTCCCAATGGGGGCTTGATTGCATAGCAATTGGATGAATGGAAGGATGAGATTTCAATATACATACCAGCTTCCTTCAGTCCCTGATGTAACTCATACCTCCATACTAGGACCTGCAGAAATATATTATTTTTATTTCAAGTTTTTCTTTTAAGAGACTTTTAATGTAATTCCTCTAACTTCAAAGAGTCTTTATAAAATTCTAGACAGCACCCCCAAACAAGGAGAGCTGGAAATCACTCAAGGAGATTGAGAAATGATAACTATCCTAGATATCACATTTTGGAATTGGTGAGAGGTAATTTAGGTTAGCTTACAGATTTCTGAAAGGCTTGGTTTCTGAGCTTTTGCAAACACTGGGATTGGTAGCAGAGGGAGGGTTTAAAGCCTTTGCCCCCTTAACAAGAAGTAACTGTAAATGATAGGGAAACAAGATTTACAATTCCTTTTTGTGAGAAGTTACTCATGGAAGGTTATAGAGGATGAAACTGCATGAAAGAAGAGTTGGTGGTAGGTTGGGAAGTTAGTTCTCTAATTTGCTAGGTTTAGGGAGAGGATAGTTATTTACACTGAAAGTAGTCCTATGTTTCCAGTGGCTTTTACAGGAAATTGGACTAAATTGGTTAATCTAATAGGAAAGGGAAGGAGCCTTATGGGTTGGGTCTCCTGGGTTATAGTCAGGGATGCACCAATCTGCTAGGAAACGGGAAATTGCTCTCCATAACATTCTAGATAGAGACATATCAATATAAAGGGATTTTAGGATAGCAGGGCAGAAGACGAGGGGGTATGAGTCAAGAAGAAGGGATGCGATTGAGAAATAGACAAAATATTGGTCAAAGAAGACAAGTATATTTGTTCTGGACTAGAAAGCAAGAATAAATTCCATATTTCTGAATCAGCTACTCGAGACTTCTAAACTTTTTCATGAGAGGCTAGGAATCATTAAGAACTGATACAGAGGGCATTAGCCAGGAAGCTTCTGATGCTATGTTGCTACCGTAGGGAATCTCAAATAGTTAAAGTTAGACTAAGGAGTATTCTAGTCCGTTATATTTCAGCATCAATGTTACTAGTGCATGCTGCTGAAATTATGAGAAATCTGATGTGATTTAATTTTATATTTCATTTACAGCTTTCAAATTTATCTTTTAGAGGCATATCTTCCTCCAGCCTCAAGATTACATATTTTTATTTAAGCAATGACACATCTCAAATCAATGGTGTGTATGAAGTAGGGGAAATTCTTTGCTTATATCAATAGCTCTTTATGGCAATTTCACATCAATAAGTGCAATGAGCCAGAGAAGAGAGAAGTACTGATAAGTGGTAAGATGGCATTTTGTAGGCATGACCTCTATATGAGATAAAGTGAGTGCATTCTTTAAAGATGAGGAAGGCAAAGGGAGAGAGTTGTCCTCGTAATGAAGGTTGCATAACCTTCCCTCAGAGACACATGAAAAAATTCTTGGCTGATTATCTAAAATCACTTGTCTTCTTGTCAATGAATTAACTTGCAATACATTTAGGGACATTTTAAATAACAAGCTTCATAACAACTTTCACTTCCACAGACAGTATCACTACCAAGGTATAAATACTAAATAATTTTTTCAGACTCTAATAGCACCACATATATTAATAATTAATTCATTTTAAATATTTTTCCATGGTTACATGAATCATGTTCTTTCCCTCTCCTCCTCCCACCCCCATCCTGTAGCCAACAAGCAATTCCACTGTGTTTTATAACCACATATAATTCTGCTTATTTGAACAGAAACAAAGAGGGAGGAAATAATAGATTAAGGTTTAAAATTTGGATATGGATAAAAAAAGAGATTGAGGTTTTTATATATTTTTTCCAGGTGAAATATAAATAATTTCTCACAAGTGCTAATTCCAAGATTAAAGAACTCTTTTTGTTCATTCTTATTTACTTTGCTTAAAAAATGGAAATAGTTTTCAAATATTTACTCAAAAATATTTGTTAAAACTCCATTTTGAAAGCAGTATGGTATATTGAAAAAACAGTAAAGCTTTATCCTGCTTCTAAATCACCAAGCTTCAGTTTTTCTTATCAGTAGAAAATGTGAATAGTAATTGCAATGCTAGAAACATCAAATCCTAGAGTTAGAAGGGACCTCAGATAGATAGATAGAAGCTATCTAGCCTAGACGATACCAGATATGGAATTTCATCTCCAACATCTGCAACAAGAAGCCATTCAGTCTACACTAAAATGACCTCTAGAGATGGAAAACTCATTTCCTCCCTAGATAACCCATTCCACTTTTCAATAGTTCTTATTTTTAGTAAACTTTTCCTCACATTGAGATTCTCTAATTTTCATCCTTTGATTCTATTTCTGTTCTCTAGAACTAAACAAACAAAATGTCCTCTCCATTTTCTACATGATTGTTCCTTAAATGAACTAGGACTAATAAACACCACCATTTACCAAATAATTGTGCTTTCAAGTCCCATCACCATTCTGATTGCATTCCTTTAGACAGGTTTCTGCTTAAAGATGTTCTTTACTGATGGATTGATTAAGTGAAACAAAGTACTTTATATATTCACTGTAATTCAGGAACCTGTATAATGGGGATATAATTTTTTTATTCCAAATATTATGCTTCTTAATGCAATTTAAGAAAAAAAAATCTTATTTTCCTACTATGTTAGCACACCAAACAGCTCAGTTCCCAGGGGAACCTATCCACATAAACTTTTGTCTGGCCATCAATTCTATATCTTGCATTTATGCCGTCGATATTTTGAATCCTAGTATAGTACTTTACATTTACCTTATTAAATTTCATCTTATTCAGTTTGATGCACTGTTTCAGTGCACTGAATGTAAATTCAGCACATAATATTTTGGGACGTTAGTTCTATTCTGCTGAATTTCATGCCATCTGAGAAAGCATATCAGCTATGTCTAAGTAATTGGTTACTGAGTAAAATAGGGCACAGTGGAAATACATATATATATATATATATATAATCATATATTTAAAGCTAGAACCATAGAGAACCATAGAGGTTATTAAAATTCCAAAACCTGCATTTTATAGGTGAAGAAACTTAGACTGTTGAGAGATTAAGTGACTTACTTTATGTCCCACAGCTAGTAAATGTCTAAGGCAATGTTCGAACCCAGATTATGTTGCTTCCAAAGACAGCATTCTATCCATTTCACCACCTAGTTACCCAACTTGAGTTGAAGGAATGGAGTTTAAATCCTACCTCTGATGTTTGCTAGCTCTATGGTCTTGGACAATTTACTTACTTTCCTTATGTCTAGGTTTCCTCAATGAGGGGCATGGACTAGATGGCCTGCAATGCCCCTTCCCATTCTAGTGTGGTTCTTTAATAAAGATCTTCTAAGTTGATGTCAAACTATTGCTTTCTGGTTCTTGTCATTCAATCTATTCTGAATCTACCTAAACGGAATCATACCATGCATCCATATTTCTTTATCTTCCACACAAGAATGCAATGAATAGATTTGTCAAATGCCTCTATTATAGCATACTGTACTTTGACATTCTGGAAATGCTATCAATAAAAAAGTGAGGTAAGACTGAAATGACTTATTGTGGATGAATGCTTGTGTTTATTGTAATTACCACTTCTCCTTTCAAGAACTCACAAATCATGCCTTTAATAATATACTTGAGAATTTAGCCAGGAATTAGGATTGTTTGTTGGCCTTGAGTTTGAAGAATTTAATTCATTTTTTTTTGAAAGTCAGAAAAATATTTTCCCTTTTAAGTCCTGCAAAATTATTCCATTCTCTATGACTGTTTAGGGATCATTGACAGCATCTCACAATTCACAACCATCAGTATTTTTAGTACTTTAATACATAATTTAGAATTTGTTGTAGATAGACAATATCTCCTCAGTTCTTCTGGGTTTCAATTACCATTTAACTATTTTTGTTTCATTCTTCCAAGCCTTATTGATTCAAGTTTTGAGTAGTTCTACCTTCTTCCTTTCAGCTGCTATTTTGGTTCCAGCTACTCCAAGCAGCATGTTCTATTGCTTATCTCCAGCAACATCAATTTAAAAAGTCCTTTTTTATTGTTCCTATGTTTGACCTGTAGCCTCAGCTCATTCTTGCCTTTACTCTTCCTGGTCAACCTGAGAGATGACCTATTTAGCAACCTAACTTAGTTCTTTGTGTTGTTGTGAAGATCAAACCAGATAATGCTTAAGAAAATGAATGGGAAAATTATATATATATATGGTAGGATTTATTTCTTTTTTCAATGAAAAATGAAAGCTTTGTCAATGTCATCTTGATTAACCCACAGATTTAGGGGAACTACTGATGAAACTAGAAGTTAGTGCTATTCTAGTCAGTACTATTGGCCCACATCCAACCCTACTTGGAAGCTCACTGTGGTGTATCAATGACTTTGGGTTCTTGAAAGCTATGCCAGGATAATAAAAGCTCTGGTAGTCTGAACCAAGTTAGAAAGACTTTAAGTATAGCCCAGTAACAAACTGGCAGTTAGATGGCTTAGTAGACAGAGTACCTGTCCTGGAGTGGAGAAGACCTGAGTTTAAATTGGGTTTCAGACACTTACTAGCAGTGTGACCTTGGAGAAGTCATTAAACCCTGTTTGCTTCAGTTTCCTCATCTGTAAAATGAACTGAAGAAGAAGAGGGCAAACTGCCATAGTATCTTTGCTGAGAAAATCCCAAATGAGGTCATGCAGAATCAGACATGACTGAAATGACTAAACAACAATGACAGAGTGTATACCTGTTATCTGAGAGAGTCTAGGAAGATTTAGAAAGGATCTCCCAAAGAAGGTTGGAAACCAGAGAATGATTTTTTGGCTGTAGTTCCTCATGAGGAACTTCCATTAAGGTGCTGAGTTAAATGTGATCTTTACAAGAAGACTTAATAGTCACTCAAATCAAACCATTGTTTCTCGAAGTTTAGAGGCAGTGAGGTGGCATAGTAGACAAGCCACTGACCTAAGTAAGAGTCAGGAAGGTTTGAGTTCAAGTTCATTTATTAGATGTGTGACTTTGAGTAGGTCACTTAACCTCTGGCTACCTTAGTTTCCTCCCATGTAAACTGGGGATAACAATAGCATCACAAGATTGTTGTGAGGACCAAATGAGATAATACTTATAAGGGGTCTGCTATGCAGCAGATAGTAAATGTTTGCTTTCTATATTAAAGTACTTAAAGAGAATGCTGTAAGCCACCACAAATTTCTTGGTCCTTTACAGAGTTGAATTTTTTTAATCATCTTCTTTCCCTTTTGACACTTCCCATCACAGACTATAGATATTTGTAGTTTCTCTCCTTACTCTTAACTGTTTCCTAGAATCTAGTTGTAAGACCTGGTTGGCAACTTCACTTTCCTGGGCTTTCCTTTTTTAATCTATAAAAAGAGAAAGTTGTTCTGGATGACCTGTAAAACCCTTTCTAGATCTAATGATTTATTATATTCCAGGCACTCTACTAAGGGCTGGGGGGGGGGGCAGAGGAAGGTACAAGGCAATCCCTCCTCTGAGGGAGCTTAAGGTCTTATGGGGGAGACAACCTGAAAGCAATGTACAAACAAACTATATACAGGATAAAATTGGAAATACGCAGCAAAGAGAAAGAATAAGGGGGTCAGAAAAGGTTTTCCATAGATGAGATTTTAGCTTGAAGGAAGGACTTGAAGGAAGCTAGGGATACCAGGAGGCAGTAATGGAGTGCAGGTGTTCCCTCCAGGCTTGGGGAAACAACCAGTCAAATGCCTGCATTCTAGGAGTAGAGTGTTTGATTAGAACATTAAGCATACCAGTGTCAATAGAGTAGCATTTTATGAGGGTAAGAAAGGTGGGAGGGAAGGAAGTTAAGAGTAAGAAACCTGGAAAGGTAGGAGGAGACCAAGGTCAAGTTTTTTTTCTCCTGTATCATGGACCCCCATTGTTTTTCAGGAGAATACTATGAACTCCTTCTCAATTTAATATTTTTAAATGCATAAAGTAAATCAATTAGGATTACAAAGGAAGCCAATCAAAATGTCATTAGCAAATGATTTTTTTTAAGTTTCTAGATTCTAGGTTAAGAACCCCTTTTATAAAGGGTATTTTTATTCAGGAATAGGCTGGACTAGATGACTGCTAAGGTCCCTCCCAACTCTGACTTTCTATGATTTTATCATTCTTTCCCTATTTAAATATTAACCATTGTGGACCTTCTCCCCACCCTATTTTTTAAAAACCCTTTCCTTCTGCCTTAGAATGGATACCAAGTAATGATTCCAAGGCAGAAGAGTGGTAAGGTTTACACAACTGAGGTTAAGTGACTTGCCTAGAGTCAAACAGCTAGGAAGAGTCTGAGGACAGATTTGAACCCAGGACTTTCCATTTCTAGGCCTGACTCTCTGTCCACTAAGCCACTGAGCTGCTCCTTGGACCCTTTCTTTTTATCCCTTTTGGAGGCAGATTTTTTGGTTTTACATTCATCTCTGATCAATCCCTTAGAAAACCCTGTAGTTTCTCTTGAAAGAGCATCGCCTTTTTTTTTCCCCCTAGATCTTAAGATTGAACTATTTCCTCAAGTTTCTAGCTCCTAAACTTTGGGAAGATCTTTAACACCTTGATCTTTTTCTCAGTTTAAATGGTTGTCAAATCCTCGTCATTGCTGCTAAACACCATCCCTTCCATATTCATAAAACCTCCTTCTTATTCCATTCATCACAAATATGGTTTATTGTTATGCCTTCCTTTTCATCATTAGGCTACTAGCTTCTCTCAGTTTGGTTTGTCCAGATCTGAGCAACCTGAACCATTTAATTTTTTTTCTGCTTGGATCATACCATTGCTTTCCTAAAAGCACTTTTCTTGTTCTCTTTTTCAATTATGTACACAGATAGCTGCATTTATATGAAGTTACTTTCTTTCTTGGTGTCCCTATGGTCACACTCCACCATGAATTCCTTGGAAGACACTGACCATCTATTCTATTCCTTATGTCTCCAATAATATGTAATTTGGGGGTTCTTTATCTAGTATAAGATTTATTAGGTTGGGGTCAACAACCTTCACCCCCTCCCCACATAATGACTCCATGCATGGGTTTCAGAGGTCCACAAATTTGTTTGATATGTTGATAATTGCATTTCAACATAATTGGTTTCCTTTGTAATATTATATGCTTTCTTTTATACAGCTAAGAAATTTATTCTGAGAATCTGTGGAAAAGAAAACAGTGAATCAAGCTTTGGCATTTCTGCCCACTGAGGTGGAGCAGACAGAGGTTGGAATGTGATGGGAGGGGGAGTGACAGTTGGAGTGAAAGAAGAGGATTGTGGGAAAAACTGCTAACAGAAGAGTCTTTGCCCTCTGAACTCAGCTGAGTGTGGACCATAGACCAGGAGCTATGTATCCCAAGCTGTGGAATACTTTGCCTCCATTCCCTTACCTTGGAGAAGAAGATTCCCATATGTGTGAGAGCATCCATTAGAGGAAGAACAAGACAAAATAAGCTGCTGAAAGGGGTTGATCCCTTAACTTCAGGGGGTCACCCTGAAGATCCTTTCCATCCCTTGACCTTCCCAAGAAAGACACTTGCCTTTATTTTAGTAGGATAGAGATAGTGATTAGTTAGGAAGAAGATAGATAAGCAGAAGCCGAGCCAACTTGACTTAGCTGAAGAAGAAGCAAGGGTTTCCTATTCCCACTTACCTATCCCCTTTCTAGATTACTCAGATTATTAAACCATATTTAACCCACAGTCAGATAAGAGGAGGACTGTCATTTCAGGGAGACATAGAGGGAAAAGAAACTACGGACAGCCATTCAACCATACACAGTCCTTATCGGACCCCTGCCAGGTGACCTTGATGGGGGAAGGCTTGTCCCTCTGGAGGGTCAGTGTTTACCTGCCCTGGGATATCTTCAGCATCAATAAACAGAGATGACATTCCCTCAGGCTATTATAGTTGGCCCATTTCTTGGGAACTTCATCTTTTCTGAGAATTTACCCTCTTGTCCCAGCCCTTTTGAGGTGCTGAGGGAGAGACCTGGGAAACCGTCAACTCCTCCATTTCTGATTACCAGCCCTTCCTTATCCCCTGAACTTCTTCAATCCTGTCAATACCTTCAATATTATAAATCCCAGCACTTAGCACAATTCTAATACATTATTCTTTTCAGCATGTTTTTACTTTATTTTAAAATTTCCTAAAAACTTAATAGTGAACATCAATTTGCTAAACTTGCTTTCTAACTTCTTGCATGAGATAAAATTATATTTAAATTGTCAATTTATATGATATTGTTTAATCTAATTAAAGCACTTTTACATTCAGCATGGATTAGATTTTCTCTTTTTCCCCTGTTTTAAAATTTTAGAATATTTCCCCATGGTTATATGGTTCATGATTCCTCCTCACCTCCTGCTTTTTCCTACCCCCTCCCAGAGCTGACAAGCAGTTCCACTGATACATGTATCATTGTTCAAAACTTATTTCTCTGTTACTCATATTTGAAGGAGAGTGATCTTTTAACTTCAAAACATGGATTTGATTTTCAAACCAGCCTTGTGAAGGACAGGCAGCAAAGATGTCAATATTTCTATTTCATGTGAGAACAAATAGAGGGATAGAGAAGGTAAGGCACTTGTCCAAAATTATACATCTAGCTAGTGGTGAGATCATGACTCGATGAAGATTTTCTGAGCCCTAATAGTAGTCTTTATATTTCCTTCCCACCTTCTACTCCACCCTTGCCACCTCCTGACCCAGGAACACTTTGTAGAATACTACAAAGATCATGTCATCGACTAAATGGAAAAGCAGTCATTTTGATTTAGATAATTTGGGAGTGAGATGACTCATTAGAACCTACAAATATAGGCTGAGAATCTTGGGGAAGAGGGAGAAAGAGGAATGATATGACTATCATCATTGGTTATAAGGCTCAAAGATCCTTAATTAGATATTCCATTCTATTGAATATCCGGTTACAGTAACCATCATTAGTTTCATGACCATACAAACTTTCCCATTAAATCACATGAAAGATTTGTTTTGTTTGGGTCCTGAAAGCAGAACTGAGAACAGGGAGTAGAGGATAAATGTAGAATGGCAGGAAAAAATTTCTAATGATTAGAGCTGTTCCAAAGTAGAATGGTTTGTCTTTGAAGGAAGTAGGTTTCCTTTTTCTGGAAGGCTTTCTTTTGAGGGCTAGAATAGCTTGGAACCATTTGAGAGACAACTCTTCTTCCTACACTAATTGAGAAAGGTGACTTATAAGGTCCCTTCCAAGTCCTAGAGTCTGAGACCCTCTTTTTCTTTTATTCTCCCCTCTTTCTCACTCTTCTTTGGGGAGATCAATTGCCTTTCTGACCTCATGAATTTCCTTTCTAAAATACAATAAACATTCTGGATGGAGAAGTAGAACTTAATAGAAAAGGAGTGTTCTGAAGAACTTTGGTATTGATTGTGACACATGGGAGACACTGGCACAGGACCATCCAGTATGGCATGCCTGCCTCAAAGAATGCTCTGTTGTCTATGAGCAAAGCAGAACTGCAGTAGCTCAAAAGAAATATGAGAAGCACAATTTAGAGACACCTCCATCCCAAGTGTTCATACCACGATTTGTGTCTGACCTGTGGCAGAGCCCTCTGAGATCCTATAGGTCTGATCAGCTATAATTGGACACATGGTACATTGACCACTACAGAGTGATGCCATTTTGGTCCTCTTTGAGTAGGAAGGACAACAACGCAGCAATATATTTATATGTACAAATGTATGTACTAATCTTGGAGGAATATAGACCTGTGATTTCATCATTCATTCATTTAGGTAATTTTCGACACAGAAAGTATCTCTACCTTTGCAGATTAGTGGCTTCTCTAATATCTGTTGTTTAGATAGTTACCTAGCATCCTGAAAAATTAAAGGACCTGCACTCATCTTCATAGAACTAGTAGGTATCAGAGACAGTACTTAAACTCAGATTTTCCTGACTTCTCTATCCATTAAAACAAATTATCTCTCATGTGAATTATTGTTATTGTTTTTTCCCCTTTGGCATGATGCATTATATATTTTTTTCATTAATGAGTTGTATAAAAAGGATACTTCAAGTCTTAGTAGGTATCTACATGAACCCCAGTAAGTAATTCCCTTTCTATAAAATTAGAGAATTGGCTTAGAGAATCATGAAGGTAATTTAATTGGGATGGCATTAAATAAATAGATTAGTTTAGATAGAATTCATTATTTGGTAAAAATTATCAGGAAAACTGGGAAGCAGTCTGGTAGAAACTAGATATAGGCCAATATCTTAAATCATTTATCAAGATAAGATCAAAATGGATATTATGACCTAAATATAAAAGAGTTTATATCATAAGCAAATTAAAAGAGCAGGGAACACATTACCTATCAGATTTGTGGATAGAAGAATTTATGAATTAATAAGAGATAGAAAACATTATGAGATGTAAAATGGATGATTTTGAAATTATTAAATTAAACAAATAAAATGAATGTATCTAAGATTAGAAGGAAAGCAGAAAGTTGTGAAAAATATTTGAAGACATTTTCTCAGATAGAGGTCTCATATCTAAAATATATAGAGAACTTTGTCAGTTTTACAAGACCATGAGCCATTCCCTTAAAATGATGAAAAGATAAGAACAGATAGGTTTTGGATGAAGAAATCAAAGCCATATAGAACTATATGAAAAAATGCTCTAAATCATTATTGATTAGAGAAATGCAAATCAAAGCAACTCTGAGATATCTCATACCTACCAGATTGGCTAAAATGATAAAAGGGCAAATGTTCAAAGGGAATATGGAAAAATGGGGACACTAATATACTGTTGGCATAACTATGAATAGATCCAAACCATTTTGGAGAGCAATCTGGAATTATTTCCAAAGAGTTATAAAACTGTGTACTTTTTGAGTTTATTTCCTAAGGCATTTGGGGTGGGGGGAAGGAAAATAATCTGTATGTTGTAAAATATTTATAGCATCTCTTGTGGTGGCAACGAACTAGAAATTGAGGGTATGACCATTAATTGGGGAATAGCTAAACAAATTGTAGTGTATGATTGTGACGGGATACTACTGTGCTGTAAGGAATGATGAGGAAATTAATTTTTTTAAATGTAAAGATCTACATGGGATTATGAAGAGTGAAACAAACAGAATGAACCTTACATACAGCAACAGAAATATTGTTGAAAAATGACTTGTGCATGTCTACCTTCAGAGAAAGAACTGATAAATAGAAATAAGCAAGACAAAGTAGTTTTATGTATACATATATCTTTTTGTTAAATGATGTCTTCTCTCATGCAGAGGAAGTAAGAGATCGTGAGAGTTACCTGGAAATTTTAATATAATCAAAAACTAATTAATTAAAAATAGAGAGTATCAAAGTTCTCTTCCATCTCTAGCACTCTGTACTTCTGAAATCTGACAGGAGCTAGAACATTCAAACTCTATCATCACACTACCTCACAATCAGTGGTTAAAAATCAGTCAACTGTATTTTATCATTAGAAAAGTGCTTTTTATTTTCCAATGGAAAAAATGTCAAAATGGTTAGTGAAAAGCTAACATATGGCAGTTTCAGTAACAAGAGAACTAAAAGATTTTTCACACTTCCCCTCAGTGGGAGACAGATATTGTTCTTCCCCCACTCCCAGAATCAAGGAATGTGTTATAATGAATAGTGGGTACTTGTTAGTGTAACTAGTAATTATATCAGGCAAGTTTTCACAACAATTCAGGAACAAACAACCATTTACTGAACACCTACTAAATGTAAGCCTTTGTGTTAAGTGCTGGGCATGACACAGAACTTCTCTCAGAGAGCTTACAATTTAACTTGGGGGGATGGATTCAAGTAATTCCAAAGGACAGAGAAGGAGATATGGACAAAGGAGACATCCAGGAAGAGTGGAAAGAGAAATTTGGGGAAAGAATTGATTTTATCTAGTGGGTTAGGTAGGGAAGAAATGGGAGAAGAATGAGATTTCCTCAAGGGGAGATTGGTACAGGAAGGCAGAATTTTTCCTAGTTGTCTGTACTTATCTAAGCCAAAATACAGAGAAAGGAAACGTCAGGAGAAAAATACAGGTTGAAAAGGACTGATTTGTATGGAATTTGGAGTACATGAAGGACAATAGTATGATATTAGTTTAGAAATACATATTGGAAGGGGATTCTGGGAAATTTAAAACACAAGGTAAAGACTATGCTTTTGCTTAGAAAGCAGGGAGGAGATGTTTGAGAAGAACGACATCACAAGAGCAGTGTATTAGAAGGATAACAGGAGAGTGGAGGAGAAAGAAGAGTAAAAACTGTCACCATCTAATACCAAAAATATGTCAGGGAATGATGGTACCAATAATAGAAATGGAGAAATTAGGGGAAAGAAGAGTTTGGGGTTGAAGTTTGATAAGTTCTGGAATTCTGGCAGAATGACTGCCAGATAGAAATAACAATATCAATATGTATGTAGCTATCTATCACCCATCTAGTGTGAAGATTAAAATTAACTCTCCCCTGACTGTGAAGCTTAAAATTGTAATCCCTGCCCATTTTTAGAACACTCTACTTAAAGTTGAGTGGGAAGATCTGCCCATTTTTTAGATCTAATCACCAAAAGTGTAAACATCCCACTTAATCATTAAGTGGGAGGTCTGTGACCCACATGTGCAACTGTGGGTGATGAATCAGAATCGACTGACTACCTCCTGGGTTGTCCTAAGCAAGGTTTTAGACTATGATTTGTCCATGTAAAAAGTGGAGGAAGACACAGGAAGTGACACAAAAGAAGCATCTTTAAAAGAAGTGGGGGATTTCTTCATTCTTTGGAGTGGAGGCTGAAGGAGAAAATCTGCTCACTGAACCTTAGACCCTGTTCCTGATGATACTGTTGGACGGACATGTGGTGAGTGAAAGAGCTGACTCCTTTCCTGGATATTTTCTGAAGAAACTAGCCTCAGGAGAGACTAGCCTGTTGAGTCTTTGCCCAAGTCCTTGGCTTTGCCAAGGCCAGCTAAGAACTAACTCTCCCTGCCCTGGTTAGCCTAGGGGCTGGGAGTAAATTAGTGCTTAAGCTAGATATCTTACCCTATCCTCTCTCCGATTTTCTTATTTCACTCTTTCTACATTTTTGTAAATAAATTGTAAATAAATCTCTTTGGAATAAATTAAATTCCTGGTGACCACACTCTTAAATAATGTAGTCCAACCCTTTCAAAAATAACCTCTTCTCCCCCTTACACGCTCTATCTTTCCATCTCTATCTATCTATCTATCTATCTATCTATCTATCTATCTATCTATCTATCTATCTATCTATAACAGAGACAGAGATTCCGAAAGGAAGATAGAGAGACTGAGATACAGAAGATAAAAGGAATAAGGACAAACCCTTGAGCAGGGAAAACAAATATTTAAGGGGCAGGAGAAAAAATGAAAAGCTAGAAAGAGACATGAAGAAGGAACAGCTGGAAAGGTAAGGGGAAACTTTTGAGAATAAGATGTTATGGAATCCAAGGAATGAGATGGTATAATGATAGTAATAATTATATCTATTAAATTATGTTATAGTTATATAACATAATTTCATATATTATAATGATCCTTCTGTAATTCACAATAGAGCTTTAAAGTCATATACTTCTTTTTAAAATATCATGGAAAAGAGCATCAATAGTCCCAAATGCTACAAAAAAAAAACAAGGAAAAAAGAAGACATAAAGAATAAGTGCATCTGACAAAGATGACAAAGATAAATCTTTATAAAAGGCTTTAACATATAGGTCTCATGATCCTTGAAACAACCCTATGAAATAGATAATAAGACTATTATTATCTCTATCCCAAAATTATTCTTTTCATCATAAATGAAGAAAATAAAATTCAAAGAAATTAAGTGATTTGTCCAGTGGCATAACTAACATAACTAATTAGAATTGAAGGTATAATTCAAGCCTAGGTCTTCTCTGATTCCAGGACCATTGTTTTTTTCTCCCTATGTCATATTGGATCCAATTCATATTTGATTTAGTCATAAGGATGTTGTTAGTGATGAGATAGTTCTGGATTCAGTAGATTTATGGAGACAAAAGGCAAACTTGTAAAAAATTGAAGAATGAGTATGAAGTGACAAAAAAGTGATGTTGAGTGGAATATAGAAATTTGCCAGTGAAAATGGGAGAAAGAGCAATAGTTTTAGGAAGTGATAAGGTCAAGCAAAGACGTTCTTCTAGTAGAGATGATGAGAAGTTTGAAGATTGTGTAAGAATTTAGTAAAGGGTATGAGGTCCATGAGAGAGGGAATAAGTTTATGAATTAAGGTCATGAAGTTAAGATTGGATGAGTAAGGAAGTTATAAGATTAAGGGGAATGAAATTGAAGAAGTTCATGCAGGAAGGCCAAGTCTTTTCAATAAAGTAGGTGGTAAGATTTGCTGAAAATGAAAGGGTTAAAGGGATATGGGGATTTATGGGGGAAATCTGTCTGAAACAGCCATATTGGAGAATAGAGAATATGATAGTCAATAAAAAAAATGTGGTTAAGTAACCTGGCCGGGATGGAAAGTCTTATATAAACTGATGTTGAAGGGTGTAAGCATAGTCAAGAAAACAATATACACAATGACCACACAATAAATGGAAAAAGCAACCACCACAAAAGAGAAACAATTGAATCTTACAAAATTACAAATAAAAAGTTTGTCCCCCAAAACAAAATATTTAGGAGACATTTCTAGAAACTTTTTTTTTTTGTAGAGACGAGGAGTCTCAGGGTATGAAACATTGTGATATATTGGTTGATTTAAAAAATTAATTGACTGATTTTGCTGATTTGTTCTCTTCTTCCAATTTTCCTTTAAAAAATTTCTGTATGAATGCCTGCCCTTTGACCCAGCTATACCACTGCTGGGTTTGTACCCCAAAGAGATAATAAGGAAAAAAACCTCGTACAAGAATATTCATAGCTGCGCTCCTTGTGGTGGCAAAAAATTGGAAAAAGAGGGGATGCCCTTCAATTGGTAAATGGCTGAACAAATTGTGATATCTGTTGGTGATAGAATACTATTGTGCTCAAAGGAATAATAAAGAAATGGTGAAATTCCATGTGAAATGCAACAACCTCCAGGAATTGATGCAGAGTGAAGGGAACAGAACCATGAGAACATTATGCACAGAGACTGATACACTGTGGCACAATTGAACTTTTCTAATAGTAGCAATGCAATGATCCAGGGCAACACAGAGGAACCTGTGAGAAAGAACTGTGGAACCAGAAATGCATTAGAAAAACATGCGCTTGATCACATAGTGTGATAGGGATGTGATTAGGGTTTTGATGTTAAAGGATCACTCTACTGCAAATATGAATAACATAGAAATATGTTTTGAACAATGATGCATCTATAACCCAGTGAAATTTCTTGTTGACTTTGGTAGGAGGCAGGAGGGAGCAGGGGAGGGGGAGATTATGAATCATGTAGCCATGGGAAAATACTCTAAATAAAATAAAAAAATAAAAATAATCTCTTGTTACATGGGATCAATTTCTTTAGAGAGTAGAGGTAAAACTACAGAGGAAAATTTAAACTATGTAAAAAGAAAAGTTATGAATAAAATTAATTTTTAAAAATCTCTTGAATTGACTATAGAATTCATATAAGATAATGGGTCGCCCCAGTTTTCTGCCAGTGGGTTGTGAAAGAAGACAGTTTTGCCACTATGAAAGAACTCAGTGCTGAGCTGTTCTAATCTATACAATAACATATATAGAAATGCTTGGACATAATTATAGACTTTTCCTTTATAACTGGGATACCTACCAAGTGTTTTTGGATGAAGCTGAATATGAATTTTTTTCTCTCTCCATAGGTATCAGCAGAAAATGGACCTTTACAGCTTCCATGTCCTTCTGTTGTTTATAAGTGGGATGCTTACCAAGGATTTAGGGATGAACTGAGGCTGAAAAAATGCAGTAGTATTTAGGTTGCTGCTAAAAACCACATTCTTTCCCCTGAAGGAAGTAATATTTCTATTTCTCATTCCATAGTTCCTTAAAGATAAATATATTCTTAATCCATGTTCACTTCCTTTCACGTACCCTTGTCAGAGCCAGAGAGTCATGAATAACTTCCTTTTATGGCAAATGCATGAAAGTAGTTAGTCATTGATACTTAACTTTTCATGGAGACTAGTAACTCTGGCTTTTCTTTTAAAATTATTCTAAGCTCTCAAAGGTCAAGTTACTTTTAGATCTTAGTTTGAGGAGAGAATGGGAAGATCTGCTTACTTTCCTGAGTGGGTGATCTTTACTGGAAAACTTGTAAGGAAATGACCACATAGCATTGGTAGGGACTGGCTAATCATATTATGCTATGGTAGATGTCCCTTGAGGCATAGTTTGGCCTTACAGAACTAAACATATTTTTTCTGGGGAAGACATGGAGGGAGAGAAATACCTGAGAATTTTAATGTGACCAACAATCAAATTAATTTTAAAAAGCTAATTAGTTCACAAACATCTATTAAATGCTTAGCAACATGGTACAACTGACTCTAAAATTAGAGGATCTGGGTTCAAAACCTATATTTGACATATACTATCTTTCTAATGTTGGGCAAGGCACATAATTTGAACCTCATTTTCCTCATATATAAAACAAGGAAGATGGACTAGATTAGGGGCTCTTTACCTTTTTTTTATATCATGGATGCCTTTGGAAGTGTGGGATCCTTTCTTGAGTAATGTTTTGAAATGCACAAAATAAAATATGTAGGATTACTATGGGGAATCAGGAAAGGTGTCTTGAAAGAGGTAGCATGAAACATATGATGATTATGTAGAATTATACAACTGTTGATTATTTCTTTTCCCCTCCTGGGCAATGTTTTGGCTGTGCTCCAAATAGACGTATGAGGTGGGCTAGATTCAAGACCACCAGAGGTTCTGTGAATTTTTAAATATCTTGAAAACCACAAATGCTCTATGCTTTCTAAAAATATCTTGAAAACAAATGTTCTATTACCCATTTCTCCCAGTTCTCAAAGCATCTATGAGTGAGGATGTTTCAACTGTATCCCATTCTCTTAACAGCAATAAGATGAAATCATGACTGGAAGGATCAAATGATCAAGGGGTCAAAGAAAGGAAGTCAGAATAGGAGTAGGGATTCAAGCACAACAAGGAGGAAATAGATATGAAGTGGACAGAGTCAGCTTAAGAATCCAAGAGATCAGCACAGTTATTGGGGGACAATTGGATTTGTGCAAGGAGGTCCACATGGGTCAAAATCATGAGAGATCAGGAATGTAGGCTCGGAGTCTGAAGAACACAGAGCCAAGGACACAAGTTCTAGAGTATACAAAGTTGAAGACTTGAATTTGAGCACTAAGAGGCTGGAAACCAAATAAATCATGGCAACTCAATTTGATTCAAATTAAAAAAAAAGCAACAGTTTACTAAGTACCTGTTATGTTCAGAGCACCATGTTAGGTCCCAGGGTACAAAGATAAATTAGCGATTATGCTTGCTCTCATAGAGCTTATGATTTAGAAAGACATTGACAAGTAATTGATATAAAAATGAAACATGTTGTATATGAGGGTGGTATGGATAAAGATCATTCCAGCTGACTGGATGAGAGGAGGCGCAATAGGACTGGTTTTAACTAATCCATAAATTCAATGCAGCAAAAAGGAACAGGTTGACAAAGGATTGTCACTATTATTTCTATGGTAGAGGCTATTTGTTTCCTTAACTTAGTTTTGAGCTTTCTGTTTTAATGCAAGGTACTGTGATGTGATGGGACAAAAAAAATTGCTGATTTTTGAGGAAGATCTAGATTCAAATCCTGTCCCTACCACCTATTGTCTTCATGACCCCATTGATTAGACAAAAGTTTCACTTCTTTCATCTGTAAAATGAGAATTTGGATGTGGATTTCCTATTTAATAGGAAATAATTTAATTTCCCAACAGATAGATAATCAAATTATATGAATATATATATTTTTAAGGAAGATGGTGTTGCTATTGTTCAGTCATTTCTGACTTTTGCTGACCCTGTGGCCATGGGGGTTTGCTTGGCAAAGATACTGGAATGGACTGTTACTGCTGGTTCAAAATCTATGATTTTAAGAGAAAAACAAGGGCTGTGTGTGGGTGTGTACAGACAAAAAGGCAGAACTCTTCAGGGGATTTTTTCTCCTGTTGCTACTGATATACAGAACTGGTCTTCTGAGCTAGATGTGTCAAATATTCAACCCCTTGATGGCATTCACAGCATACCCAATTGTAGTATAAAATAGATTTTAAAATAATTGAGAAATATTTAACAAGATAAGAATACAATCAAACACAATGTTAATAATTGATTTATGAAGTTAATATGTGACCACAGTGATTCTTCTGTATGGTTTAGTGGACCCCATTTCTCTTTGATTTTGACAGAATTGTTCTGGGTTCTAATATCCTAGTACCACACTGGTTCCTGATCTGAACACCAAAACTTATTTTGGAGAATCTTGAAAGTGATCAGCTCATGTTCTCCATTGATATCCACATTGTTCTAAGGCAGTATTGGCAAACCTCTTAGAGGTCACATGCCCAAACTCTACCTTCAAGCTGCCTGTGAGCCCACAGGTTACCCCACATAGTGAAGGGAGGACATGCTCACATTAGGCAGCTGAGCAGAGTGATGGGACATGCAAAAATGTTTTCAGGCATGATGAACATGGGGAACAGTGACCCCCTCAAGCATGCTGGTACACATGTGCCACATCCTTGCCAACACAGTTCTAAGACATTGCTGGGAAAACCTGATCAAATCAGGTGCACCATATCTGAAGGATTATGAAAAGATAAATAGGGACAGAATTCACCCAGAATAAAAAGGAATAGTGGATGATTTGTGATCTACTCCATCAGAATACCTACATCAATGAGATCCTGCATCACTAAAATATGCAATGTGTATAAAGTTCTGTTTCCACTAATGTTATGGTCTTTCCATAACTGTGTACTTCATATTGATTATTTTAAAACATTCCATATATCATCATTTATTTATTAATATTGGACATATAAGTTCTTTCCACATTTTTTTTGCTAATTTATTTGCCAGAGATTGTTTTGTGTGTGTGTGTGTGTGGTGTGTGTGTGTGTGTGTGTGTGTGTGTGTGTGTGTGTGTGTGTGAGAGAGAGAGAGAGAGAGAGAGAGAGAGAGAGAGAGAGAGAGAGAGAGAGAGAGAGAGAGATTTTTGACAAAAAGTATCAGGAGCTTTGTGATTCTAATTGTATATAGTCAAGTCACATTTTTCTCTAAAATGTTTCCACTAGTCTACAATGCTACCAACAATATAAACATTTCTCTTTCCTCAACTTTACCGCTTCAGGCCTTTTTTCACTACATTGCTGTTAAAGTATATATCCTCTATTCTTTACTTGTACAGCTGATTTTTTTAACTGGATTATATGATTTTATATTTATCTCATTTAAATGAAAGTGATCTTGTTTGATAAATATATAGGAGAAATGAAAACAAGAATATTTCAGACACACTTGATATATATCCAAATTAAAAATGAATATTATAACATACTACTCTAAAACCTTCTTTATATCACTGCTTAAATCAGAAAGCTTTATTGATTATATCAATTTCCAAAAAAGTCTAAGTATTTTCAAGTGTGGTTATTAGTAGGCCACAGGAGGTAGAACAGAGTATTGAATTTAAATTAAAAATGCTTAAGATAATTATTATGTTGCATCTATTTAAAATGAGATATTAGGAATTGATATTCCTAATTCCTTGATAGTCATGCTAGACTTTGGAACTACAACCTAAATCTTATTTTAAAAAACCTTGTTTATAGGTCAGGCATGTCTTCTAGCAGTCAGATGAGTTTGCAAAATGTTTTTCTTTCTACAATTTTTAGTGTTACAATGACAAAAAGAAAATATAATATCCAGGATGTTTAGGACATAATGAAATACAAACTTGATATGAAAAACCAGTAGAATCCATTCCCCAACAGATAAATGGTCAAATGATATGAATAATCAGTTTTCTAAGGAAGAAGATATTGTTATTATTCAGTAATTTCTGATGTTTGGTAACCCTTTGGACCATATAATCCATGGATTTTTCTTGGCAAAGATACTGGAATGTATTTCCTTCTCTAGTGGATTAAGGCAAACAGAAATTAAGTGACTTCCCTAGGGTCACACAGCTATCTAGTAAGTGTCTGAGGTCAGATTTTTAACTCAGATCTTCCTTTCTTCAAGTCAGTGTTCTAACCTCTGAGCCATTTAGTTGCCTTTAAGGGAGAAGTCCAAGCTATCAGCAATATGTACATATATATACATATATATATGTATATATATATATATATATATATTTAAAGTTCCAACTCCAGTACAGAATTGTATATTAAAGCACTTCTAAAATTCCACTTCTTGTCTATCAGATTGACAAAGCTGAGAGAAAAGGAACATGACAAATATTAGAGGAGCTACAAGAAAATAATTCTAAGATTAATGTACCGTTGGTCAAGCTGTAAATTCATATGCAATTCCAGCAATTTGGAATTATGCCTTAAAAGTTAGTAACCTGTGAAAGTGACTCAGCAATACCACTAGTATTAACTTAAATCTGAAATATTAATAGTGACATTATAATGCCATGATCAGTGAGGATATTAAAAAGATCCAAGAAAGAGGAAAATACTCAATGAACCTTCAGAAACATTTATTCCATAAAAACCCCCTCTGGAAACTAAGGGGGTGCCCATCAACTGGGGTATGTCTAAACAGTGTATGACATATGAATATAATGGAATACTATTATGCTGTAAGAAATAATGAAAAGTAAAGTTTCCAGGAAATCTGGGAAAATTTATATGAACTGACACAAAATGAAGTGAGAAGAAGCAGGAGGACAATTTCTAAAACAATGTTTTATGTAAAGACAAATAACTAAGAAGAACATTCTGATCAATGCAATGACTGATGATAATTCCAGAAGATTGATACTGAAACATGCTGCACACTTCCTGGCAGAGAGGTCATGGATTCAGGATGTAGAATGGAGCATTTTTAAAAATATGGCCAAGGTGGGAATTTACTTTGCTTGACTATGCAATTTTTTATATTTGTATGCTTATACTTTTCAGTTTGATGAGAGACATGGGAGAGAAAATAGATTTTTTAAATAAAAAAATTATCGAGAAAGAAATAAAATCTAATTTCATACTTGGTTTACAGTTCAATATTACACAAGAGCTGACAGCTCCAGCAAGGTAAACTGAGTCAGAAGGAAGCTTAGCAGAGTCCAACCAGGACTGTGCTGGCACATAGATGCCAACCATGAACAGGAAACATCTGTAGCTTTGAAGTTTGGGGGGTTGAGGTGTAGGAATCAGTTACTTCCCTTGCACTCCCCATAGTTTGATACTGACTTTCCAAATATGAATTTCTCCTTTGGCACCCTATTTTCCATTTGTGTCGTCCTCTTGGATTGCAACCCTTTAGAAACTGATACTAACCCAACCTATATTTTCAGTTCATATTTGCTCTCCTTCAAGCTAAGATCTTTACCTGTTCCTCTCACTCACCCACAAAGTGAGAATACTTCTAATGATTTTATCATTGATATATGCCCACTTGACCCTTGATGAGGTATAAAGCTTAGGATCTTAGAGAGAGATGGATAATTTGCATGAAAAGGTTTTACATCTACCAAGATGAGGGCAAAGATTGAATGATTTATTTTCTTTTATAAAATAACTTATCTTCCTCTTAGAATCAATACTATGTATTGCTTCCACAGCAGAATAGCAGTAAAGACTAGGCAATGGGGGTTAAGTGACTTGCCCAGGGTCACACATCTGAGAAGTGCCTGAAGCCAGCCTCCCATATCTAAGTCTGGCTCTGAATCCACTGAGTCATCTAGCTAACATTGAATGATCTCTTAACAATCTATCTAGCCTTGAAAAATTGCAAAATAGGCAAAATTTGCCTTGAGGATCACAAATCTTCCTTTTTTGATCACATGTTTTTTCTTAGTAGTGATTGCTATCCACAAGCATCCTGTCAAGGAAGAATCTTACAAACCAATTCACACTGCAGTGTATATGACAGCTAAGTTTTATGTTATATCTCTCAGAGATATAAGCAATTAACAGGACCAAAAGTCAAAAGTCTGTTTGGAGGAGCAAATCAATCAGAGACTTTTTTCCTTTTTGCAGAAGAATTCTTGTGTGTTCTGAAATCATACTAAAGGGTAGCTATCTACTGCACTTAGCCTTAAGGCTAGTCCTATCTAGTACAGATCTCCTTCTCTGTTGGAAAATAAATCATTCAATCTTTGCCCTCATCTTTGTATATAGTCAATAGTGTCCCCTGAAGGTCTAGATTTCTGGATTCCTGATTCATTCAGTTCCTAATCAACAGGAATGATTTAGGGGTTTCTGCTGGTTTGAAAGGAAGGTTTTTTTGATAGTTATTGCTGCTTTCTTACTTCCCTTGATGCTATAAAATGCTTTGAAGATTTCTGGGAGACACTATTTTGTGGAACAGGACCTGTGTCTAAATCCCAGATAAGAACTATAGCTGGCTTTCTTGTAGAAATAAGGAAGGCTGAAATGTAATCTCCAAGCAGAGAGTTCTCTGTACCAACTCCTAACATGCAGAAGCTCCCAAGCTATCATTATGGATTGGCAAGGTGATGGCTCTGATGCACCACTCCATCATGATTAGAAATGCTCCATTTTTCTCCCTTTAGGGTGTTTTTTGGAGTTTACTTCACTCTTTTTCTCTGTCTCTTGTACACGTCTCCTTCTGTCATTTATTGATCTCTCCAGTTCCAAAGTTGGGTGCACTCCCAAGGAAGCTCAGACTTAATCCCTTTTTACATCCAGCAAATTCTTTTAAGTATTTGGAAGGAAGTCTGGAAAGTCCATCACTAACAGGTAACTTGATCATATTTCTTAAAGAGAGAAAGTCCTCACCCAAGCCTGAATCACATTACTTAGGTTGAAATAGATTTAAGGCTCAAAAACAGATTGCTCATTTGGACAAGGACCTTGGTTTTCAGCACTCATCTTTCATGTAAATGTGATTGATGAGCCAAAGTTTTTTTTTTTTAGGGGTATTCTTTTATTTACAAAATGAAAAATACCAACTCAAACACAGAAGGTTTTTGGTATTTGAACCTGGAGGCATTCATTAAGAATAGCAAAATGTATATATACAATATATTGGAAGGAGTGTAGAGGAAAGACTAATATACTACTTCTTTTTAAACCTGTTTTGCCTTCTATAAAAAAAAAGTCAAAAAAGCCTTTGCTCTTAAAGAACTCACATTCTTAAGGAGAAAGACAACATGCAAACAACTTTGTACCTGCAAAGTATATGGAGTATAAATGGGGAATAAATCTCAGAGAGGTGGCACTGCCAGTTGGGGTGACTTGAAGAAGGTGAGATTTAAGTGTAGTCTCTAAAAAACTAAGAAAGTGAAATTTATTTGTCATCTTTTCATTCATCTGACAGAATTGCAAGTAATAGTTAGTGGGGCAGTAAAATAACACAGACGATCACCAACTTTGGAGTTGGGAAGACCTGGGTTCAAATTTGGCCTTAGACATTTATTAGCTGTGTGACCTAGGCAAGTCACATAACCTTATTTGCCTCAGTTTCCTCATCTGTAAAATGAACTGGGAAAAAATGGCAAACCACTCCAGCATCTTTTCCTCCACAAAATAAAAACCATAAATGGGATTATGAAGTGTTGGGTATTACTAAAAATCACTAAACAACCACAACCACAACCACAACAACAACAACATTTACAATGAAGGATAAGAGTGGGTGATTTCTAAAATCCCAAAATCTATATGCCTCTGAATACTGCCTTTATAAAATATAAAAGCTCATGCTTTTTCTTGTAGTCCTAAATAGCAAATAGCTATTTAAAGCTTGGCAACTCTGGTTACTGTGACCCCCTTGCTACTTCTTGAAAATATTTCCTAGAGTTCTTCCTTCCCCTCATCTTCTAAAAAAACCTGCCTCTTTTAAAAACATGTTTTGCATAGAGTAAGTGCTTAATATAAATTCTTGTTGAATGAATAAATAGATCACCATAGAAGAAATATATATTTTTTATAAATGAAGATTCAGGTTCACTGACATGAGTAAAAAAGATTTATGATCAATCTTTAACACTATATACGTTGAATCTAGTAGAAAAAGTAGGAAGGGGACAAAAGTCACAAGAAATGGTAGAGCTGGTTAGTTCATAGAATTTCAAGCTATAAGGGACCTTAGAGGACACCTAGTCTAACCCATTCATTTTACAGATGTGGAACCTGAGGCTAAGAGGGCATGAAATGGCTTTCTCAAAGTAACACAAAGAACACATAGCAGAACTGGGTTTCATGACCAGATTTTCACCCTTAAAATTCAAGACTCTCTCCCTTATACCATCTTATGCCTCATGGATTTCTGGATGATGAAAAAAAAAGCTTCTATAATGTACTGAGTCAATTTGTATCATTTATCTTATTTCAAGGCAATTTGAATTAGTCTCATTAAAAACTAACTCCTAACAATTCCGTGGGATTCGATAATACAGTATTACCCTCCTCAATGAGGAAAGTGAGACCAAAGAAGCTCAGTGACTTTCTCATAGTTTTGTTGTTGAATCATTTTCAGTCATGTCTGACTGTGACTTGACCCCATGTCACAAAGCATGTTAGCAAAGATACTGGGAATGTTGGCCATTTCTTTCTCCAGCTCATTTTACATATGAAGAAATGGAGGCAAACAAGGTTAAGCGACTGTCCCAGGATCACACAACTAGTAAATATCTGAGGTCAGATTTGAACTCAGGAAGACGAGTCTTTGTGATGTCAGGTCTGGTGACGTAAACCTAGGTATTTCAAAGTCAAGGTTAGGGCATTTCCTACTATACCACACATTCTTCCCCATTCTTCTTAGCCTTAATATGTAAAAAAAAAAAAAAAACAAAAACCAACATTTCATTTGAAGTAGCTAGGTAGCCTGGGAGATAGAGCACCAGGTCCAGAGTAAAGAGGACCTGGGTTCACTTAGCCCCAGTTGCTTAGCCCTTGCAGCTCTTCTGCCTTGGAACCAGAACTTAGTATCAATTTTAAGACAGAAGATGAGGGTTTTTAAAAGCCAAAAAAAAAACAAAAAATAAAAACAAAACAAAAACAAAAACAACCCCAACCTTTTGCAGGACTAATGCAATACAAAAATTAATTAATCTAATTTTTCTCAAATTTGAAAAATATATCATCTATTCCATGGGTCCATGTCATCGATAGAAGTGTTAAATAATATGTATGTATAGTTTATATATATATATATATATATATATATATATATATATATATACATTTTGTGTGTGTGTATAATCAATGGTCAACATCTGGGCATTTATCTTTCGTGACTTCAATAACTCATGTAATTTGATTAGTGGCCTCATTTTCACTGTCATGTTAGCAATTATGCATATTTGTGGCTATAAACTCAATAGAGAAAAAAAAAAGAGAGATTCAATGCATGCAAATCTGTGGAGTGACTGTTGTACTCTACAGTCACGAAGAGCTCCCCATGCAATCATTGCTTGCCTTTAAAATTAAGTTTTCTTCTGTTTCTGTTGTTTGTTCAAATTCGCCCCTTCTTTCCTCCCCGTATTTGTTTGTGCTCTTGTTCCTCTCATTTTTTTTTTGTTTTTAAGGGACTTCTATCAGTCTCCCCTCTTGGAGCTTTAACAGAGGATCTCTTGGTGTAATCTCTGAGGGAGGGTTGTTGGGGGTTTGAGCTTTCCTGTCCTCTGGAGGCTTTTGATTGGCTTAAAGTCCAGCAGTCAATGAGGATGGATGGGGAGCCTGGGTTTCCCTGTGTTCTGGAGACTTAATGGGATTGAGTTCAGCTTAGTTGGGCTGGGTTTACTCTGAATTTTAAACTTCCTGGATGGCTGGAGCAGATATGGAGGATCTCTAAAGCTCTGGCCAGGCTGCCAGGTCTATGCTCCTTCTAGGCTGCCATCTTGACTTCGCCTCTATGTTTCTGTTTTTTCAGAAGACCCAGCTCTCTAAGGGGAGGAGGGGTTGTGGCTTGCCTGGGCTCTGAGGGCTCCTGATGGGATTAGGTTCAGGTGGTATGGGCAGAATGATCCCGGAGCCAAAAAAAGGAAGAAAAAAAAAGCAGCAACCTCCTCTTCCACAGTCTGTGTTGAGTGCCCAGAAACTGGCCCGGGTTACTTTTAAGGTAAGCTCTTCGGAGCAACCCTTTTGCCAGCCCTGAGTTTTCTGTCCTTTCAGTAGCTCTGAGGGCTCCTGATGGGATTGGGTTCAGCTGGTGCCCTAAAGCTGGGACCTCCCTTGAGACTCAGATGGAAGGGCCCAGCCAGGGGTCTAAAGGCTTCCCCCTCCTCTCTATGTTTCCCTGCTGTCTGTGTTGGGCGCCCCGGAGACTGGCTCAGGTTGCTTTCAAGGTGAGCCCTCAGAGCCCTGAGGTTCCCACTGCTGCTGTGGGCTCAGCACTCTGGGTTGAGGGGGATGGGTCCTGGGACCTTCCTTCTGTCTACCCCTTAGATCCGAGTGATCTAGGGTTCTGGCTTTTGGGGTGTGGTACCTTTTGATCCAGGTCCAGGAGGAGGTTTCCCCAGGTCTATCCTGTTGTTCAGCTTGAATTTCAGTGGCCTAGGAGCACTCTGTTTGCGATCGGTAAGGAAGGGTTTCTGAGGTCTGAACTTTCGCTGCTTCTACACCGCCATCTTGACCGGAAGTCTCAGTAGCCTTATTTGAAAGGGGCATGCAATCAGCCTGTGCTGAATAAAGTTTTCTTAATGTGGCTAAGTGATGTATTTAATGAAGACTCAGCAGAATAATGATTCTAATAATATCTGTGTCTGTACATATGTAATTACACTGCATACTCAACTTAATCTCAGAACCCAAAATGGCCTATGTAGCGGTCTTTTGTTTAGAAGCTGTCATAGGAATTACCCTTGAAATCGAGGAGCAACTCATAAATTAGTAGATATTGGTATGCAACAATGTAATTTTTTTAAGTCATAAAATTTGAAGACTGTATCTTTTTCAAACAATCATATGGCCTTAGGCACGACTTTTAGGCTCTTTAGGCCTCAGTTTCCTCTTATGTAAAAAGAAAGAGTTGAATGACATGACCTCTATGGTCCCTTCCAGAGATAAATCTAGAATCCTTTGATCTTTTATCTGAGGCAGCTAAGTGGCACAATGGATAGAATGCTTTGCATGGAGTAAGGAAGACCTGAAATCAAATTTAGTCACAGATATTTACTAGCTATGAGATCTTGAACAAGTCACAACTTCTGTCTCAGTTGTATAACAGAGATAATAATAGCCCTTACCTTTCATGTTGTTATGAAAATCAAATAAAATATTTGTAAAACACACAGCAAACTTTAAGGCATGATATAAATGCTTGCTATCATTATTATTATTTGATATAAGATAACATTTAAGTAGACTAGGTATAGCTCACTTTAGGCAGATGTATCTTTGAGAAGTTGTACAGAAATTTAATTTTTATCAAATCAAGCCCATTTTACACACAGCAGGAACCCCCCTTATTTAAAGGGATCCCATGGTGAATCTTCCTTGAAAGGAAAAATCCTCTTGTAAGGCAGATAATTACTCCCTAATTTATCTGTTTGGTAAGTTTAGATTTTTGCATAATGGGCTCCTTTTCAGCAATTCACCCTCAGCACAGAACAATATTATAAATACAACTAAATTAGGAAAATCTCTTATATTCTAAAGGCTCTCTTGGGTAAATGTGTCAAAAAAATGAGAGTGACAAATAGAGTAGGATATGGTTGTCCATCATCTGGTAGTCAAAACTTTATTCTTATATATGTCCATGTTTCCTTCTTCCCCTGATAAAGATGTAAGACCCTTCAAGGCAGGCATTGCTTTTGTTTTTGTCATTGTATTCTCAGTTGCTCAGTGTCTAATATGCAGTAGGTGCTTAACAACTGATTGTGGACTGATTATTTAAGTCTGTAATCATCCTAATGGGCTCACACAAATATAGGAGAGGAGGATTGGGACAGAGATTGAGGGACTAAACTAGGACCCAGATTGAGAAGACACTAATGAAAGTGATGGTCATATTAGAATGGTCTGCAGAAAAAAACAATCCATTTGCAAAAGGGAATTCCTCTACCTCAGTTTCCCAAAGCCTCTCTTGTTGTCCTCTTCAGTGTACTTCATCAGTTTCAGACTTGTGTCACATTCATTGGTGAACATATTTTTGCCACAGTCCCCTAAACTGAGGGGTAGTTGGAAGGTAGGACCTGTGCTGGAAAGCAGTCGTGGCATGATGCAAAGAATTCTGGACTTGGAGTCAATAGACTCTCACACTTATTAGCTAGAGGTGCTGGGGTAATCCAGTTTACCTCTGTAATGTTGACTTTCTTACTCTTCAAAACTGAGAAAAGAATATTAATCTCCTTATATCAGGGATGACTTTTTGTAAGCCCTAAAGAGTAGGCACCGTAACTGTGATTTTATTGTTATAGGGAACTCCTGGAGGAGGAAATTCCTTCTATTGTTGGAGGTCAGTACTTTTTCTTTAACCTAGAATCTTAAAAAGTTGCCTAGAGAACTGAGAGGTGTGGCAATTTCTATAGGGTCAAATGACTAGTAGTGTTACAGATGGGACTTTAACCCATGGGTCTTCCTGATTGCCAGTCTGGCTCTCTAGTCTCTATATTTGGCTTTCTAGCCTTAAAGAACTTTTAAAACCCCTCTTACTTTCTGTCCCAGTAACAATTCCAAAACAGAAGAGCAAGGGCTAGGCAGACAGGATTAAATTACTTGCCAGGGTCATACAGTTAAGTGTCTGAAGACAGATTTGAACTCAGGTCCTCCTGACTCCAAACTTGGCACTTTATCCAGTGAACCACTTAGTTGCTCCCCTTTGTATGATTGCTACAGGGTTCACACACTCAGAAATGTCAGAAACTCAGAAACTCTTAAAAGAATCCAAAAGTTTCTGGCTGTTTGAATTAGAAAAAAGGGTGGAACTCTTCTAGGATCTTGCTGGCTTCTCATCTAGCACTAGATAGGCTATGAATTCACTAAGTGGTTTGTGAGCTCCTCCACCTAGTTCAAGCTTCTGTTGATTCAATCAAAAAGAAGACAAAAGAGAGTTAATCCTGTCTTCACAATCTAGTGGGTACTTAAATTAGTGTTAACCAGAGCTTCAACTCCAACTAGGCAAAGAGAACAAAGGATTCTCTTTTCACAAGTGCGAACTCAGAATAGACAAAGAGAACCAAGAATTTCCTTTCATACATTAAAACTCTTTTTAAGAGTCATTGCTAATCTAGTGCCTTGCCTTGCACACATCATAGGTACTTTATAGATGGGTCTTGAATTGTAAAATTAAGTCAAGTAAAATATAAACAGGCTAAATATGAAGTTGGAGAAAACTACAGAGGAAGACATTGACATAGACACAGAGAGGGACAGAGACAGAAAGAAACAGAGAAGGAAATAGAGACAGAGAAGAAGGAAAGACAAAAATGGAGATAGAGAGAGAGAAAAGAGATGGAGACATAGAGAGATAGTAGTAAAACAGTATGTGAGGGTCTCCAAATAAGAGTGCTACTGAGACTTGTAAATGTTACCAGGTAGGTATTATATGGGACCCAATTAATAAGATTTAAAAGGGCTATGCAAAATCTTCTCCATTTTGTCCAGAAATTCCATCTCAGATGAGCCCTATGTCTAGTCACTGAACTCAGGAAATAAAAATTCCCAAGTTTAGAAATTCTGAGTTCTGATGCATAAAGTGAGAAACATAATAGAAGCTACCATGCCCAAGGCAGCTGTAGTTTATTCCCCCCAAATCCTTCCTCTCTTGTCTGAGAACAGCATTCCTGATGCAGTCGGTGGTGTAGTGGATAGAATGTAGAACTTGTGAATCTGGAAGAAACGAGTTGCAATTGTTCCTCAGATACTTACAAGTAATGTGATCCTGGGTAAGTCACAATCTCTCATCCTTGGTTTCCTTATCTGTAAAATGGGGACAATAATAGGATTTACCTCTCCAGAACTGGTATGAGAATAAAATAAGATATTATTTGAACAGTACTTTTATAAACCTTAAAGTGATGCATAAATGTGAGTTATTATTATCATTATTATCTGTAAAATGGGGGCAACATTAGCTCCTCCCTCCCCGATTGTCCTGGAGACAAATGATAATGTATGTGATGTTCTTTTCCAATCTTAAAGAACTATACACATACTAGCTGTTACTATGATGCTTTTAATTAGGAAACATGTCATTCTCTTGAATGATTTTTATAGCAGAATGCTGTATACTGGCTATGTTTCTCATGCCCCATTTTGCTATTCAACTATGTAGCAAAAGCCATTCCCTGCGAAAGTTGAAGCTGCTCTCAGCAAGCAGCTTCCTAGTGCGCTGATAAATCCTTTCCTCTTTAGTCCAACTTCTCAATTTATTTGATGTCTAGCCTCCCCAGGGATCTCCTTAGTTGAGAAATTTCCCAATAGTATCTTCAAGGATATTCTTTTTATGGATTCTGCACCTGCCCCCTTTCCCTGTTTCTTCCCATTTCACCAACCAATCAATCAATCAATACGCCAACAAAACTGGATGAATAAATGAAAGCATGAATACACAAAAAATAAATGAACTAATAAATAAATAAGCTCTTAAATGAGACCATATGTCAGGATGAAACATTTTGTTCCACAGGTGACTTGAGCTGCTGATGCATAGCTTTTGATCATCAAACAGGAATATATTATTGTTTTATTGCCCTAAATGAAGTCCCTTGCTCATGAACCTCAGAGCCTTTAATTCCATAACCTATGCGAGAGCATTTCCTCTGACTCTTTCCCCCCAGAAGTTCCTCAGGACAATAAAAGGCAAATGAGTTCAACTGGGATTTGGGTCCTTTGCTTCTTTCTGCTCTAGGCTGATAATTTAGATGCAGGTGGCTTTACTGCTGAGCAAATGATAAGTTTTCTCCTCTGTTCCAATTTTACCTAAGTAAACCAACTAAAGGCTGACAGTCTGAAGCACAGGATTGGAGAGCCTAGATAGATCTAAATAGTGACTAAGCCAGGTTACTTTCCCCAAACCCAATGATCCTTGCTCCCCTAGAATAAAGTTCCCAATCAGAGCAGAAGAAAAGATGACTTCACCAAATCATTTCTCTGAGGGAAAGGGATACAAGACTCAATTCTTTCCCACCTCCTAGGTGAACTCTCCTCTTTTCATCAATGGTTGCACTTTCACTCATATCCCAACTCAGTAATGATGGTGGGAGTTGGAATACTCCTTGCTTACTACTGCCATTTCCAGGTTCTTCCTGTATCACCTATATTCACTAGCCTTTCCTCCTTTGAGATTCATTCAATATCAATATTCAATATCCATACTTATTACCTAACTAAGATTCTGGTAGGTGACCCCCAGGATATTCTCCATCCTTCCCTAGGTACCCAGATCACAGTATTTCCTCTTCAACTCTTGTTCTCATATTAAGAGAGTTCAAGATGCATATTGCTGCTCCCTCAAATACCTTAAACTCCCAAATCATTTACTTACTCATTTTCCATGATCTACTCTATCATATGTTAGCTATACACAGAGATGATCATATCTCCAATCTTGCCATAACCCCATATGTTTTACGTTCATGCTCATGAACTCTAAACTTCCTTTATAATGTCATATGCTTCCTTGAAATCCCTAACACTACTCTTTGTTCTTCCTATGACCTCTGATTCCTTTCTCTCTCCTCTTTCCCACACAAAAGGGACTACTCTTTCCTCCATGCCACATCTTGACCTCTACACTCTCCTCATCTCTGAAGTTTCTTGTACCCTTATCCCATTACCAATCTAGTTCAGCTAAATCTTAGCCTTGAATTGATACTATCATCTGCTGCCTTCACTCTTATTGCTATGTTGCTAAATGAAGCTGGTGAAAATCACAAAACTATGCTAACTAGGTCCAAATCAATTCACTACATAAGTTTATCTGGGACAAGGTTATATCCCCTTAATCAGTTCACTATTCCACAGACCATATTGGTTTTCCCAAACCTTTTAATCTCTGCTCAAATTTTTTATGACTTTATCTCCCTCGTCTCTCTCAGCTAAGAACCTTTCCTCATATTTCATTGAAAAGATTGAAGCCATTCACTGTCCTTTCTTCTGCTGTCCTCTTCATTCCACGTCATTTAGATGCCTCCCAGCATTATCTTTACTTACATCTCACTTGAAGAGGTAGCTTTCTTCTTTTCAAGGCAAACCCCTCTATACACACAAGGATTACCATGCCATTCCATCTCTAGTAGACTGAAGCTTCTATTGTCCCTACTATTTCACTCATCTCCAGTCTCTCCTTGTCTACTTGCTGCTTCACTACTACCAACAAACATGTCCATTTCTCCCCTATCCTAAAAGAGTCACTTGATCCATCTCTCCCTTTTAGCTATGATCTTATATCTCTTCTCCCTATTGTGACTAAACTTCTTGAGTTCATCTCAAATAAGTGACTCCTTTTTTTCCTTTTCACTGTTTTCTTGACTCTTTAATTGGGCTTCCACCGTCATCATTCATCTGAAAGTACTCCCTCCAAAGTTAATTTCCAAATCTATTGGTTCATTCTTCATCCTTTGTGACCTCATTGAAATCTTAGATATTAACAGTCATCTTCTCCTTGATACTCTAATCTTTCTAGGTTTTCATGCCTCTTTATTTTCTTGGTTCTCTTCTTATCTGTCTAACTACTCTCAGTGTCTTTTGCCAGATCTTCATCTAGATTGCCCTTTGTAACTATAGGTTAATTAACTTGAAGGTAAGGTTCTCTCTTGGGCTCTTCTCATATCTATACTGTTTCAGTAGGTGCCCTCATCTGCTGAAATCCCTGCTTTTTTAAAAAAAAAACTTTTAAATATTATTTTTATTTGGTCAATTTCAAACATTATTCATTGGATACAGAAATCATTTTCTCTTCCTCCCTCTCCTCCCACCACCTCTCCCATAGCCAATGTGTGATTCTACTGGGTATCACATGTGTCCTTGATTTGAACACATTTCCATGTTGTTGGTATTTGTACTAGGATGTTCATTTAGAGTCTACATCCCCAATCATATCCCCTCAGCCCCTGTAGTCAAGCAGTTGCCTTTCCTCTGTGTTTTCACTCCCACAGTTTGTCCTCTACTTGTGGATAGTGTTTTTTCTCATAGATCCCTGCAGATTGTTCAGGGACACACTAATGGAGAAGTCCATTATGTTTGATTGTACCACAGTGTATCAGTCTCTGTGTACAATGTTCTCCTGGTTCTGCTCCTCTCACTCTGCATCACTTCCTGGAGGTTGTTCCAGTCTCCATGGAATTCCTCTACTTTATTGTTCCTTTTAGCACAATAGTATTTCATCACCAACATATACCACAATTTGTTCAGTCATTCCCCAATTGATGGGCATCCCCTCATTTTCCCATTTTTTGCCACCACAAAGAGCGCAGCTATGAATATTCTTGTACAAGTTTTTTCCGTATTATCTCTTTGGGGTACAAGCCCAGCAGTGCTATGGCTGGATCAAAGGGCAGACAGTCTTTTATCACCCTTTGGGCATAGTTCCAAATTGCCCTCCAGAATGGTTGGATCAATTCACAACTCCACCAGCGCAGAAAAAGCTTTTGACAAAATACACACTCATTCCTATTGAAAACACTTGAAATCCCTCCTTCTACAAGAAACTTTTCCTAGATATCCTTAAATTACTGCTTTCCTTCTGTAATTCTCTTTAGTTTATCATGAATATACTTTGTTTGCATGTACTTGTTTGTTCCTTGTGACTTTCCATTAGATTGTGAGCTCTTTGAGCGTAGTAGCTATCTCTATTTTCTTTTTTTTCATATGTGTTCTCAAATTTATTTATCTTTTAGTCACTTCCTTCCTGCCCACCCTCCACCATAGAAGCTATCATATGGCAAAGTATATAGATTCTGTCTTCTTATGTTTCCACTTCTCAGTTCATTCATTGGAGGTGAACATTCACTAGTTCTTCAAATATTACATCTGTAGCTGCATATAATGTTCTCTTGGTTCTACTTGTTTAATTAATCATTATCTCATGTAGTAATTTTCAAGTTTTTTTATTCTTTTTATATCCCACAATGCCTGACACATAGAAATCAATTAAGAAATGCTTGTCAATTTGAGTTGACACACTAGTTTATACAAAAGGTACTATCATTGTCCAATCTAGATATAAATGGTTTAGGAATAAATTGGGGGTCCCAGCCTCAAGAGACCCTTTCTTTGACCTAGAAGAACCATCTCTGGAGTGGGTGGATTAGAAAAGACCTTAGCTACTCTAGATAAAAGGGAACAAGGATCAAGTCTCACAGGAATTACTCTACTTTATTACCAAGATGACTTTGGAGAAGTTTCTGAACTTTTCTGCATCTCATTGTTATCATATGATTTAGACTTTGTGCTATGATAAAGTTAGCATCTAAACACAACTATCACATTAATGCCTGGGATGTGGGAGGGAAGGGAAGGAAACTACTCACCATAGGTAGGTCACCAAAGCAAAGAGAATAGTCACAGATGGTCATCAGTATGCAAGTTTCATGGAAATACGAGGAGCAATCAACTGGATGCTGATGTCCAATAAAGGAACCAAGATAGAAGCCAGTGTGATCAAAAGACAATCAGGATGCAGGAAGTTGGAAGACCTGGTGGTTGAGAGGAAAACAAGTTGCAATGAGATAAGAATTTCCTCTTTTTCCTAATTTCCTATAATGTCTATTCTGGGATATTGCTTTCCCCTACCCCACCCCGCACCCTCTCCCTTGTCTTTAAAGGAATGAACCACTGAATGGACTAGTGTCTGTTTTAAGCTCCAATGGGAAGAGAACCATTTTATCATTTTATCCATGACCAAGCCTTTATATTCAATCATAACCCTGTTTTGACTATCAAAACACTCTTTTTTTTTCATTCCCATACAAGAAGAGTTCTACCTGTCCTACATTCTCTTTCAACATCTCCTTTAGGTTCAAATCCCACTTACTAATCATGTGACCATTAGCAAGTCACTCAAGTTCTCTGACCACCCATTTCCTCATCTGTAAAATGGGGATAATGCTGGGTTGTAGGGAAGCTCAAATGAGATATTCTATGAAAAGTTCTTTGCAAACTTTAAAGTAGATCCACCAGCTCAGCTACTTTATTTTGTTTAAAAACTGCCTTGTTCCTCTACTGATCAGTAGGAAGGAGATCAGTAAAGGAATTATAAGAGATGGGGGGAAGGGGAATGTAACTAACAACCATGAATTTGTGCAAATATTTATATGGACCAAGCCTCACATCTGCTTGATTTATTTGACCTTAGACTTGCTCACTTACGTTAGTCATAAAAACCTGAGGGCCTAGCTCTGCTTTATCTTATCTTCATTTGTGTCAGCACTCTTTTCCTGTTTTCTGTGAGACATTTTTCCCTGCGAGTGGTATCTAGACAGCTATAACATCTCTGCAGAAGAATGAAGAAGTTGCTTTGGACTGTTTGTCTCTTGGGGTTTCTTGTCCCTCAAAATTTTGGACTGCAAGTGCAGTATGATGGGTGAGTATGACATGAAAAGGGGAATTGAGAAGCTTGGAGTTATATAGTGTTAGGGTTGGAAGTAACCTTAGACCAGGGTATCTAGTTTAACTTCTTCATTATGTAGAAGAAGAAACTATTGCATAAAGCTTCAGTAGAAAACTTATAGTAATGTAAAAGGGGAGAGGGATAGTCCAATGGGGTCCAGTCCTGGCCATTATAGCATGCTCAAGATCCAATCCAATGAGCAATTACTCTAAGTGAGATGCTCTGCCAGGCTCCGGCGATACAAAGACAAAATGAAAACCAGCCTTGACCTAAAGAACTGAGAGTCTCTTGGAGCAAAGAGCTGCTATAACATTTAGTTGCCTGCTTATTTGAGGATGGCGAGAGTACTAACAACTCAGGGAACTGGAAAAGACTTCCAGGAAGAGTTGATTCACCAGCTGAACCTTGAAGGAAACATTCCAAGATAAACACTTTTCCCCACATTAGCAATAAAAACATTAGAGATTCTGGAATTTTTATCAGCTAAATTTATTTAGAAAAAGGGAAATAGTATCTAACGTCAGACATTATCATAGCACGGGTGAGTTCTTGGAAGTAGTTTTCTTTATTCAATAAAGGGTGAATATTAAAGACAAAAGAAAAGAAATCCATATTCCATGTTTTCATCATCTCTCAGTTTGTTTGCTCTGGTTCCCTTATCTAGTCTATTTGACATGCAACTCTCAGGCTGCTTTTTGTTGCCAACATGGATTTATACCACATGACTGAGTAGACTAAGCAAATAGACTTAGTCTTAGATTATCCTAAATTCCATTCTCCTCCCTGCCCCCGAAATGTGCTGTGACTGGGGACAAGTTCTTCAGATACACAGACTGAATTCCGTCCAACTGCTGAAGTCTGGCTTCCCTGTGTTACCAAATTATATGTTGGAATATTTTTTTTTCACTCTCAGGGTCATTTTTGCTATTGTTCAATTGTTTCAATCATGTCTGACTCTTTAAGATTCCATTTGGGGTTTTCTTGGCAAAGATACTGGCATGGTTTGCCCTTTCCTACTCCAACTCATTTTACAGATGAGCAAACTGAAGCTAACGGGGTGGAGTGACTTACCAGAAACATTTCAGGTTTTCTTGGCTAAGATATTGGAGTTGTTTGCCATTTCCTTCTCCAGCTCATTTTACAGATGAGGAAACTGAGGCAGAGTGAAGTGACTTACTTACCCAGAAATATGTAAGCAGGGTTAAGGAATTTGTGTGCGTACTTGCTCAGCCAGTAAGTGTCTAAAGTCAATGATTTCTTCTTTTTTTTTTTTTAAACTTAGGAAGATGAGTCTTCTTGATTTTGGGCCTGGGCACCCTGTCCACTGAATCGTCTAGCTGCCCTATAGGCATCATAGCTCTAGAATTAGAAGGGATTGCAGAGGTCATTGAAATGAGAACCATGAAGATAGGGAGTTGTTATAACTTGCCATAAGGTCACATTAGTAGTAAGAATTAGAGGTAGGATGGGAATCCATGTTCTTGGCCTGTAGAGGTAATATTCTTCCCACTATGCCACATGATATAGTTAAAAGCATGAAGATGGGGGCAGGCAGCTGGGTGGCTCAGTGGATTGAGAGTCAGGTCCAGAGCTGGGAGGTCCTGGGTTCAAATCTGGCCTCAGACACTTCTTGGCTGTGTGACCTGGGTAAGTCACTTAAACCCCATTGCCTAGCCCTTACCACTCTTCTGTCTTAGAATCAATGCCCAGTATTAATTCTAAGACAGAAGGTAAGGGTTTTAAAAAAAGCATGAAGATGAGATTTTGAACCCCAACTTCAAACTATATAGCCATAGGAAAAGTTACTGAACTTCTCTTAATTTCAGTTTCCTAATCTATAAAAGGGGATCATAATACTTGTACTACTTACCTCCTAGGGTTACTTTGAGGACATTATGTTCATTAACTTTAAGGCACTATGTAAATATGAATTACTCTTAGAACTGTAAGACCATTGACTTAGAACTAGAGGGCAACTTCATAGGCCATCTAGTCTGATCTAGACTTGGGGTAGTGGAGAAATTTGGGAGAGCAATTTGTGAACTTGGATGAGAAAAAAATACATCTTTATTTTTATTACCTTCTTTTGATATTATCTAATTGAAATTTAGGACTTCCTTCAACTATGAATTAAAAAATATTCTGAGGAGTCCATAGATTTTGTCAGATTGCCAAAAATTTAAGATCTAATCCAACCACTTTTTTATATATGAGGAAACTGAGACCTAGTGTCATGAGTCCATATGCCCAAGATAACAGAGGTGATAAATTGTAAATCTGGGGCTCAAGTCCAGATCCTTTGATGATAGGCCTTCTGAACTCCAAAAACAGTGCTCCTTTCACTATAGTGTATCATCATCATTTCTAATAGTGATGATCTTTGTACTTGAGATGCCTTATCTGTAAAGCAGAGTTAAGAATATTCAACATCCTTGAAAGATAAAAATGATTTCCAAGACTTGTGCAATCCACTAAAGAGGCTGACCCCAGTCAGGGGGCTTCAAATGAGCTGGCTCCTGCTGACCACCCCCCACTATAGGACTTGAAGAAAAAAAAGCAGTTTAGAATGGGGCTATTTGTCCTTATTGATTATTTTCAGATTAATTTTCATTTAATAGCATTGAAACAAAAAATGCTTCTTATTATATGACTCCTCCCTACTCCAAAAACCAGCAATTACTGGCTATCATTTCCATTCTGGAAACTAATTAGACTTCTGTTTATTGCTTTGAAAAGAAAATACTATAAAATGCTTAAGTAGTTTCTTTTCCCCCGGAGGGCTCCCAAATATCTTATTTTTGCACCAGTATCTGTTATGTAGAAACCTCTTTGTGGATGCCTGTCAAAACTCTGACTTGGAAATCTTTGATCTGGGGAAATTTATTAATGATGAATCCCAAAGAATCATTTTCTCTGTTAAACATTTTATGAGTTCCAGTTCAAAAAGAATACACAAAATACAATAATCCTTCCATTTGATAACATGAAATAAGACGGGTGCTAATTTGGGGGATTAGCTAGCCTTCCCTCTCCTTCCCATTCCTCATGTATTATGCATCAGTCTAGAAATTGACAAGGTAAAAGCAATATCAAGTCTCTGAACAAGGGGTTTAAATATTGGCTTAAGTGTTCTATTTGACTTGGGGAGGTTAAGTATCATATTTTGGTTCGATATTAAAAGGGTAAGCTCTTTTTAATATCAAAAGCCTTCACCTGAACACTGGAGGGTCAGATTTTTCCCATCTTAGATGAACTCAGTAGAAAGAAAGAATTCTTGATCTTTCCTTGGCCCAGTTCTAGCAGGGAATCATTTCAAAAAGATAACATCTGAAAATGGTTAGTGAGGGGCATAGAGATGTGCTTACCAAGATACCAAGAAACGTTAACCCAATCATCGAGCTCTTCTGGACCCTTCATCAGTAAACTGGTAAGGGAGGGAGAGGATCTGGACAAGGTGGCATCTAAGGCATTTTTCGGCTCTAAGACTAGTGAGATAACTCGCCCTCCTGCCTCCAGCCTATGTAAACTGTAAGAGGATCGAACACCATAGGGAATGATTTCATTCAAGTGACAAATATATTCATGGATTATTACAGAACAGAAGTTTTTTGCCTATTTTGTTGTGGATACTTTTGATAGTCTGATGAAACCTTTAAGCCCCTTCTTAGAAAAATGTTTTAAAATGCCTAATGCAAAATATATAGGTTAGCAAAGGAAATGAATTATATCAAAATACAATGATCAAATATTTATTCCAAAAACTCACATTCGCAGACCTGAGATTAAGAACCCTCGTTTAGAGGAACTGACAATGATTTCAGAGCAAACAAAGGAAAAACCCTTTCACCAAATGGAATATGGAATTTTAATATGGATAAACAAATAAGTTTTAAAATAAAAAAGGGAACCGGATTAGAAATTTGCTAATAGATCACAGTTAAATTTATCGATCAAGTTCTTTGATCTACTATTCGAACTTCTTTTCTTTTCTTTTTAACTTTGAAATACAGCCTAACATTTAAAGTCCCATATTTCCTAGTCTCTGCTTATTCAACCGGTCTAATTTCATAGTCACACTTGCTGGTCTAATTGTTTCCTCCAGAAGTAATACTTCATCTCCCAAGGCTTTGGACAGACTATTTTCCATGTTTGGTTTGGGGTCTCTTCTGACTTTTGCCTAAACGAATCCCTCAAAGGACATCTCAGGTGCCCCTCTTATAGGAAGTCTCATTATTCCTCTAAGATTACATTGTATTCCATTATGGATACATTATGTTTACATATCTGTGTACAAATTGTATCTCCTTAGTAGAATGTAAGCTTCTGGAATGCGAAGAATCTTATTTTTGTCTCTGTATCTCTAGCTCTTAGCTCAGAATCTTGCATATAGTAGGCACTTAATAGATTTTTAAAAATTGAATCCACGTTGAGTAGTTTCCAGATTGTCCAGATCGGCAGAAAAGCCCAGTTCTGAAAAGTTTTGTTAAAATACAGGCATAATAATGGTCAAAGGCTGTCATTTTTGTTTTCTCACTTGCATAAATAAGTTAACAGTTGCAAAGAGATTTGCAAAAAAGCTACTTTTTTTTGTATCCTCATTCATACAAATGAGTTAACAATTGCAAAGAGTTTTGCAAACCTTAAGGCTTTAGAGAGTTTATGGAGCAATGAATTTTTGCATTTCTGAAACCAACTATAACCCCATTTCTGTCATAAAACTTCCTACATGACTCTAGTTTGGAAAGTGGATGGACGATCAATCCCATCTCTGAACTTATAGTTAATAGGTCCTGTATTATTTCTTTGGGCAATTATTTCTTTTTTAAAGACATTATTTAGCACTGGAAGTGAACTTCATTATCATCTAATCTAGTCCCTTCATTTTACAGAGGAGGAATATGAGACATACAGAAGTTATGTGACTTGCCCAAAGTCAGCCAGAGAGCACATAGGAATCAGAATTCCAACCCAGGTCCTCCAATCAAATCTAATGCTTTTTCCAATACATCATAAATGTTAAAGGAGAAAAAAGTTGTATGTAAGTTTAACGATTGTAAATTATAACTCCACCAGGGGAGATACCTATTTCACTTTATTGGGGAATCTTTTAAAAGCAGAGTATCTTTTTAAAAAGTAAATTCCCCAATTTATCATTCTCAGAACTATGTTGAACTTGATTAAAATGGATGCAATACAACATCTCTGAATCTCATTTTCCCCACCTATGAAATGAGGACACCAATGTTTGCACTGCCTCTGGAACCATGCCCAAAGGGCCATCAAATTGGGCATACCCTTTGACCCAGCAATACCACTACGAGGGTTGTATCCCAAAGAGCTCAAAGAGAGGACAAAAGGACCTGCTTGTATAGAAACATTTATAGCAGCTTTTTTTTTTTTTTTGTAGTAGCAAAAACCAAGAAATTGAAGGGATGCCCATCAACAGGGGAATGGCTGAACAAGTTGTGGTATATGCCTGTAATAAAATAGTATTGTTCCATGAGAAATGGCAAACAAAATAGTGACCAAAAAAAAACCTAGAAAGATTTTCTATGAAGTGATGCAAAGTGAAGTAAATGGAACCAGGAGAACATTTTATACACTAACAGCAATAAAGCAAAATAATCAGCTGTGAATGACAACCATTATCAGCAATGCACGGATCCAGGACAACTCCAAGAGACTCCACAAAGAAAGGCTATCCATCACCTTAGAAAGAACTGATAGAATCTGAATGCAGATAGAAACATACCATTCTTCACTTTATTTCCTCCGAGAATTTTTCTCTAGTATAAGTGTCATATGTCTTCTTTCACATTATGATGAACATGGAAATAAGTATTATATGATAACATATGTCCCACCTTATAATCTTACTTGCCATCTATGGGAAAGGAGAGCAGTAGGAGAGAGGGAGGGAAAGAACATGGATCACAAAATGTCAGAAAATGATTTTTAAAAATTGTGTCGATATGCAAACTAGGGAAAAAAACCAACAAAAAGAAGTGAGCTTTCTCTAAGCCAAAGCCTATCTTTTCTCTGCCCCCATCTCTTCCTATTTCCTCTGAGAGCTTGCTCCTTCAGTCAGCTTCTCTGCTTATAATTTTCTATCTTTACCCATTGGCTTCTCTCCTCCCTAAAAACATGCCTTCCCTTTGCTCAAGAATATAAACTCCTCTTTTTGCATTTTAAACCCTTCACAATGTAACTTCAACATATCTTCCCAAGCTAATTGCACATGAGTTCCCCTCATGCACTCTTCATGGTAACCAGACTGACCTTGTTTCTTGAACACATTCTTTCGCCTACCTCAGTGAGGCACAGATTATGCCCCTTGTCTTCAAAAGCTCTCCTTACCTGCTCTCAATTCTCAAACACTGGGTGCAAAGGCTCTGGAATCAAATCACATAAATCCGGGAATTCTTCCCAGTAATGCAGATCACAACCTATACTTGCCTACCTAACATGTGTGACTCTTGTTCATGTTTTCCCCATGGTGTCCACCAAGACTACTCAACAACTTCCTTGAGTTTTTCCAATTTCAGGAAAAGTGTGCCAGAAGAGCTTTGTGGCTGTCCTCATGGCATTCCTTGCTTTTGCCATGTGACTAGCCCACTGGCTCTTCCTCCCAGACAATTCCTTCATGTTGTTCTTTTCTCTTATTCTTTTTAGAAGTTCCTCCTCAGTTCTGTATTGCCACTTGTCCATCTCTACCATGCACTCCCCATTATTCTTTGTGTGGTACCCATTGTGGTTTTTTAGGGGCAGTCATGTTCACTCAATGTTTCACTGCCATAGAGCAACAATTTGTGTGACTGTTCAGTCATTTCACTCATGTCCCACTCTTCCTGACTCCATTTTGGGTTTGTTGGCAAAAATACTGGAGTGGTTTGCCATTTCCTTCTCCAGCTCATTTTACAGAAGAGGAAACTGAAGCAAACAGGATTAAGTGACACATCTAGTAAGTGTCTGAGGCCAGATTTAAACTCAGGTTTTCTTCACTCCAGAGCTGGTTTTCTATCCATTTTACAACCTCGATTCCTTATATAGCAATAACAGTATTCTTTCTTTTTTTAACCCTTTCCTTCAATCAATACTACGTATTGGTTCCAAGGCAGAAGAGTGCTAAGGACTGGGCAGTGAGGGTTAAGTGACTTGCCCAGGGTCACAGAGCTAGGAAATGTCTGAGGCCAGTTTTGACCTCTCATCTCTAGGCCTGGCTCTCAATTCACTGAGCCACCTAGTTGCTCCCCCCTTCCCCATTGTATTTCAATATTAATACTGAAAAAAATGAAATTTTCCTTTCTGGGGACCTTGGGGTCATTAAAAGAGCATTTCTTCTTCTGACATTTGACATTGCCACAGACCTTTCTGAGTTTTCAACAGGTTTCTGCTGTGTTTCCAGCATAATCTCCCAAATAATCTTTTTTCTGATGCTACAATTGAAACTGTTGATCAATTGTTCTGGCAAAGGAATCGAACTGACCTTGCTCTGTCCTATAAAAATCACATGAATTTCTGGACTGATTTCTGTTAATGTCATCTGGCCTTACTTCCCTGCAGAAAGTTAGTTACGAAAGACATACTCTAAAATAATGAGGGGAAAGGGAAGAAAAACAGTGAAACATGTAAAAAAGTGAGCGGGAGGAAGTTTGAAGAAGATAACAATAAGCTTTTGTCAGTTTTAACATATTAGTTTATGTATACTTTAAAAGTTAGCTATACAAGACTGAGTCATGGTTAAATATGTAATCTTTTTTTCTGTCCTTTACATATAGAAATATTCATGCAGTCACAATGATCAAAACTCCAAAAACAAGATGTTCAGGGACAGAAATAATAATAAACCATAGTTACACAGGACTGTGAATTTCCCAAAGCACTTTAAATACCTTATCTCATTTGATTTTCACAACAGACCTATGTGACTCATCCTATTAGTATTATCCCCATTTTACTGATGAGGAAACCGAGGCTCAGAGTAACACAGTTAATATGGATTTGGATTTAGTTGGATTTGAATGTGGGTTTTTTTAGTTTCTGTTCCAGAGCTTTATACGATGCCACAGTGTTTCTCAGAAAAAAAATCAGGGAGCAAGGTTGTCCTTCTAGGGCTATTTCCCATACTTGGGCTCTAATTACCTTTGCCTCTCCTTTTGTGCTTTCTCCCTTCTGACAGCAATTATACAGGCAACAGAACCACCCTTAATGAGGTAGGTGAAAGTTCAGAAGTCCATGTTTTTCCCTGGTTTAAGAACTTAACTCACATGGATCTTGTTTGGAAATGTAAACTTTCTTCATACCTTCATAATAATTTTTAACTCTACCTGATTTTTGGTCTCTGTAAGGTCCCTTTCAGCCTCTGCGTCTTCAAGACTTATTGGGATTACTTGGGAAATAGCTATGCCAATGGCTAAAATTGTCAAGTTATAATGAATTCCTGTTTGGAGACTTTCTTGCTTAGTTAACAAGTAGACATACTGGTGTTAATCAGGAAGATACATGTTTGTTCACAAGCAAGAGATTTGGAGCTGGATTACTGGTGCATGGCCATTCCTAGTTGGCTGAGCAATTTGTCTAGTTAATTCCAATAACAAATGAGACTCTGGCATGCTAATTAGTTGCACAATATTCAGTCTCCTAACTTCTTAGAAGGACAAGGGGCATTTACCTACCAGAGACTGAGGAATAATAGGTCTGTGATGCTTTTAGATGTCTGGGGCCATAAACATGCTACACCAACTGGCTCAGTATGTGCCTTCTCTATGATAGCAGGCACAAGCACCCCACTGAAGACCATTCATGATGAGGATTGCACATTGTACTACTCATACATATGCGTGATATTAGATATTATGTATAACACTATATGTAATATATATAATAAAATAATATACATATAAACTCCACAAATAAGAATTATAGTGACTATGAATAATAACCTTGTCATTGATTAGGTACTTGCCCTTTGCTTACGCCTCCCATCAGTACTATCAACTGGATGGTTGATTTCATTTTCTTTCCAGCTGGAAATGACCTTAGAAAATCTTAGGATTCAACCCATTCATTTTACAAATGGGAAAATTGAGGTCCAATGAGTTTAAATGACTTGTCTGAAGTCTTATAAGAACAGTCCAACCTTGACACGATACTTTCAGAACTTGTTAAATTTGGCATTTGATGCATTTTGATGAGAAAAAAATTGTCACTGTATTCAGTGTTTACTTGGCACTTGATGAGTTTGCTAGAACTTGTTGTCCTTGACATCTCAGGAAGTGCAGGCCTACTCCAGACAAGACAAAGGATCATGTGTTAGTTCAGGGGCTTGAAGAAAAGTTCAACCCTGATTGGCTGCAGGAATTTCAAAGTGAGTAGCAGTGGCTAGTGGGTGCATGTGTGGAGTTTTCTTCAGGTTAGGAGGAGGCAAAGGAAGATGTCCCCATTTCATTAATCAAGAACATGTAAGTGCCAAACTTGTTGAAAAAGAGTGCCCTGAGAAAGTTTGATCAAGCAGAATTGTAAATTTGCTAAATGCCCAGACCATTTCCCACTTTAGAGGAATTTTGAAATGCAGACAAAAACAAACATCATTGGTTAGATTTCTTGTGAAGCTTATACTGGTTAATCTCCAGCAGGGTTCAGTGACGATAAGGGGCAGAAAAGAGAAAGAGAAAGAACTCCAGAAGGGCAAGTGCCTTATGGAAGGTGACTTTTCTTCTAGACAATACTCCTCCCCACCATCCCCTTAGGTCACGAACTCCTCTCAGCCCAGGCAAAGTTAAGTTCAATTTTTTTTTATTTAAACTAATTACTGTTTTTACATTTTGTCTATGTATACTGACATTTATTTAGTAAGATCCTATTCCATTAATGCAATAATGCCTTACAAAATCTGGGTTTTCTGGATGTCTGGAACAGATTAATTCAATTCAATTCACATTATTCCTTATGGAAAACATTCACTTCATACTCAATATTTTTGGTACTCAACCTGCCTTCTGGAATGAATGAATGATGGATGAGTACCAAGGTACTACTGTGGTTAGTAGCACCTTTTGGTTTGAAGCCCAGGTTCTTGACTCCAAATCTAGGCTATAAACGTAGCTCCTCATCTTCATATGGATGTCTTTCTTCTTGGAAGTTGTAGGTTGTGGGTATTTTTACTACTTACTTGGTACTTAGCATAAATAATCTTGTCACACCTCTTGTGTTTTTGCATTTATGTTGTTAATTTTTTCATGTTTCTGTTTGATCTTCCTAAATGAATTATACCTTCCTTAAGATCAGGGATTTTGTCAAATTTTTTTGTGATCTCTGAAGTGCCTAACATATTAAGTATACAAAAGATTCTCAATACATTTTGCTGAATGAATGGAGAAAGGAGGGGAACAGTGAAATATTAAAACTTGGCATATTAGAGTGATGCTCAATAAAGATAAATGATTGTGATCCTTAAAAAAAGTCTATAGGTTTATGGGGGCAGATTGGTGGCTCAATGGTTCAATGGTTTTAGAGACAGGCCTAGAGATGAGAGGTCCTGGGTTCAAATTTGACCTCAGGTGCTTTCTAGTTGTCTGACCCTGAGAAAGTCACTTAACCCCCCTTATTTAGCCCTTATTGCTCTTTAGCCTTAGAACCAATACCCAGTATTGATTCTAAGACAGAAGGTAAGGGTTAAAAAATGCCACCTATGAAGGTGCATTGGGTAATGTGGCAAAGGAAGCCTTTTATAAACTCCAAATAAAGCAATAATATTCATACAGTTGTTTAGAACTGTTACACTTTCTCCACTCAGGGTAGCATGGTACAATAGATAAAATAAGTGTCAGAAAAAGAAAACAAAAATTTTCACAAAGGGGAAATTTTCAATTGATATAATGTATCCAATTAATGTAGAGCACTGTCAGAGCACTGTCTCTGTGGATCTCAGTTTCCCCTTTTGTAAAAGCAGAAGGGGTTGGGCTAGATAGCCTCTAAGGTCCTAGAGCTCTAGAGCTCTGATGCCATTGATTTTGGGATTTTCATGGCTACCCTTCACAGAACCCTGACAAACAATGGACATGGAGAACTGGAGGAGAAGGAGGATCCCAGGAGCTACTTGGAGAACTATGACTACAAGAAGTATCACCCCATTGAGGAGGTGAGCAAAGTCCCATAGAAGGCACAGCTCTCTTTAGAGAGAGACAATTGGAGTCTCTTCTAAAGGAGCTGGCTTAAAGGACCCCTGGAAGGCAGAGATGTGGGACATTGGAAGGACGATCATATAGAAATGAAAATGGATCCATGTATGTTGGGGATTGGGGGAACCAAAGGCATGGATCTTTTGAGTCTCCTCCAAACCTTTGTGATATTAGAAAAACGAGTACAAAACTAGAACAAGTTTATACTTGTTTCTCAATCCCTGACAGGTTTAAGTAGAGAGCATGAGGTTGAAGTTGTACACGTGTGCCTGAACCTGTGCCCTGAGAATGGGGGCAGAGGGGGAATGAATGACTCTTTGTTCCAAGCATTCTTAGATGAAAACAGTATTTGTAGGAGAGGAGGCCTTAACTGTTTTTCGATTCAGAGACAGTCTGGTAAAACTTATGAGCCTCTTCTCAGAAAAGATATGTATAAATGCAAGAAATAAAGTACAGGATTACAAAGGGAATGAATTATAATGAAATATAGTTGTCAAAAAAATTTTAAGCTTATGGATTAAGAATCCTTCTTCTAAAAGATGAAGAAGGACTGTGTTCAGGTAGGAAAGCATTAAAATTGTGTTTCCAAACTAGTTTTGGTAATGATAAAACGGATTTGAATTTTTCCCAGAGAAATCACATATAGTTATATACATGCATATATGTATGTGTATACATGTTTATATGTTCACATATGTATATACACACAATATGTTTTTCATGTTTCCTAGGAATTCTACACAGATACACATATAAAATGTACATTGTACTTAATATGTATTAAGTATATGTATGTGTGTATCCCATGAGGTTCACCATATTCAATATAATAACTTTATAATATATAAAATGTCTGTATGTGTGCTTATATGTATGCATGTATACATTTATGTACTTCATATTTATTAAGTATACATCTGAGTGTGTGTTTGTATTTGTGTAAATGTATCATTCCGGCATCTGGAATTCTTATCCAGCCCAAATAATCTCCATTTGCCTAATTTTCCTTTCTTTTCTCCTGTAGTGTCTGATTACTGAACTGTGCAGAAAAGACCCAATCCTCTTTATTTCTATTGTTATGATAATTCTTATATTATGATTCTATTTAACAGCAGCTCCCACAAGCAGGAACGAAAGCTAATCGCATTGTAATCGTCTTGAAATAGATCCCTGGCGTACCTAATGAGCAACTCTAGTTCCTTTCATTCAAGACTTCCAAATATTTTGTGTCTTAGATGCCAGAATGACTCAGTGATGTTCTGATGGCGCCATCTTTGAATTGCTGACTTTTCTGCATTCTCTTATTGATCCTCACAGAACTGGAATTTACTGTGCCCTAGCCCTCCATTCTCCCTGTTCTTCCCTTCATTATCAAATTCAGCCCCACACAAACTACCAAACTGAAAAGAGAAGCAGTCATAATTTGATTCAGTTGCTTTGGACTCCATGCTCCAGCACCTAGCTACTGATCTTTCACCACCTGCAGTCCATCAAAGTGTGGATGAGTGTTGTTTAGTGTCTCTCCTAGTTAACGTGGCTTTCAATTTTCCTATGACTTCATGTCCCTTTGAAATTATGGTTGACCAGTATTTTGACAGATGTACTCATTGATTTTTTTTTGTTTTAGAGTGATGTTCAATGATTGCTATTAAAAAAAAAAACTATGAAGGTGCCAAGAAAGCCTTTTATAAAATCCAGTAAGGTAGTAGTATTTATACATTGGTTTAGAGATGTTTGACTTTCTCCTTGAGAGGTAGCATAGGGTAGTACATGAAATAAATGACAGAAAAAGAAAAAAAGGCCCAGATTTGAATCCTGCTTCTTTTTATTCATTTACTTGGATGATCATGAGCAGAATCCTTCTTCCCAGTGCCACAGGCAAATCTCTACAACCATAAATTGAATCGAAGCTGCTAATCTCCACTGGAGGAGGGAATTTCCAAACAGATTCAAGCTGCATGGTTGAAATCATAGGTCTGGATTAAAAAAAATGTTTTCCATAGAGATGCTGAAACCTATGTATTACACATTCTACAGAGTTCAGTGTGTTCTCTTTGTATCTGAGAAATAAACTGTTATCTTCAGCTGATTCAGGGAGATGACAATCAGATTGATACTAACCCTTCTCGATGACTATTTCAGATCTATAAATGGATGAGTCAGATAAGAGAGAGCTACAACAAAGTGGTGACACAGCACTTTCTAGGCATGACCTATGAGGCCCGACCGATGAATTACTTAAAGGTGAGTGAAAGGGCTGAAGATGCTTTCAAGATTTAAAAGGGGGCATCTAGATGATGTAGTGGGTAGAGAGCAGAGCCTGAAGTCAAGACAACTCATCTTCCTGAGTTCAAATCTGGCCTGAGACACTTACTAGTTGCATGACCCTGAGCAAGTCACTTAACCCTATTGGCCTCAATTTCCTCAGCTGTAAAATGAGCTGGGGAGGGAAATGGCAAACCATTCCAGTATCTCTGCCAAGAAAGTCCCAAATACGGTCAAAAGAGTTAGATATAAATGAACAGCAACATCTTTCTAAGCATATTCATCTGATAGAGCACAAGATTAAGAACCACTGTGGAGAAGAGCAAAGGGTGATGGGAAAGAGACATCAATTCAGAAGATTTTTGCTGTATTTGGTCCTATGAGACATGATGGTATAGTATGGGAGCTAGGTAGTGCAGTGGAGAGAATGCTGGACTTGGAGACAGGAAGAATTGTGTGCAAATTCGCCTCAGTATCTCATTAGCAGTAATCTGTTCCTCATCTAATAAAATGAGCATAAATTAAAGCACCAACGACATAGGTGTGTTGTGAGGATCAACTAAAATAACATTTAAAGTGCTATGAAAACTTTAAAGTTTTTTCAAAGTACTGGCTAGTCTAATGGGAAGAGCACCGACTTTTAGAGTCAGAGGACCTGGGTTTGAATCTTGTCTCTGTTACTGTCTGTATGACTTGTGTGACTCCATGTGTAGACATGGAGCATAGGTCTATTTTCTCAGGTTCAGAGCTTGCGGGTCCTGAGATGAAGAAAGATAATTAAGCAGGAGAATTCCCTTGTGAAGTTCTCTTGGTGTGGATGTGGTGACTTTTCCAGCAAACAGTTGTGTGCAGAATCTTCAGAGTTTGGCAGGACTTCATGCAGAGTCCTGTTGGCCCTGGAGCAAAGCCTTCTCAGGGTTGTCCCTGGGAAACCTGCCCATCTGGTTTGGACCTTTTCATCAACAGCAGAACTGATCTGCCCAAACCAGACCATCTGGCCCCCTCATAATGGGAGATGATGGAAATGAAGAGATGGGACCCAGGCAAGGAAATGGCTCAAATGAGGAGGTAATCAAGATAGGCTAGTCATTAACGTAAACATCCTCATAAATACTGTAATTATCAGAGTGAGAAGAGGTCAAAGGTGGTTCAGGGATTGTGTTGGCAGGTTAAAAAATGAGTGAGGTTAAGTGAACTGAAAAATCTCATCCCATCGTGAGGTCTCTCTTAAATCATAAGCTCTTTATGAGGAGGCAACGGGCCCTTAGAAATAGCAAAAGCTCAAGTGCTTCTCAGCCCCTCTCCACTTTGAGACAGAATAAAACCTTTTTGGGGGTGAATTTTTTGAAATATTTAAATTATAAATGCATTGTCCTCCTCTGCTACTCCCAGGGAGCCATTCTCTCTAGCAAAAACCTCCCCACTCCCCAAAAGTGGGAGGGTTAAACTAACCAGAGTATCAAGAACACTGATATATTCAGTGTTTTATGCCTATTGTTCCCACCTCTGCAAAGGAGAGGGATAAATTAAGTCCTTAGTGTTTGCAAGGCTTGTGTGCTTTATTCTGTGACTACTAAAATGCCTCCCATTTACTGCCCCTTGAGTTATACTTTCAGCAGGGGTTCCACAGTTGCAGGGAGAGGTTCATATTGCATGAAGGATCTGTCCAAATCCTCATTCCTGCTTCCAACCATAAAGGAGGCCTCTTCAAGTGCCAATAGGGTTTCAATCTTAGCCTTAGATTGGCTCTCTATCCCAAAGGTATGGCGGCATATTTTCCAGTAATAGAGGGTTGTTTTCAAACTGAGGTGTGTGTGTCCCCTCTAGATCAGTGAACCAGCAAGTACTCAGAAGAAGATCATTTGGATGGACTGCGGGATTCATGCCAGAGAGTGGATTGCACCTGCCTTTTGCCAGTGGTTTGTGAAAGAAGTGAGTGCCTTTATCATAAATGTATCCCAATTGATGAGATGAGCTATGTAAAGCAGTCGGTGAACTCAACAACCCTTTGAAGGAGGTCAGTGATGAAGAAGCTGATGACAGTGACAACTGTACTTCTCCTTTGCACATCAACAGGATCATCATTACTTCCAAGAGAACTAGATGTATCAATAGGATGGAAACAAAACTGAATTGCAGAATCGAGTGGCAAAGATTCACTTTTAATGGAATTTAGTGGAGAGACAATGTAGTATAGTAGTTAGAAGGTTATCTTTGGACTTAGGAGGTCCTAGATTTAAGCCTTCCTCTGATACATACTAAAGGAGCATTAATAACCATTTAGTGCTCCAGCCAATTCAGCAACAATCTAAGTTATGTTAAAGTTCCTTACAGGAATGAACTCAAAGCTAAAGGGACAAAAAAATGAACAAAGGTATTGGTTAGGTGAGAAGATACTTTTTCCAAGATATTTTTAAGAGGAAATCTGCATATTAAATCTATTAAACAGAGTTTATATAACCCTTCAGGTGAAGATAGCAAGGGAGTTATGAAATTTTAAAAATGAGTAGTAGCTATCATATTTTGCCAATCTTGGTAACATATGCAGTCATGGAAAGTAGAAGACTTAAGGAAAAAATGTTTTGATCTCTTGTGACCAAATTGGGGAGATGAGGCAAGCGAGAAGAGAAACAAATCTCTCTAAAATCTTCCAAGTGTTTCTATTTTTTATTCATAGATTCTACAAAACTACAAAACAGATTCAAGGATAAGCAGATTTCTTAGGAAGCTGGACTTCTACATTCTCCCAGTTCTTAATATTGATGGCTATGTCTACACCTGGACACATGTAAGCAAACTGATCCCCTTTTACTGTATGGGAGTTGAGTGCATGAATATAGAACCTGAGAGGCAGGAAGGACCTCAGAGGTCACCTGTCCAACCTCAATGTTGTACCTCCTGCCTCTCATCAACAACTTCATAAAGTAGCTCCCAGAGGGCTTACTATTACAATTGACCTGAACTCTTCTTTTAAACAAAGATTATTTAAAATTATAAAAATTTGATTTTTATTTTTAAAATTTTATTGAATTTTTATTCATTAAAATTTTTTTATTTTATTAATTTTAAATTGATTTTATTTATTTTATTATCAGTATTGTTTTTTATAAATTTTTAATTGCTTTTTATTAATTGATCAATAATTACTTCTGAAGTGCCTATTGTATATCTGACAGTATGCTAGCTGCTGGGGATAAAAAGGCAAATATGAAACAGTCCCTGCCCACCAGGAGGTTACACTTGCCTTTATTGGACCTTAACCTCAAATTCTAAGAATTTTTGTTTTTGCAACTGTGATGTCTGCATAATGGCAAAATTCTAGATACATTCTTTTTTTTTTTTTAAAGTACATAACTTAAATCTTTAAATGTTCCTCAATGTTTAAATGTTTAAAAGTTCCATCACTTTGTTCTTCATTCACATCCCTAAAGGAGCTTATGGTTTCCCAATGTATCAAAGCCAAATTCTCAATCATGCAACAGAAATCCTTTTATTAGCCTACCTAAAAGTCCTTGGTTTTCTAACATTCTCTCAAATAATTCCTCTATTCTGAACAGACAAAGCCTTCTCAATTGCCCTTACTTCTCCTTGTCTTTCTCCATGGCCAAACACTTGCATAGGTCATACCTTAGAAGAAGGCCTTGGACAAGTCACTTAACTCTACCTCACTTCTTCATCTATAAAATGAGCTAGAGAAGGAAATGGCAAATTACTCCAGTATCTTTGCCAAGAATATCCCAAATGGGATCACAAGCAGTCAAACATCACTGAAAACAACTGAACAACAACATCTTAAAAGATTTATTTCTTTCCATTTATTTTGTCAATTCTTTTTCATCCTTTAACTCCCTGCCTAAAGCAATTTGGGGAAGCTTTCTTTGATTAATTAGTTAATTAAGTTTTCTTTGAGGCAGCTAGGTGATGTAGTGAACAGAACACTGAACCTAGAGTCAGGAAGACAGATTTAAATGTGGCCCCAACTCTTACTTACTCTGTGGCTTTGAACAAGTCACTTAACCCCTATATGCCTCAGTTTCCTCATCTGTAAAATGAAGATAATGATAACACTTACCTCTCAAGGAAAAGATAAAATGAGATAATATTTATAAAGTACATTACAAACTTTAAAGGGTTATATAAATACTATCATTTTTAGCAAGTAAAATGTGATTGTAAACCCCACATGCTTTCCTTCTCTCCTTTTTAGCTTTTGGCTCTAGTATATACTATTTGTAATCTCTTTTGGATGAATTACCAAACTTCTCTCTGCTTTAGTTTCCTCATTTGTAATAAAAGAAACTTGAGCTACATCAGAGATACTTAATCTTCATATAAATATTTTATATACATATATATCATAACTTTGGCCTCCTGGGAGAACCTATAGACCCCTTTTCAGAAGAATGTTCCTTTTTGTTGGTTTAAGACTGGTTCTTCCTATTGCCCATGACCAGTTCACTATGTTAGCATGAGAGATTTGAACTACTGTATTCCTTTCTGACCTAAAATAGTTTGCCCATAGGCAAGTAGGTAGCCCTTTGAATCTTCAGGCTCCCCAAAGTGTTGCCAGACTTAATTTGGTCACCCAATTAACTTAGCCTGCTTTAGCTTGGCATTTCCAACCTCAAAAGAGCTGCCCAGTTCAATCTTCCTGATAGAAAAGATTATAGGCATATACCACCATAACTGGTAGAATATTTTTAATTAAACAAAAAAATATGGAATTGTACAAGGAACCAATAATGTTGAACTGTAGTTATCATAAAAATATTTTTAAAGTCAAGTTCATGAATTCTAGGTTAAGAACCTCTTTAATGGTCTCTGAGGTCCCTTTCAGGCTTTAAATGTACTGTCTAATGATTGTATTTTCACTTAAAGAATTAATCTTTGGAGGTATGTAAAAGTACTTGTTTCTTATATTTTAGAGCCATATGATATGTCCAACAGGATGACTGAAAATTACTCTCGAATACTCAAAATTGTTGTTGACAATTTTCCCCAGTAGGCCAAATTGGGATGATCAACCTCATGGTCAAGAATCAAAAATATCACTACTGACATTGTGATTTATTTTGTGATATTTAACAACATCTCTATGTTTCCATTTAGGATCGTCTCTGGAGAAAATCTCGTTCATCCCATAATAATGGCACCTGCTTTGGGACTGACCTCAACAGAAATTTCAATGTGTCATGGTGTAGTAAGTGCAAGTTTGATACATAAGTTGATAGATTCATAGGAGGCACAGAAGTAACAAGGAAGGTGTGAGTTCTAGACATATCATTAAAAATGTACTCAGGATCACTTGTCTTCACAAATTCCTTTCCTCATCTTCTCCCTCCCAGTTGGATGGTCATTATCCATCCGTGAGAAACATTAGACTTCTTATCTTCTATTCTACTTGGGTCAGCTGAGATTAAGAAGTTCAAGGTGGACTTTGAGACTGATCTGGCAATACTTGAAATCCAGCACTCATCGTCTAAAACCCTTCTCATATCTCAGGTAAAAGATGTAAACATTCAAAGGACAGTAATGATTTTTTAAAATTATACTACAGGACATTAACAAAAGTCCTGCTCTATTGCTTCAATCTGTCAGGAAGGGCACTATGGATTCTTGAAAGGACACTATGGATTCTAAGCTATTCTAGTTAACCATCAATTCTGGCAGGTCCCACCAATCTGAAAATTAGCCTATCAAATGGATCAAGGCATAGTTCAAATGTCAACTTAACTAAATTAGGAAAGGTTCATTAAGCGAGAAAATTTTGGACCACAACAATAATGATGATCTACTAAGGAGAACACTGTTGTAAGTTCATCTGCATTGGTGGAGGGAATAGCTACCCAAATGAAATCACAGATATTTGAAATATTGAAGTAAGTATTCAAGAGGAAATAAGTCAGTGGGTCTTTTTGCTTTTTAACTCAAGCTATAATAATCTGTGCTCCAAGGATCCTAAAGAACAGATTTCGTTTTGATGGAGTTGGAGGGTTCTAAGGCATCAATGTTCCATTCTATACATCAAAGATGTCAGATGTTAGAAATGTCGGTTGGTTCTTGAGAGCCAATTATTAAGGTGCTTTTTTAAAACCCTTACCTTCCACCTTAAAAATCAATACTGTGAATTGGTCCCAAGGCAGAAGGGTGATAAGAGCTGGGCAATGTGGGTTAAGTGACTTACCCAGGATCAAACAGCTAGGAAATGTCTGAGGCCGGATTTAAATCCAGGACCTCCATTTCTAGGCCTAGCTTTCAATCCACTGAGTCACCTAGCTGTTTCCAGTTGTTAAGTTTTTAATATGTGTATTTATATCTTTGAAATCAGGAAATGCTATGAAGTAAGCTCAACTTAATTTATAGATTTAAGAAAGTAATGGGAAAATGTTAGTAATGCACATTAATATTAAACGCATGTCCTGGGTTCATATTTTTGGAAGAGCTTGTTGTTAATCATTTACTAGCATTCCTCCTATGATGCATTCTTCTATGAACTGGAAATGCCTGAGGAGAGGAAACATTTTGACTAAACACAAAAGGGCTCTTGGTAGAAATTGCCCAATGACATAGAATTAGAGGAATGGATGGAATCTGAAATTCTTGATTTCAGTCACTTAAATGAGTACCCAATATAAGCTTGAAAATGCAGTTTTGCCAATGAAGAACTCAGGTGTGCGAACAACCTCCAACTATTATAGGGATTCTTATTCCTTTTTTTGTGGCATGGACCCTTTTGCCAGTCAGATAAAACCTATGAACCCTTTCTCAGAATAATTTTAAATGGGTAAGATAAAAGAGATAGAATTGCAAAGGAAACCAATTGTATTGAAATGCAGTTATTAAAGTGATATTTTAAAACTAGTTCATTGATTTAAGATTAAACATTTGATCTACTAGATTCAGGAACATTCTTTATTCCTCCATCCCCCAGATCAACAACCCTTCTCTAATTTAGGAGACAAATTTTCTGGAGTTGTCTGGGGGTACTTAACTTTAGACATTACCCATTCTAGTCCAACCATTATATAGACAGGGAAACTGAGGCCAAGAAATGAGAAGCGACCCTCCCCCTCTCCCCACCATGCCTGGCTAGTAAGTAGCAAAGCTGGGAGCCCAACACCTTGTTCTTATACCTCAATCACTTCAGAGATCAGGTTTTAATAGTCTTTGTCTATTTCCTTCCTTACAGATACTGGAGCCTCTAAAAACTGCCCAGACTTAACGTTCTGTGGAACAGGACCAGTTTCTGAGCCTGAAACAAAAGCCGTCTCTAGTTTTATTGAAAGCAAGAAGGACGACATCCTATGCTACCTGACAATGCATTCTTATGGCCAGCTCATCCTCACTCCCTATGGCTATACTCAAAACAGACCCAGTACCTATGATGAATTGGTAAGAGAGAAGCCCCTCTGGTCCACCCCTGGTTAGACCAGGCACCTTTTCTCTACTTCTTAAACTTCAAGGCTGTTGAGTTATTGACATTGATCACATCTATTCCTCCTTCTCTTCCATTTTCTCTCCATTTTGTTTTCTTATCCTCCATTTACACCACTTTCCTCAATCCCTGTTGTGTTGTCTTTGGGCATGAGTGGTATTACTCTTCATTAAATAAGTACCACATTGTTTCTTTAAGTGTCAAATTGAGAAGCACCTTCCATTTTCCTGAATATAAGGAAAATAAGATAAGTATATTAAACATTTGAAATGATAATCTTTCATCTTTACAAATTCTCTTTTAGCATGATAGCCCCAGAGAGCACTTGAATGTCTGCTGAGAAGTTACCAGCTGTGAGTTCTCAAAAGTGGAATATGTATTCTCTAAAAACAAACAAACCAATGACAATAAGAAATAACCTCACAAAATCCCGAAGTAATCAAGATTTCTTTTCTTCCAAACACAATGCTTCTTTTTGTTCCCCCACTCTGTACTCTTCTATTTTGTCAGGGATCCTTGTAAGGAGAAAGAGCAAATGAAAATGCAAATCTACATCATGGAGTGGCTTTTTATCTTTCAATAGACCTAAGCAGGAACAAGTATTGGCAATGGAAAATGATTCTGATTTGTAGTCTTTTGGGAGTGATCAGGGGCAATGAAACACTGATGGCCCATTTGGAATTATTAGAGCCAGAATCAGTTAAAAATGTGTAGTAAGTACCTACTATGTCTAAGCCACTGTATATTGTACAACTGTGAATGTTCCCACAGCAAATAAAGGAAGAGCATTAAGTTCCTTTCAAGGCTCAACTTAAGTGTCTTTTACTACAAGAGGTCTTTCCTGATTCCTCCATTGCAATGTCCCCCTGCATTTATTTGTATTTATTTTGTATGTATTTTTGTATTTAGATGGTATAGTGAATAAAGTACTTGAGCCAGAGTCAGGAACACCTAAGTCCAAATATGGTTTCTGATACTTACTGGCTTTGTGACAGCTCTCTCTTGTTTTCTAGGGTAATATAAATTTCTTGAAATTAGGCATGAGGTTCATGTGTGCATGTGTCTTTATATCCGCAGTTCTTGGCATGGCATCTAGTACACAGTCAGCACTTAATCCCTATTGATGTGGTTGAAATGAATTTACAAAACCCTATCATTTCAATAACTTCATGAAGGGTACAGCACAAGTATTTATTCCCATCTTACAAGTGAGTAAACTGAGGGTTAGGAAAGTAATAAGGGGCAGGGACTGAACCTCTGATTTCATTCAAATAGGGAACTCCTGAATGGAAGATCTCCCTCTAACAACTTACGTGAGAGGCTACACAAGCTGCTACAGGTAGTTTGGAATGCTCCTAAGTATGACCCAGGTTAAAATGCTATTGAGAAATATTAACAAAAATAAATACAAATACAGTAAAACATAGGTGATGTTCCTGTGTGGTTTTCTACGTCAACAGGTGACCTTAAGAGATCTTTTGCATATTTTAGTAGCCCCTGTTTCTATAGGAGTTTGACACGACTGTCTTACAGTCTTCTTGTGAATAAGTGGAAAGATATGGGCTAGGTGATAGGTTAGGAAGATTCAGAACTGGCTGAATGACTGGAAGCAAAGATTAGTTCTTGGTCAGTGTCAATGGGGAAAGAAGTATCTAGTAGGGCTCCCTTTGCCCTTTTCCTTGAGCTGTTCCACATTCTTACTGATGCCACAATAAACCATACTTACTCAATCTGCACATGACATGAACCTGAAACATTAGGTAAAAAGGCTCAGGTAAGAACCAGAACCTGGCCTATAGCAGGCCCTTAATAAATGCATCTTTGTTAATTAATGACTAGATGTAGAAACATCTTAACAAGTTTGAAACTAAGATGAAATTTTATAGTGATAAATATAAACTAATTGGATTTTAAATACACATTTCCAAGCACAGAATGGAGAAAGTATGGCTATATTCATGGGGGGAAAGTCTGGGTGTTTTAGTGAACTAGGAGGGCTCAGAATCATGGAATCTTTAGGTAAGAATCTCTTCTACAACATATATCTATCCTTTGCTTGAAGACCTTAAATGAAGGTCAACTCTTTACTCTCTAAGGGGAGACCTGGTCCACATCTGTATAGTTCTTCTTAGAGAGCTCTTCTTTATTTCAAACCTAAAATTATCTTATAATACTTTTTAAAAGCCCTTACCTTCTGTCTTAGAATTAAAAGTAAGTATCAATCCAAGACGGAAGAGCGGCAAGGGCTTGGCATTTGGGTTAAGTGACTTGCCCTGGGTTGCCCCACTAGGAAGTATCTTCAGTCATGTTTGAATCTAGCACCGCCCTCATCTCCAGGGCTGATGCTCTATACACTGTACTACCACTGTACTATCCACTGTTGCTCCCTTATAGTAGCTTCTAGTCATTCTTCTGAGTTCTGCCCTCTGCGACAAGTAGTTAGGAAGACAATTATATCCTCCCTGAGTCTCTCCAGCTAAACATTCCTAGTTATTTCCAACTAATGCATAACATGCTCCCATGGTTCTTCAGCATCTTATTTGTCTTATCAGCATCAAGCCTAAAATATGATGTCAAGAGCTGAAAACAGCAGAGTACCAATGTTGAACTTGAGTTTTTGTTCAACTGGAGAGTCTCCACTAGGGGGAGGAAGGACACTTTGATTCGCCCAAGACTTCTGCTCTGCCAAGAAAATTTCTGCTAAGGGGAAGAAATGCACTGATGCTAAGGGGGTCAGAGCAGGACGGGGGAAGAAGGGGAGCTGGTGGACCAGGCCACCATCACTAACTGGTCAGTGGAAGTTGAAGTGCTATCATGCCCCTTCCCTCAAGGTACTGTTGTTCAGTTATTTCAGTTGACTTCTATTCTCCATGACCCCATTTGGGGTTTTCTTGATGAAGAAACCAGGGTGATTGACATTTCTTTCTCCAGTTTATTTTACAGATGAGGAAACTGGGGCAAAATGGGTCACGTGACTTGCTCAGGGTTACAAAGCTATTAAGTGCCTGAGGTCAGATTTGAACTCACAAAGATGAGTCTTCCTGACTCTAGGTCCAGTACTCTATCCACTGATCCACCTAACTGCTCCTAAGGTACTGTTAGCGCCTTCTAAATTTCCTGGCCTGGAACAGAGCCCTGCCTGCCTCACTAGAGTTATAACTCTCGTTTCAAGCATGTGAAGACCCTGAAGGCTAGTTGAATTGCTGAAAAGTAGGAATTTGAGGTCCTTGTTCTAAATCTGGCTTTACTAGCTGTGTACCCTTGGAGAAATTACTTCACTTCTCAAGGCTTCAAATCCTTCCTCCTGGTGATGCAGTTGAATGAGATAATTTCTTTTAATTCATTCTCCGAGTCTCAAAGCCAATGAGTCATGAAGAGAAGGTGGGGAAAGGTGTCCAGGTAGGCTGCTGATGTGTATATTTGATTACATTACAATGGGCCCAGAGAGTGTGGCTGGATTGCTGTACTTCTGTCATCATTACCAAAAGCAACAAAGAGCAGACCCTAAAAAGAATTGGCTAGTAGCATCTCTGATCTAAGTGAAAGTGAGCAGCACATCCTCAGAGTGGCTCATCTATCTAAATGGAAAAGATTGCTTCATTTCTAAATCTTTTAGTCTCTCAGATACTGAGCGATGGATAGAAACATTAAAGATAGAACAGTTACTGGCCATATACAGCATTGTAAGGGTTGCAAAACACTTAATACACATTACCTCATTTTAATAGCTAGCATGAAAAAGTACTCTAAAGCTGGCAAAGTGCTTTACAAATATTAGTTCATGATAATGTAGGTTTTGGAACTGAGGTGCTGTTATTATGCCTAATTTATTGATGAGCAAACTGAGGCAGACAAAGGTTAAGTGACTTGTCCAGAGTCACATAGCTAATATGTATCTGAGGCCAGATTTGAATTCAGAGCCTCCTAATTCTAGTACCAGTGCTCTCTACACTGTATTATTTACCTGCCTCTTGATGACTTCTTTGAGGCAGAAACTTTGGAGAATTTGATCATGGATTCACATTAACTATAAGAAGTGTGATGTAAATATAGATCTCCCTCCAGTTTCAATGCTCTATTCACTAAGGCATCTGCCCTTTTCAAAACAAAGATAATTAATTGATCCCATGTTCAAAATAGGATTGATGGAAAATTTTTCAGAAATTATTCACATACCCATTGCTAACTTTTATATATTCACATTGACCCTCACATACAGATATTTTGCAGGGGTTGGGGATGATCAGATACTTACAATGATTCAAATAGATCTGTGATCTTAATGATTTGGAAGCTCCATCTAATAAGCAACCAATCCATGCCTATCTCTCTTGTGAAACTGTTGTCTATATCCCCTAGTAGTTTTGCCCCAGAGGTCACTCAACTTGTTGGAGGTCTCCTCTCTCTTCTGATATTTCAAGGATACCATTTAGACATGGAGTGCACTAGCTATTTCTTCTTCTTGCCATGCAACCAGATCATCTCATTTTAAAGCCTTGTGTTTATCGATGCCCATTCTTTTACTCTTGGATTGTGTGTATGTATGTATGTGCTGTATATTTATTATTCAGTTCCTGTACCTACCATAATTGCCTTTTAAGTGATCCTCACTTTATTTTTAGTCTTAAAAACAGTTTATTTAATTAATTAATTTGGAATATTTTTCCGTGGTTACATGATTCATGTTCTTTCTCTCCCCTTCTCCCGCCTTCCCCTCATGTAGCCAACACATAATTTCACCAGGTTTTACACGTGTCATTGTGATCTTCACTTTTAATTTACTGGCGACAGTAATGTTCCATGACTCACAATCACACAATAACTATTGACATTAAAAAGGTGGGCTTTTATTTCTGGAAGAAGTTTAAGATCATTAAAAGAGTTTCATGATTTCCTAAGGGCAATCCAGCTTGTTCCCTTCATCTTGTTTAATTATGGGTCCAACTCATTGTCCATTTCACCATCTGCCCAAGACATATAGACAGATGGACAAGCTCTATGAGCTATCCATCTAACTGCATGTTATAATCTGGACAACAGGCATTCCTTATCCACGTGTCTTTTCCTACATAGATGGTTAGACAAAATTAATAAAGAGATTATATGTAAATTATATGACATATGCCATACAATACACACTGAATATAATATAATATAAATCTTATGGTCAAGCTTCAAAAATCTAGAATTTAATCAAGATGGGTGCCTCCTTCTTTCACTGTTTGCCTTTGACAAATGGTCTTTATGGATTGATCTGGCCAATTTTAAAAAATAGCACTTAGAAGAAAACTCCCTGGAATTAACCTCTTTTAATGTAGTTTGGTCTTTGGACAATAGAACTCTTTTGCTAGACATATAAGGAAAATTTCTAGAGCCTGGTAGAACCTTTCTGAGTTCTTAGTGACCTTAGCGTGTAGGAGCTAATTTCTAGATGATGAGGAGGCATCAGAGTAAAATTTGGTGTGTGTGTTTGTGTATGTATGTATATATATGTGTATATATATATACATATGTTAGTACACACATTCATATTTGTATTAAAACAGACGTGTTCAAATTGTTTCAAATATATCAACTAGTAGTAGTCTCTGGGTGACCGAGAATGACAATTGTCTTTGTGCAGTTTCATCTATGGTGTACCCTCATATGGCTTTGAAGTCCAAAGACTGAGGCACAAAGTTTGTGGCACATGGGGCATGGGACGCCAGTTTTTACGGGAGGTGCGGTTATCCTTTAATTCATTGATTCTGGAATTTCTTCTAGATACAGTTTGTAAGTCATTCGTGCTTGTCCACCCTATACAACTCATGCCCATATCCAACCAAAGAGTTTCCACCAATGCTTTACCCAATATGCTGGGGACCATCTTCATTTTCTTCCAATAATCACTAGACACATAATTAAGTATAGTAGCTCAAGATCTTAACATCTGTAAAAATCAGTTTTAGAATAAAAATGATAATATTTAAGCTTGTAGACTTGTAACTAGTTATTGTTTTCCCAAGGCAAACACCATGAGATGTATCTGAAACATGTGGGAGAAAAGGTTTCCTTAAATCAATTTTTAAGACAAAGTAATTTGACTGGTGAGGGTGGAGAGGACATAGTGGGAAAAATTCTTACAAATAGACTTCAAGAAAAAAGGGGCAGTGCAAGGGAGGAATAGCAAGATACTTCCCTATGAGGAAAGGTAGAGTGACAATTAGCCCACAACACTATGAGGCTGCCCCTGGTGAGGTGATGGCTGGGAGGAGGGAACTAAGAAGAGCTTACGTAGGACAGAATCACTAGAAGGAGAGGAGACTATTATATCTCCCCGTTTTAACTCATTCTTGGTAATTGAATTCTAAGTTGTTCCCGTGTGTTAAAGCAATACACTTTCTAAATTTTGACCCCTTGGGGAAAACCTCTGTTGCACCATCTAAGTTATACACCCCAGCTTACATTCCTTCTGCAGAATCCTTTCCCTTCCATCATTATCATCTTTTCTCAGCAGATGTCAACCATAGCTGATACCTGTTCTATCCTCCCTTCTCATTAATATCTCAACTCATCAATTTCTGTCTTCTTTTTACCATCTGTGTCTTCTTTGCCCCATCATCTATCCTTAGGGACCCATTTTTCATGTAGTCATAATATCTTGATTAAAATGGGCTTAAATACATGGATTGGCAAGCTAAATTTGAGAGGGAACTTTGGTTTTAACAATGGCTTTCAGGGAATATATGGCTGATAGGGTGATTTTTTTAGCATAAAAATTCCAACTCTGTCATATCCTGAAATCTTTTGCCCAGTTGCTCCTAAGGACAATTAGGGATAATAAAACTCTAAGACAATGCTCCTTAGGGATGCAAGGAGAGAAAGAGAGAGAGAGTGAGGGAGAGAGAGAGAGACAGAGAGACAGAGACAGAGACAGAGAGACAGAGACAGAGAGACAGAGACAGAGAGAAGAGAAGAAAGAGAGACAGACAGAAGAGAAGAGAAGAGAGAAGAGAGAGAGAGAGAGAGAGAGAGAGAGAGAGAGAGAGAGAGAGAGAGAGAGAGAGAAGAGAAGAGAAAGATTCTTGCATTATTTTTTCTAGTTTCTAAAAAATAAAATGCAAAACTCCATGGGTTGTTGTTCCTGTTTTAACACCAGGCATCTTTTTCTGCATTTCCCACTAACAGATTCGAGTTGGACAGAAGGCAGCAGAAGCATTGAAAGCAAAGCATGGAAACAATTATAGAGTTGGATCAAGCTCAGAAATTTTATGTAAGTGTCTGTTTGGCTTCTTTGACATTATCCAAGTCATGGAGGAAGTTGCTGGACTTCAAGGAGGAAAGAAAGGATCCCAGGCTTAGCAGCTGGAGGGAAGGGAGTTTGCTGTACACAGTCTGAACTGTGATCTCTAGGGACAAGGTGTGAACCAGAAGAAAGAATGAGCTCACAGGCTCAACCCAGGCTGTCTTCTGGAAGTCAGGGAAAGGATGATGTCCAGTGGCAGTTGATCTGTCGACTCAGCTCCCAGAGGGCATATCAGGCAACCAGAACAAGATAGGGTGAGGCTAGGAAGATAGATCTAAAAGCAAAAAAAAAAAAATCTCAGAGGAGAGATTTGACTTGTTTTTTTCTTCTTTACTCCTCCAGAGCCCACCCAGATAACATTAACATGTAAATCATTTGAATTCTGGTCATTGATCTGAATAATTTTCTATTTTTAAATTAGTAAGGAGGTACTTCTTAATTTCTTAAAAGAGAATGATAAAGGAACCCCAAATATTGTCTTGTGAGGATTGACCAAAGAGCCTGGGATTGTACTGCAAAGGAAAAAGAAGATTTAGGGTGGGCTTGATCTTGACTTTTAGTATTTGAAAAAGTGCCATGAAAAACATGATAATCTCAGTCTGCTTAGGGTTAGAAGTAGAAATGACTGAAAGTCAGATGTTAGATAAATATAAAAACTAAATATTAGCTAGGAGAAGTGATATGGCAGAGTAGGTAAAGAACTGGTCTCTGTCAGAAAGACCTAGGTTTGAATCCTATCTCTGATATACTAGTTGTATGATCTTGAGCAAGAAGCAGGTGCTCTTGAGTGCTCTAAGACTTTAAGGTGTGAAGCAGGTGCCAGTCTGGGTTGATAGAGTTTCTTGAATAAGAGTCTCCTTGTGGCATCAGAGGCTAGATTAAAAAAAAATAGAGGGGCAGCTAGGTGGCTTAGTGAATAGAGAGAGAGTCAGGCCTGGATATGGGAGATGCTAAGTTCAGTTGACATTTCCTAGCTGGGTGACCCTGGGCAAGTCACTTAATTGCAATTGCCTAGCCATTACTACTCTTCTGCCTTGGAATAGAGAGATTTAGTATCAATTCTAAGGCCGAAAGGAAGAATTAAAAAAAATATAACTTTGTGAATTTGAAATGGGCTGCTTCATGAATCCCTTCTTGTAGGGGTATTCAGACAAAAGCCATAAAGGCACTTATTTTGTTATAAATAAAAAAAAGGGGGAGGAACTTTGCATGAAGGCTGTCCTGGATACTTCTTAGAATCTATAATGCTAGAATTTGTTTCATCAGAACGTGCATTTTACATCTTTGAAGTCGTGCCTTCCCTGCCATCAAGTTCAGGTCATTGACAGAGATTGGTATTCATGTTATTTATTCTGCCTTCTTGTTTTAATCCATAGATTCCACATCTGGTTCCTCACGAGATTGGGCTTATGATATTGGGATTCCCTTCTCTTACACATTTGAGTTGAGAGACAATGGTACCTATGGATTCCTGCTTCCAGAAGACCAGATCCAGCCCACTTGTGAGGAGACCATGGCGGCTGTCCTGTCCATCCTTGATGATATCTTTGAGAAGGAATGGAGCACAGACAGAGCAGTGATGCTTGCCCCAGCTACCATGGGGCTCAGTGTTTTCTTGACCTTCATGCTTTTCTTTTAAAAACATTTATCATAGCTCCATTAGGAACCCCCAACCTTATAGATGTGATTTAAATCAACTCAATGCAATAAAAGTACTCAACACTGAACTTTCAAAATGTTTGTTGTACAGAAAACAAAGGATTTAACCATGAAGAAAGCTTGTGGCAATGAATAAAAGTTGTACCTAGACATTTTAGTGCATAGGAGATAAGGGAAACACATAAAATGAAGAATTTGATTAATAGTTAATAGTCATCTGGCCTCAGATACTTCATAGTGTTGTGACCCTGGGCAAGTCATCTAACCCCAACTGCCTACCACTTACTGCTCTTCTGCATTGGAGCTGATACTTAATATCAATTTTAAGGGAGAAAATAAGGGTTTAAGAAAATAATAATCAATAATCAATTGAGTACCTGCTGGGTTCAAAGCATTGTGCTAGGTGCTAGAGATAGAGATACAGAAATAAGGTTTTGTAAACTTTGGAACAAAAAAAAGACAAAAACAAGAGTTCCTCTCTTTGGAGACCTTATATTTTACCAGGGAACACAATATGTACATACATATATATATATATAAATATATATGTACAGAATAAAGACAAGTTGGTTTTGGGAGGGAGGGCAGGCACAAGTAGTAGGAGAAATCAGGAAAAGTTTTATCTAGATCAGGAGTTCTTACCATCTATTTTGGTTATGTCCTCCATTTGGCAGTCTGGTGAAACTCAAGGGCTCATTCTCAGAATGTTTTTAAATATATAAAATATATAGGATCATAAAGAAAACCAATTATATTTAAATAAGAGAGATATATTTTTAAAAATATTTATCTAGATCACCTAGGTTTTCATGGACTCTAGATTAAGGATGCTTGATCTAGTAAGTGGTGCTCAAGCTCAAGTGGCAGATGCCGAAAGGGTGTGGATCCCAGGTATAGTAGGTAGCCAGTACAAAGGCATAGAGAGCAAGACAACTAATGTGACTGGAGCAAAGGGTATGGGAAAGGAAATTATATATAATAAGTGTGGAAAGGCTAGTTAGGTCTTGATTTTCAAAGGCCTTAAAAACCAATCAATATGTATATCTTAGTCTAGAGACATTGGAAGCCACCATTGAGTAGATAAATAACTAAAACCATCATTACCTATTGGGACTCAAATCTCAAAGAATGATTATGATTGATTTTAGAAAGAAAAATTTCCCAATGGAACTCTCTCAACTTCTCCAGCATCCCATAAACTCATATGCCTAGCTTAAACAATGTAGGCTCATTTGACCCACGGAGTAACAGAGGCAGCAGGAAAACTATTGTTCAAAAGAGATTGTGTCTACAGAGAAATACATAAATGGCAGAAAAGAACAGAACATTGATGAGTAATTTGCAAATATAAATAAGAGAGGAAAAGAAAATGCAGAATGGGACTCAGACAAGCAACGTGTTATTGGGAATGCCATGTTAAGTTTGTAATCTATATGTTCTAAAAGCTATTTTAAAAAGAATGAAATGACTGCTAAGTGGAGAGGCTCTATAGTGTAGTAGAAAAATTATTGGATGGTAAGTCAAGATGACCTGCTGGTTCAAAGCCTTCTTCTGACTCTTATCAACTGTGTGACCATAGTCAAGACCTTTACCCCTCTGAGCCTCATTATTTTTTAATTTGTAAAATGAGGATTAAAAAACTGGTACATATTGCTCAGGGTGGTTCTGAGGCATTAGTGAGTTGAGATTTGTAAAATACTCTGGGATCTTTAAAGACATTTATTGTTGTTCAATCATTTCAATCATGTATGACTCATCATGACCCCATTTGGGATTTTCTTAGTTAGATACTAGAGTAGCTTGCTATTTCATTCTCCAGATCATTTTACAGATTAAGAAATTGAGGCAAATAGGGTAGGTGATTTGCTGGAGTCAAATATCTAGTAAGTGTCTGAAGTCAGATTTGAACTCAGGAAGAATACTCTTTCTGACTACAGGCCAGGCACTCTGTCCACTGTACCACCTAACTGTGTTAGAAATGCATTATTATGTAAATATTTTTGTAAACTAGAAAATCCTGTGCAACCTAAAGCTCTAATTATCCTTATACATTGGGCAAGAATTCTCTCTCCCTCTTCCTTTCTTCTTTTTATTTTCCCCCAAATTTAGCTTGTAGTTAGGACCAGGGACATTACAAATGACTCTCGCTCCCTTCCCTTCTTTCCCCACTCCTCGAGATCTGAATAGACTTTAAATCCAGACAGAACACTCAAGGTCTGGACCTGTGGCTTTCAACCCTGAACAAGAGGAGTGGATCTCTGAGTAAGCATTAAAAAGGAGAGAATGCCATTTGGGCCACTTAAAGGAGATTAAAATGTGCATTTCCACTTGCACACAAATTTAGGAACAGACCAAAGACAGTCCAATTTTTCCAGGATAAGAGAGCATTACAAGCATGGCTAGGCAAGGCTAGAAAGAGTGCTATTGCAGCTTGGTTTCAGAAGTCCAGAGTTCCTTTGTGTTAACCTCTACATTGACTTGTGAGGCAGCTTGTCTGACCCCCTGGGAAAGGCAGTCAGGTGTCCATGTGGCATGTCTGTTGTCCCTGACTATTTGAGTGTAGGTCCATGGCTTGGGCATCTGCTGCTTTAAACTCCAGATGCCAGGCAGCTCTGACAACAAGGATCAGATGTCTAGTTCTAGGCTTAATCTGTAACAAATGTCATCCATTAATCTCCTTTCCACAGAGAAGAAGTGCCTAGTAACTGAGAATAGGATGTGGCAACAGTTTTCTCACCAATATGACCAATTAGATCTCTAGGTTTCTAATCCAGTGGATCTTGAAAGATAGATTTTTTCTTTAATGTTTGTGTTACGATGAAATATTTTATTACCTTTAATTATGATTTGAGAAGAAAAAGTTGCTGTGATGAAGAAATAAATGTCAGACTGAGTGATTCATTTTCCCTGCACTTTGTCACTTTGGAATGAGGATAAATAAAACACAAACACATAGTTATTAAACACCTGCTGTGTGCTAGGCACTGGGGATGGAAAGATAAGGAATGAAACAAGCTCTACTCTCAAGGAGTTTATCTTCTAATAGAACAATGATGAAGATGTATAGAAGCATTTATAGCATAAATATAAATTGCAAAATGTTTTAAAAAACTTATTCTTTTGATATTTAACATTTAAAAATCAAAAGTACGTGAAATATGTATTTACCTTTTGAGTTAACTTAAGAGGTAAGGTGGCTCAAGAAAGAATTGAAGCAGAAAGGAAGAACTTGATCCTACTAGGAGGGGGCAAAGGAGTCCATTTTAGGATGGGGTTGATCATGGCACATGTATAGAGATCAGTGATAGAGTGTCATGTTGTAGGAATAGGAAGAGGGCCAGTTTGACTGGACTGAAGAATGTATGAGAGGGAATAATGTCCAGTGAGGCTGGAAAGACAGATTGGGGCCAGGTTCAGTGGGGTTTTAAAAGCTAAATAGAAGAGTTCATATTTTTTCCTCAAGGCAATAGGAAACCACTAGAGTTGATTGAGTCAGTGAGGTATACAGAGAGTTCGGTGCTTAAGGAAAATTACCTTGGCAGCAGTGTAAAGGATGAACTGGATTGATGAGAGACTTGAGGCAGTCAGACCAATTAGGAGGCTATTGTAATAATCCAGGCAACAGGTGATGAAAGGCTGAAATAAAGTACTACCTATGTTGTGGGGAGAATGGGTCAAAGGGGAGACATGTGAAGATAAAACAGCAAGAGAGGGGAACTGATTTATACATGGGGTGAGGAGTAAGAACCTCAAGAAGATTCTGAAATACAAACCTGGGTGGCTGGAAGGGTGAGTCTATGTCACATAGACTTTATTATACTTGTATTTCCCCTGTCAGATCTGGGACTTCCTAAAGGAGTCCAGTTTTCCTTCTTTTTCATTGTGAACTTGACAAACATCAACAAAAACATTTCCATATACAAAGAACCAAAAGCTCATGTATGAAACTGTAAATATCTATTACTGTTTTATTATGGGGAAATGTTTTACATGATTACAAATGTAAAATCTAGATCCAATGGTTTATCATCTCGGAGGGCAGAGGGCCAGAAGGGAGTGAGTGAGGAGGGTCATAAGAAGAGAGAGAATGTGGAAATCAATCCTTTAAAAACTGACTGTTAAAATAGTTTTTACATGCAAGAAGGGAAAAATAAAATATTTAAAAATAAGTCGACTTCCGGTTAAGATGGCGGCTTAGAGAAAGCTAAAGCTCAGATCTCCGGAAAACCCTTCCCGACCGATCTCAAACTATAAGCTCCTAAGGCGCCGACATTCAAAACGATCAACAGCACAGACCCTGGGAACCCTCCTCCTGGACCTGGACCCGGTTCAAAAGGTACGGCTCCCCTCAAAAGCCAGAACCCGAGATCACTCGGACCTCAGGGGTAGGAGCGCAGAGTCCAAGGCTCCTGGAAGCCGCAGCCCCGCCGGGCTCAGAGAGCAGGGTCCTCGGAACAACAACCCTCAGGGCCTTCTACCCGAGTCCCGGGGAAAGTTACTGCCTGGGGCTTCCGCTGCAGAGAGCTGGTCGAAACAACACCAACCCTCAGTGCGGGCAAGACAGCCTCACGGGCTGGATCCTGCTATCCAAGTCTCAGTGAAAGTCCTTGCCCTCAGAGCTTGGGGAAGCTGAAGCCCATCCCCCCCGCAGGCCAACGAAACAGCCTCACGGCCAGCAATTCTGAAGGCAACTTCCGGAAAGCGAGCCGGGGGGAGAGTGTGGCCTCGTGGTCCGACCCTTCCATTCCAGCTCCAGTGAGGCATATTCAGTTTAACCCAGGGAAAGCTCATAGAACCAACATCTGCCCAGGACTAAAGCCTCTGATCACCAGACAGAGATAAGAAAAGCTAATCCTCCACATTCAGAGATGACAAACTCCACAGAAGCACAGAAGCCCCAAAATACCAAGAAAAATAAGAAGAAAGGGGCGACTTTGGACACATTCTATGGAGCCAAAATACAAAATACAGAGCAGATAGAAGAAGATATACAAGAAAATTCTCCAAAATCTTCCAAAGGAAATAGAAACTCTCCACAAACCCATGAAGAATTTGAATCAGAAATGACCAAAAAGATGGAAGCCCTCTGGGAGGAAAAGTGGGAAATAATGCAAAAGAAATTCACGCATCTACAAAACCAGTTTGACCAAACTGTAAAAGAAAACCAGGCTTTAAAGCAAGAACTAATAAAGCAAAGCCAAAACACCAAGAAATTAGAAGAGAACATAAACTATCTCACCGACAAGGTGATAGATCTGGAAAATAGAGGGAGAAGAGAAAATTTAAGAATAATTGGACTCCCAGAAAAGCCAGAAATAAACACCAAACTGGACATGGTGATACAAGATATAATCAAAGAAAATTGCCCAGAGATTCTAGAACAAGGGGGCAATACAGCCACTGACAGAGCTCACAGAACACCTTCTACACTAAAACCCCAAAAGACAACTCCCAGGAATGTAATTGCCAAATTCCAAAGCTATCAAACAAAAGAAAAAATCCTACAGGAAGCCAGAAAAAGACAATTTAGATATAAAGGAATGCCAATCAGGGTCACACAAGACCTTGCAAGTTCTACTCTGAATGATCGTAAGGCATGGAACATGATCTTCAGAAAGGCAAGAGAGCTGGGTCTCCAACCAAGAATCAGCTACCCAGCAAAACTGACTATATACTTCCAAGGGAAAGTATGGGCATTCAACAAAATAGAAGACTTCCAACTTTTTGCAAAGAAAAGACCAGAGCTCTGTGGAAAGTTTGATACCGAAAATCAAAGAGCAAGGAATACCTGAAAAGGTAAATATTAAGGAAAGGGGAAAAATGTTATCTTCTTCTTTTACTCAAACTCTCTTCTATAAGGACTACATTTATATCAACCTATGTATACCAACATGTGGGGAAAATGTAATGTATAAATAGGGGGTAAAGAAAGACCAAATAGAATAATGGTTCTCACACAAAGATTCACATGGGAAGGGGAGGGGAAGAAAACTCCTATAAGAAGGAGAGGAAGAGAGGGGGGGCGTTTACTTAAACCTCAATCTCAGGGAAATCAACTCCGAGAGGGAAAAACATCCAGATCCATTGGGATCTTGAATTCTATCTTACCCAACAAGGGTAAGGAGAAGGGAAAACCAAGGGGGGGGGAGGGGGAGGGGGAGAACAAAAAGGGAGTGAAAGAGAGGGGGGAGGGGGAGGGAAGAAAAAGGGAGGGACTAAAAAGGGAAACATCAAGGGAGGGGACAAGGGGCACTGATTCAAAGTAAATCACTGGACTAAAAGGTAGAGCCGAAGAAGAAAAGGTTAGAATTAGGGAAGGCAATCAAAATGCCAGGGAGTCCACAAATGACAATCATAACTTTGAACGTGAATGGGATGAACTCACCCATAAAACGTAGATGAATAGCAGAATGGATTAGAATCCAAAACCCTACCATATGTTGTCTTCAAGAAACACACATGAGGCGGGTTGACACCCACAAGGTCAGAATTAAAGGATGGAGTAAGACCTTCTGGGCCTCAACTGATAGAAAGAAGGCAGGAGTGGTAATCATGATATCTGATAAAGCCAATGCAAAAATAGACCTGATCAAAAGGGATAGGGAAGGTAATTATATTTTGTTAAAAGGGACTCTAGACAACGAGGAAATATCATTAATCAACATGTATGCACCAAATAATATAGGACCCAAATTTCTAATGGAGAAACTAGGCGAATTGAAGGAAGAAATAGACAATAAAACCATACTAGTGGGAGACTTAAACCAACCATTATCAAATTTAGATAAATCAAATCAAAAAATAAATAAGAAAGAGGTAAAAGAAGTGAATGAAATCTTAGAAAAATTAGAATTAATAGACATATGGAGAAAAATAAATAGGGATAAAAAGGAATACACCTTCTTCTCAGCACCACATGGCACATTCACAAAAATTGACCATACATTAGGTCACAGAAACATAGCACACAAATGCAAAAAAGCAGAAATAATGAATGCAGCCTTCTCAGATCACAAGGCAATAAAAATAATGATTAGTAATGGTACATGGAAAACCAAATCTAAAACCAATTGGAAATTAAACAATATGATACTCCAAAACCGTTTAGTTAAAGAAGAAATCATAGAAACAATTAATAATTTCATCAAGGAAAATGACAATGGCGAAACATCCTTTCAAACCTTTTGGGATGCAGCCAAAGCGGTAATCAGAGGCAAATTCATATCCCTGAAAGCTTATATTAACAAACAAGGGAGAGCAGAGATCAATCAATTGGAAATGCAATTGAAAAAACTCGAAAGCGATCAAATTAAAAACCCCCAGCAGAAAACCAAATTAGAAATCCTAAAAATTAAGGGAGAAATTAATAAAATCGAAAGTGACAGAACTATTGATATAATAAATGAGACAAGAAGCTGGTACTTTGAAAAAACAAACAAAATAGACAAAGTACTGGTCAATCTAATTAAAAAAAGGAAGGAAGAAAAGCAAATTCACAGCATTAAAGATGAAAAGGGGGACAGCACCTCCAATGAGGAGGAAATTAAGGCAATCATTAGAAATTACTTTGCCCAATTATATGGCAATAAATACACCAATTTAGGAGAAATGGATGAATATATACAAAAATACAAACTGCCTAGACTAACAGAAGAGGAAATAGAATTCTTAAATAATCCCATATCAGAAATTGAAATCCATCAAGCCATCAAAGAACTTCCTAAGAAAAAATCCCCAGGGCCTGATGGATTCACCTGTGAATTCTATCAAACATTCAGAGAACAGTTAATCCCAATACTATACAAACTATTTGACATAATAAGCAAAGAGGGAGTTCTACCAAACTCCTTTTACGACACAAACATGGTACTGATTCCAAAACCAGGCAGGTCAAAAACAGAGAAAGAAAACTATAGGCCAATCTCCCTAATGAATATAGATGCAAAAATCTTAAATAGGATACTAGCAAAAAGACTCCAGCAAGTGATTAGAAGGGTCATCCACCATGATCAAGTAGGATTTATACCAGGGATGCAGGGCTGGTTCAACATTAGGAAAACCATCCACATAATTGACCACATCAACAAGCAAACTAGCAAGAACCACATGATTATCTCAATAGATGCAGAAAAAGCCTTTGATAAAATACAACACCCATTCCTATTAAAAACACTAGAAAGCATAGGAATAGAAGGGTCATTCCTAAAAATAATAAACAGTATATATCTAAAACCAACAGCTAATATCATCTGCAATGGGGATCAACTAGATGCATTCCCAATAAGATCAGGAGTGAAACAAGGATGCCCATTATCACCTCTACTATTTGACATTGTACTAGAAACACTAGCAGTAGCAATTAGAGAAGATAAAGGAATTGAAGGCATCAAAATAGGCAAGGAGGAGACCAAGTTATCACTCTTTGCGGATGACATGATGGTCTACTTAAAGAATCCTAGAGATTCAACCAAAAAGCTAATTGAAATAATCAACAACTTTAGCAAAGTTGCAGGATACAAAATAAACCCACATAAATCATCAGCTTTTCTATATATCTCCAACACAGCTCAGCAGCAAGAACTAGAAAGAGAAATCCCATTCAAAATCACCTTAGACAAAATAAAATACCTAGGAATCTATCTCCCAAGACATACACAGGAACTATATGAACACAACTACAAAACACTCGCCACACAACTAAAACTAGACCTGAACAAATGGAAAAACATTAACTGCTCATGGATAGGACGAGCCAATATAATAAAAATGACCATCTTACCCAAACTTATTTATCTATTTAGTGCCATACCCATTGAACTACCAAAATACTTCTTCGCTGATTTAGAAAAAACCATAACAAAGTTCATTTGGAAGAACAAAAGATCAAGGATATCCAGGGAAATAATGAAAAAAAACACATACGATGGGGGCCTTGCAGTCCCTGACCTAAAACTATATTACAAAGCAGCAGTCATCAAAACAATTTGGTACTGGCTAAGAAACAGAAAGGAAGATCAGTGGAATAGACTGGGGGAAAGCGACCTCAGCAAGACAGTATACGATAAACCCAAAGATCCCAGCTTTTGGGACAAAAATCCACTATTCGATAAAAACTGCTGGGAAAATTGGAAGACAGTGTGGGAGAGACTAGGAATAGATCAACACCTCACACCCTACACCAAGATAAATTCAAAATGGGTGAGTGAATTAAACATAAAGAAGGAAACCATAAGTAAATTGGGTAAACACAGAATAGTATACATGTCAGACCTTTGGGAGGGGAAAGGCTTTAAAACCAAGCAAGATATAGAAAGAATCACAAAATGTAAAATAAATAATTTTGACTACATCAAATTAAAAAGCTTTTGTACAAACAAAACCAATATAACTAAAATCAGAAGGGAAACAACACATTGGGAAAAAATCTTCATAGAAACCTCTGACAAAGGTTTAATTACTCATATTTATAATGAGCTAAATCAATTGTACAAAAAATCAAGCCATTCTCCAATTGATAAATGGGCAAGGGAAATGGATAGGCAGTTCTCAGATAAAGAAATCAAAACTATTAACAAGCACATGAAGAAGTGCTCTACATCTCTTATAATCAGAGAGATGCAAATCAAAACAACTCTGAGGTATCACCTCACACCTAGCAGATTGGCTAACATAACAGCAAAGGAAAGTAATGAATGCTGGAGGGGATGTGGCAAAATAGGGACATTAATTCATTGCTGGTGGAGCTGTGAACTGATCCAACCATTCTGGAGGGCAATTTGGAACTATGCCCAAAGGGCGACAAAAGAATATCTACCCTTTGACCCAGCCATAGCACTGCTGGGTCTGTACCCCAAAGAGATAATGGACACAAAGACTTGTACAAGAATATTCATAGCTGCGCTCTTTGTGGTGGCCCAAAACTGGAAAACGAGGGGATGCCCATCAATTGGGGAATGGCTGAACAAACTGTGGTATATGTTGGTGATGGAGTACTATTGTGCTAAAAGGAATAATAAAGTGGAGAAGTTCCATGGAGACTGGAACAACCTCCAGGAAGTGATGCAGAGCGAGAGGAGCAGAACCAGGAGAACATTGTACACAGAGACTAATACACTGTGGTATAATCGAACGTAATGGACTTCTCCATTAGTGGCGGTGTAATGTCCCTGAACAACTTGCAGGGATCCAGGAGAAAAAAACACCATTCATAAGCAAAGGATAAACTATGGGAGTGGAAACACCGAGAAAAAGCAACTGCCTGAATACAGAGGTTGAGGGGACATGACAGAGGATAGACTCTAAATGAACACTCTAATGCAAATACTATCAACAAAGCAATGGGTTCAAATCAAGAAAACATCTAATGCCCAGTGGACTTACGCGTCGGCTATGGGGGGTGGGGGGGAGGAAAAGAAAATGATCTATGTCTTTAACGAATAATGCTTGGAAATGATCAAATAAAATATATTTTAAAAAAATAAAAAAAAATAATAAAAATAAGTCAACAAAAGAAGAAAACATTTAGAAGCACATTTTGAATATTTTAAATGTTTCATTAATACTAATTTCTTTTTCTCACAACACTGTCCTCCCCAATTACTGCGACAGCTCTGCCACTCGAAAAATTAAAGTCTTCCCTTGTAATAAATGAGCAAGGTTAAGCAAAACAAATTTATATATATTGCTTCTCAAAATATGTGTCTTATTCTGCACTTCACTCTATCATTTCTCTTGAAAGAAGCATGCCTCAATTGCAATCTTCTGGATTTGTCTTTGATCATTACATTTTTTCAGGCTACTTAAGCCTTTCAGAGTGGTTTCTTCTACAGAATTCTACTTATTGTATAAATTGTTCTTGGTCTCAGATTGAGAATATAAGAATTTATGTAAATTGAATTAAATTCTTCAAAATACATATTTTCCATAATTTCTTGAGGAACAATGGTATTCCAATACATTTTGTATCATAACTTGTCAGTCATTTCTCAATTTATAGGGACTCATATCCCCTGCCTCTATTTATTCCCATGATAAGAAGAATAAAGGAATGTAAACATTTTTGTACATATGGGTTCTTTTCCTCTGACACTGATCCCTTTGGGATAAAATCTAGTAGGACTACTTCAGGGTCAAAGTGTTCTCACAGTTTCTTGACTTCATGTATATGGTTCCAAATTACTTTCCAGCATGACTAGATCACTTTTCAGCTCTGCCAGCAATGCAATAGTATGCCTATCCTTTCCAGCACCCCCCTCCCCCAGAAGCCTTTTTTTTTTCAGCCTTGCTATAGTAGATATAACATGCTGGAATCTTAGAGTTATTTAAATTTTTCTTATTGGTGATTTAGAGCATTTTTCATATGGTGGTTGAAAGTTTGCCTTTTCCCTTTTGAAATCTGCCTCTTTTGTTCTTGTTCTTTATCTGTTTGTTTTTAGTATTCACTTTTAAACTTTTTGAATCCCAAATTCTGTCTCTGTCTCTGTCTTTCTGGCTCTCTGTCCATCTCTGTCTGTCTGTCTGTCTCCCTCTCTCCATTTCTGGTCTCACCTTTTGAGAAGGCAATCAAAATGATATTCCTTAAACACATGAAGTCATGTTGTGAAAAAAAAAAGCAAGAAAATAAAGTGAAAAACAATATGCTTCACTCTGCACTCAGTTTATCATTTCTTTCTCTGGAGGGGGATAACAGTTTTCATGATGAGTCTTTTGAAATTGTTTTGGATCTTTGTATTGATAAAAGTAATTGTCTTTCACTGTTGATCATATTGTTGCTATGTTGTACAATGTTCTGGTTCTGCTCACTTCAATGACAGCAACAGTTCATAGCAGTCTCCTCAGGTTTTTCTAAAACCATTCCCTTAATATTTCTTGTAGCACAATAGTATTCCATTTCAATTACATGCCTCGTTTAGCTATTTCTCAATTGATGGGCATCCCCTCAATTTCTAATTCTAAGAAGGCTCTTGGCTTTGGGAGAGGGGAGACAAGAAGAAGGTTTTGTGTGGTTGATGGTGGTAGTTGTACCTGAAGAACTGATTGTATATTTTGTGTGGCTAAAGAAGAAAGAAGATTAAACAGTTGTCTTCCAACTCCTTGGCAGACTTTTGTGTTACAGCTGTGACAGGACTGACATTTCCCATAATCCTCCTATCCCTCATTATAGATTAGGGAAACCCTCATCCCTCTCACCTCATCTTACCTCAGTCCTCCATTCTGTTGTTCCCAATAAACCCCTTTACTTGAGAAAGGAAGAGAAAAGAGTGTTTCCTCATGAATCTCAGTCCACTCAGTGGGGAGGGGCAAAGCCACAGGTTTCAGAAGAAGGGTGGTGAAGGGAGAGATTGAGGGAGGAGGAGGGTAGGGAAAATATTGATCTATTATCCATCAGTAGTGATCAATAGACAACCCCAGAATCTCTCTCTCTAATAGTATCTCTCTAGTCACTCCAGACTTTCTATCTCCATTACAACTAGGCACCCTGAGGTTTCCCCTAGCATCTCTCTAGTCACAGCCAGAGTATATCCTTTACCACAACAAGAAATATATCCACAGATTTTTATTTCTAATACATTGTATTGCTACTAGTAATAAAGTCGCTTACATTTGATTGTGCCACAATGTTTCAATTTTTGCGTACAATGTTCTCTTGGTTCTGCTCATTTCACTCTGCTCTCAGTTCATGGAAGTCTTTCCAGCTCACATAGAAATTTTCCAGTTCATCATTCCTTATAACACGATAGTATTCCATCACTATCAGATACCACAATTTTTTCAGCCATTCCCCAATCAAGGGACACCACCTCATTTTCCATTTTTTTGCCACTATAAAAACCATGGCAATAAATACTTTTGTACAAGTATTTTTCCTTATTATCTCTTTAGGATACAAACTCAGTAGTGGCATTTCTGGATCAAAGGATATGTATTCTTTTAAAGCCCTTTGGGGATAAATCCAAATTGAATGACTTTTATTTTTATAAATTTGAATCAGTTCCCTACATATTTGAGAAATAAGGCCTTTAACAGAGAAATTTGCTATATTTTTTCCAGTTTTCTATTTTCCTTTTAATTTTTATCACATTCATTTTCTTTGTGCAACCCCTTTTAAATTTCAAGTAGTTAAAATTTATCCATTTTACTTCCTTGATTGACTTTATCTGTTGTTTGATCATACCCTCTTCCTTTATCTATAGTTCTGATAGGTAAAATTTTCCATGCTTCTCTAACTTGCTTATGATATTCCCCTTATTTCTAAGTCATATATAGTTTTGACCTCAGTTCAGTATATGACTTGAGATGTTGGTCTATGTTGAGCTTCTGCCAGATGGCTTTACAGTTTCCCAGCAGTTTTTGTCAGTTAACAAGTTCTTATACCAAAAATTCTTCTTCATATTCTTTGACGATTTAGTTATTGAAGAATAGCTTTTATTTTTATATAGGAAATTGATAAAATGGTGTAACTTTGATATAATACTGTCAATAAAGGAGTTTTTTGCAGAATTTTCCAGTTCACGCTTTCCCTTCAAATTTTATATGCATTGATTTTTATTGGTGCAAAGATTTTTCAAAGTTTTATGCAATAAAAATCATTCATTTGATCTTTTATGATCTTACTTATCCTTCATTTGGTCAAGAACTCTCTCCCCATTGAAAGAAGAGGATTGTATCACTTCAAATGATGGTAAGGTATAAACAAAAGCCTCAGACCTGAATCTCTCCAATAATGCAATCAGAATACTATATTTAGGTAACACAAGGTTTAATATGATAGAATAACCAAGGACTGGGAATGGGAAGGAGGGCCAAGGTAATTCCCTAACTCTAATAGCTCTATTACTTCACCCTCCACGCTAAGAGGCTTTCAGGAGCCTGCCTTAGGTAACTTGCTGCCCTCTGCCAATCTAACCTCTCTGTCTGTACCCCTATATCCCTAACTCTAGCTATCCTAATTATGGCCACCTCCAAAACAGTCTTTCATAATGGCAGAACAGTTCAAGTTTGCTAGAGAAAGGGTACAGTCACCCAAGGCCCATAGTCTTGAAAGACAGGTACAAGTTTCTCTGGTTGGCTTTTCACAAAGGTTGCAAGTAGTATCTTCAGTTGTAGAACAGGAATGAAGTAAGTAGGAACAGATGAAATCTAAGTCTGGAAGCTGTAAAGCTGATCTGAGGGCCTCAACTGTCAATCCAAACCTCACCTCTCTGGAAAGTCAGTTAATTCCAACAGGAAGTGCTCCCTTAAGTTCCAAAGCAAAAAGAACTCAGCTCCCAGTTCCAGGCTTCAAGTCCTCTTTTCATTTTGTCTTGCCATTCCTTTTTGGAACCCTTTTTCTTGAGTTCCATCCATAAATGACTTGAATTTCAACCCCTGGCTTTTGCAACCTTACCTTCTTGTTCCTCGATTCTTATAATCCTCCCTTTTCACAGGTGGGAAAACCCAGTTTTTCCCTGTCTGTGAACCAAAATACTTACCTTAATTGTTTATAATTCTCTTACTTATTCTATAATCTAAACCTAAAAATAACAAACATATACTCTAACTATACTTCTCCTATTTTAACTGATCTAATCTAGGGATTTCAACAAAGAAAATAAACTAACTATCCATAACTATGAAATGTTTCTCTTTCCCTTCTCCTCCAAAATGTTGATGTCATGAGATCATTTATATTTGGATTATTTATCCATTTAGAATTTGTTGTGCTGTATTGTAAGAGATGTTGGTTTCAAACTAATTTTCCCCATACTACTTCCCAATATTCCCAGTAGTTTCAGTTAAGTAGTGAATACTTACCCCATAAGTCAATATCTTTGCATTTATTGAGCATTGTGCAGTTACCAGATTCTGATGCTTCTAGGTCATGAATACTTAATCTGTTCCATTGATCTGTTTATTTATTTGCCTGTACCAAATAGTTTTGATGATTAGTGCTTTATAGTATAATTTGACAACTGGAACTAGTAGGTATCTTCCTTCCTACTTTTTCATGATTTCCCTTGATATTCGTCACCTTCTGCTCTTCCAGATGAATTTTGTTAACATTTTCCATAATTCTATAAAGTGAATCCTTTGGTAATGTAGTATAGCACTGAATCTATAAACTAAGTTAGCCAGTATTGTTATTTTTATTATATTATCATGGCCAAGAATGGACAATTAATATCTTTCCAATTATTGTTCTTTTGTTTCTGTAAAGGCTGTTTTGTAAGTCCCTTTTATGAAGATACCAAGAGCTTAGGCAGGTTTGGAAGGGACTTTGGCTATCTGACTTCTATTTCTTCCTTGCCTTCTTAGCAGCTTTGCTAATGGATTTGGTGAGCCTTATTTAGGGTGATACAATGATTGAATCTGAAAACCAGAAGATGGCTTTAGAGGTCAGAAAATCATAGATTTAGAGCATGAAGGGCCTCAGCTGTCATTTAGTCCAACTGCCTCATTTTACTGATGAGGAAATTCAGACCTGGAGAGATTAAAGCTGCACAGATAGTATCAGAACTACAACTTGAATGGACTTTCTTTGATTCCATATTCAGCAAACTTTCTACCACATGGCCTCTCATCATGTCTACCCTCAATATGCCACTCACTCACTGAGGAACTGTAAGAAAGTCCTTTTTAAAATCATAAAGTATTATTGAAATGTGAGCTATTTTTAATGATTATTTTATAGATTTGCAATCTGAGATTCAGAGGTAAAGTAAGGCTCTTCAAGGTCCCTTCCAGGTGCTAGCAATTTGGGAATGAATATTAGGAGAATGAGTTTTCCTAGTTTAGGACTAGGTCCCAGTGCACCATACCACCCCCAATACTGATTCAATGCTTGCCTTTAAAATTTTGTTGAAAACAAAATGGCGTCCAGGTTACTCACCTTTCTTAGGACAATGTTTTATGTGGGAGAGGATAACTAATTATTCTTAGAAGCAAAGTGCATAGAGTACTAGACTTATTGATAGTGAGGAAGCCTTGGTTCAAATCCCAAAGTACAGATCTTACATATAATTTTATCTTCACTTAATTTCCCTTACTGAGGGAAGTTTTTCTGTATGTACCAGCTGCAATGGAAAAATTCATTCAGGAAGCATTTATTAAGCAACTTAATTCAATATGATAAACGATTATTAAGTACCTACTATGTACACACACTGTGCTAAACTCTGAAGATACAAATAATAAAAAAAAGACAGTCCCTACCCTCAAAGAATTTATTTGCAATCTAATAAAGGAAGACATACATACAAAAGGGAGTCGGAAAGGAGGTGGAGAGTGCCACCAGTTGTGCTCATCCCATGTGTATTCCAAAGAATTCAATCCAAGCAAAGTATAAGGATATTAGAAAATAAATATTGTTTTATTAGTTTATGGATAAGAAGTAAAGTGGTTGGATTGAGAAAAGAACTGGAGTTGGAAGCAGAGCTGAGAAAACGTGTTAATTTCAGATGTTGACAGTTATAACTGTTTTTCTATGTCAATTAGTCTCTCTGGTAGTTGGCAGAGACACAGTCTTGGAGACTCTCTCTCAGGGATGGAGGAGGTAACATCTTTGCCTCTCTCTCTGTCTGAGGGAAAGATCTGAAGGAGCTCAGTGTTTTCCTTTCCCAATTTGGGAAACGTTATTGAATATCTATTGTGGTTTTATAGATTATTTAACTCTGAGAAGACAAAAGAAAAACCTGGTCTTTGGTTTGGACTCTGAATCTGTTAAGACTCAGAGTTTTAACTTGATTCTTATTGAGACTCAACCAGATTGCCTTTGCGATTTTATAAATTGAAGGTGAAGTTAAGATTTATAAGGATAATAGGGGTAGTTTCTATTTAGATAGTATAAATTTGGGTTAGTCAGATCAGGAAGATTTAGTGTAGCCTGTGAAACACAGGAGAAGCAGTTCCTTATGGAATTTAGGAGTTTATTTGGATGGATTTAGAATCCCTTAGAATTAGAAATCCTTTATTTATCCTTATATATTTTAATAAACATTTTATTTTTATAATAAGACAGTTTTTAGCATCCTTGTGCTTGGCCCTGAAAGGAAGTTCACATTTGAGTTTTACTTCATCACTGAGGATATTTTGATTACATCTATCAAAAGTATCTGAACAGTTTTGAACCTATATTGGAACAGTTTTTCTTTCTATGTTTTGTGTACCTCACCATTATTTCTTAAATTTATTTTTATAAAAGTCAAGGATGGAAAGTGACAAGCCCTTATCGTGATTATTAAGCACATTTTATATCCCAGGCACTAGGGATACAAAGTCAAAAACCAAATCGCTGTGTTCCCAGAGTGTTACAGTCTTAGTGGGAAATATTATATGCATGGAATAGTCAATACAAACTATTTATAATTTAACTTGGACAGTGGGAATTGAGAAAGAGATGGTACAACTACCCCAATTGGTCACCTGGGTCAGCAGAAGCCCACTTCCCATCCAATATGGTCAAGGCAGCTAAATCACCCACTGTTCCTTTAAAAATAGCCAAGGATGATGCCTATGCTACCCATTGTAGCTAAAGACTGTAATTTTGACTGATATTTCAAGATCTCAAAAAATAAGTTGAACAAATGTAAAGTAATTTTCCATTTCTAGGGCATTTCACAATTTCCAAAAGCTCCTAGTTTGCCTATATGCATCTGCAAAACTGACACTTATGCAAAAGATTTCAAATATAATAATTTAAAATTATATATTTCAAATATTTTACTCATGCAAAGGATTTCAAATGTAACAAATTATATTTCATATATTATACTTGTACAAAGGATTTAAAAATTATAATGTTTCAAATATTCAAATACACCCATCATGCTATTAATATGGAGTGATGGACATCTTAGCAATTACTAGATACATCCTGACAACCATGAAAATCAGTTTTAAAGTAATACCCTTGGGCTCCACTGACTTTTGCTTTGGGACAGAAGTCACATGACTATTTCCTCCAGATTATAATTAGAGTGTATAAGGTAAAATTTTGTGCCCTATAAGCATTCCCTGGACTGACTGATGCCATGCTGATTAAGAATAGTGAAATGAACTTTTGAGTCTTAATTGTCTGTTCAAGGTTTTTACTAGTATTAGAGCTGACCACACCATCCTACCCTTAGTGGAGCAAGGGAAGTCTGTCACTTCAGTATCAGATTAGGACCAAGAAGGTAAACTTCCTTCTCCTTCTTCTTTTCTTCATCCTCTTCCTCCTCCTCTCCCTCTTCCTCCTCCTCCTCTTCTTCATCATCATCATCATCAATTGATTTTTACCTAGCACCTTAAACTTATGGAGAGGCATTATGACAATAGAGAGAGAGTTGACCTCAAGTCAGGAAAATTTGAGTTCATATCCTGCCAACTGCTTATTGGCTGTGTAATACTGAGCAGTCACATTTCAGTGCTCCACAATTCTCAGTGGCTATATTTGGCAAAAATGGTGTTGATCTCCACTGGTGGAGGGAGTTTCCTCCTCAAAGATTTCTTTTCACTAACGGAATCATAGCTTTAGTCCTTAATCTCTAATCTTACTTTAAAGTTGAAGAGCTTTGCAGACCTTATCTCATGTGACCAACCAACCAAAAGGATTTACTAAGAACTTCCTATGTGCCAGGCACATAGTATAAGTACATTTCTCTATCCATTATACCAACTTTGGAGTGACACTGACACCTGTGAACATTCCTCTCCCTTCATATACCCTACTCCAACATTTATACGCACACACCTACCCTCACACACAGATTTACATATGCATAACCAAAGACACTCATACATGTGCCTACACATAGTCACACACACAGATACTTTACACAGTCGCACATATATGCCCAAACTCAGCCTCACATACACACTAACATATACACATGCACGTGATCACACATATACACATGGATTTATACACATATTTCTACACACAGTCTCACATATATACATGTTCTCTCATTCTCTCTCTCTCTCTCTAAAGAGTTGTAATGATTGTTCCAAATTTATTATTTTGAAATTAAAATATGGTACAGCCAAAGCAGGATCCTTCCTCTACTTCTTCATCCAAACTGGCATAGATTCATTGCTTTTTGCATGGGTGAAACCACCTAGGAAATCAAGGAGGGCTTTGTACTTGGAGTGACCTAGACTACTTGAAGCACCATTGCCCCAATATTCAAAATGGGCTTGAAATAGTCAGCCATTCATACATTTCTTCTCCATCCTTGAATCCTTCGTACCCTAGATCTTCTGCAGTTCTTTCTCTCTTAATCATTAAGCATGGAGACCTCCTGCATGCCCTTAATCCTACTTCATCTTGGTCAAATGTTACTGAAATAAATAACAAAATTATAATATTTGACCTACTACAAATGTACACAATTACCTTCACCTGGCCCTCAATGTCACACAGCAATACTAGGTATTGGAATAGATTTCGTTGGAGCCAGAAGATTCTCTATTCAAATTCTGTCACAGACACTTACTAGCTGAGTTTCAGTTTCTGTATCTGTAAGATGGAATAATAATAGCATTTACCTTACAAGGTCATTATGAGGATCAAATAAGATAACATGTAAAACACTTTACAAACCTTAAAGAGCTATATGTGTTAGTTATTATTGTTATGATACAGTCTTTTTTCTTATCTACCACACATATGAAGCATTTTGAAAAACTTAAATGCTATATAATTGTGAGCTATTATTAATATTTTATTAATTCTTTCTCTCATTCCTACCTTAGTTGTTCAAGTATTCTTATCTCTGATTCTACACTCTCACTCCACTCTAAACAATGACTTCTTTCCCACTTAGAGAAGTATAGTTGTTTGAAAAACCTGGATATCCCAGCTAAGCAACAAGCACTAGAAACCCAACAAAATGGTTGTCAATGACATCCTGCAACATCAAGACCAGAATTCCCCACACCTCTCTCGGGCATATCCAATGAAGTTAATCCAAGTAGCTCACCTTCCACAGAGACAACCAATAGAGGCAACCCAAGTTGTATTACCCTAAAGCCCCCTAATGCTATAATCTCATGATTCCCTGACCCAGATGGGACACTGGCCACCTCTGCTGGCATTAGGCTCCTCCTTGATGCTTCTCCCCCCCAACCCTGATGGACTCCCAAGCCACCTCTACTAGCATCAGGCTCCCCTTTGCCACTTCTTTCCTCCATTAAAACTTTGCAACATTTGGTCTCATTGCCTCTTGAGTTTATCCCCAGTTGATTGGACTGACACTGTAAAATCCTTCTAATTCTGTGTCTCTGTCCCTATAAATTCAATGTTACCATTCATTTTCTCCTCATTCTCTTCAATGTGAGAGGTAGAGGTGGTTCTTTTGCTTGCCAAAGATAATGCCACCATCTGCAGTATTGTGCCATCTCCTGCATTGCCTTATGCTATCAATCATTACCTCTCTCTCATATATCTTCAGATTGACCTCTCAAATAGCTCCTTTCTCAGAGTCTAAAACATACTCAGTATAATTTTAATCAAATATACTTTTAATCATTATTTTAAAAAATTTGGCTAGAACTTTCCAGTGAAGCTTTTATTTCTCACTTCCTTTTTCTTCTAGAACTTCCGGGAAAAAAAATTTACATTCCCTGCCTCTACTTCTTCATGATCCACTCAAAGACTTAAAAGAGGTTTTAGAGGTCATCTAAAAGAAAACCCAGTTGACTAAGAATCCCTGTGATGACATAGACAAGGGCTTTTGCTTGAAGACCCATAGTGAGAAGGAACTATGCACCCATATCCTAAAATGGAGTAGTTCTTAGGATGTATTTTCTTATATCAAATCAAAATCTGCCTATCTTCAATCTTTCCTACTTCTAACTTCTATGGTTGAATCCTTCTTTCACATGATAGCCACTTAAACACTTGAAATATAATGTCCCTAAATGACAACTAAGTGGCATCCTGGATAAAGCACAGAGTTTGGAGCTGAGTTCAAATCCTAGCCTCAGACACTTACTAGCTGTGTTGCACTGGACAAGTCACTTAGCCTGTCTGCCTATTTCTTCATCTATAAAAATGATTTGGAGAAGGAAATGGCAAACCACTCCATTATTTTCACAAAGAAAACACCAAATGGGGTCACAAAGAGTTGGACATGACTCAACAACAACAACAGGAAGGATGCAATTATCACTATCAATGAGACAAAGCAATTAATCTGTGAAACTGGAAGGCAACAGCTGTTGCCAATTGCATTACTGGCTTATTTGAAGGAAAGAAGAGAAGAGAAAAGAAAAGAAAAGTTAAGGAAGGAAAGGAAAAGAAAAGAAGAGAAAAGAATCCTAAGTTTCTGGAACATTCTGCCTCCATAGGGCAGATATGACTATAGTCAAGAGAAAGAGAGAGAAGAGAGACATGAAAGACTTCTATATAGTGAAGAAGTATGGCTTTGGAGAGCTTTCCCTCTTTTTGTGTTCTCCTGTGTTTTTTTATGTTCCTAGAGAATATCTAAAGGAATAGTTTATTCCAGAGGGCTTGGGCAGTGATGACTCTGGGTAAAAAAATTTTTTGTAAGCCCTTACTATGTGCCAGACAGTGCATAGGGCACCAGGAATACAAAGGAATACAAAGCTTGGTGACATCCATATCCTTGAGAGCATTTCTGAACCTTTCCCATTCTCTTGGATAATATCTACAGGAGAGTTTGATGGTCAAGGGCAAAGGTTTGGGATGGGGTGAGAGTGGAAGTAGCAATATCTGCAAAGAGACTAGTGGAATAGTTCAACAGGTGTGAATGAGAGTATGTATTACTATGGTGCTCATGGAAATAAATGAGGAGATAGATCAAATGAGAGAATATCTGTAAAGCATTTAGGATGGTATGTAGTGCAGAGTATGTACTACTTAAATGCATATTATCTCCTCCATCTCCCAGATGCCAGAAATATGGAGGATGCAGAATCAACAAGACTTGTCAATCAATTTGATATTTTTTATACCCTTAACCTTCTCTCTTAGTAATAATTCTAAGACAGAAGACAGCAAGAGCTAGGGAATTGGTGTTAAGTGACTTGCTCAGGGTCACACAGCTAGGAAGTATTAGAGGTCAGATGTGAACCCAGTTCCTCCTAATTCTGGGCCTGGTTACTCAACTACCTAGCAGCCCCATCAATTCCCCATTAGAAGTGAGGAACATGTTAAATTCAAAGATAAAAATGGGAAATTGATAGAATGGGGGGGTTATAGACAGAAATAATTAATTCAGAAGGAAGAAAGTATTTAAGAAGAAAGGTTTTGAACAAATAGACTTTAATGTGCTGCTGGAGATGGTCTATAGGCCATATTGGGATTCAGGTTAAGAGTTCAAAAGAGATGTGAGAATTGTGAAAAGAGTGAGAGTTGGTTATGGGAATGAATGAAATTGCTAAGAGAGGGTATAAAATGATAAAACACAGTCAAGGGACATAGCCTCTGTGAAAATTTACCCTAAAGATTTGAGAAGGTGGAAGATAAAGACTGAGAAGATGGTGGGAGGAA